>NW_025999723.1:10650000-11867500 GCF_019419815.1 Pyrus x bretschneideri | reverse complement strand
TACAGTGAAGAGTTATATAACTTGGCGTTTAGCCCGATTCGCGCAGAATTTTTCTCGGGTTGCCATGTTAACAGCGTTAAGTTTTTGGTGACTACACGAGATGACAAGTTGTGTACGCAAAACAGCGGTGTCCATGTCCCAGGTGGAGGCGAAAGTACGGACATTGATTTCTATGGCAAACTAACAATTGTAGTGCAATTGCTTTACAAAGACCGATACCAAGTTATAATGTTTAAGTGTCGATCGTTTGATACAAACCCAAATAGGCAGGGAAGTGTTAAAATTGACCATGGCTTACTATCTATGAACATTAACAGAACTTGGTATGATGACGACCCTCACATTTTGGCAAACATGGCAAAACAAATTGTATATCTAGATGACCCTAAAGTCGAGAGAGGTTGGAAAGTTGTTCAGATGATGGATCAGATGAACGTGTATGCTATACAAGAACAAGACCCAACTGACTGCAACGTCGACAACATCATTGACCAACGTTTAGAATCTTTAATGGAAAATGATGCGGAAACACTTCGAGATACAAATCTTATCCAAGAACCGTTTCAGATACAAAGAGTGTCCACAATCGAAATATCGATTCAGTCAATTACAATTGACCTCGGTGATCTTCTACGATACGATGTTGCAGTGGGCCCGAACAACGACGGTGACGTAGTTATGGAAGAGGAGGATTGGGAGATCGAAAGTGATGATAGCGAAAGTTATTATAGTTCAGACGTTGAATAATGCAATTTATTTACGACTTGCCATGTAAAACATAGTAAATGAATTTTTTTGTAATTTAATTATCTTATGTCATATATAATTTGGTTTTATTTGAATAAATATAAATTTTAAAAAATTTACTTGGGTAAATTAAATTTTCAGCTTATTGCACGACGAAGAAAATATTATTCATTGCGCTAGTGGCATTTGCGCGACAATTAATTAGCATTCGTCGTGCAATGAGCTGAAAATTGGGCGCACATGAAAATAATTTGGTGAAAATTTAAATTTATTGAGCGACAAATATCTTGTATTCGTTGCGCAAGAAAGTTGGGATTAAACTGAATTTGCAGACACTTTTCCCCTCACCTCTTCGTCTTTGGTAAACTCCCTCCGACACACCCTCTCTCTCTGTCACCCTCTCCTCCTCTCGCCCCCTCATAGTCTTTCTTCCTCCCCTGACACACCCTCACCGTACCTCTCGGCCTCTCAACCTGTCCCCCTCACCCCCCCCCAACCCACCCCCCCCCCCCCAACCCACCCCCCTGGGGGCCCCTGCCGTTAACAAGGTAAATATTTCAAATTTTATTAATTTATTTCGATTTTTGTTTGGGGAATTAGGGGTTCCAGTTTATAGACCATTAGGTTAGAGAATTAGGGTTTCCAATTTTTCAGATTTTGGGGTTTACATTTTAGGGATTAGGGTTTACAATTTTTCATATTTTAGGGGATTCGGTGGTCCTAACAATCCCACCAAATCCACATAATTTTGTTAGATGGGTGAAGAATTATGGGATTAATTGAATGGGGTGGGGTGAATGTAGGAAGGATATGAAAACTCTTGATAAGATTGAGAACGGCGAATTGCCTTTAATGACTCTCTCTCCTTCTCTGTTTTTGGATATCATCAAACTCCATTTTGGCTTTTGTCAAAACTGCATTGCTATGAGCATGAACACATTTCATCTGTCTTTCTCTTCAATTGCCATGACTATTTAACTATTGGGATATCTTGGGAAGGTATTATGCTATATATATGCAGTTTTTGGTCATTTATTTGTCAAGAGTCTACAGATTGAGGGTACAAAAAACCCCACCCATGCATTGGGTCCTTAATGCGCTTTGATTTCTCCATCATTGCAATTATGATCTAACGACTAGAAGTATCCTAGAATTTTTGCTGAATCTGTTTTGGGTGCATGTTCAAAATGCAGTTTCATTGTGGTGACTGAAGTGTGGGTTCACATGAAAATGTCCGTTGTTTCTGTTTGCATTGCAAAGTTTGGATGGCAGTTTAAAAGATGCATCAACCTATTTTATTTGAATGAATTTGGCTTGGGATGAATCTATATTACTAGTAAAGAAAATGGAAGAGTTAGTTTCATGGTCAAGGGTATGTGTGTTGCTTACTTATACGTAGGGGTAGGGCTGGGCACATATGCGAATGAAGTTGGTTTTGAAGGTGCTTTTCACTTGTGAGTTGTGTATAATTCCATGGATTATCTTCTATTCTATCAGATTTTGAGATTAGTCTTGGCAGAAAAGAACAACAGACACCTTGATGTGTCTAAAATTCCGTAATAGGTTTTCCATCTTGGTCTCTTTATATACATTTTATCTTAGTTCTCAGTTCTTCTTCTTTTTTTTTTTTTTTTTTTGAGTACCAGATTCCCGAGTCTCATACCAACTTAATGAACCCAATCAATATTTTGGTCATCTAAACAAATTTAAAGAAAAATGTGCACTAGGGAAAACTGTCTAGAATCCAGATTCAAGTAGTGCAATGAGCGAAATTTATTTTGTCTCCTAGTACCTATATACTTTTGTTTTCTTGTTGTTTAATTGAATGGGGAAATGCATATAGGTAAGTGGATTGGTTTTTTGTTTCTCCTTTAATGAAATGCATATAGGTAAGTGGATTGCTTTTTGGTTTCTCCTTGAATGAAATGCATATAGGTAAGTGGATTGGTTTTTGTTCCTCCTTTAAGGAAATGCATATAGGTGTAGATGCTTTTATGGTTTAATTGTCTATTTGATGTTTAATGGTATATATATGGTTCAAATGCTTGATTTAGTTATGTGTGGGGTTAGTGTGAGTGATATGCCACATAATTTGGCATGTGATGGGATTCATGGATACTGATTGAATTTTTTTTTCTTCTAATTGTGCAAACACCAAACCTTATTAGAAGTCATAAGGCGGTGACGACTGCACCCCGTTCGCCTCACCCGGCTCATCCGTCAGCTACCATTGCTCCTGCATAAATGAACCACTTGCTAGTTGGTCCTATGGTCTCCCGGGCACCGGCATAATTAACCTCATCAATGGCGCTACCTGTAAGCAACATACGTGGTCACCGTCGCCCCCGCACGCTCGACACACCATCGACATCCATTACTGATGTGTCGGGGTCACATCAAGGTAAAGATTTCCTTGAACTGTAGCTGCTTTGGACCAAAACATGGGCGTAAAGTAGAACCTGCCATTCCAATTTTTCTACGAATCTTTGTTCATAGTGAAAATATTTATTTGTTTTTCATATACAAACAAATAAATATTTTGTTCAAATCTAGAGTTCCTTTTCAATACAAATAACACTGCTTTGGGTTTTGGTAAAATTTTTGTTCAATTTTTCTACTTAATTCCGAGTTTTACTAGTTTAAGTTTGTTCAAAAATTTGACCTCCAACTGCTCTAAGTTCGATCGTTAGTTATTTAGGTAAGTAGAAAGAAAATGTGTAAAGCGGACGTATCATTGTGCTTTTCAAATGCATATGCTTCCTTGAACTAAAAGTAATTGTTGTTTACTTATGCAAATTGCGGAGTTGGATTATATTTACATTTTGTAATAGTGCATACAATGTCGGCAAAAGTACAAACCTTATAAGGAATACCAAATATGAAATATGATAACAATTTGGTTAACTTAGTTTTGTTATTTTCGGTTCAGTTTGTTAAGTTATTTCATTTATGGATTAAACAGTTATTATATATATATTGTTTATTGTTATCATCGTTATGAACCTTTTATTAAACAGTTGTGATCATTCTGTTGGATACTATATATTGTTTATGTTATTTTCAGGTTTTAGGAAATGTTTTAATTATAGGGAGGTTATGCCGAAATTTTAGTAGGATTTGTTATTAGTTTTGAGTTAACATTAATTTTATATTTCTTTGCAGCCAAGAGGAACACCCAGGGACCTTGTCGCCAGTTAAAGACAACGAAGATCACCCGGGTGAACAACGACCGTATCAGTATTGGATACGACAAGCGGCATCAGGCTGCACCAACAGCGGAGTAGCATAGCACATTGGGCCACGACATTGGTCATGTCACTCAGACCTATTGCCTTATGAAATGGAAGTCTTGGAAGGTGATGTCAGACAAGATGAGGACGCAGGTGCGCTCACAGTTGTCGGTAAGTATCCTACCTTTTAGTTGTTTTTCCTTTAAATTTTATATATTTATATTACTTAATGTATGTAATTAATTTGTTACATTATAGACGAACTACAATTTAAAGGACATTAACAACGAGTCATTGCTGTACATCAACAGGCTCTTTCCTGAACGGTACAAACACTGGAAGAGCGACATGGACCAATATTTTCAGACATTTGATGATTCGCAGGTCACTCTTAAGGAGGGTTGCCCGAAGGAGTTTGAGGGTTGGGAGGATAATTGGGTGGGGCTCTGCGGTTATTTTCAGGAGCTTGGCTATGTGGTATTTTTTTTATATTAAGTTTAAAATTATTATATGTTTTTTTACTAATGTTTATTGATTTTTTTTTTATATTTCATTTCAATTTGAACTAATACGTTTATTTTTTGTATAACAGAAGAAGGCAAAAGCTAACAAGAGCAATAGGGACAAGAAGACTCTTCTCCACCATTCCGGTTCGAGGCCCTTCTCATATAGGATGGAGGCGCGGTGGCCGGGTAATAATAAAAGTTTTTTATATTCAATTTTATGTCATTAATATTATTATTTTTTTTCGTACTAACATTTTTCTTCTCTTGTTCTATTCAGGGGGTTCAAATTTCCCGGAGATCGATGTCTTTAGCGACATTTATGTTCGATCCTGGGGATGAGTTGGGCGAGTCCCTTCATGTAATTATTCTTTAATTTTAATTATTATCTTACGCATTCAAGTTTCATCGTTATTATATGAATGTTTTAATTAATATTTTATGTTATATTACACAGACGACGATGATAGAGAAGAGGCAGCTGGTTCTTCAGGAGTTCGCCTCCAACTTCCTCTTAATACTTTGCTCGAGTTTGTGGATCCCCTAGAGGATGCATGTTTCAAATCCTTACGGAGACCTTAGATCAAACTCTCGAGCGAAGGCCAGGGACATATTGTAGGGGGATGGGGAATGCCCGGCGATGGAAACTTAAAGCCCCTTCATCATGGCAGTCAAATAGTCAGGTGACAGCTTTGATAGCAAAGGTGGCCAACCTTAGGACTAAACTCGCCTCGTATAGGAGCCAGATGTCACAGCTTGTACAGGCCCTCAGTCAATTTGGCATTCGTCACCCGGATTGACGTCCCCTATCGACCTCGGAGCCCCTCCAACCCGAGCATGGCCACACCTCTGCCCCTTCGACCTCTACCCATGTCGACAACCTCGAGACTTTGCAGCCGCCTTTGCAAGACGACCACGTAGATTATGTTGCATTATTTTCTTAGATTTTTACTTCCTTACTTTTTAAACATTTTTCTTGTACATAGTACATACATTTGTATTACTTTTTAAATATATTATTTTTCTCTTCATTACATTTCTTAATTGCAATTTAATTTTATTACCGGAAAAAAAAAAGCAATTTATTTTTATTACAAATTTTTTTTAAAAATTAACATAAAATTAAATTTAAAACTTTTTTTTTTTTTTTTTTTGCGCGACGAAATCCTTCGTCCCTCAAAACTCAAGCAACAAACAAGGTTTCGTCGCGCAATAATCAATTGTCGCCGTGCAAAGTTTAGAGAGACGAACAATAGTCATCCCACGTATGTATCCTGGTATTTTGTGCGACGAAAACATTTGTTCCTAAACATTTTGTGCAACGAAGGGTAAACCGTCGTGCTGTGTTTTTGCGACCAATGATTATTTTCGTCGTGCAAAGTCTTTCTTCACGATCTTTGCACGACGGATTTTGTGCGACGAAGTTTATGTCGCGTTGAAGTTTGTGCGACGAAAATGCACTTTGTGCGACCAAGTTTCGTTCGTCGTGCAAATAGTAAAACGTAGTAGTGATTAGTCTCAAAGTATGTTAACAAGTTACATATATTTGAACAAGATGTTTACTGTACTCAATTCTCAAGTCATATAAAGTACGCCAATTGAATAACAGTGGTGAATATGTGAATTGGAAATTCAAACATTATCCACAAGAAGTCCACATATACCGCAACAAAATGGTGTGGTACAACAAAAGAGCATACATATTCTAGAGATCGTCAGAGTTTTGATAATTGAAATCCATGGTCCTGGACATTAATCTTAGGGTGATGCAATCGTGACTGCCGTTTACCTCCTCAACCGTATGCCTTATGGGGTTTCAAATTTACACTCGCAAATTCAGGCCCTTCCACTTATGGTCCATATAACCATATGTCCTAATGCTCAATCAGATTTTTGCGCATGTAGATTTTGTTCACCTTAACAAAAATCAACCTAATAAGCTTGACCTGTAGGTAGTGCGTTGTATCTTTATCGAGTATATATGCTACTGATCAAAAGGGGCTACTAATGTTATCATCCACCAACTAAACGGCACGATACTATCTGACACTTCCAAGTTTGATCAGGAAATTTGTTTAGTTGGATCCTAATCACCAAGCTTTAGCCAATATAAAGAACATTGTTGGCTTTATGTGAAAAAGTTGAGCTTAGAGGAGAAAAGTCAAATTTTCTATTCAGAAGAGTTCAACTCGCACTATTATCTAGTGATATTTCTTTTGAATGAAAAGTCTTGTGTTTAACTCTCGTGAATGAGGGGCCACTTAATACTACGGTCTAGTGGTATTCCTCTTCACTAGTAAGTGAGGGGTCTTAGGTTCGATTCTCGCCAAATACGAATTTAAACCACATCATTATGGTTATTCTATTGTGTGGTTTTGCCAACTCCCCCACCCTATTAACTATCTTTTGTTCAAAAAAAAAAAACTCTCGTGAATGATGTGTTTGATACTAAATTATCATAGTTGACCTATTTTGTGCTTAGCTCAAACTATTAATGTAAAATATTATTACATTAATTAAGAAAAACAGAAAGAAACAAACAAGTAAAATAGTTTTTTTTTTTTTAACTTAAAAATTGAAAACTGAGGAGAAATGGTAATAAATTAAACTTGTCACACGCTTCTTAACTCTGTAACTTTTGTTGCAGAATGGGAGGAGGCCAATGCTCCTATCTACACTAGCACTAAAGTAGTGGTATGAGGTACCTCCGCCTCATCAGAATTACTAGGGCTCCACAAATGTCCGCAGTTGGAAACTATAGCTTGCAAGTCCATAGCGCTGAGAGCAAAACCTTGTACCTTTGTGTGACATTTCACATTTTCCGTCGAGAAAGGAAGGTCGACAAAGGAGAGGCTGCTACTGTGGGATGTTGCCCAACTCAGAAGTTCTTCGGCTCCATAAATATAACCTTTCTGAAGGAATTGCTTCATCTTTCCGATCTGCTGACTTCTGTCAGTAGTCGAGTAAACCCACACAGTGCCTTAAGTAACGAAGAGAATGCTATCAAATGGTTCTCCCATCCGACGGATGATTTTATCCTGAGGGTAGACCACTGGCTTGAGATAGTCACATATCATTTTCAGAACTTTCTCATCCATATTTTTACGCCTTGGTATCTGCATAGTAGCGCTTACAATATTAATAAACTGATCAATAATATGTGCGTGCGTGCGCGTGTGTGTGAACTAAGAAGGCAATGCATGAGGTGCCAAGGGACAATCGTTTGAATGATCATATCATACAAAAGTTCATTTTTCTTGATTAGGCGGCACCTTCTTCTTTTAATTTTATTTGGTTTGATTTCCCTCTTAAGAAAGACTCCCTGCCTATAGATATGTGTGTGTAGAGAGAAAGAGGAGAGACGAGTTTGAGTTTTATCGAGGAACATACTGCCATCATTCGATTCATGAAGAGAAAACGCTTTAGATTTCGCCCGGTACGCCGTGGAAGCAGAGAGAATAGATTCTCGACATCTGCATCTTTGTCTAGTTCAATTGCTTGTTTTATGTTTTTTATGACTTCTTTCTCCAAATGTTGAGGGAGATTATTTTTGAAGGCCCACAATCTTAGACCTTCCTCTATGATCTTCAGCTTCGGTTCTTGCACTTTTTTTTCCTCCTCCCACAGTAGACAATTCTGTTTTCACAATAAAAAGAACATACGTAATTTGGGTCAATAAAACCCTAATTTCACAACTCTAACCCTACCTATGCGTCCCTCAGCGGGAAAAACAATTCACGTAGGGAAATCGATCGATAACCAACCTGTACGTTTCCAATAAGATAAGAAATTAGTAGCAACCCAATAGTGGAAATCAGAATTGCAAAGAGGCTCTCCCAAACGTACGAACTTGTTTGCAGACTGGTGCCAAAATTACTGCCAAACGGAAAAAAAAACTAGGGCTACTCAAGACATCAATACTATATTGAATACTCTGGAACGTCATAAAATTTTCGTTAGCTCAAAAAGCAAACCTTAGATTTAGGAGACCCCATCACCAAGAGTAAAAGAGCTTTGTCAAAAAATTTATCGGTCCGGTGTTACCAGACTCAATTCCGTTGGAAAACATTCCAAAATCAAATACCGTAGAATTTATGGGACTTGTGGGACAGAATTCAGTAAGCAATGTTGTGATATTGATTGGAACATTGTCATCGCAATAGAAACTTGGTTTACATCCTGCAGTATTTCTGCATGCCTGGTGCCAACAATCTGTTTCTCGTTGAATAGAGAAAAGGTACCAAAAGGCTCCAAGTATCTGAAAAAATCGCCAACAAACTATATGGTTAACCAATAAAAAGTGTACCACACCGAAGGAGAAAAGTAACAAAAATAGATCATCAAGAAAAAGAAAGGTATAAAGCTTAGAAAAAAAATATCAGTTAGGTAAATTGATATCCAATACTCCAATCGGCAAAAAAAGAGTAAATAGTGGGATGGTACAAAATATTTTTTATGATATTTATCCTAAGGGTTGAGAATTTGAAATAAGCTATAAATAATAGATCATTGATAATAAGTTGTTGTCACACAGTCTATACAAATCAGATCTGAAATTTCTCAATTGTAGTGCTAACAAATGTTTGAATTCTAGTCCAAGCTAAATCATTCATAAAAAGGAGATTATATTTACATATCTTAAATTATTTCTCTCATATTTTTTTAATTTTTTAATATTTTTCTATCAAGTGTTAATAATATATAAAAAATATTAAAAAATTAAAAAATTGTTAAAGAAGTAATTTGTAATGTGTAAATCTGTCTTCCTAAAACTAACATGTGACAACAGTGACATGAAGCTTATGACATCGAGATTAATTGTTGGACCATGTGGTTGGTGCTCTTATCAAGCTTATGACAGCAATCTTATGAGATGTGACATATGCAGCAAGCTTCTGAGATTGGTGGACCATTCATAAGATAACATGTGATATCTGACAGCAAGCAAATGCCGGCCATTATGGGGGTTCTGGTAATTTAATAGTAAAGATTCTAAATTGACATTCAGTGTTACGGTATAGTGGTATTTCTTTTTGCTTAGAAATGAAAGGTTTTAGGTTCAAATCTCGTGCATGGCAAATTCGATACCAAATTAAGCTGTTCATTGTGTGGCTTAATCAAACTCCGCCTACCCTTAATGTAAAAATATCGATGTATTAAAAAAAAGGGTAAATATCAGTTTACTACCCTTAAGTTTCGTGGTTTTCAACATTTGGTACATGAAGTTTTTTGTTTCAGAGTCATACCTAAAGTGTTTATTTTAGGACAGTTTCATATATCTGTTAGTCTGGCTGTTCAATTAGTCATTAAATGATGATGTGGCGCCCACGTGGACATGACTAGGCGCTGACAACTCTGATATGGAAGAAGAGGTGGCTGTGGGTGAGTGCACACCTGCCCATTCCCCTCTGTAGAAAAATCTGAGAGCACCCTCCATTCTCTCTGATTTCTTGGTGCACGACGATAGTCGTTTGATGAGTCGAACACGACAAATCGGAAACCCGAGGAACTTGGACCCAGATATGTGGGTACGGTTAATGGTTTGGAGCCAAATAAACCAGTTGAACCAGCCGGTGGGGAGATCGGGTCGGCCGAGTAGTCGAGTAATCTGGTGGTGGAGGATTCGTGCAATGGAAGTTCCGATTCGGTGGCTAAAGAAGCGGTGGGTATGGAGTCGGAGAAGGGGAACTCAGGCGAGTTGAGGGAATCGATGGCTAAGTCAAAGGGAGGGGAAGAAGGGACGAAGGAGAGTTGTGAAAGGTGCAAAGGTTGGGTGGTGCTCCCGAGGAGAAGGGAGGGAGAATGGAAGAAGGGTTGAGGAAGAAGACAGCTTTTTCTTTTTTTTTTTGTTTAATGTTTACTTTTTAATTTTTAATTATTTTTAATATCCATGTGGGACTCTTATTGATACGTGCTGCCCAGTCATTGTCCACTTGGGCACCATGTCATCAGTTAACGGAAGACTTAACAGTTTGACTAACAGATGTATTAGACTGTCCTAAAATTTACACTTTAGGTATGACTCTAGAACGAAGAAAACTTGATGTACTAAATATTGAAAACTACAAAACATGAGGGTAGTAAACAATCTTTTACCCTAAAAAAAAAAAAAAAAAAAAGCAAAGACCCTAAATTACTAGGTCAGCACTTTTCATTTAAAATTGAACAAGGCATTAGTAACCAGAATAGAAGCCATTAAAACAATGAAGAAAGTAGAAGAGATATGGATGAAACTTACATGACTAACAAGGATGTACAGAAAAAAATAGAAAGCACCTTTAATCCACACCGAAGTGTTTTTTCTAAACTTCCTATCCACCAGGTAAATTCCATAGAACATTGGCAAATATTGGACAAGAAGCAAGACATTCACAATCTTTATCTTATCCAAATATCTAGAGCCACCCATTTTGAAATAAACAGCTCCCATTAACACCTAAAAAAAAAAAAAAAAAAAAAAAAAAGACAAACTAATGAAAATGACTTGAAAATTTTGAGTTTTAACAATAAGGACAAAATAAAGAGTAAACTAAACAGTACCAAGATTGACCTTTTAGTGCAAAAATGTGGTTTTTTGTTAAAGTGAACAGTACTGAAAGCTTTTCGTTAAAATTCTCAAATAAATAATGAATTAGATTTTACTTTTTAACTTACAAATTTGACACACTTACTGATATAAAAATCTTACTTGTGGGATTGGAAGAACAGCGAGAACGTCAATTATGATGGAGGGCCATGACAACTTCTCAAATATTTTATGAAGACTTTCAAATAAATCGAAACACTTCGACTTCCAAGTAATTGCTTGTTCGTTGGGATGAGACTGGTGGTCTGGTGACGCTGATTTAATAGCTTGACGAATTTGAAGTGTAATATGCAGTATGTAAGTGATATCTATGAGTGATCGGAAAAGAAGAGCTAAAATCCTCAACTTCTTGTCCACTCCGAGGCACTTACTTTCGCCATCGATGATAGGAATGTACAAAAACAAGGGATCTATTGAGATTGCAACCATGCATGCAATTACAAATATCATATTCATCCATGGAATATTTTCTTCATGGTTTTTCTCCTCAGTGAGAGTAGAATTCACGGTTCGTCGAAAGCTGATATACAAAAGGCAAAAATCAAAGTCATTGGAGTTATAATAGTGAGGATGAGTGTAGAATACTGAGAGTATTTAAAGTGCAGAGTTCGATACCCTTCAATGTAACGAAAAAAAAGGAAAAATTAATAATTCGTGGAGAGGTTTATACTAATTCTCAAATGAACATAATTTTAACATAAGTACATCACCATAAAAACATTCTTGGAGAGGATCAAGTTTCACGAAGAAGAGACACCGCAAGAAAAGAAAAAGTAAATTCAGAGAAACTAACCTCAGTTTAATGTCGCGATCTTCCAGATCCTCATTACTAATATTCATTTTTTTTGTTTCTAGTACTCTGTTTGAACCAATCAACTCCCAGATAATGAAACGAAAAGAAGAAACGAAAACAATCAACAAACTAGAACTCGTAAGGCAGAATTGATTGGAGAAGTAGGGTACTCTAACTTTTAAACAAAAATTAGGATTCTTAGCCAGCTGCTAGAAACCAATATGGAAAAGAGCGTTGCACGGATTCAATTAACTTTATAACTTGCATTGTTCACATGTAATTAGGAATTAAAAACAAAGACTTAGTAGAGTTGACAAACTTCTTCTTGTCCATAATTAGTCTTTTCTTAATGTTTCTCCTTCCTTAAATGTTTCTTAACAACCATAGACTTCTCCATGTATGTAGTTAGTCTTTTCTTAATGTTTTATAATCCCTTAAATAATTCTTAACAACCATAGAATTGTCCATAGTCTTTTCTTAATGTTCTCTCCTTCGTTAAATGATTCTTAATAACGACAGACTTGTCCATGTGCTTGCAGCCATGAATCGTTCCAAGGATGATTGTTCATTATTGGGACCTATAATTAACAGCATCAAATGAGTTTTAGCAGAATCAAGTGTAACCGTTTATGTTACGGTGGCTATTTGTGCAGGACAATCTTTTT
Organism: Pyrus x bretschneideri; assembly: GCF_019419815.1. NCBI lineage: Eukaryota > Viridiplantae > Streptophyta > Magnoliopsida > Rosales > Rosaceae > Pyrus > Pyrus x bretschneideri. The sequence continues at coordinate 11,854,976 of NW_025999723.1, read as the reverse complement.
CCCTAAGATCGGGTTGAAATCCCAAGCAAGGTTTTTATTGAGGACCATTTTAGCACCCTATCTTGTGACGACCCGCCCCTATTTTCTTTGTAATTTTCTCCTCGAGTGTGTAAAGTGACGTTAATGCCCTGGTTGGCTAAGTGACATGGATGTACATATGCAGTTTTAAATTATTTTCTCGCTATCGTTGTTAAATTGGCCTCGACGTTACGAGTGCGTCAATACGAGTTAGACCCGAATTGAAGTCGTAACAAAAAGCTACGAATAATTAAAGTGCGCAAACAGGTAGAATTATTTTCATGGGTGCATTAATTAATTAGTGTTGGAGACACTGGTTTGGATAGAGTAAGCTAGATTACGTTTTTAAGAAACTGTATCGCTTTTCTCATTGAAACATTGACATGCCTATCCTTATCCAACAATTATTTTATTTCCTATTTTCTCTAATCCAATCAGATTATATCTCTCTCTTTCTTCTGCTTAATCAGGAACTCTCTCTCTCTCTCATTCTCGTATCTTCTTCTTCTTCTTCCTTCTTGCACCCGATCCACCACCACCACACTCTTACATCAAATCATCATAGATCGAACCTGCAAAGACCACCGTAGTGTTCATCTTGACCTCACGAACCCAGTCACACCACTTGATTGTCGAACGGACGAGTTTTGACTCGCCAGCTGAGAAGCTCCGATTCGATGCAATTTGCTCCTACATGATCCCAGCAAGGTTGCAAGGTTTTAGCACGTGGGGAAGCTTATATTCAACTCCATAAGGACCGTAGACTAAGTTTGGAGTGGAGTTGACGTCGGATCAAGTGAGTTCGAGAAGTTTCAGTTTTGGACGAATCTTTCGAGGGATTTTCAAGACATTTTCCATTTGATTTTAGACTCTCAAGAGGTACGAACTTGTTTTACTCCTCAAGAGCTTCAAATCCTTATAAATTTCATGGATTTTGGTTGAGAAATGACAAAGATATAAAGGTTTGAAAATTTTCCTAGAATCCGGTGAGATTTTCTAGAAATTGGCGAACGGGGAAGCGCACTGAAGAAGAAGGAGAATATTCCGTCAAAGTTGATGGAATATTCTGACGGCCTCAGGTAACTCCATTACTATTTAACATAATATTCCGTCTATTCTAACCGAATATTCTTAACGTTTGTTAAGGTTCCGTCGGCACGTGCACGTGCGTATGGCCATGGGTTGGACGGCGTGTTCGGCCTCCAGCCAGCGAGTGGTTTTCATGTACGGGTTTGTGACTGTGAGTAGATCATTTTCGTATATTCAAACCTTCCATTTAAGCAAACTATGAGAAGTTTACCCTAGATTTTGGTTTATGTGCTATTTTAATTAATTGGAAGTAGTTGTTTCGCATATAGGGAAGACCTACCCTGAGGATGAATGCAGAAAAGTGAGGCTAAGGGGTTACACCCTTCGATATATCAATGAGTGGGCATTTGTTTTCGTATGTGTGTGTGTGTGTGTGTGTGTGTATATATAAACTTTATTGTTTCCAGAAATGTTTTAAATTGATTTGTGCATAGCATGCCATGGTTTAAATGTGTTGTATTTTGAATGTTGCATTGTTATGAGTATGTGATTATGCCACATGATCCTACAAGAGGCGCAGGTAAGTTCAAGTGAATTGTTATGTAATGAAATGGTTGCATTATATAGGCATGCATTAATTCATTTAAAGTTCATCATTGCTGCATCCCGGTGTTAGTACTCCCACCCTGGGCCAGGGCCAGTCCTTCATGTCATGTTCACCTCCCGCACCACATACTCGCCTTGGATCCAAGTTTGGTGCTAGCCCTATCGTACAGGTCACATCAAGTGACTCTGACTCGTAGGTAACCCTGTGATTTATCACTAGCCTTCACATAATAGTAGCACTAGAGCGTACATATTTACACACAGCCCTACGGGTCACACTAGGTGACTCCGACTCGTGTGCAAGCATAGACTGATGAGCAATAGGTCCAGTCGTACAAGTCACATTAGGTGACTCCGACTGGCATGATAGTTTAGATTAATTCACACCTGACTTACATTTTTTGCCTGCTTACCCTTTTGTTTTTCGCCCTTCCAGGTACTAGATAGGCTGTTCTTATGTATGGCACACGAGGATTACCCGACGGGTTTTAACATTCCACTAAATTATGCAGGGTTAGCTAGTTGTGTATTTTGTGCTCTTTTCTGTACGACTGCACTTTATTATAACCTATGCTCTGAATGCTTGTGATTTGGGTTTGACCACTTCCACATACTCACTTAATTTTAGTTTAAGTAAATTTTAGTTTTGGTTTTAATTTGTTCACATTTTTAATTGCTTCCTTTGCACTCTTGGTTACGTCACTTTCACATGACGGCTAGCACACCTCAACTCCGATCGAGGTGTGTCATATCCTTTTGTACGTGTTTTTCGTATTAATGAGTATCGTATTTTCTTATATATATATATATATATATATATATATTAAGCTTATTTTTAGCTACGCCCTAGGAGCGCGATTTTAATCTTACTTAACTCCTTAAACTCAAACATCACATCTTTACTTCTTGAAACTCATTGTTCGCTCATATTTCCACCACCCCCCCTGGCCCCTAGAAACTGGATTTTGATTCCATTTGCCCCCTAAAACTTGAAAGTAGTTTTTATAAAGCTCAAAATTCGCTCTAAATTGCCTTTGATGTGTTAATTTCTTAAGTGGGTTTGATTTGGGTGTGTTAGGCTAATCAAATTTTTTTTTTTTTCATCTCTTCAATTTCTTTTAAACTTAATATTATTTGATTCTTGAATATTAACACATAATGGAGATTTATAATCAATTTATTGCACATGTGGCGTAGTCTTATGGGGTATTGGGTCTTACATATTTTTCAGAAGGCGACCTATAAGTTTCAGAGACAAGAGAGAGTCCACAAGTTAAAGTGGAATGAATTTTGAGTTTTAGGAAGTAAAATGATGACTGTTGAGTGATAGGAGGCAAAGTGAAATCAAAATAAAGTTATAAGGGGTGTAGCTAAAAATAAACCTGTATTTTATTCTTGCTTGAAAAGCCCTACCCAAGAAAGGAGATTGTTGGTTTTTTTTTTTGGGGGGGGGGGGGGCGGCGGCGCGGCGTGGGGTGGTGGTGTGTTACGGAGAGCCTCTTTGCCTAATAGTTTATTATATTTTTCTTCGTTATATAGATTTCGTCACGGTGAGAAAAACTCTCTTGTTATGGTTTGGTCGGAGTCATGTATAGATTTGAGTTCTCCACCACTGGTTTTCTTACTTCTCCTTAATTAGTCCCAATTCTACTCCCAATATCCTTTCTCCAAGATTTTCTGTTTCCTCTAAACTCCGATCCATGTGTTAGGTGATGAATGAACACATTACCTGAGAAAAAATGGAGGTTGACAGATTGGTTGGGGTGGGTAGGGTTTTTTGTTTGGTTAGCAAAATCTAAAAATTAAATGCCCTAGCAGTAGTGTGCAAATTATATTTAGCACATAATTACTTATGTTACACGTAATTAAAAAACATGACCATCGATCCTGGCTTTATCTATTTTTTTTCTAGGTATGTATGCTACACATAATTCATTATGGACATGTTGTGAGAGTACAGCTGGAGGAATCGAACTTCATAGCTTTCGATTGTAAATATTAAAGTTTCTATAACGACTTAACTTTCGATTGCATGATACAAAGTCAATTGAGTTTCTATAACGACTTAACTTTCGATCGTAAATATTGAAAGTGTTTATAATTGAATACTAATCAAGATTTTGAAATTGGTAGCTCAGACTGCCAGACAAAATAAAAAATTGTTGACTGTGATAATATTTATGGACTCTGCACTACCCGGTTAATTTGCATGCATCGCCAACGGGAATGGGATGACTCGCAAACTAGTGATATTGTGACTTTGAGTGCAAATGTTGTTTTGATTGCGATATTGGAGATGAGGAAATCAAAATATTGCTTGTATCTTTGATGAGTCGAGTTTATATTATATATTTATCCTATTTTTAATATGTTTATGTAATTATTTTGATGAAATTTTGATACTTTATTATCTATTTTTAATGTAGGATATGCAACTTCCTCTTGAGTGAAAAGTGATCAAACTGATAAATTTTGGAGTGATTCCAATCGAAGGATGTTTGTGGGTCTCTCACATTGTTCGTGTACAAGTTTCAGATTTTTCTACTAAGCATTTACTGCAATGAAATAAAGATCCAACGTGCAGTGCAGCCAATGTGACATCTTTGGGCTTATTTGGACTTTTTGATGTCCAAGATGGTCTATTTTGGGTTCAGACCCTTCTGAAGATATGTTGAGAATGTCTTCAGCTTTTAAATAAGATATTTTGGGCTTGTTTTGAAGCATTCTAGGGACCAAAACATGGATGTTTTCTCTGCTAGCAGATTCTCCTTGTCAACTATGGATGATGTTTCCTAGTTTCTTTTAATTTATTTTGTTTCCCAACTTTATTCTAAGACCTTTTCGAGGAAGGATTTGACAATCTAAGTAGTATAATAAGCCTTTTGGCTGGCCCTAATCTTCTTCTTGTCTATGCGATTTTCGAGAAAGGAATTCGGCCAAAGCTTAGAAATTTCAGACTTTTACAATCAAGGTGTTTTCAATCTTTTTCTATTTCAATAAAATTCCTTTAGATTTTAATTATGAATATGCGTAACTAATCTCTTTTGTTAGGGTGAGGCCACGAGCCTTAGTAAGAATATGTAGTTTCTTTTCAATTTTCTTTTAATATTATGCATGCTGGTTTTGAATTATTAATCACTGTTTTAAACTATCTAAGTGTCTTATTGATTCGCGACTATTAGGATATTTAGAAAAGTAATTTGATGCAATTTTGGTTGGAGGGGCAATCCCTGAAATTGACGAAGGCTTCTTGTGGTTTAATTGTAATTTCACTTAAGATAAATAACACATCTTAATGGTTGCATGGTTTCAAAAGGTTTTCACAAAACTTAATGAGTCTTGCATGTTTAGATTGGATCTGAATACCATAGACAAGTTGCATGTTTGATATACATTCTAAATTGGGGGTCCAGGTGGAGCATACTTTAGGAAAACCTAAGGGATTTTTGAATATTAGTCCTTGTAAAAGATTAAAATTAAAAATTAAAAAAAAAAAAAAAAAAAACTGATGCTGGATTACATATTCAATTTAATCTCTTGAAGTGAACTTTTATCAAAATTTCGTAAGAATATGGTGAAATTATTCAAGTCCACTCCAGAAGTAGTTGAGCTAAACATGCAGATTTTGAGAAAAAATGGTGGTGGACTAATTGACAAATCTTGGAGGACTTGCCCAAACAGAACTATGCAGATGCATTCTTCTTAGGTGCCAGGTACGGTTGCTATGTTGAATTTTGAAGAAGTAAGAGGTGCTTGTGTACATGGTTTGATTTAAGACCTGCCGTCCCACCATTATTCATTTTCTTCATTTTTTTTCCCTTCTCTTTTTATGCTTTTAGTGAACAGTATAGTTTTTAGGGGTTTTCAGTTTTAAGTATGAAAAGTATAATATTGAACAACATAATGTTAGGATTATGCAGTGTTTTGATTGATATTTTTTTGGCAAGTAGGGTGAGAAGTGGTCAAACGTTGCCGAGTCATTCAATTCCAGTTGGTAGAAAGCATAGGAGTTAAGTTGATGGTGGTGAATAAGAAGAGATGTATTGCTGCAGAGAAATGGAACTCTTAATTATGTCCTGAGATGGAGAACCAATTGGATAAGTTATTGGAGATCGGAAGACATTGGCACATATATTAGCCGGTCAAGCGAGTTTGTATTTGAAGTACATAGTGATGATTTGGTGATGGTGGACAAAATTGGTATTGTTCATGTCATCACTGGTAGATTAAAGATTTCTCTTGCTCACAAACTTGGAGAGATGTGCACCTTGCGTACCAATTGTTGTCAAAAGTGCACCTTACGTACCAGTTGTTGTCAAAAGTGTACCATGTTTTTACTTGGTGCGATGTGCACTTTATATACCAAATGATTTGTATCTTTTAAATTAACATAACGTTAAAAGAGCTACCAAATAAGGCATGGTTATGTACCAAAAGTCAGGTACATTGGAAATCAATCTTATTCATTAACCATATGATCATTATGCGTCAAATTAACATGAATTAATGTACTAGTTAGTTGGTAGTTTAATACCATATGATCATTATTCGTTGAAATAACGTAAAATGACATACCAAATAATTGGTACTTTTCAAACACACAAGTTTCATCAGACGGGTATGTTTCAAAAATAATTAATTTTAAATAACAAACGTCTGGTACCTTCTAAATCAATATTATTTCACGAAGCAAATGATCAATATGTATTAACATAACACTAATTAACGTACCAATTAGTTGGGAGTTTAATACCAAAAAATCATTACTTGTCGAAATAAATAGAGACATGCCAAACAATAGGTACGTCTCAAACGCACATTGTATAACGTTTCATTGGAAGGATACATTTCAATAATAAAAACTTTATGTACTAAACGCCTGATACGTTCTAAATTCATATTATTTTATGAACTCAACAATCAATATGTGTCAACCTAAGATTCACTAATATACCAAACTCCTGGTACGTTGCAAATTTGTTATGAAAGAATGCGTTTAAAACTTACAGTACGTTGAGTTCAGAAAAACAATTCATTCATGATTTAGAGTTGATTGTAGGGGTGTTGGGTTCAGAAGTTTATCATTGTCGACCATCTTAATAGCCTAGGTGAACAATAGTGAATTCTAATTTTAGTTTTCCAAATCGACAAATTAAATGAGGAACTTGTGTACGTAATTCTTTAAATTTACAAGATTAATATCTTTAAATTCAAATTCTTATTATCTTGAACAATCAGTTTTGTTCTTAAATTAAAAATCTAATACATCATTTAGCAAGAATTTAGGAACCTCCTCTCTTTTGGCGTGAAGAAACTGGATACCGAAATCTGATTTGTTAAAAGCTATGGCAAGTCATGTAATTTAGGTACATCAAAATGGGTAAATTAAGATACACATGGCACCAAAATTGTAAAAGAATGGTTAATCAAATTGTTAAAACAAATAGATGTTTAGTCTAAGAAGCCTAAAAACGAGGGGGCTATATCAAAACATCCCAAATTTATATTCAATTTTTATTATTTAATCTGTATTTTTATTTAATCTTTCCACATTAAATTTTAATTTTATTAATATGCACATATTTAGTTCTTTAATTATAAATGGACATAAATGAGAAAATATTAAAAGAAATTTGTGATACAAAAATATATAAATACATAAGTGTACAAAAATGACTATGCTGAAATATATAAAATTGACTTTTTTGTACCGAAATATTTGTACCTACATGATTGTACCGAAATATATTATAATGAACCTAAATGTATGTACCGAAATGTATTATATTGAATTAATGTACCTAAATGTCAATACCGAAATGTATGTACCAAAATGTGCGTACCGAAATGTATGTACCGAAATATAGTATATTGAATTAATGTACCTAAAAGTCAATACTCAAATGTCAGGTATTAGGTTCGAATCTTGTGGATGCCGAATTCGATACCAAATTAAGTTGTCTATTGTATGGCCTAGCCGAACCTCCATCCCCTCCGCCTTAGTGTAAAATATATCATTGTACTAAAAAAAAAAAAAAAAAAAAAAAGGAATTGTTATTGTCACTCCAAAAATCTTATTCTACACTCCAAACTTTCTATATTTGGAAAGAAAATGACAATTGTGAGAAGTGTAGAATAAGATTTTTGGAGTGCCAATAACACTTCCAAAAAAAAAACTCAAATGTGTGTGATAGGAGCATATTTATACGACTTTGTTAGCCTATTTCCTTGCATTGACTTAGTTAGTTTCTATTTATTATAGTGATTTAAGCTATTTTCGTGTGTTTGTAGGTCCAATTGGTATAGTTGGCAAGAAAGTGCAATTTGGAGCATTCTAGAGCAGTTTTGGGCTAGGAATGGATAGCACATGCATGGAGCAAGGTAGATGGACAAATTTGAAGTTCAAGAGAGGCTAGGAATGTGCTTAAACATCTGGAAGAATTAATTCAAGACTTGGAAGATAAGGAATCAGCTATAAAGAAGGAAACATTATCCAAACAACCTTATCTTATCCAACCTTATCACCTTATTTTATCTTATCCTAACCTAATCTCTTTCAACCTTAATTATAGCTGCAAGGAGGATATCTAAATGGCATTAGGATAACTGCAAATTAGGTTTCTAGAAGCCAAAGCCCTATCCCTAAAAAGCAGCCGCATGTACCCCTTCTAGAAGCCATGTTTCCTGCCGCAAGGACCATTCATTTTCCTCCCTGGAATCTGAATGACAAGTGTCCTTTTTTCCTTGTTGATTTGGAGTCCTAATTCCCCTCCTTCTCAGCCTTGCCATGCCTTCCCTTCTCTCTATAAATACCTTGTGCCGCAGCAATCATAAATGACTCATTTCTCACCACAATTCACACCACACATCCATCATACACAAAAATCTCTCTAGTGCCGTAGCTTTTCAAGGAGAAAAGAGAGAAAACCCTTGGAGACGTGCCTTACCATTCAAGCTTGGATTGCTGGAACGTTCTTAGGTGTATTCTATCTTTTGTTTTCAATGTTTAATTTAAGTTATCTTTGTTTAAGTGTGAACATGAGGAACTAAATTCGTTTTAGCTAGAGGTGGATTCAAAGCCATGAATATATATGTGATATGAATTGATTTCCTCCAGTCATTGTTTCGTAAAACATGAATGTGATTTACTTATTTGTTTGATTGATAACTTATTCTTGTATGTTGATTAAGGATGGATACTTAGTTTGCATGCATGAATTTGATGCTAAAATGTAAGAGAGTTTCACCTAATCGTTATGAACTTATATTTATAAGTAATGGAGGTTGCTAGTCACAATCGTGTTAAGTAAATTCCTGGCAGGAGTATCATGCAGTTCATAGTTACGAATGTTATGTTAATGCTTATGATTTTCATAGAACTTAATGATCTTTGATATGTATCTCTATCATGCAGTTCATATAGGGAACTTGATAAGAATAATTTGATTGTGTTGCTGAGTCCAATTCAACGAAATTAGGAAAATTTGAGAGTTAATTTGCGCAGTTCACGGTTAACTTAGGGCATTATTATTCATGGTTTATTGGAATAATAACTGGAAATCGATTTGTATGCATATGTGTCATGTGTGGAGACGAACCCTCTAGCTAGCCATTCACTCGTTAAAACACCCAATTTCGTCCAAAGTTGTTTAGAGTCGTTAAATCTATTTGCTTTTTCTTTAAATTCGTCAAAAACCAAATCCCCCTTTATATTTCATGTCTTTTAGTTAGAATCTGTTTAAATTGGTTTCTTTTTAGTGTTTTAAGTCAAGTTAAGTTAGATTTTCGCCCAAAGTCACCCTTAGTTTCTGTTTTGAGTCAATTTGGTTGTTTTGTGCTGTTTTGAGTCATTCTAGTTTATTTTAAGTCATTAGAGACTAGTTTTCTGTTTTTGAGTCTAGTTAACTGTAATTGAGTCTAATTTGAGTAGATTAGCAACCCTTCTAATCCCCGGCTTAGAACGATCCCTACTTTCACATACTACAACTATAAAAAAAAAGGTTTAATTTGTGTGTTAGTTTATATCACATCAGTGTGTACCAAAATATACGTAGCAAAATGCATGTATATATTTGTATCGATGAATTAATGTACATGTATGTTTGTATCGATGGATATACTGAAATATTCAAATGTATTAATGTATCTAAATGAAGAACATACAAAATTGTTATCGGACTATATATTATAAAAAAAAAATTAGTTGCCTAAATGTAGACATTAAAATATATTATGATAAATGAAATAAAAATTAAATTTAAATGTAATTAATAAATTAAAATAGGAATAAAAAGATAAATATAACATCAAAATATAACTAATAAATGAGATGATTAAATATAGTGGGACTACAGGATTTTAATCTTACATTAAGTTATAGTCTAAAACTCATCTTTTTTAAGGATTAAAATGAAGTTTTCTAAAATAATAAACACAAATACGTTTAAGCCTTTTACACACTTTGTTTGACATATTCAACCCGATGTTTAGAAACAAAAAAAACTGTGTGAGATGTTAAAAAGTGTGTGTGAAAATCACTTCACATAAAACAAAGACAAAATAAAAATCGGTAAGTACTTTGATAACTTAAATGGAATGGATTCGTAGGTATTGTTACAATCTGATGGCTAGAACCAAAAAGAGGTGTGTGAGAAAATAAAAAGAATGAAATCACTTCACATAAAACAAAGGCAAAATAAAAATGGTAACTACTTTGATAACTTAAATGGAATGTGTTCATTGTCATCGTTAAGTCTGTTACTGTAGTGCAATGAGATGTTAAGAATAACTTACACATAATTTATATTATTGAATCAGAATATCACAAATAAAATATACCAAATACAATAAATCCTTCCTACATATATGATCCATATAGGATCTGGTATATCATTCACAACCACGTTGGCGGGTTCCCTAGTTAACATCTGTAGTTCTATTATTGTAAGGACTACCACTATTGGAATTAATAGCATAGAAAATCCCATCACTTAACCCATCAGAGTATCTAACCCGAAAGTAAAATAGGTTATTCTTATCAAAACAATTTAATCACTTATGAGAAGACATCTTGGACTTGCAGAGAAAACACAAACACGAGGACAAGGGTAGGTGAAAGCGATCTTCTATGCACCACTGCTTCTTAATCACGAACTGAGGAGGAGTTCTAGGCTTTGTGATGGTGTTAGCACTATGCACATGGACCTCCACCTTATACATAGGGCTCAATGCTTTTAGAATCCTACCCACAAACGTATTCAAGAAACCCTATTAAGCCTATAACTAGAATACTAAAGCCCAAAGATTACTTTCATTACAAGAATCCCTTATTACCTGAGTAATTAAATCTGTCATCACTACTACTGAGGCACAAGGAATAGCTCACCAAATAGAACTCCAGCTCTAATCTTTCTTGGATATAACTATGCAAACCAATTAGGGTTGAAATTTTGTGTTTAAATCCATCATATTCAACATCCCAAATATAATATACACCGTAAAATTTCCATTCTTTCTTACACATAATTAAATATATATTGAGTAGAATCACATTTATACATTCAAATTAAGTGAAGATTGATAGGATTTTTACCACATATGCAAAAAGGGTTCAAAACACCTAAAATATTTGTAAGAGAAACAAGGTAATTGTAATATAGTCGGCTCTAGTAAGGTCATTTTCCACATGGACTGTTAAAGTAATTTTTGTTAAAATCAAATCTTAATTAATTAATTAAAGCAAAGTTTTTGAAAAGGTTGATTTTAAGACCTAAAATAAGAAAGACGAATTTAACTAAAAATATTAAAGAAATCGGCAACAACAAAGAAACATAAAAGAATTTGAGAATCAAGTTGTAAACTAAGGTTCTGCCACCACCTTAACAATTCTACGTAATTCTGCCAATTACTTATGACCTATACATGCATATTTCGAAGGTTAGGTTTTTAGAAAACTTCATTTTAATCCTTAAAAAATATGAGTTTTAGAATATAACCTTGTGTAAGATTAAAATCCAATTTTAGTCATCTCATTTATTAGTTATATTTTGATGTTTAATTTATCTTGTTATTCCTATTTTAATGTATTAATTACATTTAAATTTAAATTTTTTATTATTTCCCTTGTTTTATTTGTCTGGGATGCAACGTTGACTGTGCACCCGTTACACCTTTACATGGGGATCAGCTTCCATTCTAGTTAATGGTTCTAACATTGGGGGGAGTTTTTGTTGCTTTTTTTCATGAAGTATGTGCTTCCCTTTGTTTTTCTTCATTGTTGTTTACTTTTATTAGAAAACCTTTAGCTAAAAGAAATTCTGAAATTTGGCAAAGTTGTGCAAGAAGAAAGAAAGAATATATGAAATGAGAGAATTTATATTTAGATATAGTTTTAACAAAAATTAATGAAAGTAAAGATGGCAACCATAGTACATCATTTATCCATTAGATAGTTGTCATGTGGTGTCATCAGTTGCAAGAGAGAATCTCTTGCGCTTTAGGTTTTAGTTGAAAAACTAAGTAGAAAAAGTGAATATAGGACTTCTTTGAATCCCCGAATTCTTAACAATCATGAACTGAATACTTATTTGAACTGTTACAATTGTCAAGTTTTCCGCATTAATTTCTCAAGAAAATTGGACAAAAGGGATACAATTAATATCCATGTGATTTAAACACAACCAACCAAAATCAGCTGACGGTCTGAAAGTATTATGTGAACAAGTTATACATATATTTGAACAAGATGACGAGGGTTTTGCACTCAAAAGAACAAAAATGAAGTTTCCCCGTCACTCTGAAAGGCAAGAGAAGAGATGTAGCGCAAAACATTTTTAAGATTCCTCAGGTGGCTGGTCAGTCTGGTCCTTAGGTTTCTGGTTCTGGTTGTGCCTCCTTGGGGGCGGCGCTGGCAGCGGCAGCTGCCTCCTCAGTTGCTTCGGCAGATGTGGCATTTTTCCTATTTGCAGCAGCCTGGAGGACATGGCTGTAGTTCCCTTTCTCTAGGAAGAGCTGAGAAAAATGGTGCTTGCAGTAAAGGACTCCATCAAGAGCTGCATAGGATGAATGTGTAAGTGCACAGCCGCCATGAGCACACCTGAAGCATGACTTGTGGTAACTTTCTCCCTCCAATGTCACCTGTTTAAATTACCATCACAAATCACTAAGTGTTACTTTTTACGTCTAACGTTCATGTACAAACTTTGTTTTGTGATTTCAATGAGTTACGTTTGTTTTTGTGTCGGATTGTGGATTTACAGAAAAAAATGAATGGTTCCTCGTATGTAATGAGTCAAGTAGTGTCAGTTAATATTTAGGTATCTGCTAGCTATCCAACATGATCATAAACTTGGTAACTGCTCATATGCAATCTTGGAAAATGTTGCATTTTTCAATGGATTGAAATTAAATTGGCTATATAGAACAGTGTGTTCCACCCACTGCACCCTAGTTTGAATCCCCTCTCCGTAATTTATATGAATTTTAATGTAATAGAACTATAGTTTGTCAAGAAAAACCAAAGCTCATTGAAATCAAATTAATCCCCTTAATTATATTACTCACCTTCTCCAGTGGATAGACTGTCTTTGAGCAAGTTGCGCACTTGTCTTGGGTTCCAGAAAACAAGGCAGAGAGCTTACTGGGGACCCTATTCTGTAGAACATCATCACAGTTTAGTTGTTTACAGTACTGCATTTTAAAAGCAATATATATATATATATATATGTATGTATGTATGTATGTACATATATATAGAGAGTTTTGATCACTTGGCCCCCGTTGATCAGATCACGAAATTCCTTAGGCGGAAATCGCTCAATCAAAATCCAGTGGTTGACATTATATCCAAAATGTAAAATCAGAATTTCAACCTTATTTGAATGTGACAATTTATTCATACCAGTTGTTCACCCTGCTTCTCAGCAGATTTTGCTGCAAAAATTCATTAGAACAACATACTATTAGCAAACAGAAGGGAAAACAAAGAGAAAAAGTAAATGCTTAATGCTGCAGAATAATTATAAAATATAATAATTAAAGCTAGGAAAAAAAAAATGTCACACCGAAATTCTTGCTGAAATTCCCAGATTCCTTGAAAAGTTGCTCGAAATGAGGTTTACAGTAGAGGATTCCATCCATGGAGGAATAGGTGCTCATCTGTCAAAATTATGTATGTTTCTTAATCATTTTCATATTTGGAAATATTTAACCAAGTTTTATGGTCTTTCAAATAAATGAAGACTCAATTATACTTATCAAATTAACTTTGAAATGTTCATGACTCTTTGGCATTGAAAATTATGCTAAATTCATCTTTCTTTGTTAGGTCTAACTTCTAAGTCATATATAACGTGTATACGCAACTTAAAACAACAAATGCATGAGCGATTGTCCACCATTGACGTGAGTTTTACAAATCAATCAATGGTTGAGAATCGTCCCAAAAACCAAAGAAAGCTTAGACACATCTGTTGCAAACCTAAACAAGGGTAAAAGATGAAAAGCGAGAGATGTATGTACCGAGAGAAATCCCTTGCAGTGGCTGCATTTGAAGCAGGATTTATGATAAGGTACTCCTTCAAGGGACAACATTTCAGTTACATAAACAGTCTTATCACAGGCCTTGCATTTATCCAAAGTTCCTGTAAACGCCATCGTTCTCCTTATTCTAACGAAACTAAAAACCAGAAAAATTATGCGGTCCTTGTCTTCAACTCAGGTGCCTGAGGGATCAGAGACAAGTTCAACAAGGTGAGCACCGTGCTTGCTACCGGTACCTCAGACAATTCCAAAATGGGATTGAGCAAAGTTTCTGATCGGTCTAAACAAAACCTAATTTATATCAGATTATAATGGATTTTGCAAATGCTGCTAAACGGAGGACAAGTGAATGGAGTAATTTATTGCCCTAATTGTGGAAGTTATCCGACTGGATTGGAGTAAAACAAGGTTGGTGATCTGACCTTTTCAAGAGCAAAAACACATAAAAATTTGAGATAACAAAATGATAGCCAAATGTTTAGCTATTTGGTGTTTGGTAGTTATGTTGGTTAAAAATAGTATTTTTCTTATTTGTCCAATGCAGGAAATTACAAACTTGTATGGGCCAACCCTCTCATTAGTAATGGCAAAAGATAGTGTTCAAGGAATTAGGTGGCCCTGGCCAGAAGAAAAATAACGATTGAATGATAATTTTAGCTGGAAAATATGGGTTATTTTAAAATTACACTCGCTAATAAAAATTTTATTTCCAAAATATAATCACTACAAATTTTATTTCCTAATAGGGCTATATCTGAATAAAACATAGCTTACAAATCATCAAAACCAGGAATTCTGAGAATAAAAATATTTCAAATACAACTCTAGAAGACAAGAATTACATCATAACTCGCCCCATTAGCGTAAATCATTCTATATGAGTATTTGAACGACCCAACCATTGAGGCAACAGATCTTGCTGGCAGGGTATGAGATCTGAGATGGTTTTTCCGTGCCGGTCAATCCTTCTCGAGCAGTTTACACCACCATCAAGAATGTCCCGAACCACAACGTTTAATGATCGGATTCCCCTAACTTCATAAATCGCGACCTTTACATTTTCGTGGACCCATTTGTCTCTTTCGTTGATGGCATCCATATCCAGGAACAAAGATGGAGTTTAGGAGGGCCGAGACTACTTGCTTGACCACTGGGGTGTTACAATCGACTTTAACCTCATTACATCTGGAGGAAAATGAGGGATGATGGAAAAATTCAAGTCATTTCCTTTGTCTCCAGCCAGGATATGTGCTACACCATAGAGTGGAATCTTCCGATCAGATGGAGCATGAGATTTTGCACTTCCAGAAAATCGGTTATCCAAGTTTGTAGAAGAATTGACTTCATTAGCATGTGCCATTGGCAATGCAGACTCATACAGAGGATAGATATTTGTGCCACCTTCAACTCGGATTCCTAAATTACTTGATTCTTTTGCTTTGGTGTGCTTTACTGCAGTCCGCCAGAGTACATGTTCACGCTTGACCTGAAAGATCAGACAAATTATTTTTTCTGTTGAGATATAAGCTGCATACTAGCTTGAAATCCAATCCGTAGATGACTATCCTGCAGCTGAAATTGAAGAGAATGCTGAAATCAAAGGAAGTGAAGAACTTACTATTTTTAGAAATAGCTGTTAGACTTTAAATTGCAACGACTAGTTTTTCTTTCTGTTTTTAGTAAGTAGTACAGCTAGTATTCTTACCTTTGGAGTTGTACTGTGTCTTTCAATCCTCTCCCAAGTGGAAGGATCGTAACCTCCGATAGCCTGAGTGGCTGGAGATCCGTCCTTGATCCCTAAAATGTAGGGTCTGAGCAATTGACTAAGTTAGGGTTATAACTTTGTAAATGTTCTTCGATTTCATTAAGCAATATATGCAGTATTCCCCTCTCCTTCTCCTCTGTGTTCTTCACTCTTTTACGACTATTTTCTGTCACAAACGTTCAATCTTTATAACTAAATCAACCTATAAACTAGATGCATTGCCTGGTACCATTCCAATCAGACAAATTATTTTTTCTTCAGAAGTTCTTCACTTCTGCCACGTTTTGTAATGAAGTAACAAAAATTTGTCAGCATTTTGATTGAGAACCTGATCTTATCAGTCAAAACTATTACAATTTTGGTTGGAATGAATTTTTAAGTTAACTTCAAGGGATGCAATAAGAAAAAAAGATCAACACTGAAAAAAGGGGGAAAGGGGTCAAAAACTAATGACAACAATACGCTACTTATGGTCAAAGTTTCAAGTTCATCAAATAGGTTGTCAAAGAGAAAACCAAAAGGATTAAGAATTGTGGATGTGAGGAGAGAACAAGAGAATACCAAATAATCTTCAAGGATGATCTCTTTCTTGTGTCCGGTGCTGCATTGATTAAACCAGTATAGTCATGTAACATATGATTGAAAAGCTGCCGAGCCACAAAAACAAGAAAGGCGAAGTTCAGTTTTCTTAAGCAACAAAATGCTAATTTGGGAGGAAAATTTATGGAAAAGCTGATGGGAAAGCTACCTGATATACCACCGCCGCCAGCTGGTCCATTTGTATACAAAGCAGTAAACTCTCTAACGAATTGGACTACATGTTCCTTTAGCTTGAATAACCTGTCCATACGTAACCTAATGTCACTAACCATCCGAGATGAAGCATTGTTACTGAGACTGGTTGCCTTCAGGCTAACAAGCCCAAGTATATATGAGATTACATGGCTGCTAACACCTGGAATTACTTCTTCAATCCAAGATCTAACCTAAACCTAGCATGATATAAAACAGGAAATAGCTAAACTGATTGGAGGTTTCAAGGAAAGCGGAATCAAAATGAAGGATTCCATTCAAAAAAGTCAAAACTTACTAAATTTCGCATATTCAGAGAGTCACAGTTCAAAGGTTTTGGTTTATCTACCAGAAACTCTGCAGCCTTGGCACGTTTAACACATTCGAATCCCCCATACGATATTTCTCCCCATCCTTGCCAACCGTAGTTCTGAAAACTAGAAAGTTGATTATTAGCCAAAAAGAAAACCACCGAATAACAGTATTAAAATGCTTGCATGCAGAGATAACTGGACCTTTCAGTTTTTACGCATTTGTGCAAACTTATTCATGAACCACCAGAATGGGCAAGTAGAGCAAAAACTGAGTAACAGGAGACATAATTTTATTAAAAATTGCACGACATGGATGACCGAACCGCTGATGCCACACAAATGAAGAGTTTATTGTCCAAAGAAAGCCACGTTCTTGAAGGGAAACTTTGACAAACCCACACGAAACGGATACAATCCATTCTCATTCTTGCCGTGGAAAAGCGTCTTCCCCATGGATAGAGCGTTCACAAAAAAATCAGTAGGAGTGAAAATGAAGTAGCACTGATTATCACAACAAAATCGATGAACGCTGAGTAGATTAGCGGAAGCAGAAGGACAATGCAACACAGAATTTAAAGGAAATTTAGACACAAAACCGGAACCAATATGCTTAATAGACAAATCTGCACCATTACCAACAGCGACTTGATCTTGACCAGTGTATTCTGTGGAGAGGCTCAAATTAGCTAAATCATCGGTAATATGTGACCATGTGCCACTGTCGGCATACCATGAAGGGGACTGTTCATTGCCCACAGGAGAGGCAGCCATCACAGCATGAGATTGTGAAGACGGATATCAGCCTTCGGAGAAAGGAAACTTGAAACAGTTTATAGTAGAATGACGAAGATCACCACAATAGTTACTACCATTAAAGGAGGAACCAATGTTACGATATCCAGAAGATAAAGAAGCAACCGCAACATGGTTGGGAAGATAGGAAGAGTGAGGAAAAGCAGCAGCGGGTGTAGGAAGAATTTCTCGATTTTGAAACGAGCCACTGCCGGATCCACCATGAAACAAACCGCCATTTGAACCACAGCGGCAGCCAACAAAGGGATTATCACCACCACGACCTTGAAAACCACTACGACCAAATGAGGATGTACGACCATTGCCACGGTGAAGTGTGGTTCCACGACCAAGATCATATCGCAAGACTCATAGGATTTTCTCTTGCCTTAAGCGAAGTAACGGTACTTTCGAAGCAGGACCAACACCATTTAAAATCAGCTCCATAAGATCATTATCATCAATGGGCTTTCCCGCAAGAGCCAATTGATTAGCAAAGTTAGTCAATTTATCAACGTACTCTGTAACGGACATGTTACCTCTTTTAGTGGAATGCATCCGGTGCTTAAGTTGAAGAACACGAGTGCGAGATTGAGAAGCAAATCGTGTATTCAAAGTATCCAAACAGCTTGGGATGTTTTTCAAGTTGAGACAATGGAAAGCACATATGGTGTCAAAGTTGAGTTAATCCAACTCAACAATTGTTGGTCTTGTTGCTGCCAAGTCACGTACTCGGGATTGAGAGTCGTACCATCCTGAACAAACATTGCTGGACATGTTTTTGTACCATCAACATAGCCAACAAGATAATTACTTTTAAGGGATTAAATTGGACAAGCCACAACATATAATTGGTTTGATCAAGTTTGATTGAAACCAAATAGGAAATATTTGGAAGGGAAATTGTAAGAAGAGAAGAAGCGGCCATGGAAGCTGAAGCTAAGTTGAGTAGATGGTAAGGCAGAAGAGGGAAACAAAAATTGCTGTCAGAGGTTTGTTGTTAGACAAATAGCTCTAATACCATGAAGAGAATGGTATTTGAAACTTAGAATTAAGCTCTGTTTTGGAGAAATAATCTGTTAATTTACTTATATATCGAAATGGTACAAGAAAGACTCCTTATATAGGAGTGTTGGAGTCGCATGACAATAAGGACAGCAGCTCCCAACTATAATAAAAGCCACTATACAACACTGAGTGCCCATACAATAGACCCTTGACTTTGTAATCACATAGTATGATTTTGCTCGATCTTGTTTGCTTGACTTTGTATCCACAATAGACAAACTCGCTTAATTCTTATCTCCATCATTCTTATCTTCATCAGTCCCTTCATTATAAGATCTCGGTTCCAAATTAATTGAAGACAAACTAATCAGCCAGTACTAGTTTATGGTGATGCATTTTGTTGTTATTGATAATGTGGTTGCTGTTACAGGAGCCTCTAGGTGGTGCACAATTGAAACTTTTGAAGAATGCTCAAGAAAAGATATCGAAGGGGAAGCAACGGATAAGGTCTTAAAGTCAGCTAACTTGGAGGTTGTCGGCATGACCAAGAAAAATGTGGTGACTGCTCCTCCAGAGTTGAAGGAGGAGATAGTAAAGGCGAACGCCGGGATTTATGAGGATATTGAAAGAGTTGTAAATGAAGCCGGTATTAGTGGAAGAATGGAGGAGTTGAAGGCTGATATAGGAAAAGGCTTATCAAGTTCAGAAAGAAAGGGAAAGGGCAGAAGCAAAGAAAAAGGAGGAGATTCTTGCTGCTTTGGATGTAGAAGCACTAAAAGCAAAGGTTAAGAGTTTGACAGTGGAAGTAGGCCTTCCTAATGAAATTGATGCAGAAGGTAAGATTAGTAGTGCTGAAAATGGTAAATTTGTAATACCTTTTTCATGGTCCTCGAGATAATTTGTTACGGCGTTATGTAATTTTGTATTCGTGCATGTTTACATGATAGCTACAAATTAAGAAGCTATGTTACAATGATAGAGTATTTATCCTAGCGTTCGTGGTAAAAATTTAATAAAACCAATAATGATCACTCGATTTGAATACGTTACAATGATAGAGTATTTAGCCTAGCATCCATGGTAAAAAAAATTGATAAAGCCAATAATAGTCCCTCGAGTTGAATAAAAAAGAGAAAAACGTAGATTTTATGTAGTCCATTTAAAGTGAAATATCATTTCATCGAATTTAACTTCTCCTTCTGACAAGGAGAAAGCAAAACCTATGATGTTGTCCAAAGCAATTATTGTCCGATCTTCCCACACATATGGAAAGAAAAGAGAAAGGTGAGAAGGGTGATGTTGCTTAACTTGTTTATATGTGCAAAAGAATCTCAAATTGGAAACATGACAAAGCATTACTAATAATTTATTTTCTTCAATTATCCAACTTTTTGTATCTCTATAATTGTATATTTTATTTAATTAATGAAATCATTTTTGTCAACCAAAAGAGAGTGAAAAGACAACTTAGTCTTCTATCACACAAAAAAAATGATGGGCAATAATGTAATTTCATATGTCCAAATTTTACCTTTTTTTTTTATTGAAACCTACAGATTATGTTAAAATATCTCTAATATTTAAAATTTTGAAAAAAAATAAAAACCCAAAAACAAAAACCTCCCACTCCCCCCACGTTCTCTCCCTCTCTCCTTCTTATTTTCTAAAAAAATGTTCTCATACACACAAAGTATATAGGCAAATGCTAGTTGTATATTAAAAAAAAGAAGGGGGTCATATTGCTTAGTATTTGTATGTATTATTGATGGAAGAGACCTTGCTAACCATTTTCTCAAAATACCAAGCATGACCCCAATTTAACATTTTTACTTCTATTTATAACAGACAACTTTTAATATAAGCGGGGCTAAATAGTAATTTTACATTAAAACGAAAATTTAGCAAGCATGTCCCGATTTTGTTAGTATTAAAAAAAGGAACTCCACATTCTCCCCTTCTCATTTGATCTCTAATAAAAAGAAAAGAGAAAAATCTTCTCAAACACAATGTGAACGCCTTTGCTAGTTTATTTTACTAAGAGTTCGTTTAGACGTGCTTTTTAAAATGACTGAAAGCGATTTTGATGAAAATGTTTTTAAAACCATTCCTTAGTCAAAATCTAAGTGAATCTTGGAAAAGTACTTAAGTGTTTCCTGCCAGAAGCACATATCTGGTACTTCATCCAAAAAGTACGTAAAGTGCTTTTGGAACCCAAAATTAATTTCACCAAAATCACTTTCAGTTATTTTAAGCACTTCCAAATGAACTCTAAAAAGTTACTGTTACCATATGCAACATCTTTTGAAGGAGACCTTTAAGGAAATGGATCCCCATTTTTTCTCAAAAATGTGGATTAGTTTTGAAGTCCACACCACATCGAACTTCCATGATCTGAACCACCTATTTTCAAGTTGCACATCATAGATCATCCTTGCAAAATAATAGTCAAAACAAAAATATTTGAGACATCTAATTGAGTTCAAAGCAATTAACAACATTTTCTTCTATAAGAAACAACGTGATAATTAAATAGGCAAACGTTTTTGGATTGAAACGAATTTTTGCAAGGATGATATATGAATAGAGGCTTACAAAATAAACGGTTCAGATCATTGAAATTTAATATGAAGTGAGTCTCACAACTAATCCATATTTTGAAAAAAAAAAAAAAATCCCTTCTCTTAAAGGGCCTAAACGTTCAAATGTTGGTGATTCATCAATACCACTGCTACAATTAGAATCCTTGCAATGGGCATTAATCCTGAATAGCGACTGTATTATTAGGAATAGTAAGTCCAACAATATGAGGTCTCCAACAGGGCGTCGCTCATCAAACAATAACACACTATTAAGTGATGTAACCATCAATACGAGCAATCCAACTGGAAGCTCCCTAAATGGCATAACTTACCAAACGACTCATTATTGAGTGTTATGAGTCTATCTATATGACTGCTACAATTGGAAGCTCCCCAAATAATGTAATTTCATATAACGACACACATTGGATGTTGTAAGTCCATTAATGCGAGTGTGCAATTGGAAGCTCCCTAAGAGTAGTTCCATCATGGTCTTTTGCCCGATGGACTGGCATTAGAACAGGGCCGGATAGCCCGAGTGACTTGGTCCAATGTGTGCCAACCAGAGGAGAGGCCCGGCCCGAGGGAAAGACCTGGCACGAGTTACCAGCCCGAGAGCTCGAAGGCAACATGATGCAAGGCTGACGTTGCCCAAACGTCAACCACTTTTTTATTGCCGGAAAATGGCCTGCAAGGGTTGGAAGGATTCAAACTGAGCAAGAGCTCCAGAACCCACAAACTTGCCGGAGTTTGCTCCAAGGAGGTGACCAAAAACTGGGCAAGGTTTCAGATAAATTGCAGGGGTTAAAACTCTGGTTTCAAACTGGGAAAACACCACAAATCTTGTCCCAAGCAACATTAAGACATAATGAAACTAGATTTGCATAGAGAACCTCACCTGGGTTCGAGTTTTAGATCTTGAAGCTCTCGGCTTCAATGGTGGTTTACACCGTGATAGTCCGATGACGCATGCAATGGTATTGCTAGGATCCTTTAATCCCAGAGATTAAGGATTCATGGTTTTGGAGTTTGATTTGTTTAATTTTCGAAGAGGAAAGTGGGTGAAAGCTCTCGGAGCTCTAGAGAGGGTGAGAGTGTCGAAAGCTTAGAGAGAGAGAGAGAGGGAGGGAGAGAGGAACTTCAGAAAAATGAAGAGAAGTGAGAAAGATGAGTGAAAGTAAAATATTTTCCGGGAAAATGAAAAAAGTAAAATATTTTGTATTATTTTATAAATAAATAAAATACTATTATTTTATTGCCTATTACCAGGACTATTCAAGTGTAAGGGTGGAGATACAAAATGTAGTTACTGTTCATTAATGTCAGTTACTGTTTACTGGGTGGATTAAATAATAAACACGATGGAAGTGCTTTAAGAAATGTAACCCCGTAAATAATGACTCATGGTTGAATGTGAGTTCATATGGAGAGAGTAATATTTCTATGAACTAAAAAAAGGTAGTTTTGTAAGAGGACAATAATAATCAATTGTTTTTTATGAGATATATGATGAATGCTACGGTGAGAGTGAATAGTGAAACTCTACCAAAAAATGAAAAATTAGAGGTGGAAAAATACAAGTTGAATCTTTGTTTGGTTTAGTTTTTTCCTTAACTCTTAATCCTTATGATTTATTATAAATCCTAAATTGTGAGCTAAACATTGATCAACATAACAATTTTAGATATATTTTATTAATCAAATGCCAAACACTCCTTTCAAGTTTCATCTATATATAAAGTGAGAAGGTGAAAAATGTGAAAGTTTTTAATATCCTACAGTGCTCACTTTAATAGAGAAGAACATTGAACAATCATTCAAACAAAATAGGGACAAAATGATACCAAACTTTAATATTTATTATAAAATAGGAACAATCATCCAAACTTTAATATCTCTACTAATTAATAAAAGGGAAAATTAGAATCTCCTACAATTTTTCTATATCATTTAGATTAAACATCTGTACTTTTTTAAAATTTGATTAAAGTGCTTTGACCAATACTCACTTCTATATTTTTTAAATTAAAATAATTTTTGAATTTATCGTTTTATTTGCATGATGCACTTTTCCTTATTTAGTGGAGATAGTTAGTAATTAAACTATATTTTCTCTTCTTCCAAATATGTTTTTTCGATCACAGTTTTTTTTTTGTTATGCAAATATTTAATATTATTTCTTTTTCCAAATGGTTTTTTCATTTTCAAATAGTTGGTGATCAACATAAAAGCACCGTGTAATTTTTTTAATTTTTTTTTTAAGTATAGTTGTTGATGAATTATTATTAGTTACAATGCATTACGTATATATTATCTGCGGGTACGTTTGAATTTACAAAAATCATTAATTGGTATATTTATTTGTAATTTTGATACGTTTGATTTGATACATATTGTTAATATTGGTACATTATTTTTATTTTGTACACATTGTGCATTGGTACGTTTATGTTATTCTGAATCCTTTTCTCTTAACTTATTAAAAAAAAAACTTATTTCGGTACGTTTGATTTTGGGGGATTTAAAAATATTTTAAACTATTTTGGAAAGAAAATATCTTAAATCGTAGATAATTATTGCTAAATTGTAGCATTATTGTGAAAATAAATTGAATCTAACTAACTTTTTTTTTTTATTTTTACAATTATCTCTAATGGAGGAGAGTGTAATAAAAAAAAATAGATTATAGGAAATTTGTTACAATATAATATGCATATAACACCAAAATTATTACAAAAAAATAGTTTATTTAAATCACTAAAAGACATGAATGTTTGATTTAGAAAGTTCAAAATTGTGGCACTTATATCAAAAGATCAAAAAAACAGAAAAAAACAAAATAGAGTTCCTGATGTAATATAAGAAAACCGTGGGGGCCATTAAGCAAATAGAAACATATATGACGCCCTAGACCTTTAGCCAACAGCGGTTCGTCATCCTCTCTTCCTCTCTCTGGAGTTTTCACGTGTCTTCCATGGATTCCAAATCCAACAATTAGGTCTCAAATTCTCTCTCTTTCTCTGGAGATAAACAAACAAGCCCTTCAAATTTCACTAAGAGGCAGTCATTTCGCTCAAGATCCGTACAGTTACACCCCGATTTTCTTCACAATTTACCAAAACCCTAGCTTTGATTTCATTTATTCTCTTCGTTTTGTAGCAATTTTCCCCAATTTCGTTACCAAGCGGAGAAAACATTTTAAATTCGCGCTTGGTTTCGCCTTTTTGCGGTGACGATCTAGCCACCCAGAGAAACCCTAGTCCAGTTGTTTATTTATTTATTATTTTTCGCTTTTTTCTAGGTTTTCAGAATTTTTTAGGGTTTTAGGTTCTGAATCGCGGCGATGAACAGTAATAGAGGTAGGTACCCTCCGGGGATCGGAGCTGGGAGAGGCGGCGGCATGAATGCGAACCCTGCATTCCAGTCTCGGCCGCCGCATCAGCAGCAGTATGTACAGAGGAACCTTTTGCCGAACCATCATCACCAGCAGCAGTACTTTCAACAGCAGCAACAACACCAACAGCAACAGCAGCAACAACAGCAACAACAGCAACAGCAGTGGCTCAGGAGAGGCCAGTTGGGTGGGAGTACAAGTGCTGATTCGGCCGTTGATGAGGTGGAAAAGACCGTGCAGTCGGAAGCTGTTGACCCAAGGTGTGTGCGTTCTTTCGTATAATGCATGTTTTGTGTTATGGTTGGCTTTTATGCGTGGTTGGGAAAAATTGGTTCTGTAGGAATCTAGTTACGTTATTGTGCCATTTGGTGAAATGGGTTTTGTTATGGACATGGATAGTAATCGTAGCATTATGATTTTAAAAGTTCTGTACTTTTGTAGTTTGCTATGCTGTCGTGTAGCATAAGACATTGACAAATGTTCGAAAACATTCTGATTTTGGGAATGTAGGTAAGTTGCTTTCTCATCTGGTGTTAATGATGTGTTTTTAATTGATAAGCTTTTGACCTATCATGGATGTTACGATGTATGGAGGAACTTTCCGGATTCCTGTTCAGGTTCCATTTGTATGGGTATCAGATGTATCTTGTGCTCGAGCTTCCGATTTTAAGATAGGTCCCTTAAAGAAATCTGTTTTGTGCTTGTCTTTGGGTATTTAAGTTGTAGAAAGGTTAGAATGTTTTTGCAGTCTGGCATCAATTGAGGAGCGCCACAAATCTCCCTCAGTCTATTCCTAAGATAAGCGTGTAAGAAAGTATTGGTCACTTGTTCGATTGTACATGGATGTGTCTTCTCCTCTGGGGCAATCTTTCATTGCATTTCCTGATTTTTCTGATTGGTGTTAGCTTGTGCACTTGGGGATTAGTTTCCAAAATCTCCTGGTGTTAGTCCAGTAGTAGCACGAGCTGAGATAAGAGCCTCAGGAAGCATTTGCATTGTGTTTGATTCTCCATGGGTCTGTAGACTCTTGTGGGACCACCTTCCATTGTTTGTCCTCGTTGTAGATTGGAGTGTCTACACATGCCTTTGGAGACTAGTCGGGTTCAAGACTAAGATGCCCCTGAGTTAACAGAAAAAGAAATTAGTGAGGACCACAAGCACTGGCCTAGTTCTTTTCTGGATCCATCCATGATTGGATCCACACAAATAGTGATTATACTAATTAGTATTAATTACTAAACTATCTATTGGTTGCAAGATGGGGTGATTTATATAGGATAAACATGGAAAAACCAATTAGGATATGAGGGAATTTTTATTAGAGTAAAACCGCTAAAACTAGTACATCTGAGTCATTTGTGTTAAAAAGTTAGCTCTTTGGACCTGTTTCTTGGACTAAGATTCTTGATGATTCTGGTTGATATTGTAATTTAAGGTTCTGTACCTACGGTTTGGTTATTCAGTGTAAGTGAAGACTTGTTTTGCATTGTATTTGTTTTGGAGTACTGATAAATCATATGCTTAGGAGTTCTTGACATCGGAGTTGTTTCAATGTACCCCTTGAGTTAATGAATCATAATGGCAGTTTCAAATATCAAATTAAACTGTTTAGTTGTTGGTTTATAACTTTATATTATACCTATTGAAAAAGCTTTTCTTGGTAATATATTTTGTCATCAGTTATTTGTTAATATTATCTCATTTATTTATTTTTTTATCCCTGCAACATATTATAGTTATAAATCATACTCTACATGGTATCTTATTTTGGTTTCCTCTTTTACTTATCCTCTTTAGTTCACAAGATTGGAAAGCGAGATTAAAGATTCCAGCACCTGATACACGTTTCAGAACAGAGGTTTGTTATTTATTATTTGATATGCAATTCTTTATCATGTGTACCGTATTGTTAATGTGATACTTCACTCTAGATTTTGAAGAGCAAATCATTCAATTCCAGTTTTATGTGATTTTTAAAATAAAATGAAAAATCAAGTTGTTTAAGCTCACATCAAAGTTCAAACTCAATGAATGAATAATTTTTAAAACAATAGTTGTTTGTGATTTCCTATTCTAGTTACTAATGATTTCCTTCAGGATGTAACTGCAACAAAAGGAAATGAGTTTGAGGACTACTTTCTGAAACGTGAGCTGCTGATGGGAATATACGAGAAGGGATTTGAAAGACCATCTCCTATTCAGGAAGAAAGTATTCCAATTGCTTTAACTGGTAGTGATATTCTTGCTAGAGCTAAAAATGGAACGGGAAAGACAGCTGCTTTTTGCATCCCTGCTTTGGAAAAAATTGATCAAGATAACAATGTAATACAAGGTTTGTTCTCTACCATCGAATTGCATCTTCCTGCACATCTTAGGCTCAATCAAAAGATCAGACTGTTGGGGGCTTTTGTTTTAATGCTGCTTGATTGACTGTAGAAATCTTTGCTAAAAGGCTACCATTCTGGTATAGAAAGGCTGCCAATCTGCTAGGCAGCTGGATTATGATTTTGTTATAGAAACTGATTTTGTGTTGATATGTGCTTTATTATTGTACAGTTGTTATTCTTGTTCCAACTCGTGAGTTAGCTCTTCAAACGTCACAAGTCTGTAAGGAGCTAGGGAAGCATTTACAAATTCAAGTTATGGTTACAACCGGTGGTACCAGCTTAAAGGATGATATCATGCGTTTATATCAACCAGTTCACTTACTTGTTGGAACTCCTGGAAGGATTTTAGATCTTGCAAAGAAAGGTGTTTGCATCTTGAAAGAATGTTCTATGCTTGTTATGGATGAGGTAAATACATATCTAACTCCACTAATTTTACATAATATAAGAATTTTTCCCAACAATTGTTGGTTACATTCTGTCATCCTTGTTCTCTTTTGGGCACTATTAGTTTTAGGTTCCACTTTTAAGAACTATCATATAGTAGATATTTGATATAATTTTATGTTGAATTTCATACTCAGTGCATGATCAGTCTTTGTAGTGTATTAAATTTTTAGGTTAAATTTGTATCTTTAAGCTCGTGACGTTATTTGTTTTAACTAATCTGTGATTGACTTATTAGAAGCGTCTTGTAAGTGTGGTGGCCAGGTCATAGGCTTATTGGTATCGACATCTCTCCTGTAGAGGGCAGATACTAAGATCAGATTCCCCCTTAAGTGGAAGGGGTGAAATGTATCTTTAAGCTCGTGACATTATTTGTTTTAACTAATCTATGATTCACTTGTTAGAAGTGTCTTTTAAGTTTTTAAGTGTGGTGGCCAGGTCATATGCTGATCGGTATCTTTCTCTCTGCTGTAGAGGGGAGAGTACTAAGATCACATTCCCCCTTCAGTGGAAGGGGTGAAAATGTGGGTTGGCTTTAGCATCATGTGCTGAAACAATCTAATGATGTTTTTGTCAATGTTTGACAGGCTGATAAACTTTTGTCCCCTGAATTTCAACCTTCAGTAGAGCAGTTGATCCGCTTCTTACCTTCACATCGACAGATTTTGATGTTTTCAGCTACATTTCCTGTTACCGTCAAGGACTTTAAGGATAGGTATCTGCAAAAACCTTATGTTATCAATCTTATGGATGAGCTTACTCTAAAGGGTATTACACAATTTTATGCCTTTGTCGAGGAGAGACAGAAAGTCCACTGCCTAAACACCCTTTTCTCTAAGGTGTGATATGAACTGTAGTTACTTGTTTATTTGTTATCATTTACTTTTAACTTCACTTCATGCGGGGTTCATGGATGTGACGATGGGTCTGTTTTTTCAGCTTCAAATAAACCAGTCAATCATATTCTGTAATTCTGTGAATCGGGTAGAATTGTTGGCCAAGAAAATAACAGAACTCGGCTATTCGTGTTTTTATATCCATGCAAAGATGCTGCAAGACCATCGTAACAGAGTATTTCATGACTTCCGTAATGGTGCATGCAGAAATCTTGTTTGTACTGGTATGTTTTTTTGTTGTGCCTTATTCTCTTTGTACATGTCATTATTTTCAAATTTTTTATTTTTACTTTTGGAAATTAATATATATTCTATACTAGGAAGATCTGTTTATAACTATAGGTGGCCTTACTAAATATATGTATTTATTAGCATGTGGCTGATTATTTTTTGGTTGTATGTGGATAAGTACAATTTTTTTTTTTTTCCTGAGGTTTGCTGAGAGTACTTTTTCTAGACCATGAAGTTCTGATGGTTTTTAGCACTTGTGATGATATCAAAGAAATAGTGCATGTGATAAACTGTTTTATGACTCGTATTATACGTGGTTGGCTTGATCATTCTATTTCAGGATTTGTTCTTCTGTGTTCATGAGTTATTCCTCTTGTTTTAAGTGGCATTTCGTATGGTTGAAATTTTGACGTTTGTAATGAATGCTTTGGATACTTGATATTTTGGTTTAATCCTTTTCTATTTTGTTCTTTTTTCTTTTTGGGATCATAACTGCAGATCTTTTTACAAGAGGAATAGATATTCAAGCTGTTAATGTTGTCATTAACTTTGATTTTCCGAAGAACTCGGAGACATATCTTCACAGGGTGTGTAAGAAACAGTATCTGCAGAAATAGATAGAGTAGAAACTGATGCCGTATCTACACGATTTATTTCTTACTGTCTACTTTTTTGCTGTGTGTATGCATGTATCTCACATGCAGGTTGGTCGATCTGGAAGGTTTGGACACCTTGGTTTAGCTGTGAATTTGATCACCTATGAGGACCGTTTCAACTTGTATGTATATTTATATACCAAATCCAAATTTGCTGTATATAATGGGTTTTAAGAATGAGGAATGACTTAATTCATTCTTTCCTGCAGGTATAGAATTGAGCAAGAACTTGGCACTGAGATAAAGCAAATTCCTCCCCATATTGATCAGGCAATTTATTGCCGGTGATTGGTGGTAGAAAACGTTGGTGTGACGTCAATGATGGTAACGTCTGGGTCCATGATGCTTAAGAGCTAGATTTCTAACATTGCGTTTAAGCTTGCATGTCTTGTTCTATATCCAATTCTGTTATCGTCATGTTTACCATTTGCATTTTTAAATTCTCCTTTAGTGTATGCAATCTACTGTTGTATGATGTGTAATAAATAAGAGTGGGAGGGGCGGGGTGGAAACTAGTTTATGTAGATAATCTCGTGTATTCACTTTTCATAATATCAGAGTTGTCCACATGTTTACTCCTAGGGGTTTTATTCTTCCCCAACAAATTATTCTCCACACCTGGGTTTAATTAAAAATTTAGTGGTCTCTCTCTCTGTGCAAAATGTGACTTCTTTAGGAAAAAAAATCTTGCTCTAAATTCTTATAACCAAGTTCCAAAAATTTAAGAGATGATCTTTTCCAGGATGTTTTCTGGTAATAAGCTGCGATGTATCTGAGTTATTTTAGGTATTGGTGTTTGGAATAATTTATGGAGGAGTCACCTTCGAACTTGTCCATTTTGGGACTAAATTTTGTCCGCCCTTAGAATCGCTGGCAGGGAAGTTAGGACTTTGTCATTTGAAATAAGAATACTAATTATTCCTCCTGTCAAAGTGGGGGTGTGAAATGTGCTGCTGTTTATGATTATTTATTCATATTGTTGAATTTGAACAATGCAATTGGGAAACCTTCCTGGAACTTGATCAATTCATGCCCTACCAAATCTGCCATGTTTACTTGCGTAAAGTTCAGAGATGTGAAATATGAATCTAAGAACTACAAGTTACGAAATAATTTACGAGTACCTGCATAGACTATCAAAAGCTTTGTTTGATTCTGATGTTTTGGATAGATTATTTTACGCAATTGATAATGTGCTCTTTTTTCCTGTCTTTGTAGGGATGATGGGGTGCTCTCCATTCAAGAAGCTGTAGCTCTGGTGGTAGGAATACTCTGTGATGCATCGTCCCTTGAATTGTGTTTGTGTTCGTAGATCTGAAACTTTAATTGGGACCTTGAGAGTTCTTATGATTGGCCTATAGGTACCAAATAGATAATGGGTCCGGTTCAGAACTGCCGTTGTTTTTATTAACAGACTGGGTTTGTAATACTTGCTGAGTTGCTGGTGTTCGGGTTTGGCCACCGTTGAACTTCTCAAGGATAGCTTGTGCAAGCAGGGAAATGAAATCTCTGCTTCCTTCTGTGTTCTTTTGTTCTCGTCTGTTTTTCCGGTTTGTTAGCCTTGGTCAGCGTGTTCCATGCTTTGAAATAGTTTAATGTACCCGACTTTGTTGAATTTCTAGTTCCCTCTGTTTGCTGTTTCTGTCTTGTTTGTTTTTTTTTTTTTTGGGTCAAACGATAGATTTTGGCAAGTTAGGTGTTAGATTAGCCACTGACGGGATTTGAACTCATGTCATCATGCAAGGGTTCAACTCCTTAAAAGTCTTGAACTCCGATAATGATTTGTTGGCTCCTAGATTTCTTGTACATCCCTTGCACTATCCTTCCAACTCTTGGTCTTTTTTATCTCATATACTCTATGTATTTCTCCTCTATCACAAACATAAAAACTCAAAATAAAATAATTATCGAATGCCCTTTTGAGTTGGTATAAACCGTAAAAAACAAGCAATCGGTGATTTGAGATATACTGGGCTGTATGTTCTACTTGTTTTGACATTGAAATTGAATACTGCCCTGCAGGGTATGGTTGGAAGATCATAAAATGTAAAGTCTGTTTTTGTTAATGGATCAAGTCTTGATTGAACTATTTGAAGGAAATTTATTGAATCATGATAAATAATACACACAAAGGGGGACGAAAATGACCTAATTAACCCCCTCAAAGACGATCAAAATAACGCATTGCAAAAACATAAAGGCCCCTAAATTGTAACTTCAAATTGCACTTCTATCTGCTTCTTTTCCAGCTGAAAGGGAGCATGGCTTGCAAACGGTTGATGCACAAGCTAAAAAGATTGAGAAAAAAACATAGCATATATTAGTCACAAATTTAAAGACAATTAGTGAGGCCAAATTGATATTAATCATGATGGCAATGATGCAATGATGCAATGTCATTACACTATAGTTATGTGGAAGAGTACTTACAGTTTATCCATCAACCATTCTTCGTCGTCTTATCAACACCACCCTCACATAAAGCCAATCATACACACAGTTCAAGAACTTGTAGTATGTGTATCTCCATGACTTGATGAATATCAAACTCCCACAAATTCCCCAAAATCCAACAACAAATCCAAGCGCTAAACTCACATAAAATCCTGTTGTTATAAACCCATCCTTCTTTTCAACTTGATCTGGATGCTCCTCTGGTTGCTCCTCTGGACACTGTTGAAGTGGAATTCCACAAAGCAGAAGATTCCGATCAAAACTAGAGGGCTCATAATTTTGGAACTGAGACCCCATGGGAATTTTTCCAGATAGGTTGTTGTTTGACAAGTCCAAGACACCAAGACCATAAATCTGAAGAAGCCTTGGTGGAATTCCTCCATAAATTTGGTTGCTTGACAAATCGAGGGATTGTAGCGAAGCCAACTTCCCAATCTCTGGAGTTATTTGACCTGTTAAATTGTTTCTTGATAGGTTTAAAGAAACCAACCCAACAAGATCAGTGATTTCATTAGGAATCTCCCCAGCTATCCGATTGCTCGATAGATGAATACTCTTTACAAGCCCCAGAGTACTTTTGTATTTGGACATTGTGCGTTTCCATATCAAGGATACTTCGTCATCATAAGAAGCGTTTTGGTAAAAAGTCGTATCCGTACGACGGATGATGCCATTCTCATAACTGACTGGACCATGCTCACTGACGTTAACGCCATACTCATGCCTGACTGTTAGACTTAAATTTCCTATTTCAGCCAAATTAGTCAAATTGTTGAAGCATTTGGGTATGCTTCCGGAGATATTGTTTATCGAGAGATCCAAAATTTGAATGTGCTTCAGATTACACAACTGCAACGGAATGCTTCCATAGAAGTGATTAGAACGGAGGATAAGGATAGCCAACTTTGGAAGTCCAACCCCTAACCATTCAGGTATTAATCCTGATAAATTATTTTCTCCAACATCAATGACCACGAGCCTTGTACAATTCTTCAAGGATGAAGGCAATTCTCCAACAAATCCGTTCTTGTTCATCTTCAGTGTTTGAATTGAAAATAAAGAGCCCATTGTGGCAGGAATTTTCCCAAAGAGAGCATTGTAACTCAAATCTAGGAAGGCTAGTTGTTCAAAATGCATCCAACAATCAGGAAGTTCTTCATATAAATAATTGCTTGAGACATCAAGAAAGCCTAAATAACTAACCTTGACTGGACACAAGAAAGAAGTTAACTCTGAAAGCTTGTTGTTGGAGAGATCTAGAGATGACGCTTTGGAAAGGAATGAAGGGATTGGACCTTCCAATTGGTTCCAACTCAAATTCATGCTAGGATGGAAAGATGAGGGAAACTCAAATCTTGAATTTGGAATTTTTCCTCTAATTTGGTTGTTGGAGAGATCCATATCAATCAGAGGGAGATCCATACTAGTCAAAAAACCATCATGAGACAGCCTGTCCCAAAACCAACTTGAAGGATATCAGAAATTCCTGTATTTGAAATATCAAGAGAACAATAATTTTTCTGAGTTTGAAGCCATTTTGGAAAATGCGGACCTATTGTGCAAGATCGCAAATATATGAAATCCAATTGGAAAGGAGGAACCCAATTAGAATTGAAGTTTAAATTTAGTGAGTTGAAGGACAAATCCAAAGAAGTTAATTTGGAGAGATTGGAGAAGTGGCTTTCTGAAACCACCCCCTCTAGAGCATTCTTTCTAAGGTCGATATTCTCGAGCTTAGGCATTTGCCCAATACTTTCAGGTATTGTTCCACTCAATTGATTTCTAGAGAGAGATAATTCTTTCAATGATGAAAAGTTTGTGACATTAGGAATTGATCCAGAAAGAAGATTGTCTGAGAGGTCCAGAATCTCAAATGAGTTATGATCAGGGCATGTAGACATTAATGTTTGAACCAACCTGGAAAGCTGTCCACTCAAAGTGTTGTTGGAAAGTTTCAATGCTTGCAGATTACATAACCTGGAAAAAGATTGCGGAATCCCTCCTTCAATTTGGTTGTCAGAGAGGTCAAGATGAACAAGGCTGGCATTGTAGTTTGACAACCATAAAAATATTGAAGAAGTAAGTTGGTTGGAACTGAGGTCAACATGAGCAAGAGATTTTGAAGAATTTATGTTAAAAAAAGTACTGGAATGAATAAGAGGAGAATGAAGACCACAAAAAGACAATGACAATTTGGTAAGTTTAGGGAGCATATTAATTGCTTCTAACCAGTCAGAAGAATTACTGAGATTGCTCGAACTGAGACCCAAATAGATTAACGATGAAAGGCGAGGGAGCCATGAATTAAGATTTGCAACACTAGCAAAGTCATTGTGGATGAGATCGAGATATTGCAAGTGAGTAAGATTTCCAACCTGACTTGATATTCGACCACCAAGAGAATGGTCCTGGAGATCAAGTTTGACAACGTGACCGGTATATTCATCACAATAGACTCCTTTCCACGATGCACAACAATCTTGTTTTTGGGCTTCGCTTCCCCACGAAGAGAGGAGATTGTTGCTATCCACGAGGCCTTGTTTGAAAGCAAGGAGTGCTTCCCTTTCCCTGTCTATGCACCTCATCATCTTCGGCACCTTAGCAATATCCCTGTGGCCAGCCCCTCCTGAAGAAATATTGACTTCAAAGGATAGGGAAAGGTTGCAACATTGAAACAAAATTAGGACCACAATTATTGAAGCATGAAATAGTTTGAAGCACCTATTTCCTTCACCCTGCATCTTAACAACAATGAAGAAGAAAAAGTATTTTAGCTCCGTTATTGAAAACTGGAAAGCAATTTGGAAGAAGATTGCAACATTGCAAGTATATATATACACATAAAATCACCTCTTACACAAGAAAAGTATGCATTACAGTTGTAGTAGTTAAAGCAAAGTTAATTGTTCGGAAAGGACGTGATTGATGTACAAAATACTGTAAATTAAGAAGCAAAATCTGCTTTTAAACGTAAACTAGGCCCTCTCTTTCTTTGTCAATATCATTCAATAACACTGATGTGTGGAAAATGCAAATAAAAATCAAACAAATCTACCAATATACAAGTAAAACAGATCACAGTATTAACTTGACTTACTTTTATAGCTAGAAATTAAATTAGATGAGAGAGAATTTCGCACTTCATTTTTTTCTAAGCAAACCTCGGTTTAGACAAAGACAACTGGAGTGGCTAGTTATTCACTTGACTTACTAATTGAATAATCCATAATTATCGTGGTAACTACTTGATGTTAACCAAAAAAAAAAAAATTTCCAAATCAGAAAAATCGTATTTTCTTCTTCATCTTTTTGTTTGTGGACAGAATAGGAAGCCATTGGATTGGAGAAATTAATGGACAAAAAGTCTATGGTAATGACTTGACTTACTGTTCCTTGTAGAAATTTAGTTACACAACCCAACTGGGGGTATTGACTTGACTTGCTAATTCAATTAATGAAACGGGATGCTAAGATGCCTGTGCCAAAAAAAAAAAAATCATGCAACGCGGGCCGTGTGGAAAACTTAAAATATCACACGCGTTGGAGGGCCGATTCCACAACAGCGCGGGAAGGCCGATTCCATCATACGCTCTCACTGTTAATGTATTCAGTATTGGTTGAAATATTTGTCTTATTTTCTCTGTAACTTAGATTAATTATTTCTTGTAAGTTCTCAAGGAATTTATTGAAAATGATAGAATGATACACTATTAAAAGTGGATAAAAAGGACCTAGCCACTCAAAGATAACATCGATCTGTGCAAAACAAAAAAGGCCACAAGATTAAGAAGCAAAATATCAGCCCCAACTAGGCCCTAGCTTTCTCTTCAATATCATTCCATTAATTGCGCTGACCTATTTGAAAAAAAAAATTTAGATTAAACATATCAACCCAAAATCTAAGAGAACTTTAACGAAAAGCTTCCGGTACTATTTACTTTAACGAAAGACCACAATTTTACATTAAAAAATCAATCCTGGTACTATTCAATTTACCCTTTATTTTGTCTTTATCGTTAAAACTCAAAATGTTCAAACAATTTTCATTAGTTTTCCTAAAAACTAATAAAAGGGGCCACAATTTAGATAGGAGATGGCTTCCGCACTTTCAAAAGGGGGATAAAACGGTTGTGCGGAAATCTCACTTCATAAGTTAGACAAATATAATTCGAGTTTCAGTTATTCACTTAACTTCCTAATTGAATAATTCGTAAAGATAGCGGTAAGTACATAGTAATGATGTTAATAAACATCCAAATCAAAAATCATATTTTTTTCATCTTCTTTTTCTTTGTGGACCAAGTGTCTTTTGAAGTGACTTGACTTAATGCTCCAAGAAATTCAATTACACAACCCAAATGACCGGGTATTGACTTGACTTGCTAATTTAATTAATGAAAAAGGATGCTAAGATGTCTGTGTCCAAACACTTACGCGACGTCTGCCGTGTGGAAAACTTAAAACACGTGATGTCATGCTGATGATCCAGGACGCGATTTTGGCATCAGGTGTGTAAGTGAGTCATTCCCCCGAATAGGAAGCCATTGTGTTGGGGAATTCATTAATGGACCAATTTGGTATGCAGTGACCGTAGCTTCACTACCGGACAATTTTTCTGGCATTGAAATCTTGTGCAAATTTCAAGGAACTAAACAGTAAACTCTGAGACGAAGTGATTGAGTGTGAAGGTTGAATAATAGCTCCAAGGCTTCCGAGACCCAAATATGTGTATCCGACCTTGGTTGAATTATGTCTTCTTTTTTCGGTAACTTGATTAATAATTTTTTGTAAGTTTCTAAGGAAATTTATTGGAAAAGATATGAAATTATTCAACAAAAAGAGCAAGGAAAAATAATGGACGTCATTGTGTACCTGTAATGGGGAAATTAATGGACCTTTGGTAGCAACCCTTCACTACCAACGACTTCTCTTTTCTTCTAGCATTGGCTGAAGCATTGTTTTTAACATAATATTAAGGTTATTGTCAACAAAAGCACGGGAAGACAGACCGATTCCATTACGCTCACAAATCTCAATGTTAATGTACCCAATCTTGGTTGAATTATTTGTCTTCTTTATTAACGATTTCTTGTAAATTTTCTCAGGAAATTTATTAAAAAATATAAAATAATACACTGTTAAAATGGGACAAAATGATATTGGCTTCAACGTAAACTGGGCCCTAGCTTCCTCAGTCAATATCTTCCATTATTTGCCCTGCTGTATTTGAACAAAAAAAATTAAAATTAAAATTAAACATGATCAACCAAAAAACTGATAAAAGGGCCACAAAATTGACATGACTTCCTGTTTGTGGTTAGAAAAAAAATTAGAAGGGAGATGGTTTCTGCATTTTTTTTTTCTTTCAAAACCTCACTTGTACGAGGGGAATCTTAATGGCTTATGCAATTTCATTTTTTTTCTGATAAGAAAACATCATAAAAGTAAAATTAAAACGAATTTTAGCCCATGCTAATTAGAGCTTATCCTTGAGACCTAATTTTCTGATATGATTCTTCTCACCAAGGAGGAAAATATATAATGTACAAGAGTGATTTACAAGGAAAAAAAGAAACATCAAATAACCTAATTACAGTCCGATTACAAGGACTCAAATAGGTAACTAAACTAATTACAAAATGTCAACTCTCCAACACTCTCCCTCAAGTTAGTGCATAAATGTTGTTCCTGCCCAACTTGACAAGAGAGTTGTAGAACGCTTGACTTGCAACAGCTTTAGTGAAGATATCCGCTAATTGATCCTCTGACTTTACGAATGAGAATTGAATAATATTCCCATCCAACTTCTCCTTAATGAAGTGTCTGTCAACTTCCACGTGTTTTGTGCGATCATGTTGAATCGGGTTGTGTCAGATATCGATAGCTGCTTTATTATCATAAAATAAATCTGAGGCTGAATTCGAAGGATACCCGATTTCACCAAGTAACCTTCGAAGCCATAATAGTTCACATACTCCTTTTGCCATACCCCTGTATTCCGCCTCTGCACTTGATAAAGCAACCATTTTTTGTTTCTTACTCCGCCAAGTCACTAAGTTTCCTCCCACAAATGTAAAGTAACCAGATGTGGACCGACGATCAGTAACGTTGTCTGCCCAATCTGCATCAGTGTAACCTTCTATTCGGCAATGATGATTTTTGGAACATATGATGCCTCTACCCGGTGAGGACTTTAGGTATCGTAGGATGCGTTCAACTGCACCCATATGTGCCTCACTCGGAGAATGCATAAATTGACTAACAACACTTATTGCGTATGCAATATCAGGCCTGGTGTGAGATAAATAAATTAACCTCCCAACTAACCTTTGATAACAATCTCTGTTAGTGGGAACTTGATCAAGGTGCACGGCAAGATGGTGATTTTGAACTATAGGGGTGTCAGCCGGTTTACAATCAAGCATTCCGGTTTCAGCTAATAAGTCTAGAACATATTTTCTTTGAGAAATAAATATACCCTGTTTAGATCGAGCTACTTCTATCCCCAAGAAATATTTCAAACCACTAAGATCTTTCATCTCGAACTCGGTTGCTAGGTAATCTTTGAGCCTTGAGATTTCCTCTTTGTCATCATCGGTAACAATCATATCGTCCACACAGATGATAAGTGCCGTCAATTTTCCCATTCGACGTTTCAAGAAAAGTGTATGATCAGAATTGCTCTGCCCGAACCCATATTTCCTCATAGCCATCCGGAACCTACCAAACCATGCTCAAGGTGATTGTTTCAACCCATACAACACTTTATTCAACTTGCACACTACTCTGGGTTGTAAAACTGATGCATAACCAGGTGGAATATCCATATACACTTCTTCCTTAAGATTACCATGTAAGAAAGCATTTTTCACATCAAATTGCTGTAATGGCCAATCTAAGTTGGCCGCTAATGAAAACAATACTCTTACCGTATTAATCTTTGCTACCGGGGAAAATGTCTCTGTATAATTAACACCATATGTTTGAGTGTATCCCTTGGCCACCAATTGTGCTTTGTATCGTTCAACAAACCCATCAGCTTTGTACTTGATGGTGTACACCCATCGACACCCAACTATCTTCTTTCATCAGGGAAGTGGAACTAAATCCAACGTTTGATTTTTCTGGAGTGCAGCCATTTCTTCCTCCATTGCCTTGGTCCATTGATCGTCAGATAGTGCCTCATTCAATGAACTTGGTGTGCTATCATTGGATATTTGTTGTACAAAAGCTTTGTCGGGTTCTGATAACTTCTGTGATGACACATAGTTGGCAATGGGGTATTTAGAGCCTTTCGTTGTGTCCGGTGAATATCGATTGGATGGCTTTCCCCAGTTGTGCCTGAAAGGTAATTAATAATTCAGAACAACGGTATCATCAACAGGGATAGTAGAGCTTACCTTAGGAATATTCTCAGGAATATGGTCATCTGGTGGTACTATATTCGGAGACAATGGGGGAGTAGTATCAGTAGAAGTCTCAAAGTTGACAAGTGGCAGCACTGTTGCCGTGGGTGAGGACGACATTGCCTTGCCTGCCATTGATTCTATAGGCAGCACTACGGCTGCTGTTGGCTGAGCTGGTAGCGCAACCACTATAGACTCGACTAGTGGTAGCGGAAGATCAATACTATCATTCATGGTCCAATCCTTCTCGTTATGCCATGTCTCCCCCTGATGAAGATGATTGGAAGAATCCGAAGGGTAATACATCTCATACTCAAAAAAGTGACATCCATAGTAACATACATTTGACGGGAATGAGGGTGGTAACAACAATACCCTTTTTAATGGAGTCCGTACCCCATTAAAATAAAATGGAGAGCACACGGTTCAAGTTTCGTTCGTTGATTTTTATGAAGATCAACAAATGCAACACATACAAAAACCCGAGGTGGGAGTACCAAAACCGACGATAGATGCACGAAGGTAGCAAGGACTTGTAAGGGAGTAAGAAAATCCAAGACTTTAGATGGCAGACGGTTGATCAGATAAGTGGCGGTCTAAAGAGCAACATCCTAAGAAGAACGGGGAACAGACACCCTAATCAAGAGTGAGCGAGCCGTTTCTAAGAGATGACGATTTTTGCGCTCAGCCACCCCGTTTAGTTGAGGAGTCTGAAGACAAGTAGTTTCATGAAGAATTCCATAATTAGTTAAATAATGGGAAAAATCATTATTAACATATTCACCACCATTATCAAAATTCAAAATCCGTATTTTAGTAGAAAACTGTGTCTGAACCATGGTGTGGAAGGTCTTAAAAGTCGAAAAAACATTACTTTTATGCTTAAGAAGATATAACCATGTCATCCGTGTGCAATCATTTATGAACATTACAAACCATCGAATACCAAATGAAGTAGTAATTGGAGATGGTCCCTAGACATCCGAATGAACAAGACCAAAAGGAATAACACTTTTATTAGAATTCAGCGGATAAGAAACATGGTGACTTTTGGCGAGTATTCAAGTGTCACATTTAAAGTCTGAAACTGAACAACCAACAAATAAATCCAGAAACATATGCTGCAAATAACTGAAAGATGGATGACCTAAACGGTGATGCCATAACCATATCTGACGCCTCTTGTGATCAACAACTCCTTGGGCAAGAGTGACCCGTCCTGTAGTGACATCATCCACAAAATAGAGATCCCCCATCTTAGTACCATGACCAATTATCTCCTTTATGAGAATATCCTGTATAAGACAAAACTTTGGATACATTAGCACACAACAGTTCAATTGTTCAGTAGCTTGGCTAGAAGACATCAATTTATGCTTTAATGAAGGTACAAGTAATGTATGAGGCAAAATGAGAGTGGGTTTGAGGAGCACGATGCCAGCGCCAGTTATCGGTGAGGTGCCTCTATTAGCATTAGTAATATTATGTCGGAGTGGAACAGTATCACAAGCTAAATCAGTGGGATCATAAGTCATATGGTCTGTGGCACCGGAGTCAATGATCCATCCGGATGGAGTAACATCACTATTCATATTAAAAACATACCACAGTTACCTGAGGACTCCAAAGACATGTTGGAAGAACTCGAAATCGGAGGAGGATCATCTTGAGATATCAAAGATAATTGGGACATAGAGGTGGCGAGATTGGCTTGTCCAAGCTTGGCTTGCTCGTCTTGTTCCCGTTGTTTCTAAAGCTTCAACGGTTCACACCAGTCAGGATAACCATGTAATTGAAAGCAATTATCACGGCCATACTTCTCACTACCGCAGTTAGTACAACCACCAGCCGGGACAGGTGGTTTAGGACGACGAGGACTGGGACTCGTGGTGGGCCGTGAGGCCAGCTTAGCAGCAAAGAGTGAGCCCTGTGCTAGGCTCAGGGTAGTAGCCTGGGGTTACAGTCCTAGGCTCAGTGCAAGTGATTTATCGGGGCCACAGGGACAAGGTGGAACTACGACTTGTGTGGTAGGCTAAGCCCCCATGGCTGCCCCACTTGGCAGCTGTCCTCCGGTATTCATCACAGCTTGCCGCATTCCCTCCCGGCGAACATAGGCAAAAGTTTGTTTGAAGGAAAGAAGGGGCTCAGTTCGTAGAATATCACTACGAATTTTATCAAACATCTCATCCAATCTTGCAAGCAAAGTGTACACATGATCCGTTTGAACAATTTTACTAAAAATTTCAATATCAGTACTGCACTTCATCTGATTAGGTCGACGATAATCAATCACCTGCCACAAAGATTGAAGATCATTATAGTATGTCTTCACCGATCGTTCATCTTGCCTCATGTGAGAGGCCTTGCAGGTAAGATCATATACTTGAGATATATCGGAGCAGTCATAATATGTGTGAGCAACCACGTCCCACACTTCCTTTGTTATCGGTAGTTGAAGAAAGTACCCAATCAAATTGGGTTCCATAGAGTTTATGAGCCAACCCTTCACAATAGCGTTCTCTGTATGCCATTTGGTGAAAGCCGGATCGTCGATAGGTAGTTGGGGATTACTCCCAAACAAGTACCCAACTTGCCTTTTCCAGCAACAAATATCTCAACAATCTGAGACCAAACTCCATAATTGGCACCATTGAGTTTGATGCCAATCGAAGCAGTAGGCGAATCATGATGGACAATATGTGTAACAACATGCGGTATAGGTAGGGTAGGATTCATGGTAGGGTCGGTTAGGATAGTAGTGTTTAGGGTTGTAGTGTTTAGTGTAGGA
Source organism: Pyrus x bretschneideri (assembly GCF_019419815.1). Classification (NCBI taxonomy): domain Eukaryota; kingdom Viridiplantae; phylum Streptophyta; class Magnoliopsida; order Rosales; family Rosaceae; genus Pyrus; species Pyrus x bretschneideri. The sequence continues at coordinate 11,812,874 of NW_025999723.1, read as the reverse complement.
GCAGAATCGGTTAGGATGAGGTTGTTTCCACCATGGAGTGGTGGTAGGTTCTCCATGGGAGGGCCGAGTTTGCTTGAGGGAACGGGCATAGCAGAAATCCTAGGATCTCTGCTTTGATACCATGCTAATTAGAGCTTATCTTTGGGGCTTAATTTTCTGATATGATTCTTCTCACCAAGGAGGAAAATATATAATGTACAAGAGTGATTCACAAGGAAAGAAAGAAACATCAAATTTACAAGGACTCAAATAGGCAACTAAACTAATTACAAAAGTCAACTCTCCAACAAAGCATAAGATGGCACACCCACTTATAAGACAAATTTCTTTTTCATACCAAACGACAGTTAAAAATCATCGTTTATGACCTTTTGGAATTGAATTCTATATGACCTTTTGGAATTGAATTCTAACTTCTAAAGCGTAACATTGATTGCTTTAGTCCGGTTGTTACAAATGTTTTATGTATATCAGTTGATCCTTGAGAAAATCATCTTAGTTACAACTTCGTAAACATGTGTTTCCTCTACAACTATGACAAATAAAGTAAAGAGGTTTTCTAAGTTATTACTGTACTAATCTGTCACAAAATTACTTTGTTTCCTAGTTTCGTTTATTGAGAGGAGGGCTGCAGATGGACGTTCCGGCATGGCCTCTCCAGTTCTCCTCTTTTCCACAGAAGTTTGATATCCCCTCTCATGTGTCCCAAAGTCAAAAAGGTACCTGCAGAAATGCGGCTAGCTTATGTCAATGGATGCTCATGGATTCTGTTTACAAGTGAACATTAAGCGCGAAACCTAATTCCATTCCAGTGAGCACTAGCAACATAGAGGTTAGTGCAGATTAAACAAGCGTGTGTTTTACCAAGTGTGAACGGAACTATATGTAAGAACAAGTTTATAACACCTTATCCAAGAATCAATAATTCATCCAATTGAATCACAACTAATTTAAGCTTTGCATTTAAACAGACTTAAGAATCAAACCCTTAGAACATACCTGCATTGTTCAATCCTGATGAAGAAGCCATTGCAGCCTCTGTGTTTGAAACCTTCTCCTCTTTTACGATGACAATAGCTTCTCTAATCAATAGGTCTTAGAACAACACAAGCTAGTATCACAAGAGCAGTGGTTTGAACCATATATAGTACTCCTCTGTCCATTCCTTATCAGAATTGGACTAGGATTCAAAGTTATACAAACCATAAAGATTTATGGGACCTTATAAAGTTCCAACACTAAGTTCTTTTCCAAAACCAACTGGAACTTCTCACAAGACTGCATTCCTTATAAGATTTAGACTTCTTTATAATATCAATTATCCCAAAACTTATAAGAATCATACTCATATTCTTACACTATATACTGTTGAAACTTACTTTTTGATCAAACCAAACCAATAACAAGAAAACATGAACAACGGAAGCACACCTTCTGATTGAATAAAGGAATACAAGAAAACTCACACATACAAATAGTTTTCTTGTCTCATAAGTCTCTTACACACTATATCCACACTTTTGTACCCTAACGTTAATGACCCTTTTATACTAACTCAAAAACCTAATCCTAAACTGAGTTGGAATCCTAAACCTATCTGAAACTTGCGTCCAAGTTTCCCATACCTATTACAATTAGAACTCCCACACCAGTTAGGAACCCTTCTCGGATTCTATACCAACTTCTAACAAACTCCACCTTGGTAAGAACTCCGCCTCGAGACTTCTTCTGCTTCCATCGCTCCACCATTTTCAAGTATCAAACCTGTCTTACATGCACCAAACCCAGACAATGACTGAATTTTGATGCACCAACCACCTTTGTTAACATATCTGCAGGATTATCAGCTGAAGAAATTTTCTTTACAAGAATCTCGCCTTCAGCTATAATCTCCCGAACAAAATGATATCTTACATCTATATGTTTGGTTCTTGCATGATGCACTTGATACTTCGCCAAGTAAATAGCACTTTGACTATCACAATGCACATCTATCTTGCGCTGTTTAACTCCCAAATCTGCTATTAATCCCAGTGTCCAAATAGCTTCCTTAATTGCTTCTGCCATTGCCATATATTCAGCTTCTGTAGTTGATAAAGCAACAGTTGGTTGTAGAATTGATCTCCAACATATAGGACCATTCGCCATGGTAAACACATATCCTGTGGTAGATCTTCTTTTGTCTAAGTCACTAGCAAAATTAGAATCTACATATCCAATAGAGAACTTCTCGATTCCTTTATCATTCCGCTCAAAACAAATTCCCGTGCTCCTTGTTCCATGCAAATATCGCAGTATCCATCGAGCAGCTTCCCAATGCATTTTTCCAGGATTATGCATAAATCTACTTACTAATCCAATTGCATGAGCAATATCAGGTCGAGTACACACCATGGCATACATCAACCCTCCAACCAAACTAGAATAAGGAATGTCCTTCATCTTAGTCCTTTCTTCATCAGACTTAGGGCATAACTGCGTGCTCATCTTGAAGTGAGAGGCCAGAGGTGTACTTACAAGTTTGGTTTCATCATGGATGCCAAACTTGTGTAGCAATCTTTCCACATACTGTTTCTGTGATAAACACACCAGCCCTTTCTTTCTATCTCGTGTGATTTCCATCCCCAAAATTTTCTTTGCTTCGCCAAGGTCTTTCATCTCAAACTCATTTTGCATCTGAGTTTTGAGTTTTGAGATTTCTGTTTGATCACTAAAGGCAATGAGCATATCATCTATATAAATCAGTAAATATACATATGTACCATCCCTTGTTTTCTTGTGATATACACAGTGATTGTATTGGCTCCTAGTGTAGCCAAAATCCTTCATAACCTTGTCGAACCTCAAGTACCATTGCCTCGGTGATTGCTTCAAACCATATAGAGATTTGTCGAGCTTGCATACTAGATTCTCCTTTCCTTTCTCTTCGTATCCTTCTGGTTGACATATGTAAATTTCTTCAGACAAATTTCCATGCAGAAACGCAGTTTTTACGTCCAATTGTACTAATTCGAGATCGAACTGTGCCACCAGTGCTAGGAGGATTCGAATGGATGAATGTTTCACCACGGGAGAGAAGATTTCATTGTAATCTATTCCCTCTTTCTGAGCGTAGCCTTTTGCTACTAATCTGGCTTTAAACCTTACTGAACTTGCATTATTTATTCCATCTTTCTTTGCATACACCCATTTGCATCCAATGGCCTTTCTTCCCTTAGGTAGCTCCACCAGATCCCAAGTTTTGTTCTTCTTTAGTGACAACATCTCATCATCCATAGCTTCATGCCAATTTTTAGCTTCTTTACTCCTTGATGCTTCTGTGAAATCTGTAGGGTTGTCTACTTCGATTACTGGCAATGCGTAGGCTATACAGGAGACGCAATCTTTGAATTTAGCAGGAAGCCCAACCTCTCTTTTTCCTTTTCTCTTGGCGATACAATCTTCTTGATCTGGTACATCATTAATCATACTGTCCTTTTCTTGCTTTTCTTCTTGATCGACACTGATTTGACCCTCATTTTCGTGTTTGTCTTCATCTCTTGAATGTTCAGTTTGTTCTTTTGCTAGCTCCACCTCTTGCACAATCTTTCGATCTTCTCTTAGTTGCATATGGGTTTCATTAAACGTCACATTTCTGCTTATTACAACCTTCTTGAGTTCAGTACTCCACAATCTGAATCCCTTGACGCCACTGTTAAACCCTAGAAAGATAGCCTTCCTTGCTCTCGGGTCTAATTTATTTTCTTTCAAATGGTAATACGCATCACACCCGAATACCCTTAGTCTGTCATAATCTTAAGCAATTTTTCCTGACCATACTTCCATTGAAGTCTTTCCGTTTAAGGCTGAAGAAGGAAAACGATTTAGAATGTGACATGCATAACTCAATGCTTCTGCCCAAAAACGTTTATGCAGTTTTGCTTGTGACAGCATACATCTGACCTTTTCTAACAGTGTTCGATTCAACCGTTCTGCAATTCCGTTCTGCTGAGGAGTTTCTCTAACACTGAAATGTCGTGTTATACCTTCCTTTTTTGCAGGTTTCAAAGAAGGGATCAGACGTATACTCTCCCCCATTATCACTTCTTAAGACTTTCAATTTTTTTTCAGTCTTCCTTTCGACTGTGTTTTTCCATTCTAAGAAAATATCCAGCACCTCATGTTTGTGCTTCATCATATAAATCCATGCTCTTCGTGAATAATCATCAATGAAGGATACGAACCGTCTCTTTCCTCCTAGGGATTCATTCTTCGTAGGCCCCCAGACATCTGAGTGTACATAATCCAGGATTCCCTCCGTTTGATGTATTGCCGTGCCAAAACTTACTTTGGTTTGTTTGCCAAGGATGCAATGTTCACAAAAATCGATCTTCCCACTTTTGGCTCCCTCTAGGACCCCTTGTTTAATCAATCCTTGCAATGCCTTGTTTCCCACGTGCCCTAGCCTCATATGCCATAGACAAGATGTATCTGATTGATCACTTGCTGCTACCATAGCCATCGGAGATTCAATAGTGGTGCCTTCTAACAAATAAAGCAAACCCCTTCTTGGCGCTTTCATTATCACTAATGCTCCTCTTGCAACCTTCAATGTTTGTTTTTCTGAGTAGAATTTACAACCTTGATCTTCAAGAGTTCCAAGCGAGATTAAATTCTTCTTAAGATTTGGGACATATCTCACCCCTTGTAGCTCTCGGACTACACCATCATGGTGTCTGATTTTAACACTACCAATTCCTTTCGTTGCACATGGATTATCATCCCCCATATATACCATTCCAGTGAGGGTCTTGAACGAAGAAAACCAATGACGTTGAGAGGTCATATGATGCGTGCATCCAGTATCAAGCACCCAGTGATTCATATAATTTATTCCGTCTGATGCAGTTAGGGCACAGATGAAATCTTCATTGTTAACCTCGACAATGTTTGCCTCTGAGTCTTCATATTTCTTCTCTTTGTTCTTGGCTTTGATTTTGGGACAATCCTTTTTCCAGTGCCCTTTCTCATGACAGAAGGCGCACTCATCTTTATCGAGAAACTTTCTGTTGCTTGAGGCACATCTCGAACGAGACTTGCCTTTCTTCTTAGTTGCTGGTTTTCTTTCCTTTGATCTTCCTCTTACCATTAGTGCTTCGGAATTGTTTCTCTCTTGTCTGTCTAAATTGCGGACTTCATGATTCATCACTGCGCTTGAGATTTCATCAAACTTAAGAGTTTCTCTACCATAAATCCATGTCGTAACAAACGACTCGTAAGATTCAGGTAGGGAATTCATCAGAATCAATGCTTTATCTTCATCTTTGATCGTCTCTTCTAGGTTCAGAAGTTCAGCAATCATCTTGTTAAATTCTTCAAGATGGTCAATCATCTTAGTTCCTTCCTTGTACTGAAAACGATACAATTTACTCTTAAGATAAAGTCTGTTTTCTGCACTCTTCTTCAAGTACTTCGATTCCAACGTATCCCATAGTTCTCTAGCTGATGAGATATTCATTACACCATATTTTTGTGCTTTTCCAAGACATAGTCTAATCGTGGAACATGCATGTGCATTCAGCCGCTGCCATTCCTCCTTCTTCATTGTTATAGGCATGTCTTCAAGCACCACCAGTAAACCTTGTTGAATCAGTACATCCTTTACTTCGCACTGCCACATAGCGAAGTTATTTGTCCCAATGAATTTCTCGATCTCAAACCGAGCACTTTGCACCGAAGTCTTGGTTACCTCAGTACCCCTATCATCTCCACTTTCAGTTTTTGTCATCGTTTTGATTTGACCACGCAACCTATGGCTCTTGATACCACTTGTTGAAACTTACTTTTTGATCAAACCAAACCAATAACAGGAAAACATGAACAACGGAAGCACACCTTCTGATTGAATAAAGGAATACAAGAAAACTCACACATACAAATAGTTTTCTTGTCTCATAAGTCTCTTACACACTATATCCACACTTTTGTACCCTAACGTTAAGGACCCTTTTATACTAACTCAAAAACCTAATCCTAAACTGAGTTGGAATCCTAAACCTATCTGAAACTTGCGTCCAAGTTTCCCATACCTATTACAATTAGAACTCCCACACCAGTTAGGAACCCTTCTCGGATTCTATACCAACTTCTAACATATACAACAAATCATCCGGTTGGCCATGGCCGTCCATCAAGTTCAAAGCCACATATGTGATAAGGAGACCAGTAATTGCAAATCGCCAAGAAACCATTCATAAGTAAGCAATTGTCAGTTATGCTAAACATCACCGACCCTTTATTTTCCATATACAATCAGAAAACACCATGCCGATAAAATTTTGAATCTAGCTCAATCTCCATCAGATGCATTTTCTGACTGGCTAGTTTAGCAAACGAAAAAGAAGTGAAAAATGCCCCAAATTTTAGCACATTTCACACCTAAACCATAAGAAGTGCAAAATGGCCACACAAAGTAACCAGCTCCGAGCTTCTTATTCGCTAACCAATCATACCTGCAAAGTTTACCCGCACAGTAAACAGATTAATGAACTTTTGAGACAATGTGCATCATTATAAACCCTCATTTGTAGTAATAGCTGAAAATCTGCTAGTATCTCAGATGCTCCTCATGTTGTTAACTATGAGTCCCACGGTTTTCATCATTAATTGATCGAGACTCCGTGATCACACGAGAACTGAAATGCCTAATCAATCTCAGCATGATTTTCACTTTCCTTTTGCGCATTTTAAAATGGACATAAAAGAATATCTGAAACAGTGACATTCAAGGTTCAAGTGTTACATTGGCTGAAGCATTGTTGTTTAACATTAAAGTTCCTGTCAACAAAAGCGTGGGAAGACCAATTCCTATTCAACCACAGGCTCTCAACGTTAAAGTATCCAATCTTGGTTGAATTATTTGTCTTTCTTTATTAATAAGTTTCTGTAAGTTTCTGAAGGAAATTTATAGAAAAAGATAAAATGATACACTATTAAAAGGGGATAAAATGATATTTGCTTCAACATCGATCAACCAGGCCTTAGCTTTCTCAATCAATATCATTCTATTATTTGCACTGACGTATTTGAACAAAACAAATTAAAATTAAACATATAAACTAAAAAACTAATAAAAGGGGCTACAATATTGACTTGGCTTACTGTTTCTAACAAGAAAATAAATAAGACGGGAGATGGCTTCCCCATTTTTCGTTTTTTTTTTTTTTTTTTTTCCTGTGCAGACTTCGGTTTATTTTTGTTATGTAGAGAGAGAAAATGAGTGTTCAGTATATCCCCTGAAATTCAACCTTCCTCTTACTTTATCCTATGGAACTCAAAATTTCTCCCTTAACCCCCTAAATGTTAACTATGTGTCTCACTTTGTCTTATGCTGTTAAGTTTTATTAAAATTTTCATTAATATGCTAACATGACTTCCAAGGACGGAGCCACATGGAGACCAGACTAGGCCTAGGCCTAATTTGAAATTTTAAACACACACACACATATATATTTTGTCTGCCACCTTTTGCATTACAGAGCTTATAGTGCAATGGATAGTGTATTTTGACAATCCCATCTACAACCTTTTGCTTTTTTAGTTTAAATTAAATTTATAATAGGTTTTTGTTTTACCATATAACAACTAATTTTAAATTAGAGGAAAATCCAATTATGTTGAAAGTAAAATCTCATAGTAATAATTTTGAGTTATGACTTTAAATTTTTGTTTGAATCTTATTTTTTGTTTTTTTTATTAAAGCTCGTAAATAAGTGTTGTTCAATAATCATCTCAATACTTAATTTTCATAATAATCTAAAACCCCATTACTCTTGTTTGATAAATTTTTTGTGCCAAAACTTCAAATTTTCTCGAAGTAATTATATTGCTATATTTAATATGATTTCTGTTTTGTGTCTCAAAGGCTCCTCTTGAGTGGAATTTCTGGCTCTGCCCGACATCCGTGTGAGGTCCACACAATCAAAAACATACTACCTTGGGGATAAACATAAAGTAAAAGGAAATTAAGGAAACAAAATAGGGGAATAACAGTAGGAAACCCACAGACACCACAAATAACGCCCAACCAGTGCCTACTTCCTCGCATCCAACCCCCTTCTTCAAACTAACAAGAAAATTTTCAAATTGATGTGGGTAAGAATGCCGTTGGGTGCAGCTGGAACTTGGGAGGGATTAGGTTGGGTCTAGGTTTGGTTGGGATGGTGGGGTAGAGGTGCGGATGCCATGAGGGATCAAGGATGGGGGGAAGGGAAGGGAATGGTGGTGGGATTTTGGGGACAGGTTCAGGGGTTTTTTTTGGTCACTAAGTTATTAATGAGAACTTCTCTAACCTTGTGGACATAGCTTAAATTATATCTCAGGCCTACTTCTCTATCCTTATCTTTTTACATTATCAACATCACATAATGACCAGAGCACCCTCGCATAGGTCGCTTCACCACACTTTATGTTGACTCAAGATCCACCTGATTTTGTGCATCAACAAATCTCATTGGATGTGTGGTCCTCACATGGATGCCATGTTAGCACGTTAATGGAAATTTTAACGGAATTTAATGGCATGGGGAGAAGTGAGACATAGTAGAGACTTAAGGGGTTAAGTGAGAAATTTTGAATTTCAAAGCAAATTGAGAGGAAAGTTTAGTTTCAGGGTGTTGGAGTAAAGAAACCATTAGACAAAGATAACTCGAGTGGTTAGGTATTGACTAGACTTATTAGTTGACCAATTCATAAAGATAGTGGTAACAAGACATTCTTTGGTGCTTCAGAATATCCAATACTCTAGCTATTTTAAACGTTAGATCTTTGTTTAAAAATATAAAAATTAAGATCTAACGGTTAAAACACCTAGAGTACCTAGTACTCCAGAAGACCCAAATTTATTGTAGTGGTGATAAGTGACAACTACAGTTCAATGATGTTGAGCTTATTATTGTAGTGTTGATAACTACAGTGCAATGATTTGAGCTTATTATACACTGCAAATTAATAGGAAGCAAAAATATTATTCGATACCACTGCCATGTTGGGAAATAATTAAACAGAACCATGCACGTACAAAAAAAAGTGATTTTTCACATACCCTTTTTCTTTAGCTTTCACACATTTTTTTATTATTTATAATCTCAAATTAAATAAATCAAACGATATCAACAGCCAAAATTAGACAAATACAAACTAATGTGGGCAAGGTAGACTGTCGATGTATGAATATGGTCCAGAACGGATGGGGGTTTGGTAACCCAGACTTCCAGACACATCCCCCTATTACAATGCAAAGCAACCCGGTCGGCTGCAGAATTCCCTTGACGGGGGATGCTGGAGCACTTTAGGAATTGGAACCGATGACTAAGTTGAGGATGGGAAAAATGGCCCAGCGGGATTGACCCCTCACGCCATTCATGCTCCGAAGAAGACCCCTGGTTAGATTATTTTGCACAGCCACCTCCATGGCAAGAAGAGCACCTTTAGCGTCGGCTTCCAAAGGGGAAGCAGCAGCCACCCTTACACATTTCCCCGTGATTAAAGTTCCCGATACATCCCTGGCCACCACACCGAGACCAAACATGGCATTATTCGATTGCTCAAAACTCAGAAGAATAGTGATAACTACGGTGGCACTGTAATTCTGTAAGTTGAAAAGGAGATGCCAAAGGAGGCAATGTCCACATCAATCATGCGATGCTGCGTAAAAAGCTTAACTCAAGTAGCGTTGTCGTATTCATCAGGACGCCACAATAGTATTCGAAGGGGTGTACGGTGTAGGTAAGACTCCTAAGTCCTTCCCCCGAATAAGGGAGTCATTGCGTTGTCAAAATTAATGGACCAATTTAGTACTTGGTGACCCTAGCCTTCACTCCCAAGAACTTTTCTTCTAGCATTGGAATCGTATGCAACTTGCAAAGAAGTTATTAATCAAGCTACAGAAAGAAGGAGACACATAAATCAACTAATATCGTATACATTTTGTGAGACCTTGTTAATTTTTCAGGTGTTTGATCTAATTAATGAAATTTGGCTTCGACGTTTTTCGAGATTTTGGAGACAATTCGCGAGGAACTAAACAGTGAATTGGGATTGGAATCAAATATTTCAGTTTGAGAGGCAAAGTGATGGTGTGTGAAGGTTGAATAAGAAAATGAAGGATTAAACTGTGAGTTGAGCTTACTATAACTCCAAGGCCAAGGTTATAAATCACTAAAAGGCGACCCCAAGCCAACAAGGCTCGCCGCTTTGTAAGGGTCGGAGGAGAGATGTCTATTGTACGCAGCCTTATTCTTACTTTGCGAAGATGCTATTTCCAAGACTTAAACCCATGATCTTTTGGTCACAAAAAAGCGACCTTTCCGTGTGCCAAGGCTTGCCCTCCAAGGTTATATATCACTACGAGAAAAAGGTTCTATAATGATATTTTAATTAAGGTGGTGACCAGGAACCAATTACTAGGAGAGTAACTTACATACAACTGGATGCTAGCTAGGGTGACAATATTTCAAATGGATCACAATATACTTATTTGGGAAATTGATGGACGAGAAGACTTGTGACTCACCCCGACTTGATTAGCCTTCTAACTAAGGGTGAAAATGTGATAGCCGACACTAAATTGACGATAAAACCCCACCATAAAGGTGACGAAAATACCATTAGCTTAATGATGAAGCCATAAGTAAGGATATGTGAAAGATTTCAAACCAAATGGCTCATTTATTAATTGTTTAATCTATCGTCTAGGTTCCCTGCACAATCTCCCCACTTGGGGACACAATCTAAAACTAATTCTATTTTTTTTATATCACATCGATCAAAGCAAAACAATAGTGCATACAACAGTAAGTCACAAAGTATGTGTTGTGCTATTTATAATCAAAAGTAAAGTCATACAATTAATTATAGTTTAGTAAAGAACAAGCAGAAGTTAAACTGCCCTACATCGTAGGAAGTCTACACTACTGCAACGCTATCTCTCGCCTTCTCAACATACGCCTTGCACTTGCTAGGACTTGAGGGGGCGCAAAACAAAATGTGAGTAGACCAGTTTTATCATATTCAGGTAAAATCATTTTCAACATGCTAACCCCCATTTTGTAAATATATATATATATATATATATATATAGTTGGAAAACTAAATAATAATATTTACTACCATAATAGTAAATGAAAATCACAACAATTTTCCAAGATTGAACGCCGTCGATCAAAAGTTCAGAAAATCATACCTCATCTCAGTCAATCAGTCATACTAGTGTCTACTGACATAAGTATAACATGTAGGGTGTGCTAGCGTCGACTAGCTAGACACACTTACCAGTAATCATCAATAATCCTAGCGCCTACTAAGATAACAAATCACCTGCAATTAATCTACGGCTGAAGATGGCTATACCAAATATCACCTCAACGCCTCGACATATTAACACTTCAACACCTCAACGCCTCAACATAATAACACCTCAACACCTCAACATCATGTGGTGAAAATAAATCACCTATACTTCTCAAAATATCAACAAATATTATCCTAAATCTCATCAAAGACCAACAAGTAATATGCACCCGCATATAACACATCCACACATGTATATAGATATATTGTACTCAACATAGAGGGTATTGTTGCAATTAGAATAACTTCAATGGAAACGTATGAAGTTATTGAAACTACAGGGGAGAAAAAGTAAATAAAACCCAAAACCATAACAGAAAAGTGGAAATTGGCGCCCAAACAAAAACAGAAAATGGTAGTCTGCTGACTCTCAAACCACTCAACCGTCCAAAGCTCTGTTACTTTCCCTCCAAGAAACCTCTCTCTCTCTCTCTCTCTTCACCAAGAAGTCACCATGTTTGGATTCAGCCTAGAAGCAGGTGCTGTTCTTCTGAGGAAGGCCGTGGCTGCCTTCATCATGACAGGCTGCTTCAACGGCGAAATGTTCATCTCGAATAACCACGTCACTCTGGCAGCGACCACATTTCCCATCCCACTGTTCCAAATCCCAAGCCTCCTCGTATCCCTTCGATTGCGACCTCTCATCGGGGAGGACTTATACTGCACCGAAGGCCTCCTCTGGCTTGCCCTCAGCTTTCGTGACTTCTATAACAATCTCAGTCTTTATGAGGAGGACGATGATTTTTTCGGCATCTATGGCAGTGCAGACCTTCGTCGCATCAGATTTGTGCTCGTCAATAACAGTCAGTGCCTACGTAACAGATTAATTTAATTAACCCGTTTCGATTTCTTCAGTTCTGATTCGTTTTTTTTTTCCAAGGTTTCAAGAATTGGGTTTTGATTATTTGACAGTTCTGCAAGTTTTTTAAAGTTGAATAGAATTGGGTTTTGATTATTTGACAGTTCTTCTGCAAGTTTTTGAAAGTTTTCGGATTCAACTGTTCAAGAATCAATCATGTTGATGGGTTTATCAGAAATCCTATCTTCTTGAAAATTCTTTTTAAATTTGATAAGTTACCCGCAATTTCGCTTTCTGATTTCGGTTTTTTGTTTCCCTATGTTCGGTTTTGAAAATGCTAGGAACTGAGAGGTTTTGGGAACAGCAAATGGACTTGTTTACAATCGAACATGGTCGGATGATCGCACCTGAGTTCCACTATGAATATGATGTGGTCGTTGGAATACCTTCGGGCATATTTGGAAGTCTCATCATGAATCTAAGCCGTTTCGGGATGAAAGGTACTATATCGTTGTTTAATTGCTTGCTGAATTTTACTGATTGAGATTCAGAACATGCCCTCTTTTTTTATTTTCTTAATTCTTATGAGAGCATGTTAATCAACTTCATTTACTTTACCGACAAGTATCAAAATCCGCCTTTACAAGTCTTACAGAAGAGTTTTATTTTCAGAGACTTTGTGATAAACTTGTTTGTGGTGTATGAATGCTGAAACACTTTAAGAATGTTACAGTAAGATTGACAAATTTGCAAATTTGCAGTTTAATCCTGAAATATTGACAAATTTGCAGTTTTTAACCGGTTGTGCATTATATCGTTCCCTTATTGTGGTTTCTAAAGGCAGAACTTAGTTTGAATGTTATAAACTTTAAATAGAACCGATCTTGATGAACTTAATGACCAATCCTAGGCATTCATAGGCATCTAACGGCATTTCGTTGATTCTTTTTGTAAGTTGACTAGCTGCTCTTAGCAACTATCTCACAAATAGCATCTTGCATATGTCACTAACTCGACTTGTATTTGTCATCTCAGTTTCTGCATGTGTAACAGAAACTCAAGTTACGTTCACTGTCAGAAATGTAGAGGTTGTTCTCAGGAAAGAGGTGCGTGTAATTCCAAGCTTGTTACTACGGAGTTTGATGCTCTGCATTATCCAAGCTTACCACAATGTTGTTTTGATGTTCTGGTTTTCATCAGAAAAAAAAACCGTTCTGTTATTCTATAACGTGCCAAACTGTGATTGAAATTCCAACAAATAGTGTCTAAGCTGCCGTTAGGATCGAATAACAAATAGTGCCAAACTGTGATGTTCTGGTTTTTATTTCGTGCAGCTTGAGGAGTGTATTATTGGGGGTGCTGTGGGCGAAAATCCAGTTTCCTTGGTGTTCCATATCCATTACAGTACCACAATGCTGCGCTCTTCATTTCTGTCAAAAAGGGTGTGGTTGCTCGGCCAGTCCAAGGGTTCATCTGTCATGCTCAATTGCCCTGTTGGAAATCTCGGTAACCTCATGTTCTACGTTGGCTGAAGCATGAAGGTGGTGATGGTGAATTGAGGACTAATGAGAACAATCGATTAAACCAACAGTGAGATCTTACTTACTCAAATTAGATATAATGATTCAAATTCTTTTTCTCTGGTGTCAAGATAATGAGGTCTAATCTGATCTCAACCGTAAAGAACCAGCGACCAATGATGTCAAATATACTGAGTTGTATGTTGTACTTGTTTTGAAAACTGACATGAACGTTGAAAGATCATAAAATGTGAAGCCATTTTGCTCTGATCCTGTTCATCATAATCCTTTGCGGAAATGCAGCTTCACATGCAGAATCTAATTGTTAAATAGGGGTAACCATTAAGGATCATGCGCCTCTGGTATGATCATGAAGGCCCCTTATTGGAATATTTGGGCCATTGCTAACTTGAAACGAAAATTAAGTACACTGTAATGGGCAGTTAATATGCTAACATGACATCCGTTTGAGGTCCACACAACCAAAAACTTACTACCACATGCATAAACATAAACTAAAAGGAAATTAAGGAAAACAAAAGGGGGAATAACAGTAGGAAACCCCCTTCTTCCCCCTCTTTCTCAAACTAAAAAAAAATATTTCAAATTGATGTGGGTAAGAATGCCGTTGGGTGCAGTTGGAACTTGGAAGGGACTAGGTTGGGTCTGGGTTTGGTTGGGATGGTGGGGTAGAGGTGCGGATGCCATGAGGGATCAAGGATGGGGGAAGGGAAGGGAATGGTGCTGGGATTTTGGGGACAGGTCCAAGGCTTTTTTGGGTCGCGAGAACTTCTCTAACCTCGTGGACATAGCAGGTTTTTCACGTGCCTACTTCTCTATTCTTATCTTTTTAAATTATCAACATCACTTAACGACCGGAGCATCCTCGTGTATGTCACTTCACCACACTTTATGTTGACTCAAGGTCCATTTGATTCTATGCATCAACAAATTTCATTGGAAGTGTGGTCCTCACATGGATGCCATGTTAGCATATTAAAGGAAATTTTAACGAAATTTAATGGCATGGGGAGAAGTGAGACACATAGTAGACACTTAAGGGATTAAGTAAGAAATTTTGAATTTCAAAGCAAACTGAGAGGAAAGTTGAGTTTCAGAGGGTGTTGGAGTAAATAAGCCATTAGACAAAGATAACTCGAGTGGCCAAGTATTGAGTAGACTTACTAAATGACTAATTCATAAATGATAGTGGTAATTTGGGTGCTTCAGAATAACCAATACTTCGGTTATTTTAAACGTTAGATCTTTGTTTATAAATGTAAAAATTAAGATTTAACGGTTAAAACACCTGGAGTACCCAGTACTCTGAAGCACCCAAATTTATTGTAGTGGTGATAACTATAGTGCAATGATGTTGAGCTTATTATACATTGTAAATTAATAAGAAGCAAAAATATTATTCGATACCAACTCTTTTTAATTTTTACGCACTTCTTTATTTATGACCTCACATTAAATAAATCAAACAAAACCAACAACCAAAATTAAACAATATGTGTAAGAGGTTAAAAATAGTAGAAGAAAATCACTTAAAAAAAGGTTATAAAGGGACATGATCTTCTACTGCTAGAAATTACATTAGATTAGTCAAGGCCAGGCATTGACTTGACTGGCTAATAGATTAAACATGGCATTATTCGATTGTTCAAATCTAATAAGAATAGTGATAACTACAGTGGCACTGTAATTATTGTTGATTATTGGCTCAAACAAAGTAGTCTAAAATCAACAAATGATTTCGGCTACTTTTATGGTTGGCATGCTACATGTGGGAACAAAGTAGTCTAAAACCAACAAATGATTTCAGCTACTTTTATGGTTGGCATGCTACATGTGGGAAATAAGAAAAAAATGGATGCACTTATGCCTAACTCTTTATTACTTAATGAGAGGCCTTGGCCTATAAAAGGAGGTGTAGGCATAACTCAAAAACAACAAGGAAGAAAGAAAAATAGCAAGAAGTCATTCGGCATAGAGAAGAATTTTCTCAAATTGTCTTGCTTTGTATTTTTGGTTTTCTCTTCTTATTGTAAGTGTGTGAGCTTGGGTTATTCGGGTCTTTGGGAAATTGAGTGATAAACACTATTGTATGTTCTCATTGATTATAGTGAAATACTCCGTCGTCTCCAAACTGGATGTAGGCATTGCCGAACCAGTATAAATCTTGGTGTTCTTGTTGGTATTGTTCCATTTATCTGTTATCAGTTTCTAGGGTTTATTAGTTTTCACTCACACTTGTTGAAGCTTCCGCACAACAAGTGGTATCAGAGCCCAGTTTTTCGACTAGGGCTTTGTTTTTTTCGTGGGAGTGAGAAAAAAAAAAAAAAAAAAAGGGAAAATTTCTTGGCGCTGCATTCCTGTGAATAGTGCCGAAGAAAATGGCCGGAGATGAAGGTGAACCTGTGAAGAAGAAGGAGTCGGCACCTACATCCAACAGACACCAAATTGCTACTACAAGGTTAGAGGTTGATAAATTCAATGGCTTTAATAATTTTGGTATGTGGCAATGTGAAGTTATGGATGTCTTGTATCAACAAGAGTTGGATATGGTTCTGGAAGAGAAACCAGAAGATATTGAGGACAAGCAGTGGACGTGAATTAATCTTCATGCTTGTGCTGCTATTCGATCATTTCTTGACAAGGAGTTGAAATACCCGTTTATGAAGGAAACTTCTGCCAAGGAGTTATGGACAAAATTGGAGGAAAAGTATATGACCAAGAGCGCAGAAAATCGGCTCTTCCTGAAGAAACTACTCTTCCGTTTTCAGTATAGTCCAGGTATTTCTATGCATGAACACCTCAATGATTATAATAAAATACTTGCTGATTTAGCAAACCTTGATGTGAAAATTCCTGACGAGGACAAGGCATTATGTTTGTTAAATTCATTGCCTGATGATTATGATCATTTGACAACTACTTTGTTGTATGGAAAAACCGAGGTGAAACTTGATGAGGTGTCTGCGGCATTGGTGAATCATGAGTGTCGTAAGAAGGAACTAAAGACTCACAATTCACAAACCGAGGCACTTGTTGCAAGGGGTCGAACAGTGGAAAGAAAATATGTGAAACGGGGAAAATCTCGTTCAAAGTCACGAGGGAAGTTTCCTGCTAAAGATGAATGTGCCTTTTGCCGCCAAAAGGGTCATTGGAAGAGAGATTGCCCCAAATTGAAGAACAAAGAGAAGGAGAAAGCGGGCCCTGAAGCAAATATTGTAAACCAAGGAGATAATGATCTCGAGTTTGCTTTGGCTAGTTCATCTACTAATGGTTACTCCAAGGAGTGGATTTTGGATTCAGGTTGCACCTATCATATATGTCCCATTCGAGAATGGTTTTCTAGCTTCGAGGAGCTGGATGGTGGAGTTGTTTTGATGGGTAATGATAATGCCTGCAAAACACAAGGGATAGGCAAAATCTGTTTGAAGATGCATGATGGAACAGTCAGAGAATTAAGTGATGTTCGGTATATACCGGATATGAAGAAAAACCTTATCTCTCTGGGAGCTTTGGAATCCAAGGGTCTTAAGATCACCATGAAGAGTGGAGTTCTTAAAGCTGTGTACGGGGCACTGGTGGTGATGAAAGGTATAAGACGAAATAACTTGTATTTCTTGCAGGGAAGTACAATTATTGGTGGAGCAGCCATAACCGAAGCTATTGACGATAGCACAGACACCACAAGGTTATGGCATATGCGTCTAGGGCATGCTGGTGAAAAAGCTTTGCAAGGATTGGTGAAGCAAGGCTTGTTGAAAGGTGCAAAGGCATGCAAATTGGAATTCTGTGAGCATTGTGTGTTTGGTAAGCAAACTAGGGTAAAATTTGGCACTGCTATTCACCACACTAAAAACATTCTTGATTATGTTCACACTGATGTTTGGGGACCTTCCAAGAATGCATCTTGAGGAGGTAGCCATTATTTTGTCTCCTTTGTTGATGACTTCTCTAGAAGAATATGGGTGTACACCATGAAGCGTAAAGATGAAGTCTTGAAAATATTCCTGAAGTGGAAAAAGATGATTGAAACTCAAAGCAATCGAAAGATCAAGACTCTCAGATCAGACAATGGGGGTGAATATAAGTCTGATCCTTTCTTGAAAGTCTGTCAAGATGAGGGTATCGTGAGGCACTTTACGGTTAAGGAGACACCACAACAAAATGGAGTGGCGGAGCGCATGAACCGTACGTTGCTTGAGAAAGTCCGGTGCATGTTATCTAATGCTGGTTTAAGCAAGGCATTTTGGGCTGAGGCAATCACTTATGCAAGCCATATCATTAATCGATTGACAGCTGCTGCAAACGAGGGCAAAACGCCCATGGAGGTATGGTCTAATAAACCTTGTACTGATTACAAGTTCTTACACATATTTGGTTGTCCTGCTTACTATCATGTCAGAGAAAGCAAGTTGGATCCAAGAGCAAAGAAAGCTCTATTTATGGGCTTTAGCACTGGCGTGAAGGGATACCGACTCTGGTGTCCAGATGAGAAGAAATTTGTTGTAAGCAGAGATGTGACCTTTGATGAGGCTGCTATGGTTAATCAGAACAAGCATGAAGGTGAAACTAAAGCAACCAAGATCATGAGCAACACAAAGCAGGTGGAGTTACTGAAGACTCCAGTTGTCCCAGTAAGGTCCGATGTTACAAACCCTAGCCCTACAGTTAATTCTGATGATGAAGACGTGGATGATGAAGTAGAGGCACCTACACAAGAGCCTCCACAGCAACAAGACTATATTGCAAACAGAAGATCGAGAAGGGAAATTCGAAAGCCTGTTCGATTTACTGATATTGTGGCATATGCACTTCCCGTTATTGAAGATGATATTCCATCCACCTACAAAGAAGTTGTCATGAGTTCAGAGTACGAGTTGTGGAAGAAATCTATGGATGAGGAGATGAAATCTCTTCATAAAAATAAGACTTGGAAGCTGGTTCAGTTACCAAAGGGGAAGAAAGAAATTGGTTGTAAATGGGTGTATGCCAAAAAGATGGAATCTTTGGGAAAAGACAATGTAAGATTCAAAGCCAGATTGGTAGCTAAAGGCTATGCTCAGAAAGAAGGCATTGACTACAATGAGGTATTTTCTCCTGTAGTAAAACATTCTTCTATTCGAATTCTGTTGGCTTTGGTTGTGCAGTTTGATCTTGAGTTGGCCCAACTTGATGTCAAGACTGCGTTCTTACATGGTGATTTGGAGGAAGAGATTTTTATGTCTCAGCCAGAAGGTTTTAAGGTTGCTGGAAAGGAAAATTGGGTTTGCAAATTGGAAAAATCATTGTATGGCTTGAAGCAGTCTCCAAGACAATGGTACAAGCGATTTGATCGATTTATGATCGGGCAAAAGTACACAAGAAGTCACTGTGATCATTGTGTATACTTTCGCAAACTACAAGATGGAACCTTCATTTATCTATGTTGATGATATACTTATAGCATGTAAGAGCAAAGTGGAGATTGAAAGGTTGAAGACTCAACTGAGAAATGAATTTGAGATGAAGGACTTGGGAGAAGCTCGGAAGATACTAGGTATGGAAATTGAAAGAGATAGACCGAAGGGCAAGATTAGTTTGTGTCAGAAGCAGTATTTGAAGAAGGTACTATAACGTTTCAGGATGAATGAAAATTCAAAACCGGTTAGTACACCTCTTGCCCCTCATTTCAAACTTAGTGCTTCTATGTCTCCTAAAACTGTTGAAGAAAGTCAGTACATGGCTCAAATTCCTTATGCAAATGTTGTTGGTAGTTTGATGTATGCTATGGTGTGTACTAGGCCTGATATTTCACAAGCTGTTAGTATTGTTAGTAGATATATGCATAATCCAGGAAAAGGGCATTGGGTAGCTGTGAAATGGATTCTACGGTATATTCTGGGTACTGTGGATGTTGGTTTATTGTTCCAGCAGGATAAAATTACTGGTCAATGTGTTGTTGGATATGTGGATTCTGATTACGCAGGTGATTTGGACAAGCGTAGATCCACTACAGGTTTTGTATTCACTATTGCTGGAGGTCCAGTAAGTTGGAGGTCGACTCTGCAATCTACAATTGCTCTGTCAACTACTGAGGCAGAATACATGGCTGTAACAGAAGCTATAAAGGAAGCCATCTGGCTTCAAGGGTTGCTTGATGACTTAGGGGTTCAACAAGACCATGTGGATGTTCATTGCGACAGTCAGAGTGCTATTCATTTAGCAAAGAATCAAGTTCATCATGCACGTACGAAACACATTGACGTGAGGTTCCATTTTGTTCGTGAGATTATTGACGAGGGAGATATTCTTCTTCAGAAGATTGGGACCGCTGACAATCCTGCGGATATGTTAACAAAGCCAGTTTCGTTGCTCAAGTTTAAGCACTGCTTAGACTTGATTGGCATTTGTAAAATTTGTTGATTGCCCCATGGGGGAGTGAGAGATGACTATTGGGAGTTCTAATTAGAGGGTTTGCGCCAAGGTGGAGATTGTTGATTATTGGCTCAAACAAAGTAGTCTAAAACCAACAAATGATTTCGGCTACTTTTATGGTTGGCATGCTACATGTGGGAACAAAGTAGTCTAAAACCAACAAATGATTTCGGCTACTTTTATGGTTGGCATGCTACATGTGGGAAATAAGAAAAAAATGGATGCACTTATGCCTAACTCTTTATTACTTAATGAGAGGCCTTGGCCTATAAAATGAGGTGTAGGCATAACTCAAAAACAACAAGGAAGAAAGAAAAATAGCAAGAAGTCATTCGGCATAGAGAAGAATTTTCTCAAATTGTCTTGCTTTGTATTTTTGGTTTTCTCTTCCTATTGTAAGTGTGTGAGCTTGGGTTATTCGGGTCTTTGGGAAATTGAGTGATAAACACTATTGTATGTTCTCATTGATTATAGTGAAATACTCCGTCGTCTCCAAACTGGATGTAGGCATTGCCGAACCAGTATAAATCTTGGTGTTCTTGTTGGTATTGTTCCATTTATCTGTTATCAGTTTCTAGGGTTTATTAGTTTTCACTCACACTTGTTGAAGCTTCCGCACAACAATTATGTAAATTGAAAAGGAGATGCCAAAGGTGGCAGTGTCCACATCAATCATGCAATGCTACGTAAAAAGCTTAAATCAAGTAGCGTCGTGTTATTTATCCGGACGCCACAATGATATTTGAAGGGGTGTAGTAGGTAAGACTCCCAAGTCCTTCCCCCGAATAAGAGAGTCATTGCGTTGGCAAAATTGGACCAATTTAGCACTACCCTAGCCTTCACTCCCAAGAACTTTTCTACTAGCAATGGAATCGTATGCAACTTGCAAAGAAGTTATTAATCAAGCTACAGAAAGAAGAAGACACATAATTCAACCAATATCGGGCACATTTTGTGAGATCCTGTCAATTGTTCAGGTGTTTGATCTAATTAATGAAATTTGGCTTTGATGTTTTTGGAGATTTTGGAGACAAATCGAGGAACTAAACAGTGAATTGGGATTGGAAATTGAATATTTCAGGTTGAGAGGCAACATGATGGTGTGTGAAGGTTGAATGGGAATAAAGGATTAAGCTGTGAGTTGAGCTTACTATAACTCCAAGGCCAAGGTTACATTCACTAAAGGGCGACACCAGGCCAACAAGGCTCCCTGCTTTGCGAGGGTCGGGAGAGGAATGTCTATCGTACGTAGCCTTACCCTTTCTTTGCAAAGAGACTATTTCCACGACTTGAACTCGTGACTTTTTAGTCACAAAGGAGCAACATTTCCATTGCACCAAGGCTTGCCCTCCAAAGGTTATATATCACTACGAGAAAAAAATGCTCGACAATGAGATTGTAAGGTGGTGACCAGAAACCAACTGCTAGGAGAGAAACTTAAATATAACTGGACACTAACTAGGGTGACAATATCTCAAACATATCACGATATATTTGTTTGGGAAATTGGACGAGAAGACTTGTTAGAATTTAGGATTGGAAGAATGAAAGGATCATATAAGATCCTTCAATTCCCTTCACAAACATACGTTACACATCGAGAGACCCCTATTAACACTTTCGCAATGATATCGGTCATAGTTTACTTAATAGGGTGGGGACATGGATCCTCTGAACTAGAACTAAAGAGGTGTTACATTACATTACCATGAGTTGCAGTCCATTTAAGCATGCAAGAGCTTCAAGTATCACAATAAGCACAACAATTAAAGCAGAAAAGAGTTTTAATTAACCATCTTCCATCACCTTGCATTTTAATTAACAAATACTAGCCTCTAGTAACAAGCGTAAGGACGGCGAATAAATCGGGTAAACAACTGCCTCCTTGGTAGAGATAGCTCGTTAAAATCGGGTATGACATAGTAAAACGTGAGATTCACATACTTTTTTGTACTTTGGGGGTTAATAGATTCATGACAAATTAGGAATGGAATGTTAACCCATGTCATGTTTTGCATAACCAATATTGATAACTAAACATGCCATAAAGGATTTGCCCAGGGTGAAACTCTAATCACCAGCATACGAAAAGTATTTTGAAAGCATCAAAAGGCGTAGCTAGATGAGTCTTTGCTAAGGATAATTGCAAGGGTTGGGGTAGGAATGTTTGTAATACGCAACCTTAGCCTTACTTTGCAAAGAGGCTATTTCCACGACTTGAACTCATGACCTTTTGGTCACAAAGGAGCAACATTTCCGTTGTGCCAAGGCTTGCTCTCCAAGGTTATATATCACTACTAGAAAAAAAGTTCGATAAGGAGATTTTAAAGTGACGACCAGAAACCAATTGCAACGACAAAAACCTTGGACACTAGCTAGGGTGGCAGTATCTCAAACGTATTACAATATACTTATTTGGGAAATTGATGGACGAGAAGACTTGTTGAAATTTAGCATTGGAAGAATGAAAGGATCATCGCAAATCCATAGCACAAGTTTTTTTGAGATTCAGCTCAGCATAAGATGCTTCAATTACCTTCACAAACATACGTTACACATCTTGAGAGACCCCTAGTAGCAGTCTTGCGATGATGGTCATAGTTTACACAATCGGGCGGGGACATGGATCCTCTGAACTAAAACTAAAGAGCAGTAAAATTACCATGAGATGCAGTCCATTTAAAGCATGAAAGAGCTTCAAGTATCACAATTAGCACTACAATTAAAGCATAAAAGAGTTTCAACCATCTTCTGTTACCCTGCATCTTAATTAACAAATACTAGAATCTAGAAAACCAGCATAAGGAGAGCGATTAATTGTCCATACAAGACATAAGAAACAAGACAAAGGAAACAAAAAAAATCTGCTACAACACATACCAGACGGACCAGACCCTAGCTTCTCAGTCAATATCATTACCACTGGACGTGTGGAAGATACAGGTAAAAGCAAACACAATATTTGTGACTTGACTTTACACAGCACAAATGTCCAGGTAATTACTACACACCATCGATGTTAAACGACATATAAGTCCATAAAAAAGGGTTAAGGATTAAGCTTGAAATTCTTAAATTCAAAATAACTAAGGTTAGAAAAAAGGAAATGATAAACACACCCCTGTTGATTTATGTTTGTTGTCTTTGCTTGATTTATTCAAACTGCTAGAGTGTGTGAGAAGTTAAAAAGAGTGTTAAAATCACCACCAATAACAAAGTCTCCGGAGGCTGCAAATCTCATTCGGAGTATCTCTTGTTTACTTACCTTTTCAGGCGTGAGAATGATACCTAGGTGTTCATGTAAGAGATAAACAACTGCCTCTTTGGTAGTGACATCTCGTTAAAATTTGGTATGGTATAGCTAAACGGGAGATTCACATACTTTTTCGTAGTTTTGAGGGTTGTTAGTAAATTCATGACAAATTAGGAGTGGAATGATAAACCATATCATGTTTTGCATAACCAATTCTGATACTAAACATGCCACAAAGGAGCTACCTGCTCCATGCTCGGCGCTGTGCAGCTAACGAGTTTGGTTGGAGCATTTCGTCAAACACAAGGTGTGCCTAAACTGCCAGCAACTCAGATGAACACAGGGTCATCTTCGCCTCTCTTCTCCAGCCATCTTTCTGGTGTCCACGGTTCAACTAATCCAGTTTGACCCTTTTTGGATCCATCCTTGCAATTATGCAAATAACAGAGCTTGATTGAATAAAATCAATGGTATTGGGAGCCGTTTTATTTATTAATCTTCACTTGAAGATCACTCTTACAAAACATTGTTTCAGTCAGAGTATGTATAGAACAAATCGATGGTATAGGTACCAAATAATATATTCATGATGAACGTCTATTTATTTGACACTTTTAGATGATTAAACAATCTTCAGTTCAAATAATTTTTTGTACGGGTGATTTTCAAATGAAGATTAAGAAGTCTTAATTAATTATGAAATTTATACGGTCAAGATACGTTATTCACAAGGAGAGAATGAGTTCATCCCTCCAGAGGGAAATGCAAGTTTATCCCTTCTTAGATATATTGTACTCAACATAGAGGGTATTGTTGCAAGTACAATAACTTTAATGGAAGCATATGAAGTTCTTGAAACTACAGGAAAGAAAATGTAAATAAAACCCAAAACCATAACAGAAAAGTGGAAATTGGCGCCCAAACAAACTCAGAAAATGGAAGTCTGCTGACTCTCAAACCACCCAACCGTCCAAAGCTCTGTTACTTTCCCTCCAAGAAACCTTTCTCTCTCTCTCTCTCTCTCTCTCTCTCTCTCTCTCTCTCTTCACCAAGCAATCATCATTTTGGATTCAGCCTAGAAGCAGGTGCTGTTCTTCTGAGGAAGGCCGTGGCTGCCTTCTTCATTACAGGCTGCTTCAATGGCGAGATGTTCATCTCGAATGACGGCGTCACTCTGACAGCGGCCACATTTCCCATCCCAATGTTCCAAATCCCAGGCCTCCTCGTAACCCTTCGATTGTGACCTCTTATCAGGGAGAACTTATACTGCACCGAAGGCCTCCTCTGGCTTGTCCTCAGCTTTCGTGACTTCCATAACAATCTCAGTCATTACAAGGAGCACGATGATTTTTTCGGCATTTATGGCAGTGCAGGCCTCCGTCGATCAGATTCATAGTCAGTGCCTACGTACCAGATTAATTTAATTAACCCTTTTCGACTTCTTCAGTTCTGATTCGTTTTTATTTTTATTTTTTCCAAGATTTCAAGAATTGGGTTTTTTGATTATTTGACAGTTCTTCAACAAGTTTTCGAAAGTTTTTATATTCAACTATTCAAGAATCAATCTTGTTGATGGGTTTATCAGAAATCCTATTTTCTTGTAAACTCTATTTAAATTCGATAAGTTACCTGCAAATTCGCTTTCTAATTTTGATTTTTTGTTTTCCTATGTTCGGTTTCGAAAATGCTAGGAACTGAGATGTTTGGGGAAGTGCATATAGACTTGTTTAAAATTGACCATGGTCGGATGATCGTTCCTGAGTTCCAATATGAATATGATGTGGTCATTGGAATTCCTTCGGCCATATTTGGAGGTCTCATCATGAATCTAAGCCGTTTTGGGATGACAGGTACTATATCGGTCTTTAATTGCCTGCTGAATTTGTACTGATTGTGATTCATAACATGCCCTGTTTTTTATTTTCTTAATGCTTATGAGAACATGTTGATCAACTTCATTTCACTTTACCGACAAGTAGCAAAATGGCATTTACAAGTCTTCCAAAAGATTGAGTTATTGTCGGAGACTTTGGTTCATACTCTCTAGTTTTAAACAGATTGTGATAAACTTGTGGGTGGCGTTTGTATGCTGAAAGACTTTCAAAATGTTATACCAAGTTACTAGACATAGAAAACTTAAATCCTGAAATATTGACAATTTTTGCGGTTTTTAACCGAGTGTGAATTATATCGTTACTTTATTGTAGTTTCTAAAGGCAGAACTTGGTTTGAATGTTATAAACTTTTAATAGAATCGATCTTGTCGAACATAATGACCGATCCTAGACATTCATAGGTATCTAATGGCATTTCGTTGATTTTTTGATAAGTTGACTTGCTGCTTTTAGCAAACATCTGTTCATAAACATCTTGTATATTTCAACATCATCTTGTACATGTCACTAACTCGACTTGTATTTGTCATCTCAATTTCTGCACTTGTAATAGAAACTCATGTTACTTTCACTGTGGGAAATGCGGATGTTGTTCTCAAGAAAGAGGTGCGTGTGATTCCAAATTTATTTCTACGGTGTTTGATGCTCTGCATTATCAAAACTTACCACAATTTTGTTTTGATGTTCTGGTTTTCATCAGAAAATGCCCTTTCTTTTATTCTATAACGAGCCAAGCTGTGATTGATATTCCAACAAAATAGTGTCTAAGCATAGTTAGGATCGAATAATCACAAGAATCTCAATTTCCTTATCACAAAATATATTAGCATATCTTGTTTTCATGTCGTGCAGCTGGAGCAGTGTATTATTGGGGGATGTTGTGGGCGAAAATCCAGTTTCCTTGGTGTTCCATATCCATTACAGTAACACAATGCTGCACTCTTCATTTCTGTCAAAAAGCGTGTGGTTACTCGGCCAGTCCAATGGTACATCTCTCATGCTCAATTGCCCTGTTGGAACACTCGGTAACCTCATGTTCTACGTTGGCTGAAGCATGAAGGTGGTGATGATGAATTGAGAACTGATGAGAACAGTCGATTAAACCAACAGTGAGCTCTTACTTACTCAAATTAGATTTAACGATTCAAATTCTTTTTCTCTGTTGTCAAGATAACGAGATCTCAACCATAAAAAACAAGCAACCGATGATGTCAAATATACTGAGTTGTATGTTGTACTTGTTTTGACAATTGACATGAATGTTGAAAGATCATAAAATGTGAAGTCATTGTGCTCTGATCCTATTCATCATAACGCTTTGTGAAAAAATGCAGCTTCACATGCAGAATCTAATTGTTAAATAGGGGTAAACATTAAGGTTCTTGTCAACAAAAGTGTGGGAAGACCGATTCCACCACACACTCTCGATGTTACTTCACTGAATCTCATCTTTGTACTTTGATTAATAATTTCTTGTAAATTTCTCAAGGAAATTTATTGAAAACCATAAAGTGATACACTTAGTAAAAGGGGACAAAAAGGACCTAAAGATAATGTAAATATCATCAATGCAAAAGCAAAGTACTATTTTAGGCCTATTTGACTGAAGAATTATAGACATTGAGAGAAAGGTTGCGGCAAAGTGTAGAGAGAATTGCAATAGTCAGGAAGCTTTTCAATTTATGCAGCCTCTCAACCTTCAGACATTACTGAGGCTAGTACATAAATGGGGGAAAAGAAGACAAAAGAAACTTTCGAGCTTCGGCAATTGGACAAAAATCAAGGCACCTCCATCGGCAATCCTCTTCGATTGGAGACTCAAGGGGGACTACCACCATGTGCCATTATGCCTTAGCACTCAGAAGTTTCGTGATCACTTGTTTACTTGGATTTGGCAAGTCCCCGATCGAGAAGTTTTTCCCCACTTAGGAACTTAGGGGGAGCATCGTTTGTACCATATTATATCGACTCCAAACCACCGAGTACCGATCAACTATAACCACCGAAAACTCTCCATTCCTCCAACTTGGAGCTCACTTGCTCAAGATCACGTGGCAAACAATGTTCCTAGAGTTCTACATCCCAGACAAGGATGGGAGACTCTTCTCACCTATAAAAGGAGACTCATCTCCTACAATTAAGGCTCTTGGATCCTAGGATGCCTGTAAACACTAAGTTATTAATGAGAACTTCTCTAATCTCGTGGACATAGCCCAAATTAGGACGAATCACGTTCATCTCTTGCCTACTTCTCTATCCTTATCTCTTTACATTATCAACATGACTTAACGACCTGAGTACCCCCGCATAGGTCACTTCACCAAACATTACGTTGACTTAAGGTCCACTTGATTATGTGCATCAACAAATTTCACTGGATGTGTGGTCCTCACATGGATGCAATGTTAGCACATTAATGGAAATTTTAATGGAATTTAATGGCATGGGGAAAAGTGAGACTTAGAGAAGACACTCAATGAGTTGAGTGACTTTTGAATTTTAGGGCAGAATGAAGGGATAGTTGAGTTTGAGGGGTTGTTAGAGTAAATAAGCCATTAGACAAAGACAGTTGGAGTGGCTAGGTATTGACGTGACTTATTAATTGACTAATTCATAAAGATAGTGGTAACGGGACTTTCTTGGGTGCTTCAGAGTACCCGATGCTTCAGGTGTTCTAACTGTTAAATCTTTGTTCAAAAATATAAAAATTAAGATCTAATGGTTAAAACATACGGAGTATCCAGTACGCCGAACCGCCCAAATTTTTTTGTAGTGGTGATAACTACAGTGCAACAATGTTGAGCTTATTTCTTTTTTTATCAAACGATATCATCTATACTAATGGAGTGGTGTTAAATGATCACCAGATGCAATCCATTTAAAGCATGCAAGAGCTTCAAGTATTTCAATTAGCTCTACAATTAAAGCATAAAACAGTGTAAACCATCTTCCGTCACCTTGGTTTGAATGGTATAAAATTTTAATAGAATCGATCTTGTCGAACATAATGACCGATCCTAGACATTCATAGGTATCTAATGGCATTTCGTTGATTTTTCTTATAAGTTGACTTGCTGCTTTTAGCAACTATCTGTTCATAAATAACATCTTGTATATGTCACTAACTCGACTTGTATTTGTCATCTCGGTTTCTGCATTTGTAACAGAAACTCAAGTTACGTTCACTGTGGAAACTGTTGAGGTTGTTCTCATTGAAGAGGTGCGTATGATTCCAAATTAATTACTACGGAGTTTGAGCTCTGCATTATCAAAGCTTACCACAATGCTGTTTTGATATTCTGGTTTTCATCAGAAAAAAGGCCGTTCTTTTATTCTATAACGTTCCAAGCTGTGATTGATATTCCAACAAAATAGTGTGAAGATCGAATAACCATAAAATCACAAGAATCTCAATTTCCTGATCGCTAATATATAAACATATCTTTGTTTTCATGTTGCAGCTGGAGCACTGTATTATTGAGGGTGATGTGGGGGAAAATCCATTTTCCTTGGTGTTCCATATCCATTACGGTAGCGCAATGCTGCACTCTTCATTTCTGTCAAACAGGGTGTGGTTGCTCGGCCAGTCCAATGGTTCATCTGTTATGCTCAATTATTTTTTGATTTTCCATGTGATTTAATATAGCAATTAGACACTATTTTTTCAACAGAATGAAGGTGGTGAGGGTGAACTGAGGACTGATGAGAACAGTCGATTAAACCATCAATGCACTCTTACTTACTCAAATTAGATTTAATGATTCAAATTCTTTTTCTCTGTTGTTAAGATAACAAGGCCTGATCTGATCAACCGTAAAGAACCAGCAACCGATGATGTCAAATATACTGAGTTGTATGTTGTACTTGTTTTGACAATTGACATGAATGTTGAAAGATAATAAAATGTGAAATCATTTTGCTCTGATCCTGTTCATTATAATCCTTTGTGAAAATTGCAGCTTCACATGAAGAATCTAACTAAGAAATAGGGGTAAACATTAAGGTTCTTGTCAACAAAAGCGTGGGAAGACCAATTCCACCACACGCTCTTGATGTTAACATTTCTGATCTTGGTTGAATTCTGTCTTCATTTCTCTATACTTTGATTATAATTTCTTTTGAATTTCTCAAGAAAATTAATTGAAAACCATAAAGTGATACACTTAAGGGGATAAAAGGACCTAACAACTCAAAGATAATGTAAAAAACTCATTGCAAAAACAAGGTACAAATTGCACTATTCAATCTCTTTCTTCTCCTACTGAAAGGGAGCATCGCAAACCAAAGATTGATGCATGAGCTAAAAAGATTCAGAAAAACCAGAGCATATATTAGTTAGAAAATTAAAGACAAATAGAGAGACCAAAAACTTACAATTTACCCATCAACCATTCTCCGTCGCCTGATCAATGCCACCCTCACATAAAGCCAATCGTATATACAGTTCAAGAACTTGTAGTATGTGTATCTCCATGACCTAATGTGCCTGTGCCCATAGCCCACCAATCGTCATTGCGCTTATTACAGCTCGAGTCTCTCAAGTTGCTAACCTAACACTATAGAGTGGGCTAAAAGAGACTCATTAATAGTGTTACTTTGACTTTTTAGACCTGCAGTCATGCGAAGTTTCAAAGTTGTGCTTTGCTCAAGTGATTGAGGTATTCCCTACATCACTGAAAAATAAAGAAAACACAGACATTGATCATAAGATAAACAAACTTCAAAATTTCTTTATTGAAAAAGGAAATAGGGTTGTTAACAAGGGGGTGTGATTAAATATGAGAATGACTGCCTACATATCTCTGGAAAGGAGAATCAAATCACTGGTCTAAGAAAATATAATATAATATAAATATTACATTAGGGATTATTTTTTAGGAATAGGGCGTTAAGTACATGAGTTTTCCCTGGACTTGCTTCGCTTGGACATCAACGTGGGATTGAGTCCAGAATGGGCGGCCTACATATCCCAAGGATGGGAATCACATCACGTGTAGTTCGGATGGTGCTTGCCTAAGTGATTTGGAGGCGTCTATATGGAGTCTGCCTCTCACTGATGGGGGCTCCCTTTCCTCACATCGATCCTCCAGCTCCCATGCTTTCTTTGACGTTCCGCCTTTTGTAAATTTCGATTAGGGCTAGATAGCAAATAAGTTGTTGGTTGGTTGAGGGGACGATTCCCATACTGTGCAATCAGTTACGGGTGAAATGGCATTGTAAGGAGTTGGGTAGTCCATGACATGGAAGGCCACCAGACAGTTTTATCGTTCCCAAGGTCTGCATTGAGGGCCCATTAAAGGTTTGGAGGGTAGTCCTCTTTTTATTGATGTCATCAAGAATGCTCATTTCTTCGACTGCACCTTTAAAGAGGATACTTACTTCTGATCCATTATCTATGAAGACTCGACTAACCATAGCATTTGAGACTTGCAGTTTGACAACAAGAACACCTTCTCGAGGGAAGGGTTAACAGCTTCTAAACCCCAGTTAAATACCTCAGGGTGTTAGGGTCAACAGGTGGTAGCTCTTTGATTGGAGCCATCGTTCGGGGCTTCCTACATGCTGCCTTTTTCTCCTTTCACATCATTCTTAAGTGTGCCTACTTTCCGCCTATGCGATTGATTCTTGAGAATGGTCATTTCCCGAGTATCGGATTAAGAAAAGGTTATGAGCTTTTTAAGGCTTCTTGCATCGCATTTTGGGAATAGGTAGTTAGGGCCGCGCATCTGAGCTTAGACCAATGATTCTTGTTTGAGTCTGAGTGGGTGATGCTTGGACAGTAGGCCCCTCAAAATGGGAGACGGTGTCTTTGATGTTTTTCACTTAAGTCTTAAGTTTAGTGAGTCTTGCATACTTTTTGGCTTGTGAACTTCTTCGAAGATCCTTTACAGACTCATGTATATTTAACATGCTTTCCCACACCTGGTTCATGAAGAAAGTATTCTCGTCGAATAGGGTGATGACACAGTCACAGTGTGATCGTTTGGGAAAAGCTTCCATAGAGGTAGAGTGATCTAGTTGAAAGGAATATGAGTTCACTCTCAATGAGAGCACCAATTGTTGGAACCAAATTCAAGCACTGATGTGGATGGTGGAGGCACAAATCTGAATACTCAATAAAACATGAAACAACCATGAGCAAGCCTAAGACATCATGGGGGGAGGTGGTGGTGTGTGTTGGCCAAAGGCTCTCTAATGGTCAAGTTAGTAAGCAAGCATAAGACTCAAGCAATGGGCAAGAGAATTAGAATGCAATGATTGTGTTACTAGATGCGGGCCCAATAATGTATTTATACTAGTAGGGGAAGATACCTTTTTAGGGATAGAATTATTGTTCTAAGCTGGGAGAATCCTAGAGGATATCTAGAAGTAGATATTGCATCCTCTTTAGGAGTGTGATTACTTACGGTGCATGCCAATTCCTAGATTGTTGGAACTCCAAGACATATAGAAGATTTGGATAATTCCGCATTGAATCAGATCCTCGCATCTTGCGGAACAAGCATAGCCTTTCTCAACGAAGTCCATGATGGCACAAATGCTCCGGAATAAGATGATGATGGCTCTACTACTCCGTTAATCCATTTCTGCTTAGAGCTGTTAAGTCCATGACCAGACTTCTGAGGTAAATGTATTCAAATCCACTAACTCCAACCCTAGAAAATCATAGTCCCACATGAAGAATTGAAATATTCTAGCAAAAAAAACACTACAATTAAAGCATGAAAGAGCTTAAAGCACCTGATTTTGTCACCTTCCATCTTAATAACAACCAAGAAGAAAAATTGTTTATCCTTTGTTAATGGAAAGTAATTTGGAAGAAGATCAAAGCACAATGAAAGCATAAAACACAAGTACATGCAAATTAAGAATAAAACATTAAAGAGATCTTCCCTCTATTTGAGGGTGATTCTCATCGTTCGTGTGAGTGGTTCCAAATTGCGTCCAATTCTTGTGCTGCCGATCTTAACTGCAGTTGGGGTTCGTGGGGGTTCTTTCCTTTCTTTCTTTGTCTCCTCCTTTCCTCCCTTCCATTCATTTTTCCCATTGCTCTGCAGACAAATTTGCCCTTTTCTCACCCTATAGGTGTCTCTCCTTTTTATTCATCCAAGATTCGATCTTCAGTCAAGTTCACCACGATTTGTTGTGGTTTATTGAGTTGGTGAATAAAGATCCGGTGCTTTCACCGGCTCGGGTGTTCTTAACACCACTACCTTTTCTTTGTTGTCCATCTTTGTTGACAATATTGCTCGTAGAATCACACATGCTTCTTTCACTTGGTCGCTGCGATGATTGGGGTTGGATGATGAGATTTGACGAGATGATGCTTGGTTGGACTTGAGGATTTGTGCAGATCGACGGATATTGTTGTGGTGGTGGTTGCAATGGAGTTCTCGGTTGGCTTTAAATTTCTTTTTGTATTGGACATCTTTTGGTTTGTTTGGATGGCCAAATTTTGCTTGTTTGAGCCTTTATCTTGAAAGTTCTTGTTATTGGTAATAAATTTCATCTTTGTACCAAAAAAATAAAATAAAAGAATAAAACATTAAATTAGATTAGCCGATATGAAACTTTGAACCAATAAGAAAGATCTAATTTCAGACAAAAAGGAATACATAGAGGACCACCATGGTTCTGTTGTTTTTGGACCTTGGTTCCAACAATAAAGAAAGAGAAAATGACTCTCTCTCCATTTCCCACATGACCAACTCTCCATTTTTTTTATTTTTTATGGGAGTTTTAATGAAAAAGGCTTGGGTCAACAAATATTTAACCAAAAACCATCCTAAAATGTTATTTAACCAAAAAGGCTCAAAGTTTTATAAAAAAAAATCCAAAACTATTGTCTACCTTTTCCGTGCCTTTATCCTCATCTTCCTTGTCATCGTCCTCATCCTCATCCTCTTATCTGCACCACGAACAATTTATAGTGTTAGTATTTTATTCCAATCAGATCCAATAAGGAACTACGGTTTCGGTGATGTATGTACATATCAAGTGTTTATAAATTGAAAAAAAAAAAAAGAACCAAAACATAAAACTGTTTCTGGAGAACCTAAAACATAACACTGTTTCTGGAAAAAAAAAAAATCAGATACAGTGTTTGTTTTTTCTATGCACAAACAAACACTGTATCTGGAAAGAAAAGAACCAAAATCCAGAAACAGTGACTTAAATTCCAGAAACAGTGACTTAGATTCCAAAAACAGTCTATGTTTTAACATTTGATTGTTTCTTTTCTTTCATGCATCAGGTGATTATATTTAAGAAAAAAGATGCTTATTTTGCTTTGAATCCAAACACAATGAATTTCACTATTTCTTTTCTAGCTTATATTTAAGAAACAGTGTGTCTGTTTCATTTGGATCTAGAAACAGTGACTTAGATTCCAGAAACAGTAACTTAGATTCTAGAAACAGTTTACTTTTACAGTTCAGAAACAGTGACCTGTCCTTATTATTGAATAACATGCAGATCTCAAATTTATTTTCTGGAGAAACAAACGATGAACTCCACTAACGAAGAAAAATTGAAAAACAGTACCTCGAATACTTTATGAATAATAACGACGATCACGTATCAACGAAATAATAGAAAATATAAATTAAATAGCATGAGGATCTATAGTTTTGTTTCAAAGAAAAAGAAGAAGGTCTGCAAAACAATGATGAACTCCATTAACAACAAAAATCTGGCACTCAACCTAAAAAAGTTAAGGGTAAAATCGATAAATCATAATTTATTATAGTTAGGCCATTTTTAGTTGGACTACTTTAATATGAGTTTTGTATTAATCATTAAACAAAACTTATAACATGGCTTTTTTATGAAAACTAAAACTTTTCAAGCCATTTTCATTATTTTTTTTTTTTAATTGTTGTCCAATCAGGTTGTGACACTAGCATTTTAATTAATAAAGGGATGGTATATTACTGTCACATCCCGGCCCGGGCCCCCACCACATCCCGGGCTCGACTCTACCGTAGCACGATATTGTTCACTTGGGCCTCGACCAGCCGTCACGGTTTTGTTTTTGAGAACTCACACGAGAACTTCCATGTGGGTCACCCATCATGGGATTGGTCTCGTGCGAACTCACTTAACTTCGGAGTTCCTACGGAACCCGAAGCCAGTGAGCTCCCAAAATGCCTCGTGCTAGGTAGAGATGGGAATATACATATAAGGCATAGAGGATCCACTCCCCTGGGCGATGTGGGATGTTACAATCCACCCCCTCAGGGGCTCAACGTCCTTGTCGGCACACTTCCCGCCAGGGATTGGCTCTGAAACCAAATTGTCACATCCCAACCCGGGATGTGGTGGAGCCCGAGTCGGGATGTGACAATTACTCAACCAATACTTTTTATACCATGTTTGTCACTGTTATTTCTTTTAAAATTCACTATGAATTCATACTTCTGAAAATATTTTGTTAAATACTACTAAAATTCTATAACTTGAACTTTCATCTCAAACCATCAAATTCACTAAAATACTAAAGCAAACATTTTGATATTTTTGTACGTTTTTTTGTTAAATAATAAACCAAATTAAAATGTAAACTCAATTTCTCAATACAAGTGTAGTTTTTTTTAAGTATAAATGGGCACTTATTTATATGATATATAATAAATTTATCTAAAGTTGCCTAGTCCAACTAGGCGCATAGAGTCGGCCGCTTGACTAGCTCATAGCGTACATTGATTAAAATCACCCAATGTTAGAATTTTGGATCCACTACTATACCACCGCCTGAGGGGGGGTAAGCAAAAATGCACAAAAAAACTGAAGTTATAACAAAGGAAATGAGAAACACACATCCCTGTTTAATTATGTCAGTTGTCTCTACTTGATTTATAGAAATAAAAAGTAGTATGTAAAAATGACACATTCCGACCCGGATTGTCCACTAGGACTCCGAATTGAGTTGTGTTGGCCGACACCTAGAAAGTGACGAAGCCATAAAGTGTGGCGATGTGGAATATGTGAATAAATTTAAACCTAAAAGTGCCTAAACACGAGAGTGTGCTGTGAGCGGGAATGAACCCATTTCACATGTGACGTCAGAGCATAAATAAAGTATAGTAGAGTGGATTGAAAATCATACCTTCGAAGGTAATCTCCAATATCAAGACTTGCCACGAATCCTCGTCGATACGAAAACTCTGCTACTAGAACTTGGAAAGATAAAAAAAAAAAAAACACGAGTGAGTGGGCCTCATTATAAAGCTTTAATAAAGACCTTCTAAACAATATAACCCCTCGCTGTACTACCTGTATAGTTTCCAGGAAATCATACTATATATAATTATGAAGTCAAGTGTAAATCAACATTAAATCCAAGGATAATCCAAAATCACTACAAATCGGCAACATCATAATAAAATCAGGTGCTCATCAATCTATGATAACCCATGAGTCGGAGTTGCCTAACGCAACCTGTACGACTCATAAATCAATCTATGATAACACATGAGTTGGAGTTGCCTAATGCAACTTGTACGACTCATAGGCGACTTGTACGACAGTGTCGAAGTTGCATATTATTGCAACCTGTACGACAATGTCGGAGTTTCCTATCATTGCAACCTGTACGACAGTGTCAGAGTTGCTTATCATTGCAACACGTACGACAGTGTCGGAATTGCATAAAACATAAATATAGTCATGCCATCAATCAATCATTTCAAATAACACCACAAACTCACATGAATTTACCTACGCGTCTTGCGTTCACCTTAACACTTCAAAGTATTCACAACAATTATATGTAGGTAATATGCATATGGATATGCCATAATGCAATCTAAAACTCAACCATATCATAGTATTTTAGATTATATAAATATCTATATGACATGGCATGAAATGCATAAATCAATTTAAAAGCGTTTATGGAATTATCAATCATATATATACGATAAAAAGGGAAGGACCCACTCACTTGAGTCCGCGCTACGATTCCCTAACACGAATATTGAGACATCACGAACGATCTTCACCTAGAACAATTATTGAGTCATGTCTCAGAACTCTTATCAATAGAACACGTAACTTACATAAAACACATCCCAAGGACGTTCTAGAATGATTTGAGACCCATTGACCAAAAGTCAACCGTCGGTCAAAGATCAAAGGTATGGTCCACAACCCTATGTAGCTCAATCCGGAAAATCTGCATCTCAGATTTCTATTCCGTAACTTCCAAAGATTCACATTGTGCTTCTAAAACATCATACTTTACGATTCAACGGTTGGATCTTCGCCAATTGCCAATTCAAGTGGTGGTCAACATTTTATTTTATGAACTTACAAATCTAATTTGGGAAGATCCGCACGTTAGATTTCCAATCTGTAAGTTTTTAATATCTCAAATATTACGTACTATATTGTATTAAAGTTAGGTGACGATCCAACGGTCAGATCGTCAATTCACATAATGTTCAAGTAGCGGTCTTTATCAAAACTATGTTCAAACGATGAGATTTCATCAATTAAACTTCACCTATGGAATTGAGGTGTCAAACTTAGCTTAGAAAGGTCAGGGGATGACTCGGCTTACACGCTACCGCACACGGTGGT
Source organism: Pyrus x bretschneideri (assembly GCF_019419815.1). Classification (NCBI taxonomy): domain Eukaryota; kingdom Viridiplantae; phylum Streptophyta; class Magnoliopsida; order Rosales; family Rosaceae; genus Pyrus; species Pyrus x bretschneideri. Next base: position 11,776,004 of record NW_025999723.1, on the reverse strand, counting down.
CGACTGCCTCGATTCGTCGGAAAATTCAACTATCTCCAAAAATTCTCAAATTTTACAGAAATGAAAATCTCAAAGAGTAGAGAAAGTTTTATACCTGTGGCCAAGTCCAATTTGGCCGGGAAAGGCTCCAATTTCACTCAAACCCGCCGAAACCCTAAAATAGGTGAACTTCAATTCTCCTACCTCGATGTTCCAATGTCTCTACTAGTGGTTGGGTCATGTTACTGGATCCAAGGGGAGTTGATTAAGGGTAATGGTGGGTGGTGAAACTCACCGGATCAGAGGAATCACCGTCGAGAACCTTTGGGTTCTCCGGTGAAGTTCTATCCAGTTTAGACCTTAAAACCCTTTGATTTTTGGTGGAAATGGTAGAGGAGAGGTTGTGCAAGAGGTTGCAGGTGATGGATGGGTGTAATTGGCCTGAAAAAATGGTGGAGATTGGCCGAAAACAACTCGGGTCACCGGTGAGTTGTGGTGTGTATGGGTTGAAGAAATGGAGAAATGGAGAAATGATGTTTCTCTCTCTCTCCTCTAATTGGTTGCTTCTCTACTCCTATTTTTCTGATTGGTCCTTACCCTTTAATCTGATTGGTCAGTCTTCCCACAAGGTGGGAGTTTAACACTTTATAAACTAAAATATAAATAACCACTTTCAAACGTCTGTAACTATACCGTTATAACCCGAACTCGCAAATGACTTTCGTCTATGTGTTCGTACCAACAAGTACTACACAAATGCGCTAAAGGAATAAGTCAAATTTCTCTAGACGATGCTCCCCGGAAGTCAAAGTCTATGCCTCTAGGGGCATTTCCGTCAATTCTCTCGATTAAAATAAATAAAAATGTAAATTTAGGGACGGGTTGTCACAAAAAAGCTAAAAATGTTGTGAAAATAACCTCTACTCATGAAAACCGCCCAACTCAACTCACCTAAAAAGGTTTTGGGTGGGTTGGTTTGTCCATTTTCTTGTATAGCAACGGATTTGGAAAACTTCGACCCAAACTTATTGGATTGGCCAACAGATTAAAGTACTATCCAACCAACTCACTGATGCCCACTCCTACAGGATCGTTTCTTAATCCGTAATTAGAATAAAAGGAATTGAATTGAGGAGGAGATAGAATGATGAGGAGTTATAATTAGGTTCCTATAGAAGTAGTTTACTAAAGTATTTTGGAAATCGGAGAATGAATGATAATGTTTTCATGTAAGTTGGTTACTAGTATACCTGAATCAGAATAAATAAATAAAAAAAAAACTAATATGATTATTATTTGATGTGGGAGTTTAGACCATCTCCAACCATTTAAAATCTAAAATTTTTTACCTAAAAAATTTAGGTTTTAATCTAAAACTGTTTTTTTGCACCAACTTTTTTGATTAAATTTTTAGCCCAAGATTACTAAAGAATTAATTTAAGATTTTTTTTTTCTTAAAACTAACTTTAAAATAAAAATTATGTAGACTATCATAATTTAATTTAGAACATTTTAACTTGAAAAAATTTGGATTCAGATAAATATTGAAAAACTAATAAACCGGCATCATGAAACTTGTAGAACACTATAAAAGAATATGAAACACGTGAAAGAAAAAAAAATCTTAATTATTTTAGCCATCAGAAAAACTTGTACATTTTAACCGCTAGATTCAATGAATTTATGAATATAAAACTAAAAAAAAAAAAAAAAAAACACACACATATGGTGGCTAGCCCACTAAAACTCATATTTGGTCCAAGAGTTGGAGAAAGTTAAGGTAGGTTTAAAATCTAAAATTTAAGTTTTACTCCAAGAATTAAAGTAGCCGAATTCTCTATTTTAAGGATTCAATTTCCGGAGTGTAGGAAGTTTGATTTCCTATTTTAAGTGGGTCTCACGTATATTTTCATTTCCAAAATGTTAATAAACACTTGAATCGAAGTGCAATTTCCATTCCTTTCAATCATGTAAACAAGCCACGGAAATAGCAAATGACATGCGCCAGATTGATTCGTTAAGCTGGGGCCCACCTAATAAGCTCAGATCTCTATCCTCCGTCGCTGAAGGCCTGGGGATTTTGATGAGTTTGCAGACTTGTGAGTCGTGACGCATCATACAAGTGGCTAAAATCCAAATACATTAATATCACCACTCATGACTCATTCATCCTTCAACCGTATTTGCACAAGATAATTACTAGTCAAGACATAAGGAAAAGTTTTATTCGTATTTTTTTTTAGAGTGGATTTAGCTTCATAATAGCTTAGTAATAATGCGATTTAAATTCATTTTTAGAGAGATCGAACTTAAGATTTTCTTACATAAGGAAAAGTTTTATTCGTATTTTTTTAGAGTGGATTTAGCTTCATAATAGCTTAGTAATAATGCGATTTAAATTTATTTTTAGAGAAATCGAACTTAAGATTTTCTTACTTACAAATATAGAGGAATACCACTAAACTGTAGTATTAAGTAGTTTTAGTTCACATTTAAAACATTAAACTCCTACTTACCCAAATTCCTTTAAGTACACTAGCCAGTCGTATAGAAGTACATAGATGTGTATTTGCATCATACTAATATTGCAAATTGTTAATTTCGCTCTTTTGCTTCTTTCTTTTCTTTTCTTATAATTCTAAGAGAAAATTTGAACATTAGTTTTTCGAATATTGGTCCAGTTAGAGCTTTGGTTCATGAAGTAATAATCCGTTAGCATACAGTCAATGAATTTGTCACAACATGAAACAATATTCATTTTTGGTCGCTCCATCAAAATTTTCAATTCAATTCAATATCTATATGATCATTGGGTATCATCTTATATAATCTATGTTTGAAATTTAGATTTTGAGGCAACTAATATTAATGTTGACCATGATATACCAGTTGGTGGGTTTTGAATAAAATCTATGTTTGGAAAATTAATTGGAACTTAATGAATATGACATTTCAATAAGTTATGTTGTGACATCTCACATCGCCCAGAGGAGTGATCCTTAAATGTATATTCTCATCCCTACCTAGCACGAGGCCTTATGGGAGCTCACTGGCTTCGGGTTCTGTAGGAACTCCGAAGTTAAGCGAGAAAGGGGGCTAGAGCAATCCCATGATGGGTGACCCACTGGGAAGTTGCTCGTGAGTTCCCAAAAACAAAACCGTGAGGGAATGGTAAGCCCAAAGCTGACAATATCGTGCTATGGTGGTGGAGCGGGCCCGGGAAGTGATCCGCCCCGGGCGGGGATGTGACAATTTGGTATCAGAACCTAACCCTGGTCGCGTGTGTGCCGACGAGGACGTCGAGCCCCTAAGGGGGGTGGATTGTGACATCCCACATCGCCCAGGGGAGTGATCCTTAAATGTATATTCCCATCCCTACCTAGCACGAGGCCTTTTGGGAGCTCACTGGCTTTGGGTTCCGTAGGAACTCCGAAGTTAAGCGAGAATGGGGGCTAGAGCAATCCCATGATGGGTGACCCACTGGGAAGTTGCTCGTGAGTTCCCAAAAACAAAACTGTGAGGGAATGGTAAGCCCAAAGCGGACAATATCGTGCTATGGTGGTGGAGCGGGCCCGGGAAGTGATCCGTCCCGGGCCGGGATGTGACAATTTGGTATCAGAGCCTAACCATGGTTGCGTGTGTGCCGATGAGGACGTCAAGCCCCTAAGGGGGGTGGATTGTGACATCCCACATCGCCCAGGGGAGTGATCCTTAAATGTATATTCCCATCCCTACCTAGCACGAGGCCTTTTGGGAGCTCACTGGCTTCGGGTTCCGTAGGAACTCCGAAGTTAAGCGAGAAGGGGGGCTAGAGCAATCCCATGATGGGTGACCCACTGGGAAGTTGCTCGTGAGTTCCCAAAAACAAAACCGTGAGGGAATGGTAAGCCCAAAGCGGACAATATCGTGCTATGGTGGTGGAGCGGGCCCGGGAAGTGATCCGTCCCGGGCCGGGATGTGACAATTTGGTATCAGAGCCTAACCCTGGTCGCGTGTGTGCCGATGAGGATGTCGGGCCCCTAAGGGGGGTGGATTGTGACATCCCACATCGCCCAGGGGAGTGATCCTTAAATGTATATTCCCATCCCTACCTAGCACGAGGCCTTTTGGGAGCTCACTGGCTTCGGGTTCCGTAGGAACTCCGAAGTTAAGCGAGAAGGGGGGCTAGAGCAATCCCATGATGGGTGACCCACTGGGAAGTTGCTCGTGAGTTCCCAAAAACAAAACTGTGAGGGAATGGTAAGCCCAAAACGAACAATATCGTGCTATGGTGGTGGAGCGGGCCCGGGAAGTGATCCGCCCCGGGCCGGGATGTGACATATGTACTTATTTGAAATGTTTAAAAATGTTGAGACCAATTTAAACTGACACGAAAAAATTGAACAATTTTAAGTACTTAATCCAAAAGATTAACATAGTCGCTTTAAAAAGACTATTACTCTATGTTATTAAAAATTCAACACCCATGCTCAAAGATTTTGAATTCATGAACCAACCGATACAATTATCTCAAATTTAGAAAATTTATTTATTAAGGAAGAAAAAACCTCTTTAAATGGGTTCGTAAGGGTAAAATTGTAATTTAACTGTAAGGGTAAATGACAAAAAGCTACCTCAACTATTGGTCTGAAGACACTTTCATACCTCATCTTTTAAAAATGATAATGTCATACCTCATCGTACAAATTTGTGCCAATGTCAAATCTCCGTCAGTTTTTCTGTTAAATGCTAATGTGGCCAGAGACGGGATCCACTCACCAATCCAACAGGATTAAAAAATAATAAAATATATTTTTAATAATTAAATATTCAAAAATTAAAAAACTAAACAAATAAAAAATGTCTAGGGATGCGGGCCTTCCTTTCTTCCATCCGCACCAACCCTTCTATCTCTCTTCTCTTTATCTTCTCTCGCATCTCTCTCCCACTCTAACTCCCTCTTCTCTCTGCAACCACCGGCGTCGAGGAGGAGAGCAGCAGAGAGAGGGAGGAGAAGAAGGGTCTGAAGGCGAAGAGAGCAAAGGTGGGAAGAAGATGAGGTTTTTGACGGCCGATAGGATAAGGAAATTTAGAGGTTGAGAGAAGGAGAGAGGTCAGAGGAGGGACTGGGTGGAGAGAAGGTAGGAGGGTGATGGGTGTGTAGGAGGGGAAGGGGATCTGGGTGTGGGTTTGGTATTTTTGTTTTGGTGTGGGATTTGGATGTGGGCTTGGTTTTTTTGGTTTCTTCAGTAGGGGTGGTGAAGATGGAGGAAGAGAGGCGGCGGTGGGGTGGTAAAGGAAGGTTGGGTTTGGAGGGACTAGGGGAGGGATGGGTCGGGTTGGGAAGTGGTGGTGAGGGAAGGACGAGTGCGAGTGAGGAGAGGGATGGAGGAGGGAGACTGCATCCCAGAGAGAGGAGAGAGAGAAGAGAGAGAGGGTGGTGGAGAAAGGTTGGGGGGACGGGGAAGGGTATGGTGGTTGTCGAAGAGAAGAAGAAAAAAGGTTGGTGCGGGTGGAAGGGAAGGCCAGATCCCTTAGGCCATTTTTTTTTTTTTTTAGTTTTTTTTTATTTTTGAATATGTAATTATTAAAAATATATTTAATTTTTTTAATCTAGTTGGATTAGTGAGTGGGTCCCGTCTTTGGCTACGTCAGCATTTAACATAAAAAGTAACAGAAAAACTGACGGAAGTCTAACATTGGCACAAATTTGTAAGATGAGGTATGACATTGTCATTTTTAAAAGACGAGGTATGAAAGTATCGTCAAATCAATAGTTGAGGTAATTTTTTTATAATTTACCCTAACTTTAAATATTGACAAATTTAACCATTATTTATTATTTTTTAGCGAGAATGTGGTGGTTGTGCGTGTGTGCATACATGGAGACAAAACGAAGTTGTATTTTCCTCGTAGGAAAAAACAAATGTATTTGTTTGATTATTTATTTATTTTTATTTCGTTGCGAGGACGGAGGAGGCGTTTTTACATTTCCGACCTTCCAAAGAGAGAAGAGGCAGTTAGACTACTGGACTGGAAGCTGGGTTTCCATTTCCTTCTCCAGAGCAGACTGAGCGAGCCGAACCAGTACCAAAACGACGTCGTCGATTGCTTCTCGCACTTCTCACTTCCGCCATTTTCCTCTCGAACTCCGCCTTTGGATTTCCCAGCTGTTTCCTCCAATCCGGCTCTTCGTAATAGGTAAGTCCGCCGCATGCACGCACGCACTTGCATACATACACATCTATGTAATACGGTTGGCTGCGTCTGTCTGTAGTTATTGGAACTAATTCGTGTTCCGATTATTCTGTGTGTAAGTGTATTTGTGTGATTAGGTACGTGTGGATTTGTTTGGGATTTTGTGAATGTGAAGGAACTGGCGTGTGTGTGAACTTATGCATGTTGTGCGAGTTTACGGATTTTTGGTGGTTTTAGGGTTTAGAGCTATTCATTTTTATGAATTTATGAGTTGATTTGATGTTATTTTATTCATAGTAGATTGGATTTGTTTGGCCAGGTGTTCGTCGAAAAATCGAGTGAGGAATGAGAGTGTCAATGTGATGCTGATTGCGGTTATAGGCGTTTGACTGTGGTTTTTTAGGCTGCTGTTCGAATATGGATTTTGCGTGTAGTTTTCAGCAGCCAAATGTGTTATATGGCAGTGAAGGGGCTAGTTATAAGAGGTTGAATTGCCTTAGTAGTTCACCGATTATCTTTGGGAGTAAAGATGTTAGTTATAACTTTCTGGGTAATTCGAGGATTGTTGTGAAAGCATGTTCAGGTAAGAAGTTGAAGAGAACTGTCTGTGTAAGTGGTTGTAGGATTTCACGTTTGACCTATAGAGAAAAAGCTGACGATCGTTTGTGGAATTTGAATCCAAAAGTGCCTTTATCTTGTAACTTTGGTAGTGTTTTCAAAGGGTCAAGAACAGTTTGGTGGTCGCGGTGTCAGAGTAATGACTCATTAGAGTATGTTAATGGAAATGGTCAGAATGTGGAATACCCAGAAGGTCATGATGAGAGCTCAGGAGTTGGGTCTGTTCATGATGCCGAGTTGAGTGATTCCAGAGAAGAGGATGGATATGAAGAACAAAAAGAAGAACCAGAGGCACCTACATTGGATGAATTGAAGGAATTGCTGCAAAATGCCATGAAAGAACTTGAAGCTGCACGACTTAATAGTGCCATGTTTGAAGAAAAGGCTCAGAGAATATCAGAAGCTGCGATATGCCTACAGGATGGAGCAGCAAATGCTTGGAATAATGTTAACTCAGCCCTTGATAGTGTCCAAGAGATCGTTCGTGAAGAGACAATTGCCAAAGAAGGTGTTCAGAAAGCAAAAATAGCACTTTCATTAGCAGAGGCAAGGCTTCAGGTGGCAGTAGAATCTTTACAGGTTGCAAAAAGAGAGACCAATTCTTCTGAAATTTCACAAGAGAATGATGGGGAATATGATTTCAAAGAAGAAGAAAAAGCACTTTTGGTTGCCCAGGAAGATATTAAGGAATGCCAGGCGAATTTGGCCAACTGTGAGGCAGAGCTAATGCACTTGCATAGTAAAAAAGAGGAGTTGCAGAAGGAAGTGGACTGGTTGAATGAGGTTGCAGAGAAAGCGCAGCTCAGTGCTTTGAAAGCAGAAGAGGATGTAACCAACATAATGCTTTTAGCAGAGCAAGCTGTTGCTTTTGAACTTGAAGCTGCAAAGCATGTCAACGATGCAGAAATTGCATTACAAAGAGTAGTCAAATCTATCTCCAACTCAATTGTTGACACCACAGAAAACAACCAAGGACAGGTGTTGAGTGATGATAATGCTGCTCTTGAGGAAGAGGAGACGGTAGTCCTAGGAAGTTCTGCTGATATCATTGTTGAAAGGGACAGAGATGGGGTAATTGATGGTGATTTGTTGGCTGTCAAGCCTTTGGCAGACAGCCCTTCTGACAAAATCAGCCGGAGTTTTGAAGACACAAATGAATTTGTTGATTTGAATGATCATGAGAATGGAAAGTTAAGTCTGGATTCTCTAAAAGATGCTGATGTAGAAGCTGAAAAGTCAAAGAATGTGGTTCAAGCCAAAAAGCAGGAAACTCAGAAGGACTTGAGTAGGGAGAGTTCACCATTAAATTCTCCAAAGACATTATCGAAGAAATCTTCTCGTTTCTTTTCTGCATCTTTCTTCTCTTCTGCAGATGGGACTCCGACACCTGTTTTCCAAGGTCTGATGGAGTATGTAAGGAAGCAATGGTCAATGCTGGTTGTTGGGATGTTCCTATTTGGAGTAGGGTATGTAGTGTTTTTTCTACTTGTTATTTCGTTTATTACTTTGCCTTGTTTTCCCCTCTTCAAAAGGGTTTTCTTTTAAAAAAATTCCTGCTCTTATAATGGTTATACGGGGTGTGACGTGTGAGCCTTGTCTTGCTTTGACCTCAAGATGTTGAAATTGATCACAGGCTCACGTTTTATGCTAATCGAGTGGAAAGGGCCACACAACTGTTACAACAGCCAGACGTCATCACCACTAGTATTGAAGAAGTTTCCTCAACTGCGAAGCCTCTAGTTCGAGAATTACAGAAACTCCCTAGAAGAATTAAAAAACTAATTGATATGATTCCTCATCAAGAGGTGTGTTGCCTAACAAAATTTTTATTTTGGTCTAACGTCTATCATAATTTCAACTTTCTGATCCGTTCCATCTTTTTCTCAGGTGAATGAGGAGGAAGCTTCTCTTTTTGACATGTTATGGTTATTGTTAGCAAGTGTGATATTTGTGCCTGTATTTCAAAGAATTCCTGGAGGTAACTGAATCTCTATAGCTTTAATTTCTATTTCACACTTGTTGGGTTTTTTGTCATTTCAAATATAGGCGAGTAGTATTTTCTAGTTGGTTTTGGTTATAGAATTCAATTACTTTTTAAGCTTTAGAATATAAACCATAAAGTTCGGAGTTCCACCAACCAAACACTGAACTTTTAATGTGTGGATTAGCTATATGCCTTTCTACTGGTTTTTTTTTTTTTTTTTTTATTTGCTTCCTTGTCATATGCCTTTCACTTTCTTGTCATATACCTTTTTATAATCTAGACTTACATTTAGCCAACCTCCGTACTGCATCACCCCACCCTATTACACTTTCTTGAACTTAGCTAAAGTAAGTTTCATTAAGAGGGTAATTCTATTGGATTTGATCACAAGTTGACAAAATACGTTTTGGTTCTTTTCCACATCACACCATCATATCATAACTGCCTGGGCTTATAATGCCATTTCACTGATGGGTATCATCTGTCTTTTGCTATCTTTAGGCAGTCCTGTTCTTGGGTACTTAGCTGCTGGCATCTTGATTGGGCCTTATGGCCTTTCTATTATTCGTCATGTACATGGGACAAAGGCAATTGCTGAATTTGGGGTTGTTTTCTTGCTGTTCAACATTGGCCTCGAGGTGGAGTGGACAAATTGGACATATTGCTATTTCAATTTGATCAAAAGAAAATATTATGCTTAGTTTGAATTACAATGAGGAAAATTAACAAGACTCTGGTTTGCATTTTTTAGCTTTCTGTTGAAAGGTTGAGTTCAATGAAGAAATACGTATTTGGATTAGGCTCTGCTCAGGTGATTTACTCATACTCGTTTCGGCCTGGTCATTAGTAAGATTTTCTGTATTGGTAGTGAGAAACAAGTTTTCTATCAGTTTGTTAATATGCATAACCAATGCAGGTTTTGGTGACAGCTGTTGTTATTGGTGTGGTTGCTCATTATGTTTGTGGGCTGCCTGGTCCTGCTGCAATAGTAATTGGCAATGGTCTGGCTTTATCATCCACTGCAGTTGTTCTGCAGGTAATGATTGGCTTTGTTTATTTGCTCATTCAAAATGTAATTATATGGGTAGATAGATGATGAAATACAATATTGAGTATCTGGATATGTTCAATACAGATATATTCAGTTACTAAGTGTTTTTTGGACCTTATAATAAATACAAAATTCATGATAACTATGATGAAGTGGGTAACTACTGTGGAAATTTTCCTTCTTTGAGAAAAAAAAATTGAAAAAAAAAAAAGCCTTGTTCTCTTGGAAAGGGGTCTGGGGTGTGAATGTTCCAGTAAAAGCAGCCTTCTTCATGTGAGAACTGAGAAGCAGCTCACCATAACAGTTTAATTATTGATGGTTTGTGGGTTAGAGGCACAATATTGGTGAGTAGGTATTGTTTGTGTCAAACGCAGCAGGCCAGCACAAAGAATGATTTAATTCTTCTGCATTGTTCAGTGGCTTCAAAATACTGGTTTTTATCCTATATACGTTTAGTATTTCTTGTAGTTCAGTTTCTGGTTCTCCATCAGGTTGACATGTTTAGTTCGTTAGAAGCACAATAGAGCAGTGTGTATATTGTTCATCATGTGTGGATTCTGGTGTGGTGGTCAGAGTGGTACGTAAGAACTTTTGAAGAAGAGGAATCCTATGATTATTTAAGGATGTTTGAGTGGATGACAATGACATCGAGTTTTTTTGTTTTGTTTTGTTCTTCCTAGATTTCTTGCTTGATCTTATTTTAGTCTATCCATGTTATTTATAGTTTCTGTTCATGGGTTGCACTTCTCTGCACTTTTTTCCCAATAATTTATTTATTTTTTTTTTATAAGAAAAGACTGCAAGAGCCTTCTAATGAATATTGTTTTGACAGGCAAGTAATTAATATGCTTCAACTTATTTTCAGGTCTTGCAAGAGCGGGGTGAGAGCACTTCGCGTCATGGCCGTGCTACGTTTTCTGTCCTACTTTTCCAGGTCACTTTGAATTTTAAAAAACATGTCAAGGGTCCATTGGTTTCAAAAGAATTCATTTTCTGGAAAATGACTCGGTACATTTTTTAATATATTAATGGCATATTTGGTTGAATTGAATGTCAAACTTAGAGTTTGTGGTCTAGTTGGATCAACTAAACATCTTGACTCATGCTGACACATAGATCCATGATTTTAGAGTCCTTACATTTGCATCTTTACAGTGAGCAATTATGGTAGGGTCATCAGCTTCAGCAATGCATATTGCATAATTTGGATATTTGAGTCCTCCATACAGCCAATACCCATCAAAGCTTTAAATTTAGTGCATGGTTAAGTGATGTTATGGTTACGTACTATGTGTTGATTCTTGGCAATTAAATTGCTACCCGTTCCATCATTATTTTAGGCTTTTCTTTGCACCTCTGGTTATTTCATATCATCTAGGTTTGTTTCACAAATCATTGAACTAAATTAGTTACATTACTCACTTTTTGGTTAATTTTCAGGATTTGGCTGTTGTGGTTTTGCTGATTCTTATACCTCTGATTTCACCAAATTCATCCAAAGGAGGGGTAATACTACTTATCCTCTCCCCTTGCTGTTGAGAATCTAATCGTTGTTCACAACTTCAGAGCCAAACATGCTACTTATTTTTATGATACTAAGTAACTTCGTCTTCTACTTGTAGATTGGTTTTCAAGCCATTGCTGAAGCTCTTGGACTTGCTGCTGTAAAGGCAGCAGTTGCCATCACGGCCATAATTGCTGGTGGACGCTTGGTAAGTCTTTGTACATCCAAAACTTTCGAGAATTATGTCAATGAAATGGGTGAATTCCCAGGAAAAGTAACTGCACGGTTGGTTTAGGCATTTACAGTTGAAGCTTCAAATGGTTCAACAGACTACCTAGTCTCCATTGTTGCAATCTTGATTGAAAGTAATGCTAAACCATGTTCTCTTAGAGTAAAGGACTGGGAGGAGAGGAAACATATATTTCATATTGCTTGAGAAAACAAGTTTGGAACGTTTTCCAATTTTTTACAAGCTCTGTTGTTTTATCTCATCAAGTTCTTTTCAGAGTTAAGTTTGTGTGTTGAACATAATGTTTCTTTTTGTGGTTTTGCAGCTGCTTCGACCAATTTATAGGCAAATTGCAGAAAATCAAAATGCAGAAATATTTTCCGCCAATACTTTGCTTGTTATTCTAGGAACAAGTCTTCTCACTGCCAGGGTAGATTGTGCATTCTATGTCTTTTAGTTAATTTATTTTTGGGTCGTTCCTGAGAGTTACAAAGTTTTGTGCTTTTCTTTTGTCTCTTGAATAGGCTGGACTATCCATGGCATTGGGAGCATTTTTGGCTGGTTTGCTTCTTGCAGAAACTGAATTTTCTTTACAGGTTGAGTCAGATATTGCTCCATATCGTGGTCTTCTACTGGGCCTCTTCTTTATGACGGTATGTGGTTTCTGGTGGCAATTGTTTGAGGTTGAATTGAGAGAATAATTGAGAAATAGAGAGGGAAGACCTTCCCCCAAAACTACTTTTTGTTCAAAAACAGAAAAGAAACCCCTGACATAGTCAGTCCACTCTCGGGTTGATCGTACACGTCTTTAATTGGTTGGGATGTCAATCCATGATTTCCTAGCATTTCTTTCCATACCACCTCAAGAATTTTGAACAAATATTACATACCGTAATCTAAAAGTGAGTCATAAAGTGTCACTCTTTCTGTAATGTTAGATGATACTGCTTGTAAGAAACAGTTCTCTGTGATTGCTTGAAATGGATTTTCTTCTGGATTATATGATATCAAGGAAACTTAGCGGATTGTTTAAAACGAAATTATCCAATTTCTAATTTAGAGAAGGATGTTACTTGATTTCTTGACTTTGAAGTTGTTTTTAATTTTAGTCAAATGATCCTGTCAGTCTATTGTCTTTACAATGTCGCTCTTATATCTGCAATTTGTAACAACTATTTTTATGGGTTTTCAGGTTGGAATGTCTATTGATCCGAAACTTCTTCTTTCAAACTTCCCGGTTATAGCTGGATCATTAGGACTTCTGATTGGTGGCAAATCCTTATTGGTTGGTTTGATTGGCAAACTGTTTGGCGTTTCAATAATATCTGCAATAAGAGTTGGTCTTCTTCTTGCTCCTGGTGGAGAGTTTGCATTTGTTGCATTTGGTGAAGCTGTTAATCAGGTTGATTCCTTTAGCCGTTGATAGTGCTTCTGAGAATTGCTGGTTTGCATATAGCAGCTATAAAAATTTACCAAGTTTATATGGTCTTTTTGGTGTTTATTTCGTACAAGTAATGTAGTTGTGGATAGTAGCCTTCTTTTAATGCATTAAAGGTGTTAACCAATATTACAAATTAAGATTCATAATGTTAAGTTGACAGGGTAAAAACAATACTGAATGTTTTTATTAAATTGCTATTGAAAATTGACTAACTACTTTGCTAGTTGGTGTTATATGCAGCTTTATGTCTTCTCAGCCATTCTGCAATGTTAGAAGTATCGTATTAACTGTGGCATCTGCAGGGAATAATGACTCCTCAGTTATCATCTTTGCTCTTCCTTGTCGTTGGAATTTCAATGGCCATCACACCATGGCTAGCTGCTGGAGGGCAGTTAATTGCATCTCGTTTTGAGGTGCATGACGTTCGAAGTTTACTACCAGTTGAGAGTGAGGTAAAATGCCTGACGAAGATGTACTGTTGTCACTCTTGATGCTCTGCCTAGACTTATTGTTAAAAAGCATTGTCTCCCACCCAGAAAATCCTTTTAATTAGAATCTACAACATTATATTTCCCTGTTTATTTAGGAAATTGATTAGCATATAATAACTGCAACTATGCACTTGATATTTGTTAATTCTTATTTTCTTGTTGTTTAGGTTGTGTTGGAAATGAAACAAATATAATTCTTCATTAATCCTCGACATTTTTTGGCAATTACTATTTACTGATAATTGGTGTCTCTTGGATTGCTTACATTTTCAGACGGATGATTTACAAGGTCATATAATCCTCTGTGGATTTGGCCGAGTTGGCCAGGTTGTAAAAAATTGCAGCTATCATACAATTAATTCTATATCTTTCAAGCTTTTACATGTATTTGTACCGTTTGTAATTTGTTTTTTCCCTCCCTTTTTATTTTCAGATAATTGCGCAGCTTCTTTCTGAGAGTCTAATTCCATTTGTAGCTCTTGATGTGAGGAGGTAATCTTGAGGACATTTCGGAATTTGCTTTATAATTGATATTTCTAGAATTACTACTTTGGATGTTTACATGCTAGATTCATGTGTATTTAACAACTTCATGTTAGTCTAGTTTGTCTGTACATCTCAACGGATGGTTTTTGGAGTTTATTTGTGTTCTTAGCCAGTACCAAGGATGTGATAACAATAAAAGAGTATATTTCAAGGCCTGAAAATCTTTGGAATGGTTGTTCTCCAGAATTAGGGTTATAATTCTGCAAAACACTGCAACTCATAATGCCTCGTTATTTTGTTCTTTGTTGTTCAGTGATAGAGTGGCAGTCGGACGCTCGCTGGACCTTCCAGTCTACTTTGGAGATGCTGGTAGCCGAGAGGTATGTAAAATAAGTTGAAATTATAGTTATTTCACATGCGAGTTTATGATTTGAAAATGCTTTCTACCCCATGAGTAGGTGCTCCACAAAGTTGGTGCTGAAAGAGCATGCGCTGCAGCAATCACTTTAGATTCTCCTGGTGCAAACTATAGAACTGTTTGGGCTCTGAGCAAGTATTTCCCTAATGTGAAAACTTTTGTTCGTGCTCATGATGTTGATCATGGTCTTAATTTGGAGAAGGCTGGGGCTACAGCGGTAATAGTTTTATGCCTGTTCTTAATATGCTTTCTGTTGCCTGCACCTGTCCAAAGTTATTTAATGGATTAGTATATTATTTTATATATTCTTAAGCAAGATTTTCTGTAATGGCGAATGAGTGGCTTAAAAATTGGAATGTTTACTTATAGGTTATCTATCATGCGTCGCATTCATGAGTTGACTAATTCTCACGAAACTTGCAGGTTGTCCCAGAGACCTTGGAACCTAGTCTACAGTTGGCAGCTGCTGTTCTAGCTCAGGTAAATTAGTTGATTGTCGATATTTCTTTTGACTTCCATCTAGATGTAAGGATCTAACAGTTGGGACACTAGTGATCTCCAATTGCACCTCTTTTTAAGCATCATAAGCCAATGCCGTTGGGAGAAAAGACATTAACCCACATAGTATATCATCGAGCAGAGATTGGTTGAATGGGTCGTGTAAATGGCGTGAGCTTGGTTTTATTTCCATAAATTTGTACATTTCATCATTAGATGGCCATCGTGGTGGATTCTTTTTGCTGTATTGTCTTCAAATGTTCAACAGCTTTGCCCACATTCTTCTTTTCTTGTTTTTGAACTTGACATTGCAGTTTTATGATTGTAACATTGTTTTCGCTGGAAGTGTCTAACGTCATCGTCTCCTCTTATTTTATCTCCTCCGCAGGCTAAGCTACCCATGTCAGAGATCGCATCAACAATCAATGCGTATAGGTCCCGTCACCTTGCTGAGCTAACTGAGGTACTCCACGTTTAATTTATCTCATCGTCTTCTCCTTTTGTTTTATTTTATTTTATTTCTCTTCATCCCGATACTTGAGATAATTGTATTTATGTTTTTCTTCTACAGTTATGTGAAACTAGCGGAAGTTCTCTTGGCTACGGGTTTTCTCGAATGATGAGTAAACCCAAAACTCCAACTCCGGATTCCACAGATGAGAACCAGTTCACTGAAGGAACACTGGCAATCTAGATGGTGGCACTGGCAAGCAAGGTAAATGATAAAAGGAAAATGTAGAAACAGCTCGACAACTGTATAGCAGATTACTTCTTCGATTTTGTGCCCGAAACGAAAACTATTCATCTTCCAATGGGTATACATTGTACAGAAAATACACCGAAGAGGCAATCAATGGCAAACAGTTGGCTGACAAACTTTTGTTCGATAAACTTTGTTGAACAAACCTATATTCTTGATGCATCCTTCTGTCTGAAGGCACCACCATTAGTTCGTGTTTCTTTATTTCCGGACGAAAATACGTTGTTATGCGGTTTATGGCTTTGCGGGCTGTAGAGCGAAAATTATGTAACATTAAATGATTCGAAAAATCAATGCGTGAGATTAAAAATAAAAAAAATGAAAAATAATAATTGTAAAAATTAAATTTAACATTTGTAATATTGAAACCACGTCAAAAAATTATGCATTTTTACTTTTAATTTATATATATATTTTTTTTTTTGAGAAATGAAATTATTTGAGGTGGGTTTAGTCTCATAATGGACTAACAATAATATGGTTCAAATTCGTCAACGAGAATCGAACCTAAAACCTTACTTACAAGTAAATAATTTGTTCATGCAAGCATAATTTGTTCTTTTTTAGAATGGGGTGTGATATCTTTATTTTTTTGTACTTCTTACATATCTCTTATTAATTTATGTTTTTTTTATTTCCTTTAATTATGTGTATAGACCTAAAAAGCAGAGTGTGGACACCGCTTTTAGAATTTCACCGCACTGTTTTTCTACTCTTTGTGACACACAGCTAAAAGCCTAAAACCCCAAAAGGGTTTTTTGAAGTTTGATCATAACGCACCGAAAACTCCTATGTTCTTCATCTCGTTGTCTGATAAAACATCAGATGGCTTCGATGGTATTCACGGACTGCTCCTCCACAACCACGCCTCGCCTCCTCCCCTTTCGGCGGAACCCCCTCTACCGCAACCACGGCGCCGTTTTCCTTCGCCCCCTCGTAAATCCTAGCTCCCCTAGACGCCTCTCCCTGCACTCCTCCTCCGCTTCTTCTTCGCCGTCTCCGTCGCCCACCGGTACGCCTTTCTTCCCTCTCATACATACCTAATTGGAGTTTTGTTGTAAGAGTGTAATTAACTGTTTGAGAGTGTATTTGTTTCCCTGACGCATTTCATCGAACACGTAGAGGGCTATGAATAAAACCTTGGCAGCATTCTAAAAGCAATTTCTGTAATTTGGTTGTTGAATTTCCATTTTGCAGTTTCCTTGGCCACTGAAGCATCGGCAAAAGTGATCGATGGGAAAGCCATTGCGAAGCAAATCAGAGATGAGATCAATGCAGAAGTGTCGAAGATGAAGGATGCAATTGGCATTGTTCCGGGTTTGGCAGTTATTCTTGTTGGGGACAGGAAGGACTCTGCCACATATGTGCGCAACAAGAAGAAAGCTTGTGAGTCCGTGGGTATTAATTCTTTCGAAGTGCGCTTGCCTGAGGATTCCCCGGAACAAGAAGTGGTCAACTCCATCGCGGGGTTCAATGATGATCCTTCAGTTCATGGCATCCTTGTGCAGCTACCCCTGCCTTCTGTATGCTTCTAAATTCCAATTTTGCTTTCCCTTTGTGAAATCATGTTTCAGTCATAATAGAAATAACAAGTTATTCAAACGTTTTAAAGTTAAATCACCAATTTTGCATAATTTCAAGCTCTTTAGTATATTCAATTTCGCCAATATCCTTGTTTAGAAAATAGAGAACTGTTGGTCATGGAGGTTGGTGTTGTAGGGCACGTTTGGAAGTGCTTTTAAAATGACTAGAAGTGCTTTTGGTGAAATTGATTTTGGGTTCCAAAAGCACTTTAAGTGCTTTTTGGAAGATGCACCAGATATGTGATTCTTCCAGGAAGCACATAAAGTGCTTTCCAGGATTCACTTGGATTTTTACTAAATTAGTTTCAAAAACATTTTCACCAAAAGCGCTTTCAGTCATTTTAAAAGCACATCCAAACGAGCCCTTAGTTTCTTGAGAATGATTGACTTTGTTGGCTGTTGTCGATGGAACTCTAGGTTAGTAGGTTATTTTGCTATGTGGCTTCAGGGCTTATTCATTTTAATATTTCCTTGGGGATTTTGTCATATACACGTTTTGTGTACTTAGCTATGAATTAGATAAGTACATGTTGGTTCCCCATTGATTTGCCTCCCTTCTGTCCTCATTTTGTCATTAAAACATGAGTCATACAGGATGTATGTGGAGTTCTGTATAACTTTTCACGAACATGGAAATGTAGATGAATTTGCAAACTTATTATAACTGCATTTGTTCCGTCATGATTTCCGACTAACCAGTCTAATTGTTTTTCACGTGTATGTTTCCAGCATATGAATGAGCAAAACATCTTAAATGCTGTTAGTATTGAGAAAGACGTGGATGGGTTTCACCCGCTAAATATTGGCCGTCTTGCCATGCGTGGTAGGGACCCCTTGTTTGTTCCTTGCACGCCAAAAGGATGCATAGAGTTGTTGCATAGATATGGCATCCCTATCAAGGGAAAGAGAGCTGTTGTAATTGGCCGGAGCAATATTGTTGGGATGCCAGCTGCTTTATTGTTGCAGGTGACATTTCAGTTGACTTAGTTATAAGTTATTTGTTTCGCTTCTTGAGCTAACGTAATATGCATGTGCTGGTAGAGGGAAGATGCTACAATCAGCATAGTCCATTCCCGAACCAAGAATCCTGAGGAGATCACAAGACAAGCGGATATTATAATCTCTGCTGTGGGGCAACCAAATATGGTGAGGGGCAGCTGGATCAAACCTGGTGCAGCAATTATTGATGTCGGAATCAATCCAGTTGAGGTGAGGAATGCTTTGTTGATACTCCCTTCTATCGTGCATTGACAATTAGTCCTTAAGTACATCTCTCCCTTTCTCTACTTCAACTTTGTTAAATTTGTTGTTGATTTTCCTCAAGATTTGTGAACGAAATGAAGCACTGACTTCGTTATTAGAGAATTTTCAATATCAGTGTTCTGAAAAATTGAGATTAGATGATTCAGTCATGCCATGTTGATGTTTGTCTCTGATTCAAGGTAATAGGTTTTGAGTTCGTTGTGTGTATTTTTTACAGGATGAAAAGAATCCTCGAGGTTATCGGCTGGTTGGAGATGTGTGTTACGAGGAGGCCAGCCAGATTGCTTCAGCAATTACTCCAGTTCCCGGGGGAGTGGGTCCAATGACAATAGCAATGCTTCTCTCCAATACTCTCGTATCAGCAAAAAGAATACACAACTTCCAGTAAGATGTTCAGAATTACTGTTGTGAGTCCAATTCAGTTGGAGAAGCCATCTTAACCTACCTAGATCCAAGCAACTGTATTTTATTTTATTTTATTTTATTTTGGTATCGGGAGTATGTTTCCTTTGTGCACTTATCGGTTGTGAGAGCTGGTTTATCATTTTCCCAGTCAAACGAGAAGGCCAAGCCTTTGTGCACTTTTCGGTTGTGAGAGCTGGTTCATCATTTTCCTGGTCAAACGAGCGAAGGCAGTAACTGCTGTGTGTCATCTGATAAAAATCCTGTGAAGGCATCCTCTCTACGCATTAGTAGAGATGAGGTTTGCAGACTGAATGTAATAAGTGCAATCTTATTAACTTTCGTGTTTAAATCTTTGCAAGTGCCGCATTCAACTAAGTATAGATGAGTTTATTATGTGCAAGTGCAATTTCATCGAATTGGTGACCGGCGAGGTGAAACCTAATATGTTGTTTATTAAATGTTTACATGCACCTGCTGGGACAAGTTACGGAAGAGCGTACTTTTCTTATTCTTTTGGTACAAGGAAAACCTCACATTAGAGAAATTGCGAACATCCAAATGTAGTTTTCTCAATGAAATAGGAGTTACCAACGGCTAAATCCAGATAACGACGGAAAAATTTAGAATACAGCTAGTAACCATTTGAGACCGACGATCTTCTAAATCGAAGCTCGCTGCATGGGTGGGTAAAATAAAACACAACTGCAGGTTTGCAGTCACGACAGCTTTCCACCCGAAAGATCAATTCGTGCTTCAAAATGGTCCACTCCAGTTTTGCTTTGCAATTTTGTACTCCTAAGAATTGAAACCTGAAAGATGGGAAATAAATTTAGTCCAAAATCTCGGATTGGATCCCCAGTTCCCCACAATCTTTGCTAGAAGTCAGATCTTGAAGGCAGAAGATGAAGCCAGTTCATGATAAAACGATCACAAAAGATTACGAAACATACCTTAGGCCGCTCCATGGCGCTCCCAAAATATCCTATTCCAAAGGATAAAGAAGTGTAAGCAGCTGCAATCTCTACAGCTTTCAACTTTGGGGAACTTCCTGCAACCTAAAAAGCAACATATGAACATACACTTCTTCCAGACAAATAAAACAAAACAAAAAATTCATTCAGACAACTAACACGAAAGGTTCTAGCTTGGAACTCACCATTATAGGAGCATCAGCTTGCACAAGTAGAATTCCGGCACTTCTATCAGTACAATTGTTATTACTGTCTTGAATAACAGAACGTAAAACTTTCATGCAAGCAGAGGCAGGGCCTGCCTGTGAACTAACCAATGAATATGACTGTCAAGTTCACATAATGGGTGTAAACCATAATAGATTTTATTTTCTACGCAATTGATATGGTGTATAAACTACGCAATTGAATAGGGATTGTAGGTCAGCCAACTCTATAGTTCTAATTATAACTTCGAAGAATCATGATCGCTTCAAACATTGGCCAATTCAATGTGCATTAAAGCAGGCTTGTTGGTGTGTGCGTCAGTGAGTGAGAGAAGGAGGCTATCTTCAATTTCAACATTCACGTCAAGGGTAACATCTAAGAAAAATTTATATAGCAATAAGACATACACTGATAAAGAGACGCAGGACTCACGAGCTGCAAATCCTTTCATTAGATATTCTCCAGCACCACTTACACAACAGCCAACTATACATGGAGCCCCAAAAACACCTTTGGAGGATGCCCAACAGCCTGCACCATGCATAGCTGCTAATCCCACACGCCCACCAACCTGTATTTTTTTCATACAAAAAACCTGTTGGATTTTCATTCACTAGTTACTCCAAAGAGATGACAAAGAGTGCAAATTCTTATAACCATCTGTCACCTTCAGTGCAATTCCCCCACTTGAGGCACCAGATGCTATTTGTCCTTCAGCATCCATACAAATAACACCAACAGTATCCATGATGCAATCCTCTTCAGCTCCATTATGCTTCAAATAATCGCATGGTTGAGCTTCTGATTCTAAACACGGATACAAAGATAGTGTTGGTACTCGGAAATTAGGAAATGTAGATGGTAAGTTGCACTATCAGCTTTGAAAGGAGAGGAACAGATTTTCTTTTAATATCAAAAAGCGATGAAATACCTGACATTCCAGCGGTCTCTTGAGGACTACAAGAAAGTCTAGAATCAGAGTTTTCTGTCTTTGCTCTTGCATCATCAACCATGGCTTTGTACTTTCTCCATTGTGCTTTTGCCCTTTCTGTCACCAGCCACTGTATTGAAATGCACAAGATTTATTCATCTTTTATAAGAATAAATCCACAGTAGAACTCTAGAGCCACTAAATGGAAAATTAGATATGTATCTTTCACGTTGTTTATTTCACGGAGAACATAAGCATATAAAAAAATAAAGATTAGTGATTGAGATGAAAATGATTTAAAGGTCTAAAACATCACAGTTAAAAAAAAACTAAAATATATTACCTCATCATCGGCTGTGGTACTTGGTGCCAAAGCAAGGCCCTTGGACTTTGCCCACGCACGGGCACCTTCACCAACCAGGAAGCTACACAATGACACATTCGCTCCATTATTAAAGGAAAAGAAAATAAGGGAAAAGGAAATAAGAACAGGAGGATCAGAAAAAAATACTATTACAGTATACAAATATAGAAGGAATGAAATAATAAAAAGAAAATATTGCCGAGCTTAACACAGTGATTAGAATGAAAGCTATAACTGTCTGATTAAGAGAGATGAATTAGTACATGGGAGGTATTCGGCCCAACAGAGGGGATCCCATCATTTGCTCCTTGGCCAATAAAGCAGCGACCTGGATGGGGTTTCTGACACCTGGTCTACAACATATGCAAGGGGATATTCAGTGCCGCAAGGGACAACGTATAGTCTAAATCAGTATGGAAACGGTAATATGTAAGCAGAATCAGATAAACAAAGCATCTTAAACCTGGAATTGCTCCAACAGCTCCAAATACTCCAGAATTTCCGTCCATAATACTGGCATCGCATTCTACACGACCATCTTCAGTCAAATTGGAGCCTCTGCCTGCATTCGTGCTTGGATCATCCTTTAAGACAATAATGTGATTAAAAACACAATCAATAAACAATACATTATATAGCAGGGATTGAATAGTGCTCTTGCAGAAAGGAAAGAAACCTCTACTGACAACCTCTTCGTAATTGCATATAAAGCAAATAAGAGGCACAATTCTAATCTTCTTTTGAACCTGAATCTTCTCTACTAAGTTGTTCTACATACACATTGGTGCTTTCATGAAGCACTCTGTCCTAGCTACTTGAACTTAATTCAACTGAATTCTCCAAAAAATCTATGTGACTCCAAAAGTACGCGTCAAAGTACCAAAGTTAAACCAGTTGAAACACGATTTTATACAGAACATGAGCTAAAATCCTCCTTAAATTTCCACGGATAACTCCTTCCACGCGATTTTATACAGAACATGAGCTAAAATCCTCCTTAAATTTCCACGGATAACTCCTTCCACGCATACATAACCATTGCACTTGCGCAAGAGAAGAAACAAATTTTAAATAGCACAAATACTAGATACAGACATGCATTCCCGTAGCTAACATTCGAATACACAGCGCCATATTACGAATTTCTGCTTCCAAATATACAGTCTTCTAAGAATACACAGACATACAAAGAGAAAATGTACCTCCAAGACCTGAATAGCTGCAGTAACAGCATCTATGCATCTACCAGAACCCTGAAGCAAGAATAACAAACAAAAGTTACAAAACAAAAACATTCAAATTACAAAAATGACACTACCAATTTTTTCAAGTTTCAATCTTTCCTTCTCTAATCATCCTCAGGCTTTCTGGGGAACCAAACAGTGGCTGGAACGATACAAATAAGAAAAAGAAAAAAGGTGCGTGAGAGAGAGGAACCTTGCGGAGGATTGAACCGGCGGCTAGACAAGCGCGTTTGACGGCGGACTTGAGGGCTTTCTCGTTAGATGGCGCGTGGTATCCAGCGCCGACGTGAACCGCCACGAAGAACGTGGCGTTTTCGTCTTCTACTTGCATTTGGTTCGCGGCGGCCATGGACTGGACTGGTTGACGGACCTAAACACTGCGTTTTAGCGTCTCAACTGATTTGCTTCAGTTTCTTATGGCTTACTTCATTAAAAAAACTAACGAAAACTTCTATTTAATTATCAGGATATGCAACAGTTTAGTACTATTGGGGGTTTTAAATTCGATTTTCTCCAAAAATAAATTTGAATTATATTCTTGCTAATTTACTGTGAAGTTAAGTTTACTCTTATCCCTTAGTGTAGATAACATTGTTTGGTAAAAAAAAATATATTATTTAAACCCATGCAACCTCATTTTACACTCAACTTAAAATTTTGAATGTTAATTGTCTATTTTACCCTATTGCATAATTACTATTAAGTACAAAATGAAATTAATAATAAAACTCAAATTTATCAATAAACCCAAACACTATAATTAAACCCTACGATCATTATTTGTTTATCCTACGTTCATTCCGGCTAAAACCCTAATAGCTCTCATAGAGAAAAATAAATTTTTCTATAGATGGATGATGATTTTGAAGTTTGAATCCTCCAACCAAGGTACGACTCCATTTATGAATTTTTTGTTCGTTCGATTTCAATTTTTTAGAGTTTAGAAGATAAGTATTTTGGTTATAATTTTTTTTCAATCAATCCTGCATAGTTTGTTTATCTTTCTGCAACAGTAAATTGATGATGTCGGTTTCCCTGTCCATCTGCACTCCAAAGAACCTTGGATTTCGTTTGGTGCTTCTGTTTTTATATTCTTTTTTTTCTCAAGAGTTTGGTTTCGAACTTTTAACTGAGATGCTTATACTTTGTATTGCCTGATCTGATGAGAGCTTAATTGCGGCCACAGTCATCAAAACACGAAAATAAAGCAACATCATGTGTATTTACAAGTCTATTTACAAATAAAGTTCAACGCTGATGAACTAGCCATCACAAAGGTGACTGACTGACCTCAAGCTCCTCGTCAAGCATGTGCAACCGAAACAACATGAGGGACTTTTTCGTTGTCGAAGGGCAAGATCACATACTCCCTACCAAACTCCTCTGCACCATTCACAGCCCGGAAATACATATACAACACCGTATTCGCAGCGGCATTGTAAAGCATCAGCAACACGAGAGAAGTCGCAGTCACCACAATTTGCATCAGTTGAAGCGACATCTTCTGACTTAAAATTTTAATGGGTGTAAAAATAAATCTACATATTGAATTGGGTTTATGGGGGTATATTAGGTATTAAATTTGAGTTTAAAGAGATATTAATAGTTTAGTTAAAAATCAAATAGGTGCAAAAAGTAAGTTGGGTGTATAAATAGGTTAAAAGAGTTTAAATAAAATTTCCCAAAAAAAAATTATCAGGATTTGCACCCTTCTTTCAACTTCGTACATTTTTAATTGCTATCCATGAATATCGTACTTCAATTTCTGAAAAAAAATACATCAGGATTATTAAGTTACGCGATAAAAACATATGGTTAAAAGAGTCCTCACATTAAAGAAGACAAATAATAGAAAGCACAGCATCAATAAGTTGTCCAGGAAAAAGCAAAAGGCACTAGAAGAAATTTCACATCTAAAAACAGTTTGCAGAAATGTCCAAAACAGTGCATTTCAGAAACAGTTCATATTTTCAAGGGAGTTTTAACAAACACTTCTGGTACTGTTCACTTTTAACAAAAATGACATTTTTACTATAAAAAATCACTCTTGGTACAATTCACTTACAATACCTTTTTGTCTTTTTGATTAAAACTCAAAGTTTTAAAGTCTTTTTCATTAATTTTCTTTATTTTCAAGAGCAATGACAGCCAAAAAGAAAAAGAAGATAATTTATAAATAATTGTACATCATTTTTAAAAGGTTTCTGTGTAACGTAGCACCTTATTCTTGTATATACAAAGGGTTTTCCTTCATTGTAAACACACGTTACACAACTCAGGCTCACAAGCAGAGAAACACAGAGCCTTCCTAACATGCTTTCCATCCTTGTAAAAATCCTTTGTAATCATCTTTTGTACATCAATAAAAGAGCAAGTGTACATATTCAAGCAATTCTTCAGTCTAAAGGAAGCTTTCTTTCTTTCTTTTAGTGTGTTCGTTGAATTAGACTTCAAATCCAAAGCAGGGAAACACTATTTTAGTTATATTATTAGCTTGCTAAACTAATGATCATACTTTATTCGAGCATTCTGTTATAATTTAATGTTTGTCATACAAATAACTGAACATTAACTATGGTATCTCTGAGTTCAGCCTTTGTAATCTTATACCAGTATTGTGAGTGACCGTCATGTTGAAACATGTCGAGTTCCATGTGCAAAGTTTTATGTCTAGTTGTTATAATGGTCACTCGACCATTTAACTAGGTATTTGCTCTCGAATTTGGTATCAGAGCCTAGTTTCTATCTAGGGGTTTGTGGGCCCATTCTAATGATGAACCATCTGTTTCAACTATTTTGTAAGTATCATCTAATGGTAGCGTTCATGGTTTAAGTCTAGTAGTTTCTCGTAATGACCATTATAACAACTAAACATAAAACATTGCACATAGAACTTGACATGTTTCAGCATGATGGTCACTCACAATGCAGTTATAAACCCACAAAGGCTTAACCCAAAGATACTGAGAATTCAGAGGTACTATAGCTAATGTCCAGTTGTTTGTATGGCAAACATTCAACTATAGCAGAGTGCTTGAACAAAGTATGATTATCAGTTTAACAAGCTAATAATATAACTACAATAGCATTTCCTGTTTTGGATTAGAAGTCTAATTAGCGAACACACCCAAAAAAAAAAAAAAAAAGCTTACTTAAGACTAGAGAATTGCTTGGATATGTACATTTGCCTTTTTATTGCTATACAAAAAATGATTACAAATGATGTTTACAAGGATGGAAAGAATGCAAGGAAGGCTTTGTGCTTCCCTGCTTGTGAGTATAAGTTGTGTTCCGTGTGTTTATAACGAAGGAAAGCTCTTCTTATATACATGAATGAGGGTGCTACGTTACAAAAAAACTTTTGTAGAATATCTTCTTTATATTTGGTGTTGTCACTATTTCTAAAAAAATTGGATGTTTTTAAATTGCACTATTTTTGGACATTTCTGTCAACTATTTCTAGATGTGAAAGTTTTTTCTTCTTGTGCCTTCTGCTTTTTCAACGACCACTTATTGTTGCACGTCCTTTTTGTGGATGCAAATTTCTTCCTCCTTGATCTTGGACAAAATTACACCTACAAAACAAATAACACCTTTGGTTAAGGCCAAGAGCCTCACGCGCCCACGATGAATGAGGGGGACTTTGGCTGAAAAACCTCCGATGCTAAAGTTAGAATTTTGATAGAAAAATGTTTGGGGAATTTTTTAGTGTTTAGCAAGAGTCAAGACCTAGGTTTTTAGAGGAAATGAGGTTGAATATATAGTGCATGGTTGGTCCCTTTGGGAGAGAAGGTGACCGGCCTTTTGTGTATTTTTTGGGTGTAATTGGTGGTTTAATTGGCCATTAATAGATTAATTAGGTAATAAATGTATTAATCAGCCAATTAACATAATTTAAAAGAAATGTTTTGGGGGTTACCTTGTGGAGAGAATTTGATGAGGATGGATGAAATAGGTTTAAAAATAAATACCTATTTGGGCACTTTTGACTTGATTGTAGGATGTTTGTCCACTGCCCGCGCATATGAATTATGGTGCTCCTCAACGGTAATTTTGTCCTTTTTGCCCAAAAATCCACATGTTGCCTCTTGATTATTTTTGGCTCCACAAATGTCCCCACACCTGTTGGGCTGCTCGTAGGAAAAGGCAACAGGTGTAGCGATTTTCTTGCTTTAGGAAACGTAGGATTGTTTCCTATTTTGATGTTAATTCCCTCTTTAATAGGAAATTATATCCTTCTAGGAAAGGGAAATAAATTTCTCTCAAAGCCTATTTAAGTCCACCTTAAGTGGGTTATTAAATCAACTTTGGAGAGCGATTATTCTACCTTACAAGAGAGAGATAGTTAGAGGATATTTGTTCCCCCTCCTCTAGCAATCTTCTACATCTTGCCCGTGCAAATAATCGTCTTTCGTTGCTTTCTTCGTCTTCTCCACGCTGCATCGAGGTAAGAAAAAATTCATTTTCCTTGTCTTCTTCTTAGATAGTGTTGTTGCGGGGCAGCTGTCGGGGTGGTGCGGCACATCGTTTGGCAGGGGCCAGGAGTCGGCTCGATATGGGCCAAGGAGGTGTTGTGGTAGAGACCACTGCTTGGGCTGCTCAGCTTGGCTAAAGCCAAAGGCAACTTGCGCAGTTAGGGCCACAGATTGAGGCGCTGGGGCGCAGTGCTAGGCGAGCCGCATGGCTTATGTTCTTTAGGCTTTTGGACCTGACGGGGGCCAGGCTGGCGATTGAGAAAGATGAGAAGGTCGTGGACCTCATGGGCTGCTAGAATGCAGGGTATGCATGCCTCCTACTTGCTGGTCTGAGAGAAAAAATAAGGGAAAAACCAATATGGGTTAAGTTCCCATACTGAGTACAGTGAATAACGTTGGCTGCTTAGATCTCATCGCTGGGAGAAATGTGGGTTACTCCCAAGAAAGAAGGTAAAGAGGATCTAGGCGGATACTTTGGCTCGTTTGATCACTGTCATGGAACCTACTGTGAATGAAGGTGAAAAGAAGAGATATTCCCCGTCTGCTCAAGAGATGTTGGTTAAGAAAAAACTGAAGATTTCTTTCGATGCTCGTGAGGGTCCGCCTGCTGTCGAGAGGTCTATGATTGACATGACTTCTTCCAATGGGAAGAAAAATGAGGCTGCTAGATTTGAGCCTGTGGCGCCTGCTATGTCGAGAATGGCTAATTTGATTGCTGCTAGTATTGCTCAGTGTAGAGGTCTTGTCATGCCCCCAATGCCGAAGTCTGTGTCAAAACGTTCGTTGGGAGCTAAGTTCGGCTCTTCATAAAAAGTGCTTGCTATTATAAAGAACGATAAGGTGGACTATGCTGCTAAAGTGGCGCTAAGGCCCACTCCCTTTGTTGCTGAGACTGATTCACCTGCTGGGAAGGAGGAGATTGCTCGCATGGGCAGCTGTGAGAAATCCACTAAGCCTGCTTTTAGGGAGGCTATTGAGATTTGTGTGCTCTTGAAACCAGATCTGCTTTGAAGACATGAATGCTTGTGCCAAGTTTGTTGATGGCGTTAGAAAGGTTTGTTTGCCCAAGTTCCTTTGCGAAGTATACAACCCAATTTAGAAGGATTGCTCTACTTACTATGATGTAGATATAGCAAGGTTGCCAAAGAGGTGGCGAAGACTATGGCAACTGAAACTTATTCCTCGGCCGAGGGGATCAAAAGGTTGAATTTTGAGTTGCTTTGAAGGGGTCTAATATTTTTGCCCTCACTTCTTTGTAGCTTGAGACCACTTGCCAAGAGATCGTTGACTAGAAGACTAGGCTTGACGCAATCCAAGTTAACTATGAAAGTGCAGAGAAGGAGATTGGATGTTATATACCTCAAATTCAAGATCTTGAGTTTGCAGTTTCTGAGCTTCGTTTCGCTGCTTATGCAAAGGATGAATAGTTGATTGTTGTTTATAATCAAGTGATCCACTTCAAGAGAATCATCAATAGGCTTGAACCCCAAGTGTTGGAACTTCAAGGTGTACTGAAGATTAATGAAAGTCTAAAGAAGGAAGTGGATAAGCTGCAACATGTCCGTATTGGTCTACTCAAGGAGAATAAACAGCTGAAAGGTGAGAAAAAGGGGCTCGAGGTTTCGAGGTCTTCTCTATTTCTCTGGAAGACTTGCTTGCTTTTACTTTTGAGGCTTCCATTGGTAAAGTAGTTAAAAAAGTTGGTGTCCAGGCTAGGGCAACTGGGGGTGAAGCGCTGATGATGTTGCTACTAAGAGCGTCGCGGCTACTGAAAGTACGACGACTGAGTAGTTGTAGGATGTCCAAGCTGCTGAAGTGTAGTCTTCTAAGTAGCCTTTAGGATTTTCTTTGTTTTTCCTTGTAGCTCTTGTTTTCCTTGAACTCCTTCGGCCTTTGCTAGTTGTTTATAAACATGCTTTATTCGCTTCTCTTCATTTACACTTCTTTTGTTCATGCCCTAACCTTTAGACTTTATAAACCAATGGAAAACATGCTACTTTTCTATAAGTAGACAGGCCCGGGTAACCTATGCAGCCATAGGTGTTGGTGTAGAATTTGCAAAGTTGTTAGCCATAGGGTTGGTAAGGTAGGAACTGCATAAGAACTGGATAGTCATCGACTTGTGAAATGGTGCCCGTCGAGTTGCTTAAGTCTTCGGGCTTTAATGTAGTAGGAGGTTACACATAGTACTTCTTCAGATTGTAGGCACTCCACTGCTTTTTGATCTTTTTGTCGTTTCATGGTGGCGAGGGTGTAATTACTCTTGCCGCCTACTTTGTTGATCTTGTACGGACCTTTCCAGATGGGATCCATCTTTTTGGAGCTTTCTCTACGGGCAGTGATGAAGGCTTTTCTTAGGACTAGATCTTCGGGCTAGAACTGCTGGATTTTGGCCCTTTTGTTGTAGTTAGAGAGGAGCTGCTGCTGGTAGGCTACGATGCGAGTAATGGTCTGCTCGTACTTCTCCTCTACCAGATCTAAGGTTATGGCCATCTCCTTATTGTTTTACTCAATGCTTCGTAGTAGAGCGATGATACTTGGCTTGATGACATTGGGATGAATGATTGCTTCTGAGCTAAATGCCAAAGAGAAAGGAGTCTCACCGGTTGCTCGTCTTTTGGTGGTACGACATCCGGGGACTTCGTCTGGCCATTTTCCCTTCTTGTTGGTGAGGGATTTCTTGAGGCAGTCGAGGACCATCTTGTTGGATGCTTCGGCCCGCCTATTTCCTTGAGGATATCTCGGAGTGGACATGTGCTGCTTGATGCCATACTTTTGAAAGAATTTCACCACATCTTTGCCCATAAATTACGGGTCGTTATCTGTGACGATGGACTAAGGAATGCCAAATCGGCGAATGATGTTCCTCCATATGAAGTGCTCTATGTCCGTCTAAGTCGTGGTCGTCTTGGGCTCTGCTTCTACCTATTTGGTGAAGTAGTCGGTTGCCACAATCATTATGCCTCTACCCCCAATAGCAGGTGACATAGGTCCTACTAGGTCGATTGCCCACTGCATGAACGGCTAAAGATTTTTCTGCTCGTGTAGCTCGCTGAGCAGTGCTGGTATGAGCTTGTAGCGTTGGAAACGGTCGTATTTTTGTACTAACGCCTTAGCATCTTGGTGCGTGGTAGGCCAGCAGGAGCCTGCGTTAAGAGCTTTTTGTGCTAAGGATTAACCTCCGGAATGATTTCCACAAACGCACTCGTGGATTGAGCTTAGAACCTTCAAGTCATCGAGAGGCGCTAGGCAGTGGAGATGTGGTCCGGTGTAGGATTTTCGGATGAGAATGTTGTTCCACATGTAGTAGCGTGCTGCGTTGATTTGGAGCTTCCTAGACTCCAATCTTTCCGTGGGGAATGTGCCATTGACCATGTAGTTTACAATGGAATCTTGTCAGTTTGGAGTGGTACTAACCTGTGACACCTCAGCTACTGGCTTCGCCTTTATGCTTGGCTCGTCTAGATGCTCCACCAGAATAGAGCGTTTAAGTTTATGGTCGAGGGCGGAGCCTAGGCCGGCTAGTGATTAGCTGGGAATCGGAATGAATTGCGAGCTTTTCACCGCTAAGTTTTTTTCCATTCGAAGGCTTGCTAGTAGGGTCTCGTTCTCTGCTTTGTTATTAGATGTTTTAAAGCCTAGAGTGATTTCTTGTTTGGGTATTGAATCATCTGGGGTGACAAGGACTACGCCTGCTTTCGGACCTTTGTAGTTGGACGCGTCGTCGGCATGTAAATGCCAAAAGTCTCCATCGGGTGGAACAGGCACGGCTAAGGTGTCCTCGGCTACCTCCGGGGCGTCGTTGGGCCACTCTGTTACGTCGTGAATGCGTGGTAGGGAATCGTGGAGCTGGGGCGATGTTACACGTAATAAGAAATGCTCAACTACCAGTATTGGACCATTCTAGAGCTAAATTATGGAGCAAGGGTCGGCTAGGGCCGTGTGACACGCAGCATAAGGTGGTGCTCAACTGCCGGTTGCTCATATGTAGAATCTTTTGGGGCGACGAGGACAAAACTTGATTTCGAGTGTGTCTTTCCGGTGTTCGTCTGCCCTTGGCGTTTCTTTTGGGCCAAGTTATTGCGTTCGTTAGAAAATTTTGCACCGGCCAGTGTCTACGCCTTTATCGTCGTGCTTCTGGATTAAGCGAAATAGTGTGTCATAAGGATGACTGCGTGAGTCTGAAGGTAAAACCTGAGCTTCCGGGTTGCAACAACTATCACCAAAGTTAGCTTTTAAATTTCTGGTAACATCGAGGATACCTTTTGAACTGTGGAATACAGGTAGTCAAGCCCTCAACTCTTTTCGTATGATGGTAGAGCTTATTATTGCTTCAGATACCGTCAAACATATGAATAAATCCTCCACTGCTTCTGGTTTGGATAGTAAGGAGGTGATGTTGGGTACTTCTTAAAGTCCTTGAATGTGCATTGGCGAGCCTCGTCCCAAAGTGTATGCTTCTCTGCCAGAGCGAAAGAGTCTACCAAAGTTAGATCTTCTTTCATGATCAATTTTCCAAATAGCGGGTGGTTTGCTAGAAATCCTTTTTGGAAGGCTACTCTAGTTATCGAGTCGTTGCATTCGACTATCCTTGCCTTCTTTGCTTTGAACCTCTTCACATAGTCACAAAGTGACTCTTTTAGGTTCTTCTTAACGTTGAACAAATGGTCGAACTTCTTTTTGATCGAGCGATAGGATGAACATTCTTTGGTGAAAACCAAAGAAAGTTCATCGAAACTCCGGATAGATTGTGGCAGCAAGGTGTAGAACCAATCTTGCACCTCACCTTGTAGAGTGGTGGCGAATATATTACACATGAGATCATCGTTGGTTTGATAGAAGATCATTGCGCTTCAGTAGTGCTTTAAGTGTTTCTCCGGGTTTTCATCCCATTTGAAAGATGTGAAATGTGGCATGCCAAACTTGCGTGGAGGCTCTGCCTACTCGATCTCGTCCGTGAAGGGTAACCTGCTTATGTTGGTCATGTTTCGTCGTAATGCCTCATCGGCGACCTCGTTGTATTGGAAATTACGCAATTGCTTGGTCAAGAGTCTCTCTACTTCTTCCTGAATTTGCCTTTGTTGGGGGTAGAGAAGTTATCGACTGCCCCTAGCCGTGACTTGCTGGTCTAAACTGCTCTTCCATGTGTTTGGTTCGTCTATGTCGTGGATACAGTGCGTGTAGTGCATTCCTAGCAGGCGAGGGAGTTCTTCATAGGTTGCCGGTTAAACTTGAGCAGAATTGAGTGACTACTTCTCTATATCCATCGTGCTACCTACTCCGATGTGAGGTAGAGGATGCTCTTTGCGGGCTTAGCCGGGAATGAACATTTTGCTTGAAAGGTTGCTTATGTTGACTATCGGAGTGTGACCCCAATCGTGAATGTACGCTTATCCGTGAGCCTAGTCGAGAGTGCACGCTTCTCTTCGTGCTAAAACAGGAGTATACGCTATCTCGGGGACCCAATCCGAAGTGTACAATGCCCGAACGCTCGGTTCATAGCTGGTCAATCGTCGGTCCGAAAATTTGAAGCCAAGATGGTTAAACTAATTTTGGATCAATTTGGGCTGCTTGGAAGGCCACGGGAGCAGACTGGGCCGCATGAGCAGGCTGGGCCACGAGAGTGGGCTACTCGACGGGTGACGCACGTGGGTGCGAGGCTAGGGCTCGGCTTGGCAACCCGTTGGGCTCACGTTGGCCTTAGAGTAACATGGCTAAAGTCGTGGCTTTGGTGCCATGGGCCTTGGATGGCGGCACGGCTCGGGCCATGGTGGTGACACCATGGACCTTGCCCCAGGTGGCCACCGCGATGGTTCTCGTGGTGGTGATGCCGCTCCACTTATTGTCACATTTAGCCTCATGGATCGTAATGGTCCCATCTCTTGAATATTGAAATTTTCACTTGTTGAATTTTCTAAATTTCTTGCAAATAAAAAATTCTAATAATAAAAACGTACGAAAAATCTACAAATGGACAAGAAAATAGAAAAACCTTGGACGCGAAAGTCTTCTACGAGTGTGGGACTCAACTCTCAATGAAAGCCCCAATTTGTGGATGCAAATTCCTTCCTCCTTGATTTTGGACAAAATTGCACCTACAAAACAAATAACACCCCATGACTATTCCAGAGGTGATTTCACGATCTTATATATGACTAATCGAAAAGACTCCTTGATATGACTTTCCCTTTATTCGGGCGGACTCCCATGATTCCTTTCCCAGTGAGCCCACGATGATTTTTTAGGGGGGGGGGAGACGCTTTGGCCAAAGAACCTCTGATGCCAAAGTTAGAATTTTGAGAGAAAAGTGTTTGGGAAAATTTTTAGTGTTTAGCAAGAGTCAAGACCTAGGTTTTTAAAGGAAATGAGGTTGAATATATAGTGCATGGCCGGTCCCTTTGGGAGAGAAGGTGACTGGCCTTTTGTGTATTTTTTGGGTGTAATTGGTGGTTTACTTGGCCATTAATAGATTAATTAGGTAATAAATCCATTAATTAGCCAATTAACATAATTTAAAAGAAATGTTTTGGGGGTTACCTTGTGGAGAGGACTTGATGAGGATGGATGAAATATGTTTAAAAATAAATACCTATTTGGGCACTTTTGACTTGATTGTTGGATGTATGTCCACTACTCGCGCATAGGAATTTCAGTGCTCCTCAAGGGTAATTTTATATTTTTTGCCCAAAAATCTACGTGTCGCCTCTTGATTATTTTTGGCTCCATACTTTTTTTATTTTTCTTTTTATACCACTTTTTTTAGTGTGGGGAAGATTTTAACTTTATATTTCTGTTTGGTAATTTGATGGTTCTGATGGTATTTTGGAAATTATAAAAATTTCATGTCCTGATGATTAAATGAAAGTTTTTTTTAGGGTATTTGGTTTGTTTTCCTAAGTTTTTATTGCACTTTGTTTTTTATATTCAAGGGGTATTTTAATTACTTTGATTTACATAAGGCTTTTTAGCCAAAATGGTCCTTGAGATTTGCATAACTCCTCACTTTGGTTCCTGAGATTTCAAATCAATAGAAGTGGTCTTTGAGATTGTCCACCATCCATCATTTTGGTCCTTCCGTTAAAAACTTCTTTAAGTGTCCCGAAGCTCTTGGCCGGAAGTTTTGGCAATTTTCAAAGGTTCGTAATTCAATCGTTTGTTAAGCAAATTCGACCCATAATATATCAAAATGAAGATAGGAAAGTGTAGAATAAGATTATACCTATTTGGAAGCCCAATGGTTGCCGGAGATGGTCAGAAAATAGCCTCAAAGTTGACTGGTCCGAGGGAAAACTGGAAAACTCGCCAGAAACTGGGTAAACTTTAAATGTTCATAACTTCTTCAATATTCAATGAAATCAAGTGATTCAAATACGAAAATCATACTTCTCAACGAGATGAAGATAATGGTACCCTTTTCAATGGCTAACTCACCGTGGTTTGGCCGGAAAATGGCTCGAAAGTGGTTGTCTTGGTCCCAAGTTAGCCACTTTCGAGCCGTTTTTGGGCCAAAACACAGCGAGTTAGCCGTAAAAAGGTACCATTCTCTTCGTCTCGTCAAGAAGTATGATTTTCGTTTTTGAATCACTTAATTTCGTTGAGTATTGAAGAAATTATGAGTGTTTAAAGTTAAACTAGTTTCCGGCGAGTTTTCCCTCGGACCAGTCAACTTTGAGGCTGTTTTCCGACCATCTCCGGCAACCATTGGACTTCCAAATAGGTATAATCTTATTCTACACTTTCCTATCTTCATTTTGTAATATTATGGGTCGAATTTGGTTAAAAAAGATTGAGTCACAAAGCTTTAAAAATTGCCTAAACTTCCAACCAAGAGCTCCGAGACATTTAACGGAATTTTTAACACTCATAATTTCAGGGGCCACTTCTATTGATTTGAAATCTCAGAGACCATTTTGGCTAAAAAGCCAAAAAAAATATTATAAATTGAATAATTTGATAACTTGTTGCTCCACCAACTATTATAAAACACAAGTAGCAGAAGCAATGCGAAAAGGAAGTGAAGGATGCCTTTCAGTATATAAATTTATATTTGTACGAATCAGTGTGATGACAAAAAATACAATGCAAATATGAAAATTCTCAACCAAGATATTTGCGTCTATAAATAGTGTTACATATTACAGATTTCTGCTTAAGCATTTATTCTCAAACATAGAATTACAAATGGCATTTAACTTTTCTTTCTTGTTCGAAAAATGGCATATAACCGGAAATTCATGGGGATGGTTCGAACTCAAGGGTTCAGGAAGAGAGCAGTGCACTGCTTGATTGTATCTTCAGGGCTCGTAACTGCAAAAGGGTCGAGCATCAGATATACATATTCCATAAATATGTCCGAAATATGGCCATAAGTAACTTTAAACCTGAGACGAGAGCTTACCTGTATGACCTACGGTTCTTTCAGATTCATAGATTTCATGGTCATTTCCACCCTGCGGAAAAGGATATTCACAAGTCTTAGGGCCCGAATATGAGAAGGTTGAAATGTAAAACAGAAAACTTCATCGAATACAATAAACGTAAAACATAAAACATGAACAGACTACTACTCATGAATTCATAGAAAAGGAAGTTGTAGGACGAAGAGGGTTAAGCCATCAAATTATGGACAAACCTTGTAAGTTTTGTCACCAAAGAAATGGATTTCTTGAAAATCATCTAGGTATCTCAAGCAGTATGTCTTGTCCCAACCTTGCGGGAAAACCTGGTTCAAGCAGTGTAAACCATCGGCGTTCAATTTCAAAAGTCCTAGTCACCTTTTACTCGACTATTCCGAGAATGGGCAGGCAAAATCTAAATAAATGTAATAGGCATTAAAGCAAACATGAATATCAACTATCGCTTACATCAAAGCTTATCTGCCCTCCTATGGAAAACGTCAAGTTAAGGTGACCAAACTTTTCACGGAGCATGGAAACCATTTTTGGGCGTATGTTCTGAACCTGCAAATGAAATTTCGTCTTTCAATTTGTACACAAGCAAAAAAGAATATTGATATCACTTATAATAAATATAAACTCACAATTTAATTTTATGGTGTAAGGTATCTAACCTTGTCATATCTTTCAAATTCATCCCTTTCTTCTTGGCTACAGTTTCGCCCAATTGGTGAAACATTAAGCATCCCATTTCGGAACTCTATAAATGTACCCCTGCAGTTTAGTTAAAATGAAAGTATAAGTTTACAGTCAATAGCTTAAGATTTAACAAGGACTTCCACTCCACTAACCTCTTTATCGGTATGTCCAAGTCTGCGATATAATGAAGCGTAAAATTGATAAATTCCTGCACAATTGTATGCCAATCAGATCAATCTCAAGAACAACGTAATTAAGTTTCTGGGTGCTTTTTGTATGTTTAGCTTAACTGCCTAAGATATCTTCCAAATAAGGAATTTGAGAGTCATAGCATACAACAGAGCATGGGCTTTACCTTGAGTTTGTCTTCTCCAAGATATGTCTTCAAGCTCTACAGAATAAAAACGCAAAACGCATCAGTTTGGAGTTATTATTGAAAGAAATAAACGTATGCAGGAAAAAGGACAAGAAATGCAACTCTGTCACAAATCCTATCAGAAACAAATGATGCCTATCTGGCACCTACACTACGACCCAGAAAAAGTGATTTTAACTCAGGTATAGTGTGTTCAAGACGTTCGAACTGTAATAGAGGACAATGAGGTGAAACATTTATATGGATCAGAAGAAATCTGAGGGCAGAGAACTACTTTGTTCTAAGATGAAAGTACTTTCTTTAGCCACAAATAATTTCTTAAAAAATAAAAGAAGAACGATCCCCCTAAAAGATACCACAAAACAAGATTGTAACATGGAAATATTTATCTTGATTATCCAGTTTTTCTTTGTTCTTCAGGAGAAGATTTATATCATTACTGATATATATACCTTGCTCAAATTCTGGGTATCAGATCATTACAAATTTAGCTTTGCTTATTATTTCAGCCAAACACTAGGCCAGAAAAGGAACATAAATTTACTTGTACAGAACATTACTTTGACATAATTAATTCAAACATCACTTTCACACAATCGATTCAAACCTCACTTTTAGTCAGGACACTGACATTATGAATGTGAAAACATGTTTCATTATCACACTAAGCTGTATTATACCTGGGTGCCAATCAGCGTCCTGTCTTTGTGAGCAACAAGACCATTCTCAGAAAATACATAATCATAGTCATCCATAACTGCAAAGACAAAGACGCATTTAATACGCATGGCCAAGAAAAGATTTTCAAAAATAGTAAAATAGACAGCTATAGATGTGTCCACAATGTCCCTTGATAACTAACATTGGAGGATAAGAGTTGAAGGAAAAGGAACAAGGCGCCAACCTAGCATATTGTGTTATTAAGACAATCTAAATGGCCTCTAACAGATGCAACAAAACAGTTTCAATTGCATCCTAGGAACAAATATTAATTAACGATATATACGATGAGTAAATATCCAAACTTGAGCTCCAACAACTGAAGCTTGGAATTGATGTGTCATATGCAGAATTAAATGTTCAATACATTTCTAGTTTAATTTTTATACCATCTACAAGACTACAAGGAAAAAATATACACCTGTTTTGCCAAGCTGCTCCGTTATCTTTGAAAGGTCAGACCCTCCCACAATGCCTACTGTAACAACCTGCACTTCAGTAAGGCAATTGATCATTCACAAGAAACTAACAAACCATCCTCAATACAGATATACACTTTGGGCTGATGGGTTGCGTACCTTCCTAAGTTCTCGCATCAACTCCAACATTTCTGGAGTAACATCCTGGGATTCAAGCGAAACACATTCAATCAGAAAACTTTATGCACGTAAGCCGATTAAGGAATCTAAAACATCGTGTTCTTCAAATCGATAACCCATATGATCAACTAGTCCATAATCTAACTGAAAAATAAACAGTGATTTAAGAGGAAAAGTATAAATCAGAGATTCATACCTTTCTTGGAGCTGTGAGAGTATCATCAACGTCAAACAAGGCAATCACACCAGGCCTCCTAACATCCATTTACACTCAATCTAGTACGCAATAACACAATGCTCATTTAACAATTTAATCTCTTGAATTTCTGTGACCATCAGTAAATCCAGCAAGCAAACAGCAAAACGGAGATTACCCAGATGTTATAAAGGATTAAGATCCAAAACCCAATAATTATTTACTTACAATAATTAAAAAAAAAATTGATTGGATGGCCTATATTGTAAGCAACAGAACCAAAAGGTGATTAGAGACTGAAAATGGGGTCAAAATTATGTGCACCCAAGAAAGAAGAAAACTTCAGGATCTAAGGGCAATGAGGTTTTCAGATGATGAGCACTAATCAACGGAAACTGGCAAAAGAAAAGTAAATTACCAAATGAGAAGAAAACGAAAAAAGAGGATGTACCTTGTAATTGGATTAATGAGAGAAAGTGCAGGTTAAAGAATGAGAGCTGTGAAATGAAATGAAAGTTTGAGGAGCAGAGAATTGTCAAGCAGATTTTTTTCAGTGGCGGAACTTAGCGGTTATTTGGATTCTACAAGGCGATCTAAAGGGTCCCAGCAGAATATTACTCGTTTTTATTTAGTCAACTTTTGCGCCAGTTTATACCAAACTCGTTAACCCGACTCAATTCACCTGTTAAAATTAACAGTTGGGTGGACTGATTAAACGATCATATGTCGTTAACGAATGAATTCGTTAATTACATGTTAAATAACAGGTCATTTTGGGTTTACTTGCGATACCTGCTAGCACTGTTAATGGGTTGGATTTAGCTAATCTATTAGCTTAAGAGATTGTGTTTGAGTGTTCCGTTATCTTAATGAGTTAGGTTGAAACTGACCGACACCTAATAAACCGATCTGTTTACATGTCTACTTGTAAGTGATACATTTCAAGTTCGATTCACATGGATGTGTTGAGGTCGATACCTAATAAGTGATTGACTTATTGTGTGGCTGCTCAATTCTTTATCCCCTTAGATATAAATATAATTGTATCAAAAAATTGTGCTTCAACTAACATTACGGTTTTATCACTTATATTAACTGAAAACCTTGACTCTTAAGTTTAATAATCATAAATAACGACTCGGTAAGTTAGATATCCAATTATTACTCGTATGATTTAACATAGCAGAAAACTTTTGTAGGAGTTGTATTTTGTATTTATACGTAGAAATAACGTTTCCCTTAACTTTTATTTGTGTGGGGTTGCGAATTGCGATAGGTTGTGGATCTAGTTCGAGATGTGTACAAAAGGTGCAGAAATGAATGCAAAATGGGACATCTATGAAAGACCTTTCCCCCTCGATTGAACGGCTTCAGGGGCATCTTCCCGACACTCTCTGTAATTTGGCACACCTTGTGGTTCTCCATCTCGGTGGGTGCACAAATCTTTCTCTATCTCCGTTTATGTCCGAGAAACTAATCTCTGTGTGTTACTATGTCAGAGAAAATGGGCATACTGACATTTTGACACGTGTACTACACTCCAAAAATGAATAATCTTCAGGGGTTTTGGGTACACTCTGGCTGTGCCGATAAACACATGGATATGAAGCTCTGTTTTGAAGAAATCAATCGGTCACTACGCCGCATGCGGCGGCTTTGATGGAACTAATGTGGTGCGGTCAGACGGCTAGCCACCGCTGGATTCTTTGAAATCCCATCTCGAAAAGTTGGTATTTTCCAAGGAGAGGTATTCTTTACATGTGGAATACATTTGTTGACGATCTTTTCATTCGGGTTTGGCGGGTTCAATGGCTTACGTGCTGCTTTTCTTGATACTTTTGATTTGTGCTTGTGCAGAAACTGTGAAGATATTGCTTTGTCTTTTCCCGTTGTCCTAATGCCACTGGTGCTCCTCCAATTTGGGTGGAAGGTAGTTTGCATTTCCTTACCTTAACATTTCTGTATCGGCAAATTACGGTGGATGAGCCGCTGAATTTGCGTAGCTTAGGCTTTTTGTAAAAGTTTTAAGCACCTTTGCCTGTGAAGGATATCAAAGAGAAATGAAGTCTTTCTCGCCAAGCGAAACCATTGTATTCAATACAACGAACAAACCTGTTAAGTTTTACGGAGCTTTGCATGGTTGACATCCATCTCCCCTTAACAAATACAATCGAAAACTAACAACTCAAACTGTTTAAAGTTTCCCAATATGTGGACAGATTACTTCGTACATGTTGTGTCGTGAACTTGTGATTGCTTCCCTTTACGATTTTCCACCACTCTTTGTGCACCATTGATAGTGATGCCAGTTTTAGTTGCACGCTCACATAAAATCTCCCAAAGATGCACATATTTCATGATTTTAAATCCCTTTGTGCACCATTTATTCCGCTAATGAGTATGATCTTTAAGTTTCTTTTGTTCTAAAAATTTGATTTTAAAGTCTGGCACACATGCTTTTGCAGGGAAGATGTATGGGATTGGATCGTCTGCAATTAGCAGTCTAAAAGGGCACAACAAGAGGAGGAATAAATAAGAGCCTCAACGATTTCATCTCCCTCTTCGAAAGAATGTCTCTTGTACCAACTAATGCTAAAGCTAAAGACGCTAGAATTGAATGGTTCTGGTAGTTTCAGGTCAGATTTACATATTTCTTGTATCTGTATATATACTGCTTGGAGAAGGACGTTATCGCTAATAGAAGTTAGGAACGTGATGATACTCCTGAACCAGAATCCAGATTTGTTTACTGGCCAATTTCCAGAAAGAATACAAACTGATAAAAATATAGTTAACTCAACAGGCACAAGTTACAGTCATAAATAACTGAACAAGTGCCAACTTCCCAATACATACGAGTAAGTAAATACTGACCACGTACCAGTCACTGGATAAACGATGAAGAAAGAAATACACGAAAAAAGCAAAAACCTAAATAGAAGAGCTCTCAAAATACAGAAACCAACTCAAAACTCGAAAGAGTCACGAACTCCTTGTGTTTATGTCCAAATGACAATATTAAGCTAGATTAGATTGCTTTTATGGCGTAACAATTGCCTTAGAAAATACAACCGAAAGTTAGCAACTCAAACTTAAAATATCTCAATCTGTGGACAGATTACTTGGTACACGTTGTGTTGTGATTGCTTCCCTTTATATTTTTTTGCCGAATCTTTGTGCAGCATTGGTAGTGATGCCAGTTTTAGCTGTATGCTCACATAAAACTGACTTTATTGACTTTGTCTGATTGGAAACGTAGACCAGGGATTAAGGTAACTTTATTAACTTTGTCTGATTTGATTTCTTAGCTAGTTAGCCGGTCTAGAATTCATAAGTCACACTCACACCTCTGTCTAGCCAATTTCTCCAGTTATTGGTAGCGGACATATTAGCAAAGCTTGACCGACTCTCTTCAATTCCTCCCCAAATACTCAAAGTTCCCTTAGCAACCAACGTTTGTCTCTCACATAGTCACGCACAATCCACCAAAGGAATATGTTGCACGACTCAATCCACTGCAAACAGACACACTAAAATAAAAAACCCACCCTCACCATCAACCACCACAAAAAACACCCACCATTAAAGTTATCAAATTTTCCCCAGTTTCACTTGTGCTTTTTTGGAATTGAAGTGCAGTTCACTTCTCTGGAGTTGTTCTGTATTATTGAATTTGACGATGATGTAATAATCCCTTCTCCCACATTGGATTTCGCTTTTGCCGTCTGGCAATCCGCGTCCAGATGCCATTTGGAAAAATAAGCTTCTCCTAAAAGCTGCATTCTTTCATAGGAATACATTTACAGTCTATCTTTTTGTTTGGCTTTGTGGGGTTCAATTGCTTATGTGCTGCTTTTCTTATACTTTTGATTTGTGCTTGCGCAGAAACTGTGAAGATAGTGTTATGTCATTTCTCGTAGCTAGTGCCACCGGTGCTCCTCCAATTTGGGTGAAAGGTAGTTTGCATTTCCTTATCTTAACATTTCTATATCTGCAAATTAGCCCTCCGAATTTGTGTGAATGTCCAAATGACTATATAGTCTAGATTAGATTGCTTTTTAGGAGTAAGTGGGGTAGCTTGTCGTATGCATCATCAACACACTCTGCATTCATCAATAGCTTAGGCAGTTATAAAATTTTAAGTACCTTTTCCTGTGAAGGAAATTAAAGAGAAATGAAGCCTTTCTCTCTGAATGAAACCATGGTATTCAATACAACAAACAAGAGCTGCTACACAGCCTTTTAAGTTCTACGGAGCATTGCATAGTTGACATCCATCTCGCCTTAACAAATATAATCGAAAACTAACAACTCAAACTGTTAAAAGTTTCCCAATATGTGGACAGATAACTTGCTACATGTTGTGTTGTGATTGCTTCCCTATACGTTTTTCTGCCTATCTTTGTGCACCATTGATAGTGAAGCCAGTTTTAGTTGCATGCTCACATAAAATCTGCCAGAAATACACAGATGTCAAGATTTTAAATTCCTTTGTGCACCATTTATTCCGCTAACGAGTTTGATCTTTATGTTTCTTTTGTTGGAAAAATTTGATCTTGAAGTTTGGCACACATGCTTTTGCAGGGAAGATGTATGAGATTGGAGCATCGGGAATTAGCAGTCTAAAAGGCCACAACAAGAGGAGGAATAAATAGGAGCCTCAATGATTTCATCTCCCTCTTCGGAAGAATGTCCCTTGTACCAACTAATGCTAAAGCTGTAGACACTGGAATTGAATGCTTCTGGTAGTTTCAGGTTAGATTTATACGTTTCTAGTATCCATATATACTGATTGAAGAAGGATGTTATCGCTGATAGGAAGCTAGGAACATGATGATACTCTAGAACCAGAATCCACATCTGTTTGTGTACTTACCAATTTCCAGAAAGAAGACAACAAATTGATAGCATAAAAGTTAACTCAACGGACAAATTAATACAATCATCGTTAATTGAATAGGTGCCAACTTCACAATACATGTCAATGTTATATTTCTTAATTTGTAATTTTTGTTGGTAGAATTTGATGAATGATGAGCGCATATTTTACTACTTATTTTATCTCGAAAATTATATTTTCTTGTGATAAGTTGAATTTAGATGAAAGGAATTGCATGTTCTTTGTGTTTTTGTGGCAAGATTAATGAGATGGAAAAATTCAAATTAAAATTCTTTAATTTCTAGTCAAGTTAATCTCGAGAATGTTTTGAATGTCATTGATCTGTTGCTCTAATTATGAAATCATTTGTGTTTTGGCATATTAAGAGTTGGTCCATGTGCCGTTGGATTATGTGATATGTGATACATCTCTACCATTTAAAGGAAGTATAAGACTTGGTGGAGTCATCTGGGTTGGTTTTTTCTTTGTGGCTTGATCGAGCAGGTGGTGGCGGTGAGTGGTTCTGCATATTAGACAGCTCGGGAAGAAACGTGTTGAAGTACATGTAACTGAGAAGCCAGAAATTGGAATTCGGTTGGTGGATGCGGGGATGCTTATCCCTCATGCGAATAGCGACATGCATACTTTTAACATAAAATTGAGAGAAAAAGCCGGGAATTGGAATTGGCTTTTGGTACTGAGACAAAAAGCCGAGAGGTGCTCCGCAGAAATGGTGGTAATGTTCCTTCAGCTGCAAACAAACGCAAAGTGTCGTGCCAAAGCTCGTGGTTAATATATGAAATATAATGTTGATATAACATCGATATTTGGTGACATTACGTTAATATAAAGTTGTGTATATATAAGAGCTGTAGGTTTAATCAGCTTGGCTATAACAATGTGCTCTTCCGTTTATAATCAAGTTCAAATTCACTTACGTGTAATTAAGATAAATTTCACGTAAAATATCGTTTGTATTGAAAGAAAAATTATCCCCGAGAAGAAAGTACTTCATGCCCTTCTGCACCCCGGAGAAGAAAGCGTTGCAAATAGAGTAACTCTATAAGAAAATCTCACATTATTCACACGGTACGGTCGTATAAACACTACGAGTATTCAAAATGGTGTCACTTCTCTGCGGACAAAGTATAGGCCAGTAGGACCGCCGTTCAAAATTTCTTTCAGCTCCGAGAACTAATTTGTTGT
This sequence comes from Pyrus x bretschneideri, assembly GCF_019419815.1. Classification (NCBI taxonomy): domain Eukaryota; kingdom Viridiplantae; phylum Streptophyta; class Magnoliopsida; order Rosales; family Rosaceae; genus Pyrus; species Pyrus x bretschneideri. The sequence continues at coordinate 11,731,854 of NW_025999723.1, read as the reverse complement.
GCCCTGAAAGCGGAAAGATTCTTCATGCAAGAAAACTAAATCCAAACGATACACAGCTTCAAGAAACACTACTTAAGTATCTTGATGGATTCTGGAATGGCGCTCGGCTTTTAGTTCTTAATAGCTATGTCCTAACCAGAAGCAAACAGCATCAGCTATTATGCTGCCACCATTCCTCAGAGATGCATCATCTTCACAATGCTGTGGAAACAAAACCCGAAAACAAAGTTCGAATGTGAAGAACTTAACTCAGTTGCAGGATTTGCTGAGGCTTAAGAGCATCAACATCTATTCTGACTACACCAATCCCTGCATTGTTCACCTATGTAGAGCCCAACTGTCTCATTATCTATTTTGTTTTGAAAAGAGAAAATACATTTAGAAAACTTGGCAACAAAAATGCTGCCCTGCCGAACACCTTAACAAAAAGTAATATTTGTCAGATGTCGAAAAGAACTTGAAGACGGAGTAAAAAGAATCCGATCTGGACGAAGATAAATCTTCCACAATTAAAAGTGGTTACAGATTTACGGTAAGCATAATATGTTCCAATCATTAATAGTAGTAGGTTTAGTCACATCTAGTTGATGAAAAACCACTTGATCTGTGCTGTGAGGCCAGTCTTTGAGGTTTTCACCCATGTCATTAATAGTAGTAGGTTTAGTCACATCTATGTCGAAATACTAACAATAGTATTAGTATTAGATTCTTCAATTTCTGTCAGATGCTGGAAGAGTTTGACAGAGTTATGATGCTATCATACTCCAATATACATATAAAAAGTTGAAGATGCTGCCCAAATACATAACATGCCTCTGCAACTTCTGCTTAAGTCGGTCATCTTCAATTAAAAATCTGTCACCTTAAAATGAGCAAAGAAGGAACCAGAAGGGCAATCATTGGGCAGCAATGCTAACTTCACAACCCTTGCAGCACCTTCTTCAACAGGCAAGATGCCGGCATTGAAGTTAATATCTGTTTTGACAAAGCCAGGGCAGACCGAATTGACACAAAGATTGGGGTACTTCTTGGCCAGAAGCCTTGTATATGCATTCAATGCTGCCTTAGAAAGTGTATAGGCAGACATAAAAGAAGGCCAACCTTTGCTTTCAAGTGAGCCTTCCTTGAAGTCTTTTAGAAACTCAGTCAACACCTCATCTACTCTCTCTTCTGTGAGGTTTTCAGCATCACTGAAAACTCCTTTAACCCAATCATTTCGTATGCAGTTTAACTTTCCCAAAGAAGATGAAACGTTAATAACTTTTGGTGAATCAGATAACTGGAGGAGTGGAATAAGCGCTTCAGCTGTTCTTTTAGCACCATAATAGTTTGTTTGCAAGCATTCTTCCGCTAACTCATACGTTTGAGTCATTACTTTATTCGAATCAACTGTTCCTCCTTCCTGCATTACACCAACCCCAAACAAGAAAATTGTTGATTACAGTGTGACATGCATATCAATTAAACGCAGAAAGTTTTCGGGCACGAAAAGAAAAACTCAAAAGGTTGCAGCTTGTCAGTAAACTTCTAATTACTTCCAACTCATATCCGGGAAACATCAGATTCTTTTACAACAAAGTACTACTGAGTGAATTCTTGAATGACATTTCACAGATAATTTCCTCTAGAGAACCCAACTAGACTTTGGCCAAACAATAGATAGGTCCAAACTTCAGCACATTGAAGCTTTTGAGAAAAAAACAAGTGAAAGACTTACCGCAGCACCCGAAACTATTGAAGCCCTGAAAGCATCAGCATCCACTATTGCTCCACCGATCCCTGCGTTGTTCACCTGTGACACCCCAACTCTTTCTATATCACTTCTACATCAGCCACAAACAAACAACTAAAAAAGTAAAAAAAACCTAGAAAATGCGCAATAAAAGGGAAAGTTTGTAGATCCTTGATGTTGCTAATGCCAAACCACCTAGCTTTGAGGCCATGGGGCATGGAACTTAAACCAGGAAAGCCATCAACCTTTCCCCAGTATCTTTTCTTGAAAATGTGAGCATATCTTGCTCCAAATCTGTTTGCTTGCAAATTTGACTTAGTGGGGTTTTTACAGAAGAACTTATGCTTACAAGCGCTTATGGTAGAAGTGTTTTTATCATGAACATGCAGAAATTTTGATGCTTTTTTTATAATCTGAGCATATCATGTTGCTGATCCGATTGTTTGCAAATTTGATTTGGTGGGTTTGATTTAGGACATATTTTGTACGATTTGGTGATGTTTGAGTTTGATAGAGCGAATTTGCATCCGGATTGTTTTAATTTTGACACCACTAGGAGTTACTTTATTCTTTTCTGGAAAACGAACACATATATTGTTGAAGAATGTAAGAAGTCTCGTGTCGAAAATTGACAACATAAAACAATTTAAACCGTTTACCCTGCACCTCATATCCTGTGTTCTAATCCCCAGATTCCCCAGTATCTATCTTGTACCAACAAATTATAAAATAAAATTAGATGCAAATAACAGAAACATTTTAAGAAACCAATTCCGATCGTACCAAGATATCGAGTTTTCCGAACTGGGTTTTGATGAATTCTGCCAAAGGAGCAATTGTTGCAGGTTTAGTCACATCAAGTTGATGAAAAACCACTTGACCTTCTGCTAGGCCTGCAGACTCCTTGAGTTTCTCGACAGCTTCAAGACCCCTCTTCTCATCTCTGGCAGTTAGGACAACAGTGATTCCATCTAATGCTAACTGCTCCACAACTCCCAATCCTATGCCTTTGTTTGCACCTGTCACAACTGCGTACCTGAAAACATCACAGAAACTACAAATTCAGAAACAAAAACACAAAACAAATGTAAGAAACAAAACACAAAATAGAAGAGAATTGAAGAAAATTAAGTGGCCACCTTTTTTTTGCTTCTGCCATTTGATGGGGAATCGATGTCGGATGAAGTTTGCTGGAACTGGGATAACAGTTTGAGGATTCATCTATAATGTTTGAGTTTTGACTAACCTTAAATAAATAAATAAAAAGAAGAAAATCGGACAATTATCGGGGACGAGCAAAAAGGACATTTATCTTTTCAAATTTGAAAAACAATTTTCTTCTAGCACGTGCACGTCCCTATTTATTTGTCTTTTAATTATCTTAATTTTAAAAACGTGCTGTCAAATCTAACCTAACCTCTTTATCAATAAAAAAAAAAAAAAACAATGAAATTGTTGTAAAAGTTGTGTAAATCAATACCCACATGTTTTAACCAAAGATGAGAAGTGAAGAAGACTTAAGAATAATGATATTGTTGTTGTTGTATGAAGTTTTTCAAAATGTACTCATTTCACTTTCATGATTCTTCATGGATATGACTCTATTAACTATTTGCGATTTTGTGATAATTGTTCTAATAGGATCCTCTCCGGATCTTTTTGGTGAGGATTCTAGGGATCTATGAATCGCGTCCGTTCATCGTACATCGTGCGGTCAGTTTTTGTCAAATACTATTTATGTTTAATTTTAAATAAAAATATTTATAATAATTATGACCACATGATGTACGATGAACGGACACGATTCACGAATCCTTGAGATCTTCACAAAGAAGATCCGGATTCATAATTGTTTAGGCCAAATCGCAGATTTTGTGACTTTGTGATTTGTAATGATTGTTTAGGCCTTGCTATTTCTTCCATCCCATTCTAAACCATTCTATTTTATATGGTTCCTGCAATACTTTCAATCTGAGCTTAATCACTCAAGGAGGAACCCTAATTTGGGTTCATGCCAAATATTCTTTATCTAGGTTATAACTAATAAGTGTTTATTGACAAGAAGACATGCATTGGCTCGGTCAATTGAATTACAGAGACGCAAGGCGACATTATAACTAATAGTGTTCGTTATTCTTCAAAAGTCTCGACTATTATTTCACTTCTAATATATTCCCATCTTTTCGAGACCTTGAAGCATCATATCTCAGACTTGCTGGAGATAGTTGAGCTGTTGAAGTCCGAACTAGTATGATAGCCACTGTTTTGTGGTAATTTTGATGCAGGTCATGTAATTTGTGTTTTCGTAATATATATTCTTCTGATGTTATTTTAGGAGGAAACTAAAAAGGGAAAATACTTTAAAATTCTACGTAATTCATGAAAGAAGTCCAAATAAATCTATAAAAAAAAATCCATACAAATTCGTCAAAATTCATATGAAATTATAGAATCTATTAAAATCCTTTAAAATTAGTCACTTATAAAAAGTTTTTTAAAACCTATGAAATCCAAATTCATTACACTCCCTTAATTAATTAGGAAAATGTAGTAGGCAACCAAGGCTTTAAGATGCTAGTATTTCATCTTGAAGAAAAATGTTGGGAAGATTAGAGTTTGTATGATACTCCATTTGAATTTTTAGATCCTAAAATACATTTTTAAGTTATACATTAAATACTTGTTTGGTAAGATTATTTTAAAGAATTGAACTAAAAACTAACTTAAAAATTAACCACTCCCAATAAATACAAAAAAATAAAATTTTAAACTCAACACACTACTTTCTCTCTTCTCCTCTCTCTATCTCTCTCTCGATCATTCCTTGCCTAACTCTCTATTTATATTCTATTTTTCTCTCTCTTCTCTATGCTTTTTCTCTCTCATCTCCCTTTTGTACATTTTGTATCTCTCTGTCAGTCCAATTAAATTTAGTAGTAATTTCATAATCGATAATGAGTTGTTGTAAGGTGTTTTTTCTTTTCTTTTTAATTATTAAAATTGAAAAACAATTTTGAATCTCATACCAAATAAGTTTTTGGGTCTTAAAGAAAATTTTTCTTAAGAAATGTTTTGAGAAATTATGAATTTTTTTTTATACGATACCAAACATGCTCTTATGTTTTTAGACCATTTATGTAAACTACATGATGTGGCGTTTAATGATTTTTGTTATTTTAGTAAAAATGTTAGGGTTAATGATTAAATTCTTTCTTTAATAATTTAAAAAAGATATCCAACCATCACTCAACTTCGTGAAGAACTCCATTCTATTTCTCCCTAGTTACGAACAAAAAAGGGGAGGTGTTGTACACTACACCTCATTTGTTCTATGTTCCTTTAGCCCTTTTTCTATGTGTTGGTGTTCTATATGACCAATTTTCCTTCTTTTTGACAACCAATATAGAAAGTAGCTCGCCCTATGTAATTCTTATTTGTCCCCGGACACTTGGAAGCATCTTACTATCTGTCATAGGCAAGAACAAACCGTTATTGGCTGTTGCACCTCTTTATTCCCAACAGATAGCTTGCAAAATGTGGTTTAAGTAGATCGTCTTTCTATCATTATCTATAAGAGAAAATTGTAGTAATGGTCCCTCAATTTAACTCAATTGGAGCAATGGTCCTTTAATTGATCAAAGTGTGCATTTGTGGTCCTTTTTGTCAACTTCATCACAACTTTCGTCATAATATCACATGTCACTGAATCAAGGGGAAACTATGAAAAACCAAATATACCCCTACAACTGTGACGCGCGTCCCTCAATACTCAACGCCATGCCTCCTTTACACCTTCTACACATCCAAAACGACGCTGTCTCATTCTTCCCCGTCTCCATTGGCAACCTCTTCCCTCCTCATCGATTCCTTCCACTACCGCCAATTCTCTTCTAGCAACCTCACGCGCGGCAAGGAGCCATGGTGGAAGGATTCCGTGGACAAACTAATAATTACCTCACAACCATGAAGCGCTTCCCTTTCCCTCCACACCACGCCTCTTTTACACCCTTTACACTTCTGAGGATCGAAGATTGGTAAGACTTATGAATTAGAAACCATAAAGTGTTGATTACCAATCCCCACTGTTCCAAAATTTGACTACATATCCTTTTTTTTTCGAGGAAATTGAAGCAATGGTCCCTAAACCAATTTCGATGTGAGGGTGGGATCTTGTTACACATGAGGTTTGGAACATGGAGTATTCCCACCATGGCTGCTTCATTAGTTTGTCCATGAAGTCCTTCCACCATAGCTCCTTGTCCTCCTTGGTGCGTGTGAGGTTGCTTGAAGTGACTTGGAGGAAGTAGAAAGAATCAATGACGAGGGAAGAGGCTGTCAATGGGGTAGGGAAGAATGAGGCAGCTCCTCTTTGGATGTGTAGAGCGTGTAAAGGAGGTTTAAATCATTTTGATGGAAGTTTTGACGGAATTGACAAAAAAGACCATAGTTGCACGTTTTGATAAGTTAAGGGACCAATAGTCACTGATTTTTAGTTGAGGGACCATTACTACAATTTCATCTTTTTGTTTTTCATATTTGCCTTTTGATTTAGCCTCACATGCGTGGCACATGACTCATTTTGATGGAAATTCTGACGGAGTTGACGAAAAAAACCAAAGCCGCACGTTTTGATGTATTAAGGGACCAATAGTTAGAGAATTTCATTTCAGGGACCACTGCTCCAATTGGATTAAATTTGAGGGACTGTTGCTACAATTTCCTCTACCCATAATTGAAGGATAATACTTGCATGCTTCATAGGATAATGCACATGTCACATCCTTCGCAAACAACGTATCTTCATTTTATAAATTCTATAATCGGAACCATTAAATTTCTCTTACAATAAATCAGCCATAATTAGGTATTCATGCAGTCAAACATGAGACTTCTCATATAAATATAGCAAACATCCAAATGTGCAAAACAACAGTTTATATATCTCCCTCAAACATTATATCTAGAACTTTTTGTTACAAGTTGAGAAATTGAAGAAATCCAAATCAATTCAACAATTATCCATTTTGTTTAAATGCATGAGATTTATAACTTTGGTAGCCATTGCAATTGGGTTTTATTAAGGAGGGAGAAATTGAACCTAAGATCTCAGATGAAGGGTAAGTTTTGTCTCTTTATTAAACGTTTGGCCTACTGTATATTCTTTTATTAAGCTTCGAAATATGGTTAAACCATACTGATTTGGAACATCTAGCAGATTTTCCCCGTGCCACAATAATAATGTATCACAGTTTGATTCTAGACGTGACACCCATCTGCGGAGAAATGCAAACAAACACTAGTATTAGAATCATGTTCCAAATATACTTATTAAGTTGAAATGCTGCCCAAACCGATCACTTGCATTTGCAACATTCGCAATCGACCATCTTCAATCAAAAGTTTGTCAATTCAGACTGTGAAAGGAAGAAGCCAGAAGGGCCATCACAGGGCAGCAATCGAGTTTATGTACCTTCTTTGACAGGCAAGACGCCAGCATTGGAGTTTATGTAATATCTGTTTTGACAAAGCCAGGGCAGACAAATTGATGCAAAAACAAGGGTACTTCTTGGCTAGAATCCTTGTATGCGTTCACTGCTGATTTTGAGAAGCCAACTCTCGCCATTTCTCATCAAGTCATTCACAACACTCGATGTTGACTCATCCATTCCATTTAAAGCTCTCTAGCGCTCTATCTCTCTTACATGAATTTCTCTAGTTGTTGAGGAAGAAGAAAGAAGAAAGAGGTAAGTAATGTAGAAGTAAGAGTACTCATCCTTTAGTACTCTTCTTAGAGAATAAAGTGAGGTAGTGTACTTTTCTTGGAGAGAAACCAAACACTCATCCACCGCTTCATAGTGCTGTGCAAAAGAAAACAACCGAAAGCAAAGTTCGAATGCGAAGAACTTAACACAATAGTAGGATTTGTTGAAGCTTAAGAGCATCAACATCTATTCTGACTGCACCAAGCCCTGCATTGTTCACCTGTGTAGAGCCCAGCTGTCTCATTATCTATTTTGTTTAGAAGGAAAAAAAATATCTAGAAAACTTGGCCAACAAAAATACTCTGCAAAACAACTTAACTCAAAATTAATATTTCAGTGTCAATATCGAAAAAAACTTGAAGACATTGTGGCAAAAATTGAACACGATCTGGACAAAGATCAATCTTCCACAATTAAAAGTGGTTACAGATTTAAGGTAAGCATGATATATTCCAATCATTATGTTTTGCAGTCTCAATTCCAGCTTCATGTATGTGAATATTGAGCAGGGTAGTACTGAAACACATACAATACTTAAAGCAATAAACCCAGTTTGACAATTTAAACTTAAAAGATAGAAACTTTCCAAGAAATGAGCTTTGATCATACCAAGATATCAATTTCCCCAAACAGGGGTTTGATGAAATGTGCCAGAGAAGAAATAGTAGTAGGGTTACCACATCTTGTTGATGAAAAACCACATGATCTGTGCGGTGAGGCCAGTCGTTGAGGTTTTCACCCTCGTCAAACTATGACTTATCTTGTAACTGTTGGAACCCTATTGGACTCTAAACTTATCACGTAAGGGTTTAAGTTTAGTAGAAACTGAAATCAGTTAGAGTTAATATTTGAATAAATCATTTTTCTTTTAAAGTAGGATAATAAGGTCGAACATGTTGGTGAGTGGATATCCCACATTGGCATTTAGTGGACTTGCAGTTTTTGCCGAACTGTTTATGTGATAGGATACAAAATGGTTTAGTTCCTGCTTAAGAGGAATGATGAACAAATTATTTTTCTCGCAAATGCACAAATCGATATGATAGTATAGCAAACAAATACGAGTGTCGTACCCACAGAGATTTGTAAAGTTACCTAATTAAGTCCAATTATGCAGTACCCACAAGAATAGAAATGACAAAAACAACTAAACTACGAAGTTTAAATAATTAACCAAAAAGAAGTTGATCAAGTAATCTAAAACGCAGTAAATTAAAAAGAGAATGTGTGTAAATAATTTTTGAAAACAATGGTTGAAACACTAGGTATCTGACTTCACCATATCAATCCAATTCCATGTCATTAGATAACTCAGTAAGAACAATTCAATTCAGGTTCTAGGGTCCATTCTTTCTTTATTATGATTGTCTGTTAGGCATTCAGGTGTAACCAAGTACTTTTAATCATCAACTTAACCATGGCGTCTAGTCTAAGCCAATAATAAAAAATCCATTAGGTACAAGAAGAACAAAGAAAACCAAAAAGTTTCTTAGCATGGCGTCTGCACCAACAACAATTCATTCATCCAAGAGATCTATCTCAAGGCTAAGCATATGACATCTACTATAACCTTGTCTCATACATCTAAAAATTCATATTAAAGGTAGCTAATCAATAACTTGAACATAAAGAATGAGTTAAGCACAATGAATGAAACTAGAAACCTTTGAATTGATAAAAGAATAAAGTTAACTAAGACATAGAATCATCATGAAGGCTACATCGGATTCCTAATAAAGAATTTAGTTACTCATAGCCATCAAATTATAGAAAGTCATAGTTATGAAAATCATAAATACAAAGTTTGAAAAAAATATTGAAAGACCCTTAGAGAACCCTTGGCATCTGGCTTCCTCCTTAGGTCAATCGGCTCAAAACTATCTGATACAAAGACATACATACACACATACATAAACCATCTGGTAAAACTAAAGTAGGATCCTTAATCAATCCATCCTTGTGAATCTCACCATCTGGTAAAATATATCTGACCCATGAAGAACAAGCAAAAAGCTTCCTCAAGTTTCAGATCAGCACCTTCTAATGCAATCAAGCATTCACATATAGAATTTGCTTTCTCAATCTGCCCAACCATATGATAAATATTGAAATTCACAAAACGAAACACACAACAACCACCCCGATAAAATTTGAAGAGAACTATTCCATCAGCCTTCATATTCAAAACTAATTATTTCAAAGCCAGTAATCTAGGAGAATAATGGACTTACTAATTCCTTTTGCTTGCTTGAAAAACGCAGTGCAACGTGAGCTATTAACACCATGTAGAAACAATTAAAATCAATTACAACCCGTTGATTCTGTGATTCAAGTGATTTCTTATTCTTCCTTGTAATAGCTAACTCATCCCATGGAAGAAGATCAACTATCTCTGAAGCCATTAGTCTATTAAGTGATTTCTTATACTTTTGTGATTATTATGTAGATATCTGGTCACTACTTTGCAACAGAAAAACAAGAGTCCCATTCTAGAGTGACAAACCATATAACAAAATATTAACAAAATAGAAGATGAGAGTATTACCTGAGACAACAATGCTATTTTTCCAAGAGACTTTCTACTCCTTAGAAGACATTGAGCATGAGCTAGAGCTTCATCTGTGTAGACAAGCCCACAACATGCATTAGAAAACCTAGACTTTAAATATCAGAAAACCCAGATACTAAGAAATAGTTGAAACAAAAAAACCCAATAGTCAAAACCCTTTGAATTCTCATTACCCCATAACAATTCCACATATCCATCCACATCTCGCATGAACAAATACAGGGAAAAAAGGATTACAGAGTAAAATAAATCTGATTAAGATGAGGTTTGGTTTTTCCCTGTGAGACTGAGTGCAGTGTGCACCACAAGATTGCACTGTGAAACTTGCGAGAGATATGACAAATCGAGAAGATGGGTGGTGGGGTGCCTGGGTTCTCTAAGTCCGGGATGTCATCGAGGACTCAAGGTCGAGGGACAATCGAAGTTGCTGGGCCATCGTGATGGTCGCTAGGGCCGTCGTGATGTTGGGGTGGTGGAGGAGATGACAAGGCAAGACGGCGATAGAGAATTGAGTCGAGTTGAGTGACAGAGTCGACGAGCTTGAGGAGAGATGCTAGGGTAAATATCTTTCAGGTTTTGATAACTTTGTATTTTGGGATATTTTGATACAGACGCTTCAATTTTGAATTTTCTAAATCAAACATTCATGTCTTTTAGTGATTTAATTAAACTTTTTTTTATCATAATTTTGGTGCTTTGCACATTATGTTGTAACAAATTTCCTATAATCTAACTTTTTTATTACACTCTCCTCCATTAGAGATAAATGTAAAAAAACAAAAAAACAAAAAAAAAAAAAAACAAAACAAAACAAAAAAAAATTGGTTAGATTCAATTTATTTTCACAATAATGCTACAATTTAGCAATAATTATCTACAATTTAAGAAATTTTCTTTCCAAAATAGTTCAAAATATTTTTAAATCCCCCAAAATCAAACGTACCGAAATGAGTTTTTCTTTTAGTATGTTAAGAGAAAATAGGATTGAGAATAATATAAACTACCAATACACAATGTGACATCCCACATCGCCCAGGGGAGTGATCCTTAAATGTATATTCCCATCCTTACCTAGCACGAGGCCTTTTGGGAGCTCACTGGCTTCGGGTTCTGTAGGAATTCTGAAGTTAAGCGAGAAGGGGGCTAGAGCAATCCCATGATGGGTGACTCACTAGGAAGTTGCTCGTGAGTTCCCAGAAATAAAACTGTGAGGGAATGATAAGCCCAAAGCAGACAATATTGTGCTACGGTGGTGGAGCGGACCCGGGAAGTGATCTGTCCCGGGCCGGGATGTGACAATTTGGTATCAGAGCCTATCCCTGGCCGTGGTGTGCCGACGAGAACGTCGGGCCCCTAAGGAGGGTGGATTGTAACATCCCACATCGCCCAGGGAGTGATTCTTAAATGTATATTTTCATCCCTACTTAGCACGAGGCTTTTTGGGAGCTCACTGGCTTCGGGTTCCGTAGGAACTCTGAAGTTAAGCGAGAAGGGGGCTAGAGCAATCCCATGATGGGTGACCCTCCGAGAAGTTGCTCGTGAATTCCCAAAAACAAAACCGTGAGGGAATGGTAAGCCAAAGCAGACAATATCGTGCTACGGTGGTGGAGCGGGCCCGGGAAGTGGTCCCTCCTAGGCTGGGATGTGACAATTTGGTATTAGAGCCTAACCCTGGTTGCGTGTGTGTCGACGAGGATGTCGGGCCCCTAAGGGGGGTGGATTGTGGCATCTCATATTGCCTAAGGGAGTGATCCTTAAATGTATATTCTCATCCTTACCTAGCACGAGACCTTTTGGGAGCTCACTGGCTTCGGGTTCCATAGGAACTCCGAAGTTAAGCGAGAAGGGGGCTAGAGCAATCCCATGATGGGTGACCCACTAGGAAGTTGCTCGTGAGTTCCCAGAAACAAAACCGTGAGGGAATGGTAAGCCCAAAGCGGACAATATCATGCTACGGTGGTGGAACGGGCCCGGGAAGTGATCTGTCCCGGGCCGGGGTGTGACAATTTGGTATCAGAGCCTAACCCTGGCCGTGGTGTGCGGATGAGGACGTCGGGCCCCTAAGGGGGGTGGATTGTAACATCCTACATCGCCCAAGGGAGTGATCCTTAAATGTATATTCCCATCCCTACTTAGCACGAGGCCTTTTGGGAGCTCACTGGCTTCGGGTTCCGTAGGAACTCCGAAGTTAAGCGAGAAGAGGGCTAGAGCAATCCCATGATGGGTGACCCACTGGGAAGTTGCTCGTGAGTTCCCAAAAACAAAACCGTGAAGGAATGGTAAGCCCAAAACGGACAATATCGTGCTACGGTGGTGAAGCGGGCCCGGGAAATGATCCACCCCGGGCCGAGATGTGACACACAATGTGTATAAAATAAAACATAACAAAATAAAAATAATGTATCAATATTAACAATATGTATAAAATCAAACATACCAAAATTGTAAATGAACGTACCAATTAATGATTTTTGTAAATTCAAACGTACCTGTATATAATATATACGTAATGTATTGTACCTATTAATAATTCGTCAACAACTATACTTAAAAAAACAGCAAAAAAATTACAAAAAAATTGATCGAAAAAGCATATTTGAAAGAGGAGAAAATATAGTTTAAGTACTAATATCTCCACTAAATAAGGAAAAGTCCATCTTGCAAATAAAAAGATAAATTCATAAATTATTTTAATTTTAAAAAATAGAGGTGACTATTAGTCAAAACACTTTAATCAAATTTTTAAAAAGTATAAATGTTTAATCTAAATGATATGGAAAAATTGTAGGGGATTCTAATTTTTTTATATGGATGTGAAACTATATGTGGAATAATACTATTAAATGAATATAAAACTATTTTTGACAAAAAAAAAAAGGAGAGCAAAACTAAATCCTAAGTTAAAAAAACAAAACAATATGACTTTGATGTCAAAAATTTTACAGTTGACACCAATGAATGGTGTTGAAAAGGTTTAAGACACCAAATTCAAACAATAGTGACACATACATTTACAAAGCCACTGATAGATAATGGTCCCCTCAAATCGATGCCCTATAGCACATTTTCTAGTAGTGCTAGTTCAGACGGACGATTTCAAGAAGAACGGTGATAGCATGATGCATGTCGCAATCTGGTACTGGGTAGACAGGTTCACGGATCTAAGTTTCAAGAATCAGGCAAGTACATGGTTAGATTGATGGAGCAGCTTAGTGGTTCAGAGACAGGTCCAACAAACCCGTTCTAGATACCAAGTTGAACAGTATGGGAAAGAAACATTTTATCTAACCCTTGACCTAAAACCTAAAATTTTTAGCCCAGAAAATTTAGGTTTTAACCTAGAAACAGCTTTTCTGCTCCAACCATTCTGACCTAAAATTTTAGCCCCAAATTATTAAAGAATGAATTTAGACTAATTTTTTTAAAAAAAAAATTATGTAGACTATCCTAAATTAATTTTATGAATATTTTAACCTAAAAATATTTAAATTCCAATAAACATTGAAAAATCACTAAACTGACACATGAAACTCATGAAACACTATAGAAGAATATGAAACACATGATAAAAATGTATAAACACAAGACACATGAGCAAACACATGGTTTTGGAAGATGGTAGAAAGAAAAATTGGAAGAATTGTAGGAGAAAAGTGAGTTTTATGTGGATGTTTCAACAAAAATATAGGTATTTATAGAGTTTTGGTGAATTTTGAGTTAAATAATTTTTTATAATTATTTTAACCGTTGAATTTAAATTTGGGCTGTTAGTTTTTCCTTTTTACCGTTATATTTGATCATATTCGATCTTAGTCGTTGGATTCAATAAATTTATAAATATAAAACAAAAATATTAACTAAATTAAATGTGGACTGTTGGATAACCAACAACCCATTTGAATGTGAACTATTGATCAACTAAAAGAGCCGTTGGGCTCAATTTTATTGGCAGACAAGTGGGAGAGATACCCATGTGGGTGGGGGCTCCACCACTAATCTTGGCCTAAATCCTGGCCTAAGTATGGCTTTTTTTTTTTTTTTTTTTTTTTTTTTTTTTTTAGGTTTTAGGTTTTAGGTTTTAGGTCCAAATTAGAACTTGGGTTGGAATGGATTGGGAGGGGAATAAAAGGGGATTTATAGGTTTTAGGCCATAGGTTTGAGTTGGCCTAATATAAAGCATGGTTTAAATAGTAAACTCTCAAGCAAACCCTAATAAGCAAAATACCAAAAGTACCCTAAAATCCAACAGAAGGATTATATGAGGCTCTGGAAGTATTACTTCAATGTATTCCTAGGAAAATAGTGAATCTCATATTTCATTATTTCCTTTTGAGTATAAATTTATCTTTTTAGACTGTTTAATGACTAAAGTTATTCATTGTCGCTTGAATTTGTTACAATTAAAATCATGTTTATTCACAAAGATAAATTCAGAATATACTTATACAAAGATTTGCATTGCAAAGAAATATTCAACGAGATACCCCAAACAAATATGGGGATAAATTCCATAACTTTTATTGTGATTCACCTCTTTTATTTAGGAAGACATGTTAGCTAAAGAAACAAAGAGATTGATAATCAAGAGATTTAACATGTAGCACAGTTTATTATCAAGTATCAACTAACACAACATATTTTTAGGAGCACGTGATTAAAAAACCTCTTGCATGCGCGTGAACGCATGCGGAGAGGCTAGTGCTCATATATGATAGCGTCAAAATCGTAATACAAAAAAACAGAACATGAAAACCGCAAAAAACAAATAAAAACAGGTAAATATAAAGAAGCACGACTGAAAGTTGAAACCATCTCAACCCAGCAAACTCTAGCGGTTGCAGAATTTGCACGATGGAAACCGCAGCTTACAACACGTTCAGAGGGTTACAACAGGTTACTCAATCCTCAGAAACGAACTAAACCGCACAGACCCCTCTCTCACATCGTCTTTTTATGGTGCTTCTTCTTCTTCTTCCACCTTTCAATTTGGTACTTCATTGGAAAACCAATGAATTAGGATCGGCAAAATACTACAATTCACAGGCAGCAACCGAGTCCCTTCTCCCAAATTGTCCTAATTGGTCCCTTCGTAAACTCCTTTTATTTGGGTTTTACAACAATCTCGTTATTCATTTAGCCTATATAAGAGGAGTACTAACACCGGGTCATTGTTCACAGCCGTACTGGAAATTCTGATGTGGAGCTCTCGTTGCAATGCATAACATGTTAATAGCACATGGCATGGCCGCATTATAGTATGTATTAATTACTGCAACTTCTTCTTCGAAGAGTTTCTTCTTTCTATTGTTTTTATTTTGGTAACAAAAACAAATTTATACAGCTCCACATGGTAACGAAATGGCAATGCAAAGTAAGATAAACTATTCAAACAGATATAGAATGTACATACAACACACGCTATGTTCGTGGCAGATGTAAACTTCCTCCTCACTTTCTTCTCCCGAACTTCCTCTCCACTATCGATCCCCCTTGCACAAAGGAAGAAGACAATGATTTTTTTCAGGACCTCAAGGTTTTATTTCTCCATCTTTTTCTTTGGTTTTTACGATTTTTCCTCTCTTTAGTTTTGTTTTCCCTCTTTTCAGTTTTTAATTCGGGTTTTTTATTTTTTTTTTTATGTGTAATCAATTTTTGTGATCTTCTTTCTTTTCAATATGTAATTGGGTTTATGTATGTTTTTGGAGTATGGGTTTCTCTCCTGCACATGTTGCGTTCTTGAATTACTTCCATTATTGCGTTACAACTCTTTTGTTATTTTCTTATATTATTGGATATTTCAGTTTCTGATTGCATGAATCTTGCAATCCACTTTAATTTGTAGAAACATGCTGATTCACTCTTTTCATTCTCTTTGTTTCTCTGCAGATTTATGAAGAAGGATTTGACTTTGAAAAATCACTTTAAGCACTAGAAAATTTATCTTCCATTGATAGGTTTTCAGAATGTTGGATACTAAAAGTTGAATCATTTATTCTCAAATGGTAGTTTATTGACTTGCTTACTAATTAGTATGGTACATTGGCAACATTCGTTAGTTAGATTCAGTGAATTTTATATGAAATTGGAGCGGGCATGATTCCTTTGTCCACTTCATGCATGCTAAAAGCTCTACTTCACAGTATGGTACGTGTGATGTGAAGAAGAGCTTGAAATGTCTTTTTAGTTCTCAATTAGGTCATCCTGTAAAGCTTCCAAATCCATTTCTTAATTCATGTCTATTTTCTTATAGGTTGTGCTACAAAGTTACCTATTTTTCATATCAGATTTTATTTTGAATTTGTGTTTGTAAGCATTAACAGAGTCTGCAGTAGAAATGAAGTCAGATGACGTTGTAAACTTCCATCCCCGTTCGTCAAAAGGTGTGTGGATTCTTCATTACACCAATTACAGGTATGCCTCTGATTTTCTCATACTATTTCCAATTTTCGGTATCACACATAGGAAAGTATAGAGTTCTTGATTTTTCATATTGCCTTCATATGTCGAATGTCATCTGAATTTAGTTGTAGTTAATTTGTCAAAATTTGTTGTCGTTAACTTCTTGAAATGACAGCCTTAGTGTTTGCCCAGCAAATTTTGTGAATTCCAAACTTCGCTTATAATTGTAGTCACGTAAAAATTTCCAATTGGATTTGTTCCTCGGCCGTACTAATATAAGGCTTTTTAGCTTAAATGGTCTCTAAGATGTACATAACACATCACTTTGGTCTCTGAGATTTGAAATCAATAGAAATGGTTTCTAAGATTGTCAACCATTAATCATTTTGGTTCTTCCATGCAAAATTATATTAAATATGATCAAAATAACAACTATACCCTCAATTTAGTAAACAATGGGCCGAAATGATTTGACAAAAATTAAGGGTATTTTGGTCATTTTATTCTTATTTAATGGAGATTTTTCAAGGAATGACCAAAACGATTGATAGTGGACAAACTCAGGGACCAATTCTATTGATTTGAAATCTCAGGGACTAAAATAATGAGTTATGCAAATCTTAAAGACCATTTTGGCTAAAGAGCCCAAATATATAATAGTTGTTCTTTTGCTTTTATGTAGAATTAAGAAGATTGTTTTGCCCCTTATGTATCCTGCTCCTTCTGTTTCATGAAGTTACCAAGAAAAAGTACTTTGTGATCATTTTCTTTTCGTCTTTTATAGTCAAGTGATGTGTAGATAAAATTTGTCTTTTATATTATTCTAATAATGTTTGTATAGTTCTATATACCAAATGAAGGATGTGAGTTCCACATAATATAAAAAGATCTTTACAAAAGTGTAATACAAGGCTACCACATGACATGTGGTTTTGACATATGTAAAAGATCGTAGAGGCTCATAGCGCCTGTAATTAAAAAAAAAAGAAAAAAAAAAGGCCTCTTGTATGCACTAGAGCACGTGCGGAGAGGCTAGTATGAAATAGAAAGCCCAAAGGCAATTCAAATACAAGCATAGTCCAAAGAAAATACAACAAAAATGTCCAAAAAGAGCAAGCCTATAACAACAAAAACCCTAAATTTGGAAGACTACTACCTCCACCTCAATAACTGCACCGCCATCGCTGATTCACCACCACCACCAAGAGGAAGAACCCACGAAAAGCTGGACAAATCGAAAATGGGGGTAAGCGAGCGAGCCACCCGCACAAAAGACGATCCCATAATCCTACCAATTAGTACTAAACACACTTTAACAACCACCAAACACCAAAATGCGCAACCGATGAGAGACATGCTATGGGCCGAGTAGCAAAGGTCGACGGTGAAGAACTGACGACGGGAAGAAGCAACAGAGGAAGAAGGAGGCATAAAGGCCCAGATCTGAGACAGGAAACTCAAAATTAAGAGAATTACTGAAAAGAAGGAAGATAAATAAGCCTGAAAAAACTGTGGAAAGGTGACCAGAACTATGTGAGGCAAGAGAGAGGCTTGGTAGAATTAGGTTGGTTTTGGTGGGGGGGGGGGGCGATGTAGGTAGTGGGCCATAGGGGAGAAAGAAAATGAGGAAGAGAAGGCGTTGCCAGCCGACCCAATCAAAGAGAAAGGAGTCAGCAATGAAGCATGGGATTTTAAGGGAGGTTTCTGTGCGAGAGAAAAGAAGATGACTAGGGTTACTAGTATTATGTACTTTTGACATGATTTAAACAAAAAACCAACTTATATTTGTTCGCATAGTCACAATGGTAAAAATTGCTCCAGCCACAATTTCTAAATGCAACAGTAAATGTAATACAAAGAACATTATTAATGCAAAATGCATGAAAAACCAAATCTTGAAAATAAATGAGAAATGTGCAAATCCACCGGTCCACCACTTGGATTGCCATTGAAACACCTCAAATATAGAGGAAAATTTGATCATATTATTATTACACGACCAATTGCATAATTTTTTGCACACAATATTTTGTACAAATTTACGTTCTTTGTAACAGCCAACAATCTCCAGTGCCCGCCTGGAAATTTTATACTCTCCTTTAATACCTTTCTCTGCTGTGGGCCCCATCTGCGTTCTGATCCGACGGATTGTATTTAATCTTCCTCTGCGTCAGAAAGCAGCACAGGAAACGCGAGCCGTCCGTTGGAGGAGCCTTCAACACCTGGCTTCTTGTTCCCGCCAATTCGCTGATCGTGTTCAGCTCCTTCAGAGGCGGCAACGGCGTCTCTGGTGATGACGCCACCGATTCGCTCAAGTCCGAGTTTTCCGTCGATTCAGTGCAAGAGTTCTCCTTCGAATCGCTGGAGTAATTCTTCGATCTGCTTGTCATGCTGTCGCGTCGCCGGCGCCGGAAGCTCTCTCCCATTCCCATCAGGTCGCGGTACCCGATCGCAGGCAGCTCGCTCACCGCAGGAGCCAGACTCGAGCCGTCGATCACCAACGCGGCCACATTCAACACGCCTCGGAATCTTCCAGAAGGTCGCCGGATTTGGATCGCCGTAAACGATGGAATGGTGGACGAGACGTCGAGAAAGTTGTTGATCAGAAATCGGACGGTGCCGACGAGGTGATCGCGGAAGCATCCGACGGCATAGATCTGGACCGAGACCTGGGAGGTCTCGCTGGAGAGGAATCCGGACGGGACCTTGAAGAGGCACCGATCATTCCATGTCGGATTCTCACCGCCCACCTTGTCGAGCCGAGAGCGGATCTTGTGGGCGGAGTCGACCCAGGCGAGAGCGTAGGTCTGCATGCGGCGGAGGGTGACGGAGGGAGCCTTGAGACCCTGGGCGGAGACGAGGTTGATCTCCAAGACGTGCACACGATCGTCGTCTCCGTTTTCTTTCTTCATCATCCTCGTCGTCGGTTCTCAGGCGGAATTGGAGGGCCGAGATACGAGCAAGAAAGAAGGGGAAGAGAAAACGGACGGCCTTGATGAGATTCAAAAACGGGGACGTCGTCGGCGCATGGCTTGCCGGTGGAGGGAGAGAGGTGAGAGGGAGGAGGCGCAGTAAAAAAACAGACAGTTTGGGGGATGGCGGGTCCTGATTAGACTGGGGCAATATTCGTGTAGGGTAAAAAATGAAGTGGATGGCTTGGGTTTGTGGCCAAGGTCCCAGTTGCGGTGGTTACAGGGTGGATGATGTAGTTGGAATCAAATTTATGCGCTGAAAAGTAAAAAATTAATGGGGTTAATTAGAAGCATTCCATTTTTTATATGTTATGTTTGATGATTCTCCTATTGTTGGGAGCTTTGATGGCATGATGAAGTGTTCACAAGCCACGTCAATCGATGTTCCATCCAAACACCGAAAATGGTACGAACAAAGGTGATTACCATAAACAAAAACTTTATTTTTAAAAAGATATGTTAGTTGCCATTTAGTATTACGGTCTGCTGGTATTCCTTTTCAATTAGAAGTGAAAGGTATTAGGTTCGAATTTCGTGGATTACAAATTCGATACCAAATTAGGTTGCCTATTGTTTAGTTTAGTCGAACTCTCTATTCCCTTAGTATAAAAATAGCGACATACTAAAAAAAAGAAAGATATCTTATTGAAAAATTATCACAAGCATAAATAAAAACAGAGAAAATGCCAAACATTGTCAATTTTATATGTGAGATCCATGATTTTTCAAGGTCGGACTCAGATGGACCAGAACATAATTATCTCACAAATTCGGTCGTGGACTCAACAACTCTGAGCGGAGATGGATTAACTCAGTAGCAATGCCACCATTATCTTGTTCCAGAGCAGCGGGCAAAGTTGAAGTGACTTCGCTGAGAATGACCATGCTTATTCTGCAAGATTCAAGGGTTTGATCTGGATTAGAATCAGCCAGATCCTCTATGTGTCTTGGAGTTCTTACAATCTATGAATTTATGTGTGCTCCAAGTAATCATACTACTAAAGAGGATGCAATATTTACTTTTAAATATTATGTAGGATTCTCCCAGCTTAGGGATTCTATCCTAAAAATGTCTCTCTCGACTAATATAAATATATTGTTCAAGGGTTTGTACATCTCTAGTAACACAATCACTGCACTGTTATTCTCTTGCCCACTACTTGAGTCTTATACTTGCTTACTGACTTGTCCGTCAGAAGGCCTTTGGCCAGCAATGACACCCTCCCCCCGTTCTTAGGCTTGCTTACTGTGGTTTGTTGTTTTACAAGTTACTTGAATTTGTGCCTTAACCATCTACAGGTGGTGCGCGAATTTGGTTCCAACAAGATCAACACCTTCCAGAATCAAGAAAGCAACATGCTAAATGTTTCATACTTATGATGCGAGCTTTGATAACCTATATAGTAGGGATTCTTCTGTGTGAGAGGTGATTTGGGATCGTGTGAAAGAGAGTGAGACAAAGAATGGGCCAAAGTTAGCATAACAAATCAAGAAGGGTGGGCCATGGTGTTGTTTTGTCTCTGTGCCATAAGTAATAGGTGGTCTGGTACCGGACGCTAGAATTTCTCCCTAAATAAAACAATTTTTTGGAGAAAATCTTTTGTCCCAAAAAAAAGAAGTTTTAACAAAACACTTTCGGTACTGTTCACTTTTAACGAAAAACTACGTTTTAACTTTTTCCTGGTACTATTTACTACACCTTTATTTGTTCTTTTTCATTAAAACTAAATTTTTTCTTGGACTTTTCGATAGTTTTTCTTAAAAAAAATAAAAAAAATAAAAAAAAAAGAAAAGAAAAATTGTTTGCCAATACTACATGATAGATTGTTATTTTTCCCTAAAACAAAAGTTTCATGGAACTTCAAAATCTCGTCTAAACACACTGTAAAAATTGTTTGCCAATACTACATGATAGATTGTCATTTGTTCAAATTTGGACTTGCTTTAAACCTTAACCGAAGATTAATAATGAGATGAATCCATGACAGATTGTTTACCAACTAATTAGGGCCTTCCTCTTTTCTTCTTAAACCCAATTAGCTCTACGTTCAAACTCTCTTCTTAGTACAATATAAAGAGTAATATCGCTTGTATTAAAAAATATTATCAGGTGGCAAGAGTTTAAAATATAAACTGACATCACTTTGCTAACATTTATTATCCCATTATCTTTTTTTTTTTTTTTTTTATCCTGTTCCTCTTTTATTTTTTATATCTTTTTTTCCTCAAATACAAGATAGAGAGATAAGCATCTTTTTGTTTTTGTATTTATTTTTTTTTAAGAATAGATATGCATCTTTTCTTGGATATTCTCATGACAACCCTAGAAAAAAAAAGATAAACATTTATTTGTTTTTATTGTTTTTAGCGTTAATATTAAGGAAAACTAATGAAAAAGACTTGAAAACTTTGAGTTTTAACAATAAGGACAAAATAAAGGGTAAAGTGAATGGTACCATGATGGACTTTTTAATGTAGAAATGTAATTTTTTTTTGTTAAAGTGAATAGTACCAGGAGCTTTTCGTTAAAGTTCCCTTAATATTATTCTTTTCTTAATAGAAAAATTATACTATTGTTATTTCTCTTTTTTAAGACAACATATTTTTAGGGAGCCTTACTTATAGAGACATAAATATGTACCATATTTCACACAACTTCACACCTTTTAAAACATTACAAGGAGGGACAAAAAAAACCCACTAACAGAAAACCAAGCCCAACCCAAAAAGAAACAGACCAACTAAATTATGGCCCATGCCACTCGACTATAACTGTTAATAAATGGCCACGTTAACCACTACACGACAAAAATCATAAAAACTAACTGGTTTCCTTTCCCTTTTCCCTTATTCAATACCCGTGGTTTCCTCTTCCCCAAACCTATCATTTCAAATTCCTATCACACAAAAGATACTTCCCAAAAAAAAAACCCTAAAATGCTCATAGTTTCCGACACTTTCAAACTAGATTTTCAGTAAGTGATTCACAAAATTCAGCCGAATTTCCAGAAAGATCAGTGTTTCAAAGGTTTTCCTACTTCTCAGAATCGTCCTTTTGCATGATTATATTTCGAACTCTATCAAAAATGAATGCATTATCAAATATTTGGATGCATTATCAAGTGTTTTTGCATAAGACAGTTTTCAAAACAATCCAAAATGCATGCATTATCAAGTGTTTTTTGCACTTGATTTTACAAAAAATTCAATGTTCCAGTTCGAGAAAAAATAATTTCAATGTTTTAGATGTTTCAGTTTCGCTTTTTTAGTTTATATGTATATTGATTCTCCAACATCTGAAAAAGAAAGTGACTATGCGTATAAATTTTGTGAGTTAAAATATTAACCGTCTAGCTTCGATGTTGCACTTTGAACTGATGCTATATTTTGTACTGATGCTGCACTTTGTAAATTAATTTTGGTTCACTTTCTGTTTGTAAATTGGTTCTGCACATAAATATGTTGTAGAAAAAGAAAAAAGGAATATGCATCAAGCTTGTGTTAAAACAATTATGCATCTACATTGTATGTTAACAACCAATTCTGCATCTATCTTGTTTTGCTAATTGATGATGCATCTACTTGTGAGCTAAGCGATATTGCATCTACTTGTTTGCTAATTGATGTTGCATATGGTTTGCGCGCTAAGTGATGCTACATATAGCTTGTGTGTTTAGTGATGTTGCATCTAGCTTGTGTGCTAAGCATCTACCCTTTGCATCTAGTTTGTCTTTTATATGACTTCTTATTATTTGATAATTTATTATACTCATGATCGTTTCATTTTATTTATGAAGATGACGCCAAAAGTAAAACATTTTGCAATAAAAAAAAATCACCGCCAAAATTGATGTGAAATATTCTAACACGCAAATTAAAACCCTATGATTGTAGTATATGAAAGTAGGGATCGTTTTAGGCCGGGGATTAGAAGGGATGCTAATCAACAAAAATACGACTCAAAAACACTAAACTAGACTCTATAGACTTAAAACTAACTCAAAACACTCAAAACAACAACAAGCAATCAAAAAGACTCAATTCTAGACTTAACAAGTGATTTTGACGAAAATACAACTTAACTTGACTCAAAAGACTAAAAGAAAATAGATTTTGACTCAAATAACAAGACTAAATGAAAGGGGGATTGCTTTTGACGAATTTAAAACTTAAAACAGAAACTTTGTATAAAACACTTTGTAAAAACGAATTTGGGTGAATTAAATGGGTGAAAGGCTAGTTAGAGGGTTCATCTCCACACATGACACATATGCATACAAATCGATTTCTAGTTATTATTCCTTTAAATCATGAATGACAACGCCCCAAGTTAATTGTATCGCACAATCAACCATCAGATTTTCCTTATTTCATTGAATTAGATGGAATACGCATCGCAACCAAATTATCTTTCTCAAGTTCCCTATATGAAACGCATGATAGAGATACATGTCAAAAGTCATTAAGTTCTATGAAAATCATAAGCATTGACAAGGTATTCATCACTATGAAACGCATGAGACTCATACCAAGGATTTACTTAACACGATTGTGACTAGTAACCTCCACTACATGTGAATATAAGTGAATAACTATTACGTGAAACTCCCTTATACTCTAGCATCAAATTCATGCATGCAAATTAAGTGTCGACCCTTAACCAACATACTGAGGTTGCACTTTAATACACAAATCTACACAAAAAGAATAACCTGATTCTCCAAAATACATAAATATTGAAATTCAAAACGATATCACAAATCTGTAATTTATAACAATTACAAAAACTTACCATTATTTGCATTTTTAGCACAACAGCCAAGAAGAGTACCAGTATATCTTCTTTTAAAAAACGTACCATCAAGAAACAACATTGATCTACACCATAGGAATCCTTTAACACAAACTCCAAAAGATGTGAATAACCTTTCAAACCGATTACTATCATTATTAAGTTCTAGTGCACAAAATGATCCATCATTGACATGCTCAAACTGATCAAGGTACCACGGCAAAAATCCAAAGGAGAGAGCCTCATCACCATTAACCTCATTATATGCAATCTCTTTGTCATGCCAAGCTGCAGGGTATTTAACATCAAGACCATAACTCTCATTCATTTCTCTCATAACATCCTTTATCTTAATAGACAGATTCGAACGAACCTTGGCAGCCAACAAAGAGGACAAAACAGAAGGGCCAAACCTTTAATTCTCATTTTGACGAATACGTCCAGTGCAAGTATGAATATTATTTAATTTTTTAATGATAAAACAATCACTAAGCTGTTGCACAACAGCTTGAACACGCCATTGACAGCCCTGCGACAATTTCTTTGAGTAAATAGCAGTAACACGCTTCCAATCATTCCTAGTGAACTTGAAAACAAAACCAACCTCAATAGAGTATTGTGTAAGTTTTCTATGAAACTCAATTGCACCATCTTCATAACTTTGACCCTCATAAGAAATACAACTCTGCCACTCATTTGTTGCATAATGGTGAGGTCCATAAGAGTCGTACTTACCCAAAAATTGGTTCTCATCTCCAATACTAGTAGCTTCACTTAGTCAAGACAACACACTACCAGTCGAAACAATAGACATCTCCTTCTTAGCTTGAACATAAACATCAACAACTGGATTTGAAATCAAGTTATTCACTAATAGAAGGGTATGAATATCTTCATTGCACTCTAATAACCAGTTTGGTTCGCCTCCATATAATGAGTATTTCAACAGAAAGCCTCAAAGTTAATTGCCCACACAAATCCTCATAACTAGTATATAGATAAAGAAGCATAACTACTACACAATTTTCATATACACACTTCAACACTTTAACAACGGACATGATCTACACCAAAATAAAAATAAAAATAAAAACATAAAGTTAAAACTAATGCTGCATAGAAATAATTAGATATATATATATATATATATGCATTTTAAAATGTAAATCTAATAATCAATAAAAACTAATGCTGCACAAATATCTGTAACATAGATGCAACACAAAATGCCAAAAATGATTAAATAATCCATTAACTGGTTTCTAATCCATTATCCTTTAAAAAAATGTTTACATAAAATTGATGATCCACAAGTATTACGTTAATTATATAAAACCGATGCTGCACAAGTATTACGTTGAAAATTATTAAATGTTTATTTGGAGGGGGGGAGGGTTTCCCCCCAACCCCCCCTCCCCCCACCCTAAAACTTATGCCAACTAATTTTGCATAATTCTATGAGTTAATGCTGCACAAGTATTACATTGAAAATTATTAAATGTTTAATTGGGGGGGGGGTCCCCAACCCCCACCCCCTCCCCCAACAAAAAAAAAACAAAAAACTTATACCAACTGATTCTGCACAATTCTATGAATTGATTCTGCATAAATATTAATAGCCTTCACCTAATATTAAACTAACTCATAATCCATTCCAAATCTAACAAAATATATATGATAACTATTCTGTAAAAAACAAAAGGAACTTCAATGAAAAACAAAAGCAGTACAACAAAAAATCACCTTCGCCAAACACTCGATCAAATAAAAACCGAATCAAAATCTTCAAAACTAAAAAACCATGACTGCAAAAACAAAAACAATTCAAAAAACTCAATGCGACCAATAAAAAACTGAAAAATCATACAACACTTTCAAAATGTAAACCGAAATAAATTAAAAAACATACAACACCTCTAAAAACATAAAATTAAGAGAGAGAAACTTGAGAGAAACACTTACCTTCGAAGAAAACTTGAATGATTCGAATAGAAATTATGGCAAGAGATAATTGAGGGAGATGATGAAAGATAAATCGGAATAGATAAACTTCAGAAAGAAAGAAAAACAGCAGAGAAATGAAAATATATTTGAATGATTCGAATCACCGCAAATCGCTATTTAACAGAATACGTAACTCTGTTTCTAATGGAAAAACAAGAAATGACGTCATCTTACGCGGGTTTAAAAAATGTCCTTTCTTGAAATGTTTAAAAATTGTTGTCTCAATATATAATTAAGTATTGAAAGTATACTCTTAGTGTAATTTTTACCCAAATATTGCTCAAAACTCTCATATACATATAAATAGGCACTTACTTAAGACTCTAGATTTATGACTCTACTTGTTTGATTGTTGATTAATACAACTCGGGGTCAATCAAGTCATTCACCATATGCGGCATAAGAACATGTTTCGATCTCACCTTGAAAGTGTTAGGCGTAGGCAGCCATATGGATGCTCCAATATCGTAATATTCCTCCCATCCCCAACCCTCCATCTCAATCCCCGCTTCAGAACTTGCCTTTCTTGCAAAATACCCTTCCAACCCCACGAAGCCTTCTTTCCACTTTTCGCATCTATAAAAGATCGGTCAGGGAAATATTTTTTCTTGAGTACCTGAGCCAATAGTGAGGATTCTGCAACAATCTCCATCCAAGCTTAGCCAAGAAGGCAAGGTTAAAGCATTTAAGGTGCCGAAAACCCAGTCCTCCCGTCTTCTTCATTTTTTTCAACTTGTCCTATGCAATCCAATGAACTCCACTCATCCATTGATTCCCTCGTCACCAAAATTTCGCAATTAGATTCTCCATCTCCTTACATAAACTCACTGGTATCTTGAAACAGGACATCGCATAATTCGGTAAAACCATCGCAACGGCTTTGATTAAAACCTCTTTTCCGGCCAATGAAAGGAAATGCTTAGCCCAACCTTGTATTTGAGCCTCCAATACTCTCCTAACTTCTTCAAAGACCGCCTTTTTAGATCGCCCAAAATTAGAAAAAAGACCCAAATACTTACCAAATGCATCTCGTCCATGAATATTCATACATTGAACAATTGTCCTCCGCCTTCCTTTTAGACAATTCACACCAAAGTAAATGGGATCATTCGCAAAAAGAAAATGGGATATTGATATACCTCCCTCAACCACATGCACTCCATGTATTGAACCCACCTCCTCTCTCCGTCTCAGTAATGCCAAAAACCCTTTCGCACATACTTAAAACAAAAACGGGGATATGGGATCCCCTCGCCGTAAACCCCGTTGTGTCTATATAAATCCAGTGGAGGATCCATTAATCAGACCATTAATCAGAAAACTATAGGAAACTGTGGAAATACATGCCTCAATTCTTTGACAGAAAGATCCGTAAACCCAAGTTTCCGCATCATATCAATAAGAAAGCTCCACTCCACTAAGTCGTATGTCTTTGCCATATCCAACTTCATTGGTAACCACTGCAAGTGGCCTAATGGTTCTTACCTAGCTGGGTGTGCTCCCCAACTTAGATTCCAACCCCGAAGTTGTCAAAGTGGCCAAGCACTGTGTTGCAATGCACAGTTGGAGCATTTCACATGCGCCAGAGGGATTAGTCCTTGGGCCTAGGAAGCCTTTGGGATACCCTTGAC
The DNA here is from genome assembly GCF_019419815.1 of Pyrus x bretschneideri. Taxonomy (NCBI): domain Eukaryota; kingdom Viridiplantae; phylum Streptophyta; class Magnoliopsida; order Rosales; family Rosaceae; genus Pyrus; species Pyrus x bretschneideri. Next base: position 11,703,993 of record NW_025999723.1, on the reverse strand, counting down.
TAAGTCAAAAAAAAAAAAAAAAAAAAAAAAAAAAAAAAAACTTCATTGGTAAATTAAAGTCAACACCCTGATATTAATGGTTTAAAGTATGGAGGATCTCATGTACCACCAAAATATTGTCTTGAATTTGTTTCCCCGTTACAAACTCCGATTGGTTCGAACTAATTATCCGAGACAATACTCTCTTCAACCGGTTTGTGATCAACTTTGCAATCACCTTGTAGATTACATTGCATAGAGATATCAGCCGCAGTTGGGTCATCTTTCTGAGGCTCGCCACCTTGGAATAAGAGCAATATGGGTGTGATTAACTTTCTTCAAGAGCTTCCCTGAATGCCAAAAAGCCTTTATCAAATTTATGATATCCGCACCCACAACCTGCCAATATTCATTAAAAAAGCTTCCTGTAAAACCATTCGGACCCAGGGATTTGTGCGTTGTAATTTTGAAACACCGTTAGCCGGATTTCCTCATCCGAAATTTGCCGCACCAATTCCGTATTATCCTCCTTAGATACCCTAGCCTCCACACAATCAGTCATCTCGGTAATTCTTTGCAGGGCACATTGCAAACAAACCCCTAGAATAATTGACGGCAATAGCATCCACCTTACTGGCTTTTTCACTCCAAACTCCCTCATCATCCTCCAACCCTCTTATTTTATTGCATCTCCTTCGTTTCGTAGTCTGTGCATGGAAGTATTTTGTATTTTTATCGAGTAATGATATTCATACTATATTTTTGTACTACATTTTCATACCATCTTAAGTGGTATTTAATGTAGACAACCACATCATTTGAATTAATTAGATTTTTAAATTTAATTCATTATTTAATAAACTAATAATTAAGAAAAAACTTGTTAATTAAATGATGATTGTGGTATACAAGAAGTCTTTCTCCTTCTTTTCCTTGGGGTTTACAAATTTTTCAAATGATGTGACTGTTTACATTAGATGTCACCTAAGATGGTATAGAAATGTGGTATAAAACATGGTATGAATAGTATTACACATTTTTATCTCCCCCAAGCAACCACTGCGTACGTGATTTCAATTTCCAATAAACCTCCTCATCTCACACTGCCTGTTTAAGCTCCCACTCCTTCATTCTCACATCCTCCCCAACAAACATTGGGGATTTATAGGCTGCCCTTATTTCCGATTTCACAGAGTCAATTTTAACCTTTGAATTCCCACCATTTTTTCGTCTCTATTCTTGTGGCCCATGACGTACCACTTTTAGTTTTTCCACAACTTGATATGCATGGAAACCAATGAAGCCCCTTCGCCAACACTCAGACACAAAATAACACCCATCTTCCTTACTCCATCTCGGATCGTACATAAATCATTTTTTCCTCCGTGGTGGTGCCCCATCCGTATCTAGGATGAGCATGGCATGATCCGAGCCCTCCAAAACTTCGTGTTAGACCTTAGCCTCAGGATATTCTGCAATCCAACCATCGGAAGCGAAGCCTCGATCCAAGCATTGTTGGATTGGGCCTTTGTCTCGGTTGTTCCTCCACATATATGGGTAACCAATAAAACCCAAAACAAGTAGCCAAGAATTCGAAACAAACTCACAGAAATCCTGACGACTTGCCACATAACTATAATTCCCACCTTCTTTTTCCGAATCTTCCTGTATATCATTAAAATCCCCAAGAATAAGGCACTGCTCATCGGATGCCTCAATACATTGTGTCAAGATCCTCCATTGTTCTTTTTGAGTTTTATCGTCCGCACTTGCATACACTCCAAACAATTTGCAGTTTTTGTTCTTGAACTCATCATAAAAATCCACTTCAATAAAAAAAAAAACTTGCATATTTAACTAACATGACCTGCGTATAATTCCTCTAAAAAATGCATAATCCTCCGCCTATATACCCTTGGGCTCAACAACATTCATAAATTCCATTCCTAACTTTCGCTTTAAATATACATAGTGGTGACTTCGGTTTTTTGTTTCCAGGAGCATCAATATGTCAAAGGTGTGGAGCCTACTTTTCTCCAACAAATTAGCCCTGACAGTTCCAATATATCATCTTCATTGCGCCCTTGGAGACCCCTTAAGGATGGTCTCATCCGGCTTAGTCAATAGTGGTGCGTTCTTCGAATGAATACGTCTACACTCTGCCTCCAACTCCTTAGATTAGTCTCAACCTCATGAATCATGCTTTTCTTCCCTTTCCGTGCCCTGAAAATTACCTCAATAACGGGCTTAAGTTTGAAAGGGTCATCATCCCTAGGAACCGCCCCTCCTAACACCCCATTACCCCCAAGGGAATACTGATGCTCACCTGTATTCTTCCATATGGTATCACTACCTTCCTCTACATCTTGCAACGCAACATTGCGATCAATTTCCCGTTCCCTTTCTTGAGAAGCCTTAATCCCATTTCTGCATCAACAACTTCATCAAGAGTTTTTAGGACCACATTTATTGCTCTTGGAGCAATCACCCTATCAGGTCTAATTAGGCCAGTGTCAAAAACAGCCTCCTTAGCCTTTCTTACCACCTCTTCTTCCTCCCACTGTCTTCATATCCTTGCCTCAAGCGATTCCATGGCTTCAGTAGGTCCACGGACATTCCTTCGTGGTTTATTAGGAGAGACTGTAATATCCATCAATTCATCTTTCGGCTTTTTCTCCCCTCTATTCGACTTACGAGATGAATTTTCCCCAAATTCAGTTGATTGGGATCTCCAGTTAGAACCTGAATAACGTCTGTCTCTTCGATGGCCCTCTTTTCCACTGCCCACCATCCACGAGTCTTAGGTGAATTCGCTCTTCCTCTAAAATAGCCCATTTATGTTGACTTCCCCCTTGCCGAGTTCAAAAAATTCCCTCTCAAATCCGCTTCTGCATCAAGGCTCTTATACACAAACAGCTTCCCATCCATATGGCTCTATTGCCCCTCTTCGTTGCCTTCTATGAGCTTTTCCTTACACACCCTTGTTGCATGCCCCAGTAGACCGCAGATTAAACAGTATCGAGGGAGAAACTATTGGAAGAAGTTCTAGGATTAGTCTAAGTTAATCCTAAATCCTAGTCGGCAAGCATGGGTGTATGTATGGTACATTGCAGTCTAACAACTAAGTATGGCTGTCATAGTTGTCATAGTGGTGACAGCTATCATTCTCACTAATTCAAGGGATTTCCACCTTGCTTTAGTTATTGATTGTCCTCACCTTTAGTTGTTGGTAAAGCATAAATCAAGGAAGTGTTGCTCCATGTTTTCTGCTTTACTTTTCCTTGTTTTCGGCTTCTGTTTCTTTTCCTTTCTTCCGCTCATTTATATGAGCTTTCCTTGTACTTTGTTTTACATAATACAAAAATAGACATTCAAAATTCAATATGGTATCAGAGCAGTGATCTCTATCAACCTGCTTCTGAGTATCGTCTTCCTGTTTCCCTTTCTTCTCTATCATGGCTGAAGAGAGCTCCGTGCATGGCGAAGAAGTAAACTCGCATGCTGCGTCTTCTTCATCTCATCTAGACATTGATATCAATCCAAATCAACGTCTCAGTTCGGTCATACTAAATGAGTTTAACTATCTCCCGTGGGAGAGAGTTGTCTCCCTTGCGTTAGGAGGACGATCGAAGCTTGGTTATGTTAATGGCGTGATTCCAGCACCTGATGTGTCCTCATCCGATTACAATGATTGGCTGTGCAAGGACCAGCTGGTCATGTCATGGCTGCTCAACTCTATGGATCGAAAGATTGCAAAAATCTTCAGTTATGCGGAATCTTCATACGTTCTCTGGAAAAATCTCAAAGAGATGTATGGAAATCAGAATAACGCAGCTCGAGTGTTCCAGCTAAAGAAGGATATTGCTAGTCTACAACAGGAAGGGAACTCGTTTGTGCATCATCTTGGCAAGTTGACCACCATGTGGAATAAGTTGAATGTTTATCGGCCACACACCATTGACGCTGCCGTGTTGATCAAGAGAGCTGAGGAAGATAAAATCTTTCAGCTTCTAGCAAGTTTGAACTTCCTTCCTTCTCAAGTGTGTGTGCCACTATCCAAAGGGAAGAAACTCGCAGAAAAAATCATGACTGTGGAATTAAAGTCAAATATACTAGAATCTAGGGTATATTTCTCAAATCACAAGGCTAGTGAAGAGAGGAGATATAAAGGAAAGAAACCCACTGTGAAGTGTAGCTATTGTGATAATGGTGGACATACACGAGATCATTGCTGGATTCTCCATCCTGAACTAAGACCCAAGCATTCGAGGGACAGCAACAAGAGCTTCATTAGAGGAGCACACAACTCATCACCCAAGGCAAATCATACCATGACCTCTCATTCCGAGGAAGCACATATGTTCACCTCTAATCCGGCCATGCTGATAAATGAATTTGCTGCCTTCCTTCACAAGAAACAAGGTGGTGGGGAGAATGAAGTATCAACCAGTCATGTTGACAACAAACCAGCTGCTCTACTTGGGCAGTTTGCTGGTTTTTTGGCTGGGAAAGAAGGCGTGACACAACAAGATATTCCAGGTATCTTACGATCCTTCTCAACTGCTCTTAAAATAGGTAATATGCATGATTATTGGATTATAGATTCAGGAGCCACTGATCATATGACCAACAAGTCCACAAATCTGTATGATTTTAAAAAACTTTCACGTCCATCCCAAGTGTCAGTTGCTAATGGCAAGGGTGCCATGGTTGTAGGGAAAGGAAAAATACATTTGATCTCTAGTAATGTCGAGTCTGAGGCCCTATATGTTCCTTCATTCCCTTTTCAGCTTTTATCTGTTGGAAAAATCACAAACTCACTAAACTGTACTGCTATCTTCTCTCCAAAAACTGTGATTTTTCAGGATATCACCACCAAGAAGATGATTGGTGAAGGTTTTTTTCTAAACGGCCTTTACTATCTTTTCCAGCATGTTCAAACTCCCAAGGCTTTTCAAGTCACCTCAAGCCTGATTCAGGAACAACAACTTTGGCACCGACGTCTTGCACATCCTTCTGATAAAGTCCTATCCTTTTTGTTTCCAAACTTGTGCAAGTTTACAAGTTCTTGTGATGTGTGTCATTTTTCTAAATTCACTAGATTACCTTTCACCTCCTCTCTATCTAGGGCTAGTAATCCTTTTGAAATCGTGCATTCCGATGTTTGGGGACCAGTTCTAGAGTCCTTTGACGGATACAAATACTTTGTAACCTTTGTGGATGATTTCACAAGGATAACTTGGTTATATCTTTTGAAATTTAAAAATGAAGTGTTGGAAGTTTTTCAAGATTTTCATAGACTTGTAAACACTCAATTTGCTTCAAATATTCATGTCTTACGATCAGATAATGGCTCCAAATATATGTCCCATAATATGTCTCATTATCTAAGCACACATGGCATACTACATCAAACCAGTTGTGTTGGAACACCCCAACAAAACGGGGTAGCAGAAAGGAAGAATAGAGACCTACTTGAAAAAACTAGGGCCCTGATGTTTCACTCGAATGTGCCAAAAAAATTCTGGTCTCAAGGTGTTCTTACTGCTGCATATCTTATCAATAGATTGCCCAGTAAGGTTTTGAATTTTAAATCACCCTATGAGATCCTAAAAGGCAGACAAATCGATTTGTCACACTTACGAGTGTTCGGATGTACATGCTTTGTTCACATTCAAGCATAAAAACGTGACAAGCTAGAACCACGAGCTGCCAAATGTGTTTTCTTGGGCTACTCTTCCACTCAAAAGGGTTACAAATGTTACAATCCCGCAACTAGGAAAATGGTTGTTTCAAGAGATGTAAGATTTGAGGAACCAATGCCTTACTTCACTCAACCTCTGGACTACTCTCAAGAGGGGGAGAACATGCTTGATTTGTTTCCAATACCATATCCATGTAAAGAAGACGCAACGGGTGTCATAAGGGACCAAACACTGAATGAGGTCCATTCTCAGTCTCACAACTTGCATAACACACCACCAGTGGCACCTGATGAACTTATCTTATCTGAACCCTCAAGAAGTCCTTCCAACCAAGAGACTGCTCAACTACCAGTGGTTTAACCTCCCACAGTTCGTCGAAATCCTTCCCGTGAGAGGAGACTCCCATCCAAGTTAAATGATTATGTAACTTACAATGTCAGGCATCCCTTAACTTCTGTTATTAATTACAGCAAAGTGTCACCTTCATTTGCTCCATTCCTCAATACAGTTACTGAGACCTATGAACCTCAAAGCTTTCAAGAAGCTAAATTACATAGCGAATGGAGAGCTGCTATGGCAGAAGAGCTTCAAGCTCTTCACGAAAACAACACCTGGACCATCATGAAGCTTCCTAAAGGAAAGAAGGCTGTAGGAAGTCGTTGGGTGTACAAGATCAAGTTCCATTCATATGGCACGATTGAAAGACACAAGGCTCGATTGGTTGCTCGTGGATTTACTCAGACTTATGGAGTAGATTACAAAGAGACCTTTGCACCTGTGGCAAAGATGAATACAGTGAGGGTGCTGTTATCTGTTGCCATTAACAATACATGGCCTCTCTTTCAAATGGATGTTAAAAATGCCTTTTTACATGGGGAACTAGAAGAAGAAGTTTTCATGAAAATCCCTCCGAGTCATCCTCAATCAAACAATCCAGACCTGGTGTGCAGACTTCATAAAGCCATTTATGGCCTCAAGCAAAGTCCCCGAGCATGGTATGCCAAGCTCAGTCTTGTCCTAGAGGGAGTTGGTTTCTCTCAGAGCAATGCTGATTCCTCCCTATTTGTGCGATCGGGCAAATCTGGTAAACTTGTGGTGGTTATTTATGTCGATGACCTAATTGTTACAGGTGATAATGTTTCTGAGATTAGTGCTCTTAAACAATATCTCAGTCACAAATTTGCTATCAAAGATCTCGGCACTCTTAAATATTTCTTAGGAATCGAGGTGGCACATTCCCACAAGGGCTGTTTTCTAAATCAGCGCAAGTACATCATTGATCTTCTCCATGAGGCAAACATGACAGATTGTAAACCTGCTCGGACACCTTTGAATAGCAACTTGAAGCTGCAGTCTCATGGTGATCTCATTCCTAATATAGAGTATTATCAGAGATTGGTTGGCAAACTTATTTACCTAACTATCACTCGTCCTGATATATCATATGTTGTGAGCCTTGTTAGTCAGTTCATGCATGCTCCAAACACAGATCACATGAAGATTGTTCATCGTGTGCTTCACTATTTGAAGGGTTCCATTGGTAGAGGGATCCTCATGCGCAATAATGGTCATACTCAGATCTCAGGATATACAGATGCAGATTGGGCAGGGAACTCTCTCGATCGCAAGTCTATCACTGGTTTTTGCACATTCGTAGGGGGTAATCTTGTCACCTGGAAGAGCAAGAAACAAAGTGTGGTTGCACGCTCAAGTGCAGAGGCAGAATATGATGCTATGGCATCAATGGCATGTGAACTCACTAGGCTCAAAACTCTACTCTCAGATCTAGGGTTTCCTCACCCGCAACCTATGTCCCTTCACTGTGACAATCAAGCAGCAATGCACATTGCATCAAATCCTGTCTTTCATGAGCGAACTAAACACATTGAAGTTGATTGTCATTATGTTCGAAATCAAGTGCAGTCCAAGGTAATTGCTACACACTTCATTCGCAGTCATGATCAGCTAGCAGATATCTTCACCAAAGGACTGGCATTTACTACTTTTCATCATCTCCTATCCAAGCTCTGATCAATTGATCCCTTTGATCCAGCTTGAGGGGGAGTATTGGAAGAAGTTCTAGGGTTAGTCTAAGTTAATCCTAAATCCTAGTCGGCAAGCATGGGTGTATGTATGGTACATTGCAGTCTAACAACTAAGTATGGCTGTCATAGTTGTCATAGTGGTGACAGCTATCATTCTCACTAATTCAAGGGATTTCCACCTTGCTTTAGTTGTTGATTGTCCTCATCTTTAGTTGTTGGTAAAGCATAAATCAAGGAAGTGTTGTTCCATGTTTTCTGCTTTACTTTTCCATGTTTTCTGCTTTACTTTTCCTTGTTTTCGGCTTCTGTTTCTTTTCCTTTCTTCCGCTCATTTATATGAGCTTTCCTTGTACTTTGTTTTACATAATACAAAAATAGACATTCAAAATTCAATAGAAACTCATACTTAAAGTCCACCCACATTTGTCCTTCATCCAAAAAGTTAACGAAGATTCCCTGCATTACTGGTTCACACATATTGAAACGAATTTTCAATCGTCCAATGCGGTCTCTATACTAACAGAGTTATTAACCTTCAACACCGTCCCCATAATGCCACCAATGGATTGTACCACCGCCGCCGTCATGCTTAATGGAGGAACGTTGTGCATTTGAACCCAGAATATGCCCAAAAAGAGTCGGTCACAACGGTGATTCCCTTTCTCAAAACGATCTGTCGCCATAACAGGTGTGGAAGGTTGGGCCACCTGGATAAGTACTATGCTTACGAGGTCAGGAACCGCAACAATGAATTCCCTTACAATACTAATATGATTGGCTAACAAGTTAGAATGCAGAAATTCTAGTCCTTCAATACCTACGAGAGCAGCAGCGGTGGCTGCCCCTCTAGGTGGTGGAACATACCAAACTCCGACACGGTTAACCCAATGTCGTGGATGCCAACCTCGACTAGGCCTCAAAGTTCCCATGCAGTTGCGATGTCAATAAGCTCTGCCATGCATACTGGTGGGCCATCTTGGAGCTTTAATTTTCCACTAATGTCAACACCCTCTCTGTCACACCACAAAATATCTCTGCCTTTGATTACCTTCAGAGAAACTTCCCCACCATTAATTCTACGACTTATTCCTTTTGTCCTTATGACCCCACCTCCAATCAAACACCATAAAAGTCTTTAACTATCCCAACCTTGTTGGCTACTAACCCATCACCACCACATATCTTACCCCCAACATATCACATCTTTCATCCAACTTCCCTTATCCTCTCACCCAAAAAATGGAAACAAACCTGTTGTCTCAACTATTTTTTTTTCTCCAATGGCTATGGCAACCATTACTGATATATTGGGAATTTCCAAAAATAATTCCAACACATAAGTCATAGGAACCCCAACTACCCATTCGGCCTCATCCAGCACTTTGTCCCCTTATTCTTCAGCTTCCCAAATGATGTCATCTACAACAAACATCCAATACATTACAGGAGGCATTCTGTTGTCCTCCCCCCCCCCAGCAAAACCTCTGCTAAAAAGACCTTTGGATTTCTCTATCCCCAACATCATCACAAAAACAAAAAACCTAAACTCCCCCTGCTTTGGCTATAATGGTTAGTTTGGAATCCTATGAGGCAGCGGCTCAAAAGAATTACCTGTGACTGGTGCTACCTGTCGGAACATTGGCCTTAGCCGTAGGCCTTATGTTAGTCATCAAGTTGGCCTATCTCCCTTGGCGACTACCTGGGTTACACAGCCGAAAGATGTCGGGGTAGACTCGGCTTGCCCTGCTTCTGATTCTATCCCAGCAAAAATGGGTAAAGGTAAAGCTCTGATGGTTGTGGAGGACCTTAATAATCTCCAGGGTGGTGGTGGCTGGCCCGACATAGCCATGGGTCCAAAATGATCTACCTTGCTTGGAACTGTCAATAGATTGGGCAAGACTTAACAGTTGATGCTCTTAGAGTGCAATTAAAAATAAATAAGCCCTCAGTTGTAATTTATCTTAAACTAAATGTAAAGGTGTAGGTATTGTGTGCACTTGCCGCACCCTATTTATGTCATCTTCTGGAAGATCAAGTAGTTTATGTCTTTGGTGGAAAGACCATATTTCTATTCAAATCATGTATGCCTCTGTTTTTATTCTGGATACCATCGTGTAGGATTCTGTCATTGACTCTACCATCCATGTTTCTTGGCTTTACAATCCCCCTTATAGCCACCAAAAACGGAAATTTTGGGAGACTAACTGCTTATCTCTTTTTGCAACGAGTTGGCCTTGGATATGCATTAGGGACTTCAATGAACTATTATGGCTGGCATGAAAAATCCGGTGGTAAGGAGTGAGCCAAATCGTCGACGTTATCTTTGTAATTTCATTCAAGCAAAAGCTTTGGTGGATATTGGCTTTTTGGGCCCTAAGTTCACTTGGGAAAGGAACTGAGAAAAGTTGGGTAGAATTGAAGAAATATTGGACCGTACGTTCTTGTTAACGACTCTTGGCTGGAGACGTGGCCGATGGCGGCTCTCTATCATTAGCCCTAAGCCCTTTTGTTTGGAATTATCATGGGTATGGGATCCCGAGTTCCCGTTTGTTCTAAAAGAAGCTTGAAATGATAATGTAGATGGTTCATACTTTTCGTCTGGGTTCTCTAATATTGCTAATTGTAAGGAAAAAATTAGAGCTTGGAGTAAAAAATTCAAAAACAATCGCCGGACAATTAACCGGTTGTTGTCTAAGCGTAAGGCTAATGAACACCAAGCTATTCCGTCGATTAGAAAAGAGTTGGCTTAGTCTACTACTTGTTTGCTGCAAGATGCCTGGATGAGGGAAAAACTATATTGGCTCTAACGCTCGAGAATCTCCTAGCTTAAGGATGAAGATAGAAATACATCTTTTTTTTTTCACAAACTACCATTCAACGTCGATAATGGAATAGGATCTTGAGCCTCAAAGCTAAGGAGGATATTTGGCTTACTGAGGATACGAAGATTCGAAACCATATTGATGGTTTCTTCAAAAATTTGTTCACATCCGTGGGCCCTCGACCCCTTGACGCGGCTTTAGCTGGTCTTACCTCTATTGTCTCTGATGCTATCAACTGTGAGTTGCACCAACCCTTCACTCTAGAAGACATTAAAGTTGCGGTTCATGAGTTAGATGGTCTGAAAGTTGTTGGCCCGGATGGCTTTCATGGTATGTTCTACCAACGCTGTTGGGATACTATCAATTGTCTGATGGCGGGCATGGTTTCTGAATTTTCTGGCCAAGGCAGTTTCCCACATGTGTTGAATTCCACCAATCTGATTCCAATTCCAAAAGTTCCCAATCCGGAACATATCTCTCAATTACGGCTCATTAGTCTATGTAATTTCTCCTATAAAGTGCTCTCCAAGCTTTTGGCAAGCAGGTTAAAAGTGCATCTTCCTAGCCTTATCTCTCATCACCAGTGTGCTTTTGTTCCAAGTTGCCAAATTCAAGATAATATTTTTGCGGCGCATGAGGCTTTCTACTATCTTAAAAATAAGAAAACAAAGCATGGGTTTGAACTGGGAATGAAAGTTACATGAATAAAGCCTATGACAGGGTGGAAAGGAGCTTTCTTGAGGCGGTACTTATCTGTCTTGGTTTCCATATCCTCTGTGGATTTCCTTGGTTATGAATTGTGTTAAGACGGTCTCTTTTTCTATCTCCTTTAATGGGAAAGCGGATGACTCCTTTTTCCCTTATCGGGGTCTTCGGTAGGGGGATCCACCGTCTCCATATCTGTTTTGGTTTGTTACGGAAGCTATATCTACTTTAATTGCCATTCATTGTTTGAACGGGGTATTCTTTTGGGCCCCTCCTGTCCTACACTGTCACATTTGTATTTTGCCGATGACCCCCTTTTCTTTATTAATGCGGATCTTGATAACTGTCAGGCTTTGAGGGACATTCTTGACATTTACTACATGGCCTCGGGACAAGCCATCAACCAACAGAAGTCTTTGATTGTCTGCTCTGCCAACTCCCCATGCATGTCATTAATGAGGCATGCAGTATCTTCAACATGCCACCTTCTTTGGATCCAGGTAAATATCTTGGTTTAAGCATGTAAATCAACATGCATCCATATTACACAGCCTTTTTAATCAACATTCAAGTTTCAAATCTTTGGATAAAAAAAAAGTTGGCTAAAAAATTCATTAAAAAATAATGTACTGGTCTCCAAATCCAACCAGTTAGACATTCTTCTTTTAGAGTAGCATGCTATCATGTCATGATTTACAAACCACAAATCCATGCAACCTTCCTTTAAACAAAATTTCTCAAACAACCCCACTTTGACGAAGTTTTACAAACATTCGTTTTTTAATGGTTTAACAGCATCCTTAATGATATCAAGGTTGGAACTCGAATCATTCTTCTGCATTAAACTTATACCTGATGAAGCACTCACAAAAACATTAGACAACGCAACAAGATTATCATTATTAATTCATGCAAACACTTGCAATTATAAATGAATTTATGTAGAGCTAACTCATGGCTCTAATACCAAATGTTGAAACTTTAAAGGTTAGCTACAACACACGAAACAAGTGAAGTACATAGTATGAATCGATGCAAACCTGATGAAGACATTACTAAATTATAGAGGATAAGTCTTCTACTCCATGGGGACCTTATGCTCTCACTAGAATAGGGCTAGTTACAGAAAAAGAACGTGTTCCTTGATAGCACAATATTTATACATTTATATTGCCCTTATTTCCTAAGTTTTATGCTATATTTTCATGTGAAATTGGTTGTTTGATGTGTCTAGTGCGTATTTTGTAGATAATGGACCGTAGAGAAGACTTTCAAGTCTTTTTGTGATTTTAAGGTTAAAAAGGATCAAAGCTGTGAAAAACTAAAATCAAGAAGTATTCCAACAATCATCAGATGCAAAGTTGTTCAATCCGCAAATTAATGGCTGCTGTTTGGAAATTGTAATTGGAGTTGGAAGGTGCTTTTCAGAATTGTCATTTTCGTTGGGCCCTCAGAAATTGATCAGGACGAACTAGGTGTTGTGCAATATATGTACAAAAATCTCTGGATGTCTAGTTTCGGTATAATTTTACAGATCATGATTCTAATGCTTCTAGAAGAAATTATACCTATTTTAGTGCGAGAAGGTCGGTTTAGGAATTCTACGTGATTCTAAATTATTCAAGTCCAGTTTGAGTCAAGAAACCGAAGTCTAATGATATTGGGACTCCTGTTTGGGCTGGAATACAACAATTGTGGCAACGGTTTATTGAAACTCTATATTCCTTGGACCATTTTTTAAAGGAAGATGAGCAGCAACATGAAAGAGAGAAACTCACGTCATCAGATTGTTTTGAGTTGATTGACCTAAGGAGGAAGCCAGACACCAAGGGTTCTCTAAGGGTTTTTCAATATCTTTTTCAGACTTTGTATTTATGATTTTTATAACTATGACTTTCTGTAATTTGATGGCTATGAGTAACTGAATTCTTTATTAGGAATCCGATGTAGCCTTCATGATGATTCTATGTCTTAATTAACTTTATTCTTTTATCAATTCAAAGGTTTCTAGTTTCAATCATTCTTTATGTTCATGTTATTGATTAGCTACCTTTAATATGAATTTTTAGACGTATGAGACAAGGTTATAGTAGACGCCATATGCTTAGCCTTGAGATAGCTCTCTTGGATGAATGAATTGTTGTTGATGCAGACGTCATCCTAAGACACTTTTTTGGTTTTCTTTGTTCTTCTTGTACTTAATGGATTTTTGATTATTGGCTTAGACTAGACACCATGGTTAAGTTGATGATTAAAAGTACTTGGTTTCACCCGGACGCCTAACGTACAATCATAATAAAGAAAGAATGAAACCTAGAACCTGCATTGAATTGTTCTTACTATGTTATCTAATGACATAGAATTGGATTGATATGGTGAAGTCGGATACCTAGTATTTCAACCATTGTTTTCAGAAATTATTTACACACATTCTCTTTTTAATTTACTGCACTTTAGATTACTTGATCAACTTCTTTTTGGTTAATTATTTAAACTTCATAGTTTAGTTGTTTTTGTTATTTCTATTCTTGTGAGTACTGCATAATTGGACTTAATTAGGTGACTTTACAAATCTATGTGGGTACGACACTCGTATTTGCTTGCTATACTATCATATCGATTCGTGCACTTGCGAGAAATATAATTTGTTTATGGCGCCGTTGCCGAGGATTTGTCTTCAAGTCCTATCTAATTATTTCTAGTTGTGTATCCCCTAAATTTGTTTATTTTATTTGTTCTAAATTTATTTGTTTTTGTAGGTAGTGAATGCAAGGTCATCGATCTCAAGAAGGAGAACTATTGCCGATCAATGATAATATTGATCGAATAAAAAGAAGTACAAAAAACCACCGAGAAGAAGAAGCGTTGGATAGTGAATTTGATTCCAATCAAAGAGAAACTTCCACATCAGAGGTCATCCAAAACAAGATGGTAGATGCAAATCCACATCCCATGAAAGAATTTGCTTGCTCAGTTGTAGAAACATCACCATCATCCATTCTATATTAGTTGCTACAGCTAGAAATTATGAGTTGAAAAATACTCATTATAATATGCTTCCTTCTTTTTATGGTGTTGCTAGTGAAGATCCTTTGTCATTCATTCGTGATTTTTATGCTACAATTCAAAGTTTTCCTTTGCAGGGATTAAGTGAAGATCAATTGCAGATGAGGTGTTTCCCATGCACTATGAAGGACAAAGCTAAGCAATGACTTATGTCTTTGACACCCAGAACACTTGCAACATGGGAAGCAAACTACAATAAGTTTGTTGGAAATTTTTATTCGCATCAGAAGACTACTAAACTCAGGAGCAAGATCACCACTTTTTCCTTTGTTGGAATGCTTTAAAATTTTATTCGCATCAGAAGACTACTAAACTCAGTAGAAATTTTATTCCCATGCATCATAAGTTTGTTGGAACGCTTTAAAGTACTTCTAATCCAATGTCCTCACCATCTTTATCCTTTAGAATTACAAAATCAGTTTTTCTATGATGGATTAACCCAAGCTTGTCAGGCTACTGTTGATAATGCTGCAAGTGATGCCATAGTGAAAAGACTACACAACAAACTTATGAGCTATATGACGACATGCTTGGTGCAAATTCTCAGTAGAAAAGTGTTTGGGGTAAGCATTTAAGCATTTATGAAATTAGTCCTAATACTGACCTTGCTATGCAGGTGGCTGACTTAACCAAACAAATCAAAACATTGAGCAATGTAGTCATGAATAATGGATCGGCTCCTGGTGAGGTATGTGCAATATGTGGTATTTTTTGTCATGTTTCTAATGTTTGTCCATCTAGTGAGGCTTTTCCAGAATATTTACAAGAGCAAGCTAATATGATGAATACCTCCAATCAGAAACCTAAATTTGATCCTTTTTCAAATAATTATAATATAGTTTGGAGGTTTTATCCTAATCTTTCATGGAATAATAATCAAAATCAAAATCAAGCTAGCTATTCTTTCTAGCAAGGAAAGCCCTCATTAGAAGACACATTGAATAATTTTATACAAGTATGCCAAAATAGCCAAAAAAGCAACAAGGCCTCTTTAAGGAAGCTAGAAGTACAAGTTGAGAACGAGGGTTTCATGGTGGAGAAGAGGAAGGAGACCCAGTCCGAAGTAGGAGAGTGCACATTCTTCGGCGGTCAAGCCCAGCAACCCTTCCGCCTTCCATGCCTTCAAAATGATAATTTGGGCGTTGGGTTGGGGTTTTTGCTTTTAGGTAGAAGACGGGTTGTAGAAGGAAGAAGGAAGGGAGGGGGTTGGGGGGAGGTATAAGACGGGTGGGGTTTGTTTGTTTGTTTTATTTTTTTTTTTTTTTCTTTTGGTACTTTTTTAATATTGAAGTGGCCCATATTGACACATGGCGCTCAGTTGTTATCCACGTGGGCGCCACATCATCAGTTAACAAAAGTTCTAACGGAAAACTTAACGAATGTATGAAATTGTCCCAAAATTATGACTTGATGTATGACTCTAGGATGAAAAAAACTTCATGTACCAAATGTTGAAAACCACGAAACTTCAGGATAGTAAATTGAGATTAACTCTAAATTCAACATTCAACATGCATTCAACCAAAATAAATATATATTTTTCGATTTGGTTTGGGATTTTCGAACTATTAAATATGTAATCTTGCTTCCTATACCGAAAGGTTCAGAATTGGTTTGGTATAGATCCCAAAAATTTCAGTGTTATCGGTTTGAGAATTTTTCGGTATGGGATCGGGATTTTTTTGGTTTGGTTTGAGATTTTCGGGAAAAAATTTTAGTCCTAAGAAGATATAGATAATAATTTTTTGCGTAAATCAGGGTTTAGGGATAAGTTTGAAGGATATTGCGATCTCGTATGAAATTACATTATTACCCTCTTTTTTTTAAATGATAGAAGATTAATTTATTTTTTTACCATTTTTTTATTGATAAAGAATGTTTCATTAATGAGTAGGGATTTCATACAAACCGTTACATTTACTTTATACTTTGCTGCTAAATTTGTTCTACTTGGATGAAAAAATAAAAAAAACTAATTTACAATAAATTAATTAATTGAAAAAAAAAATTTCAGAATCATCTTCTTCTCCATTTTGACGGTTCCCACTCGTCTTCTCCTTCATCTTCTCCAAAGTCGATATCTAGCAACAGCAATTAATTTTCCAGATCGAAAGATCCTTCTTCCCCACTCCATCCGTCTCTCCCCCTTCCTTCCTTCCTTCCTTCCTTAACCACAACCCACTTCCAGTCTCTCAATCCGAGATCCATCTCTTAGTGTTGATAAAATTCCTATCCCCCTTCAATTAATTAAACAAAAATGCATTGGAGGCCATCTTCGCCGCCTCTCAGATGGATTGATTGTGGGTGCGCCAGGCGAGTAGTGCAACGGCATCGCCAGCTCGATGCTGGTCTCGGACGGGAACAACAACGATTTAGTGGGGTTTCAATGGTACGTTTCTGGGTTCTTGCAGATCCGATTTCAGGCAACAACAGGCGGCTCGGCTTCAGACAGCAATTTCTGGCATTTCTGCGATCTAAGAAAAGCAGATCTCGCGAGTCTCCAGTACGGCTTCGGTCCGTGAGGGGTTGATAGATCAGTTTCGATGCGTGCGGTAGTTTGACAACAGATTGTCGCGCGGTGCAGGAATACAATGCAGCAGGCGTGCGAGACAAAACGAGTACGAGTCCTTGTCGAAGTTCAAACAGCTACTCCGGCACTGATTTCAGATTGAATTTTCTAGTACACGGTTAATTAGTCAGTGTATGTTGTTCTTGTTTTAGATTTTTATAGAGAGAAAATTATGGGATCTGGACATGCGGTTTATTTAGTTGGGGCTTTCGATTTGGATGCCTTGTGGTTAATAGAGAAGAAAAATGTATGAACTCAATGGAATTCAATGGTGCGGAGCAAATGAATCGTTGGTGAATACTGGGATAAGGGATGAGGAAATCCAAGCAAGGAAGCAGAGAGAATAAAAATAAAAATAAAAAAGAAAACTAATTAAAAAAGTTTGGAAATATTGAGTTTAACAATAAGGGTAAAATAACGGGTAAAATAAATAAATTTTTTAGTGTAAAAATGTAATTTTTCGTTAAAATAAACAGTACTGCGGATTTTTGGTTAAAAGTTTCAAATAAAAATTGATTTTCTATAATTAATCTTTTTTATTTGTTTTTTATTCACATGCTGTAATGTTGGTAGCAACCTATAAATGTAAATCTTATATTTGTCACATCATTATTTAACGAATAACTTAACAAATTTTCTGACGGATGTATGAAATTGAAATAAAATAAATGTAAAGAGATATATGAAATTGAAATGAAATAAAAGTAAATGTATGATTGAAATGTTTTCAAAATATTGTATAAGATTGTAATTGAGCTCAAATTTAAGGTGGTAAATCATAATTCTCAATCTTAATTTATCAATAACTAAATTGATGACTTGTATACTCTTACCATTTTTTAATGTACAATACACGGTTATAAATTTACAAAACCGGAAGTAATTAGCGAGGGTGAAACTGAATCATAGGGAATTGATCAGAGGACGGAGCCTTCGTGAATGGTTGACAATCTAATCCTAAAAGAACGAGTAGCCAACTTTGCCTTTCTCGATGTGTATCTCCGCAATTTCCTAACCGACGATGACCCACCGCCGCAGCCGCTACAACTCATCATCTTCTGGCCTTTGTACGCTAATGACCCTCCACCTCCAATCGTTAATCCATTCATGCTCAAATCACCTCCGTCGCCCTCGGCCGACGAGTTTGCATATTTATTATTATTCATCTCAATCACCGGAGAAATGCGGGCCTTTTTGTAATTACGGTATCCGCTTCCCTTATTTTCCTTTTTGTTTCCCTTTTCTCTCTTGAAGGAGGAAGAAGAAGAAGATGCTTTGGTATTAATTTTCTGGAGGGCGAGGCTGGCTCTAACCGCCAGGGCCGCCATATCGGTGGCACTGAGGCGGCGTTGAAGCTTGGATCTGGGGAGTACGAAGTAGATCTGATTGGCCTCCAGCGGATCTTCGGAATCTAATGCCGGAATGTAACTGTCGTAATACAAACTGTCGGAATGACATATAAACAAAGACGACGATTGGTCGGCCTCAAGGACTTCGGAGACATTGAGGGGAACCGGGTATTCGTGGACACTTGCGTTCATGTAGATTACTTTGGCAGTGGACGACGATTCATCATCATCTCTTCCGCTAGAACTAGTCCCCCTGACGAGGACTATAGACCAGCATCCACCCATTATATCTTATGTACTTCCACACAATACTGAGCGACTGATGAGGCACAAGGCCAGGCGAGGCACTGAGCAAGATTAGAAAGAGAGAGAGAGAGAGAGAGAGAGAGAGAGAGAGAGAGAAATGTGAGGAGGACTAGTGGAGGAGAAGGGGTGGTCTATAGAGAGGAAATCAGGAAAGAAATAGACAGGAAATTAACTCGGAAAGAAAGAGAGGAAATTGTGTGGCAGGTGCGAAGTGGCTGCAAAAGCCTAAAAGGAAAGGGAATGGGAATTGCGTAAGCGAGGTCGTAAAGCAGGAAAGGACAAGCGGAGTTTTCAAATTTTGAGACTTTCCCTATTTTTCTTTCTGCAAATTAGAACAAGCAGATGACGCCCGATTCCTCCTAAGCGATGACGTCAAGATGCGGTTCAATTTCTCTCTCTCCCTCCAGTCAACTTGTGATGCGCGATGTATCAAACACGTGCTTGGCTTGGAATTTAATAAGGTCTGAAAGCCACCCAACCAAGACACACCAGATACAGACAATGACGATACCCCACCAGCTCAATCACCTTAAACAGTTAACACAAACTAGTTGACCGTTGACCATTGACCATTTATCAAAACCTCGTCCACCCAAAAATAACTGTAAACAGAACCTAACATCAAATATTGACACGTACATCTGTACACAATGAAAACATTTCCGCATCGTCTCCCCATCTTCTCCACTTCTCCAGCATCTCTCTCTCTCTCCATCTCCATCTTCTACTCTACAATATCTGAGCTTGAGTCCATTTCCACGTACGCTTGAGTCAGCACCATCATAATTTGATCCGCCATGTACGACGCCACTGCCTGAATCCAACCAAGATGCCCCAGTAGCGCAGCCATCGACATCTGAACCGGATTAGGAATTGGAATTGCCGTCAATCGTTGATGGGTAGCGTCGAATCGAGACGACGAGCTTTGGTTAGGAATTTTTAGGCACAGGTTTGAACCCCAGCTTCCAAAGCATCTTTCCTACATTTCAAAGCATTATCTTTGCTTCTGTTCATCTCAAAAATTTATCAGAAGACCAACAAAAAGCCCAAATTTGCCCGGAGAAGATGGCAGTGGGGGAGTGGGTTGTGGTTTAGGTGGTGAAGGAAGCGGGGGAGCAGGTGAATATTGTTGGGAAGAAGGGTGAGGATGTATGGTTGGTAGGGATGAGGCCCACAGTGTATTAGCTTTAGGTGTCAGATAATGGTGACGGTTTAATAAGCTATTACGTAGGATAAATTATATTCGACACATCATTCGGTTAATGGCGGATAAATCCTATCGGTTATATCCCTTCAGGAATTCCAAACTCTCTGTTTTTTTACTGCGCCTCCTCCCGCCCCCTCCTCTCCCTCTCGCCTCTCTCCCTCCACCGGCAAGCCATGCGCCGACGACGTCCCCGTTTTTGAATCTCATCAAGGCCGTCCGTTTTCTCTTCCCCTTCTTTCTCGTTCGTATCTCGGCCCTCCAATTCCGCCTGAGAACCGACGACGAGGATGATGAAGAAAGAAAACGGAGACGACGATCGTGTGCACGTCTTGGAGATCAACCTCGTCTCCGCCTAGGGTCTCAAGGCTCCCTCCGTCACCCTCCGCCGCATGCAGACCTACGCTCTCGCCTGGGTCGACTCCGCCCACAAGATCCGCTCTCGGGTCGACAAGGTGGGCGGTGAGAATCCAACATGGAATGATCGGTGCCTCTTCAAGGTCCCGTCCGGATTCCTCTCCAGCTAGACCTCCCAGGTCTCGGTCCAGATCTATGCCGTCGGATGCTTCCATGATCACCTCGTCGGCACCGTCCGATTTTTGATCAACAACTTTCTCGATGTCTCGTCCACCATTCCATCGTTTACGGCCATCCAAATCCGGTGACCTTCTGGAACATTCCGAGGGGTGTTGAATGTGGCCGCGTCGGTGATCGACGGCTCGAGTCTGGCTCCTGCGGTGAGCGAGCTGCCTGCGATCGGGTACCGCGACCTGATGGGAATGGGAGAGAGCTTCCGGCGCCGGCGACGCGACAGCATGACGAACAGATCAAAGAATTACTCCAGCGATTCGAAGGAGAACTCTTGCACTGAATCGACGGAAAAATCGGACTTGAGCGAATCGGCGGCGTCATCACCAGAGACGCCGTTGCCGCCTCTGAAGGAGCTGAACACGATCAGCGAATTGGCGGGAACAAGAAGCCAGGTGTTGAAGGCTCCTCCAACGGACGGCTCGCGTTTCCTGTGCTGCTTTCTGACGCAGAGGAAGATTAAATACAATCCGTCGGATCAGAATGCAGACGGGGCCCACAGCAGAGAAAGGTATTAAGGGAGAGTATAAAATTTCCAGGCGGGCACTGGAGATTGTTGGCTGTTACAGAGAACGTAAATTTGTACAAAATATTGTGTGCAAAAAATTATGCAATTGGTCGTGTAATAATAATATGATCAAATTTTCCTCTATATTTGAGGTGTTTCAATGGCAATCCAAGTGGTGGACTGGTGGATTTGCACATTTCTCATTTATTTTCAAGACTTGGTTTTTCATGCATTTTGCATTAATAATGTTTTTTTGTATCACATTTATTGTTGCATTTAAAAATTGTGGCTGGAGCAATTTTTACCATTGTGACTATGCGAACAAATATAAGTTGGTTTTTTGTTTAAATCATGTCAAAAGTACATAATACCAGTAACCCTAGTCATCCTCTTTTCCCTCGCATAGAAACCCCCCTTAAAATCCCCTGCTTCATTGCCAACCTTTCTCTTTGATTGGGTCGGCCGGCAACGCCTTCTCTTCCTCATTTTCTTTCTCCCCTATGGCCCACTACCAACCTCTCCCCACCACCCACACCCCCCCCCCCCAAACACCAACCTAATTCTACCCAGCCTCTCTCTTGCCTCCCATAGTTCTGGTCACCTTTCCACAGTTTTTTCAGGCTTATTTATCTTCCTTCTTTCTAGTAATTCTCTTAATTTTGAGTTTCCTGTCTTAGATCTGGGCTTTTATGCCCCCTTCTTCCTCTGTTGCTTCTTCCCGTTGTCAGTTCTTCACTGTCAACCTTTGATACTCGGCCCATAGCATGTCTTTCATCGGTTGCGTATTTTGGTGTTTGGTGGTTATTAAAGTGTGTTTAGTACTAATTGGTAGGATTATGGGAGCGTCTTTTGTGCGGGTGGCTCGCTCACCCCCATTTTCGATTTGTCCAGCTTGTTCGTGGGTTCTTCCTCTTGTTGGTGGTGGCGAATGAGCAATGGCGGCGCAATTATTGAGGTGGAGGTAGTAGTCTTCCAAATTTAGGGTTTTTGTTGTTATAGGCTTGCTCTTTTTGGACATTTTTGTTGTATTTTCTTTGGACTAAGCTTGTATTTGAACTGCCTTTGGGCTTTCTATTTCATACTAGCCTCTCCGCACGCGCTCTAGTGCATGCGAGAGGCTTGTTTTTTTTTTTTTTTTTTTCATTACAGGCGCTACGTGCCTCTATGATCTTTTACGTATGTCAAAACCACATGTCATGTGGTAGCCTTGTATTACACTTTTGTAAAGATCTTTTTATATTATGTGGAACTCACATCCTTCATTTGGTATACAGAACTATACAAACATTATTACAATAATATAAAAGACAAATTTTATCTACACATCACTTTACTATAAAAGACGAAAAGAAAATGATCACAAAGTACTTTTTTCTTGGTAACTTCATGAAACAGAAGGAGCTGGCAAAACAATCTTCTTAATTCTACATAAAAGCAAAAGAACAACTATTATATATTAGGGCTTTTTAGCTAATATGGTCTTTAAGATTTGTATAACTCATTATTTTGGTCCCTAAGATTTGAAATCAATAGAATTAGTCCCTGAGTTTGTCCACTATCAATCGTTTTGGTCATTCCTTGAAAAATCTCCATTAAATAAGAATAGAATGACCAAAATACCCTTAATTTTTGTCAAATCATTTTGACCCATTGTTTACTAAATTGAGGGTATAGTTGTTATTTTGATCATTATTTAATATAATTTAGCACGGAAGAACCAAAATGATTGATGGTTGACAATCTCATGAACCATTTCTATTGATTTCAAATCTCAGAGACCAAAATGATGTGTTATGTACATCTCAGAGACCATTTAAGCTAAAAAGCCTTATATTAGTATGGCCGAGGAACAAATCCAATTGGAAATTTTTACGTGACTACAATTATAAGCGAAGTTTGGAATTCACAAAATTTGCTGGGCAAACACTAAGGCTGTCATTATAGTAGAAAAACATGTTTGCGCGACGGCATCTTGCGCGACGAAGACAATTTTGTAGCGCAAAGTCCGTTTGCGCGACGTATAACACAAAACGTCGTGCAAACATACTTTGCGCGACGGTACTTTGGGCGACGAATGACGGCGTCACGCAAAACACCTTTGCGCGACATAGGTGAACATACGTCGCGCAAAACTGCTTTGCGCGACGTCGTCATTCGTCGCCAAACTTTTGGCGCCAAACCAAGAAGGTTTACCGCGTTTTTCGTTGACTTTGCGCGACGTAGGTCCTCATGCGTCGCGCAAAACAGCTTTGCGCGACGTAGGCTCTTATGCGTCGCGCAAAACAGCTTTGCGCGACGTAGGCTCTTATGCGTCGCGCAAAACATCTTTGCGTGACGAAGACTGGCGTCGCGCAAAGCTGTTTTGCACGACGTATGCTCACCTTCGTCGCGCAAAGCTGTTTTGCGCGACGCATGAGGACCTACGTCGCGCAAAGTCAACGACTTTTTTTATTTCTTTTCATTAGTTCGGGAAGCAGAAACTGCAAATCCAGTTTGTAGCAGCTACCTCCATCTTCTATCTCTCTCTTCAAAATCGTCTACCAGGTTTGAATTGATATTAATTCTTTGTCTTTTTTCGATTGCAATCTTTCCCTTGCTCTTAAACATGATGTAAACTCAATTAATAATATGTAGATCCTTCATGTGATTCATTTACGAAATTGAAATTGTAAAATCAAGGGAGATAACTATCTTGTTGATTTTCTTTTTCTCTATACACCAGGTAGTTCCAACAATACTTTAACTAGTAAATGTGCTTTGAAAAATATTGTGTTACTAACCTTGTTTCTACTAGTGCTCTTAGCATATGAGTATTTCTAGGATCCTTTCCATGCTGTTAATAGGAAAAATTAAGGAAATTATCTACCAGAAAGTAGTCATAGTATATGAGATAGACATTCATTTGATGCATATAAAAACTATGAACTTAATACAAATATTGTGTTCTTATATTAAATAAAAATGCTGAAAAAATGATTTTAAGGAGGAAACATGTAACATTATATATTATCGATCGTGTGTGGCTTAGAAACTTCTTTAGCTTACATACAGAAAGTTGAGCTAAAACATTATCACCTAACTAACATTGTTGTTGATTTTTGCTATATATGTTGCTATTTGCAAGTGTTAGTGTTGTGGTGGGAAAAGATATGAGAGTTGACTGGACAAAACCAACGAATTTAAATTTGAATGCAAATATAATTGCTTAACCCGGATTGAACATTGGACAAATACATATGACGACTGGAGAAGTTTGAACTCTAGCAACCAAAGGCGCTACAAGAATCTTATGCATACGTTATATTTTTGGAAAGTGATTTGTACGCACATTATAAACTCCTATTTATTTATGCCCAATTATAAACTGAATAAATTAGAAAATTTTCAAACTAATCATATAATACTCAATTGTAAACCATATTTGTACTTCAGTTAGCTTTCTCGAAATACCATGATTAAGTGACAATTAATAAAACAAAGGAAATATTTCTATAAACATAGGAAACTAGCTCTCCATGGAAATCACAGACAAATTAAGCCCTCCAAATCCCCTTATCCATGCATGGTCAACCCTTTTTCAATTATTATTAAGAGGAGGGGAGGGTACGAAACTATTACAATAATTTAGGGGAGGGGGGGAGTTTGTATTAATAGTTGGTGAAGGAAGAAGAAAGAGATGAGCGGGTCAAGAGAGAGAATGGGAATTTCAATTGTATTGCTTATTACATGATAAGGGTCAATGAGTCATACAATATGTTGTACAGCAACCCGACTTTACAACGAACTTGATCAATACAATCATAACAACTGGCATATGATTATTAGTTTCAAACCCGAGACGTATGGTAGTTCAAACACCTTGGGTGCACCAATAACATATGGCCTTGATTCTATCACATTTCCATGGGAGTCTAATATTTTTTTGATAATGTCATGTTTCTGCAGTACATAAGAACAATTAAATTTTACACAAGTGTCTTGCACATGTCATTTTCAGGGCAGTGTGGAGAGAAGGCCATTTAGTGGCTAATTGTTACAAGCAGTTTTTTCGAATGCTACTTTGAAGTGGCAACAAAGATTCGAACTCTGGAGGTAAACCATTTACTGGATGATTATTGGTACTGTAATTCTTCTGCAATTCTGGTGTCATAAAAGAGGTCAAACACACATTCATCATTTTCCCATTCCTGAGCATAATTATTATTTGGTGCTATGGTCTAAAGTAGTCTCAAATATAGAGCAGTAGGTTGTTCGAAATACTATGCAACCATAAGGCACATAGTTCTACTTCCTCATGATTGAGAGTTTAGATACATATAAACACTAACTCATCTTTTAAACTTCCATTTCCAATTTGTTAATTTATGTATACGTTCATATATGTGTCCAGTTATACATGGTTTTCAAATTAGCAACTGCATACACACGACCCATCTTTTCATTAGAATCACATATATACTTCATATCAACTAAGACATGCAAAATCACAAATCCTATAAATTGACAAGATTAGGTAGTGAAAGCAACTAAGACGACAAATTCATACAAGCTCTTCATCTAGTTGAAAAAGTAAACTGTCTACAAGTAAAACGGGACCAGGTTCTAGTATGTAACCTTCCTATTATAAATTTTTGATTTTTGGTGGAGAAAGGAAACCATCCAAATTTTCTGTTGTAAATAAGTTTTTCAATTTGATTGGAATCTTTTTATGAAACAAAGAACTTGGACCTTTTGGCTTTTGCAAAGGCATGCCACATCATGTTAAAGACAGAAATTCCTTAAACCTCTCTCTATCTCTCCCTCAAAACCTTCTCTTAAATTATTAGTTCTTTCCTTTCACTTGTTACTACCTTTTGTAATCAACTTTTTCACTATCATTATTTACTCTGATTGGTGATGACAGAGGCATGGCTACTATATCTCATATAAGAGTTTACCAGAAGCCGTGAAGCGAGGGAAAAATAATTTTCCCCATATATTTTTTATTTAGTTATTGGATTAAACAAAATAAAGGAGAACTAAGGACTAAATTAAGAGGTAGATGCGTAAAGTGAAATAAAGGGTGCATAAATCACTTTATATTAAATGAAGTCTAAGAGAAATTTGACTACATTTGAGATGTCACAGTGTACATAAATCACTTTATTTTCTTCGCTAAATTAATTTTTATTAATTTTATCTATTTTATTTAGTTTTAGTAATTATCGTGATTTAGTTTATTTGTATGCACATATTTTTGTACATCACCTACAAAATTGTTTTGTGGTGTACGAAGTTAATACTACTTAACTTCGTACACTTTTTTCAAGAAAAGCTTAGTTTCCCATTTGAGAATTAGTTGGATTTCATGCATGGATGCGAAAGCATGACTACGGTCCAATTAATTCTTGAATTGTCCCATTTTTTGGACAGTTTGGGAATGCAAAGTTATGTGTTGTAGTTTGCGGTTCATGGATTAAGTTTCGATAGTGGAAATTTTGGTAACATTTCTTGATGTTCTTCGAGTACACGGTGGATATTATGTATCTAAAGCGTGCACTTGAAGAACTGTAAGGAGATGCTGCCGAAATTAGCCCACGTCAAAATTTAATCCATTGGAATCGTAAATTACGACACATAACTGTGCATTCCCGAATGGGATAGGGCCCTTACTGGAGGAATAAGGTGACAAAATAATAGTTAAAGTTGTTGTAACTCTTGTACTTTTATTGGGATTGCAGACAAAATGGACAGACAGTGGATACATAATCATAATAGATGTGCTATTCAGTACTTGGATGGAATAGATGAGTTCATTAAATTCGCCACTAGACACAACCTAGCTTCAACTCATATCCGATGTCCATGTAGGAGGTGTAACAACTCAATGTGGGAGACATTCGAAAATGTTCGATTTCATTTAATAAGAAATGGGATGATGGAGACCTATACTACTTGGTATCATCATGGAGAACGATTAGACCAAGCTTCGTCTTCATACGTGACACGAGTGGAGACTGCTGAATCTAATGTGGATCCTAGTGAACAAGTTATGAATATTCTAAATGACGTTTATCCATACGCCTCGAGCAACACCAATCAGGAAGGGGGAGATGACGATCGTCCAACCATGGACAATGAGGCATTCAAAAACTATGAAAAACTATTGAAAAATGCGAAGCAAGAATTATATCCAGGTTGCGATAACTTTTCAATGCTCATAGCAATTGTGGAGTTGATGCATGGTAAGATCAAGTTTCGTTTGTCAAACAAGTGCTTTGATTACTTTTTGGGAGTTATCAAGAGGATGCTCCCAAAGGAGAATTGTTTACCTGAAGATCATAAAAGTGCCCAAAAAGTGTTGAAGGGTCTCGGATTGGGGTATGAAAAAATTCACGCATGTGTAAATAATTGTATATTGTTCTATAAAGAGAACAAACAGTTGGATAAATGCCCTGTCTGCAATGAGCCGAGGTTTAAAGTGACATCACAGAATAGAAAGACTAAGATTCCACAAAAAGTAATGCGTTATCTTCCATTGAAGCCTAGGTTGCAGCGATTGTACATGTCGATGCATACTGTAACCGACATGAGATGGCATAAAGAAGGACGGGTAAATGACGATGTTATGAGGCATCCTGCATATGGAGAGGCATGGAAAGAATTTGATCGGATGTACCCTGATTTTGCAGCTGACCCGCGCAACGTCAGATTGGGACTTGCCACCGACGGATTTAATTCGTTCGGGGTTTTAAACCAAATCCACAGCACTTGGCCAGTTGTTGTTTTTCCTTATAATCTGCCGCCTTGGAAGTGCATGAAAAAAGAATACATGATGTTGACTCTATTAATTACCGAAGATCCAGGAAAGTCTATTGATGTTTATTTGCGGCCATTGGTTGATGAGCTAAAAGATTTATGGGAAAATGGTGTTCGTACGTACGATAAGTATACTGGGCAGATGTTCACCATGCGAGCGGCAGTGATGTGGACAGTAAACGATTTTCCCGCGTATGCAATGGTTTCTGGGTGGATGACTAAAGGTTATTTGGCATGTCCAATATGCAAGGAGAACGTAACATCGTCCTGGCATGCGAGAAAAGTTTGTTATCTTGGTCATCGTAGATGGCTCCCTTGGGATAATGAGTGGTGTCATAATGATAAAGCCTTCCATGGCACAAAAGAGACTCGGCCAAGACCAAGAGAATGGTCCGGAGATGAGATTTTGGATCAGTTAAATCGATTGGAATTCGGTCATTTCGGCAAAGGGGTCAGTAAGCCCAGACCAACTACACATTTGAACTGGACACATAAAAGTATGTTATTTGAGCTCCCGTACTGGTCAAAGTTAAAATTGAGACACAACCTCGATGTTATGCATATTGAGAAAAATGTGTTTAATACTTTGGTCGGGACAATTCTAGACATTGAAGGAAAAACCAAGGACACCATCGAAGCCCGCCTCGATTTGGAACGAATGGGCATTAGATCATCCTTGTGGATGAAGAGAGTCGGTGGTACATTGAAGAAAAGCCATCCATTTTTTACAGTTAAGCCGAATGGGAAGAAAGAGTTTTTCAACTTTATTTCTTCTGTAAAGTTTCCAGATGGGTATGCTTCCAATATCTCGCATTGCGTGAATGTGAAGGGGTGTAAATTTTCAAACATGGAGAGTCATGACTGTCATGTGATACTCCAACGCCTTCTTCCGGTTGGTATTCGACACTTATTGCCTCTTGATGTGGTGAAACCAATCGTATTGTTGTCGAGATTTTTTTCGCAGTTGACTGCAAGGAGTTTGCGGAAATCAGATGTTAAACAATTGCAGGAAGACATTGTGAACGTCTTATGCAAGTTCGAACAGATATTTCCCCCAGCTTTCTTTACAAGTATGATTCACGTGATGATTCACTTGTCAGATGAGGCATTGCTTGCCGGACCAGTGAACTGTCGATGGATGTATCCAATAGAAAGGTACTTAATTAAGCGTCTATATATATAACAGATTCATGATCAATGAACGCTTTGAATAATATGTTGCATACCTCTTATTTGTGCAGATATCTTAGTGAGTTGAAAAAGTGTGTTCGAAATAGGGCAAAGCCCGAAGGATCACTGGTGGAGGCATGGGTTGCATATGAGTCACTTACTTTTTGTGCAATGTATCTTGAAGATGTTGAGACAACTTTCAATCGCCCTCAACGCAATAATGATGGTGGTGTCAGAAAAGAGAAACTGTCTGTTTTTGCCCAAATTGCACAACCATTTGGTGATCCTGTAAGTGGCGAATCGTTTACCAAAAATGACATGGAGGTAGCGCATTGGTTTATACTCAATAATTGTGACGAGGCTTTGCCTTACCTTGACGAGCATGAACAATTGATGAAGCGGGAACATCCTTCACATTTATATGCTAAGAAGCACCGTGACTTGTTTCCTTCGTGGTTTCACGCACATGTAAGTTGTATGTGGTTTGAAATGAGCATATTTTCCAACTTGTTGATGCATTTCTTTAAATTTGGTTACACTAATATGTTAACTTTTTGTATATGTCATATTAGATGAACAAATTGAAGGAATTGAATTCACCCTCTTACGATGAAGAATTATATAACTTGGCGAGAGGACCGCTTCACGTTGAATTGTTCTCGGGTTGTCATGTAAACGGGATCAAGTTCTTGGGGGCAACACGTGATGACAAGTCGTCTACTCAAAATAGTGGTGTTTATGTCCCGGGTGCGGGCGACAGTGAAGACATTGATTTTTATGGCAAACTAACTAGTGTAGTACAATTGCTTTACAAAGATAGGTGTCAAGTGATACTGTTTAAGTGCCTTTGGTTTGATACAAACCCACATAACCGAACGAGTGTTAAGCGAGATCATGGTTTACTATCAGTAAACACTACGACACATTGGTACGATGAAGACCCATACATTTTGGCAACTATGGCGAAACAAATATTCTATCTAGATGACCCTAAAGCCGGCAATGGTTGGAAAGTTGTTCAGAAGATTGAGCGAAGAGGGCTATATGATATTCCGGAACTAGATCATGATGACAACGACGACATTGCTGACCAACAGTTATCATCTTCGATAGAAATTGGTGAAGAAACACTCCGAGATACTAATATTGTCGAAAAACCGTTTGACATACCTGGAGTACCCGAATTCGAAATATCAATTGACCTTGGTGATTTGCCTCAATACAATGCACCAGAAGAGGCAAATGAAGATGAGGACGAATGAGAATCCGAAAATGATAGTAGTGAAGATAGCGAGAGTTATTATTGTAGTTCGGATGAGGATTAATATAAACTTGTAAAGGCAAAAGCAGGAGGCTTGGGGTTTAACACCGCTTCTCATCTACCCATGTTAATATTCCCAACAAATCTTCTGATCGTCTCCATTCTATAAAGATAAAGATATCATGTAAGTTTTATGTTTTATGTTAGTCTCATGGAAGGTTGTGATGTCTTTTCATTTGAGTTGGTACCATTTTATTTACTTGGGGAAGACGCTCCGTTGGCTAATGCTTTTACATCCAAGGAGTTGAAATTTGTTTCAATCTTAATCAGTGTAGGTGCTATTGCTGGACTGACGACTACCCTTCTAGTTGGTTTGTATGTTCAGGTGAACCATTTTATCCCTATGAGTGACTTAGTTGGAGTGTCTTCTCATCATGTAGTAACTTATGGGTTTTCTTGTGAACAGTCTCGATTGTATCTTGGGCTTGGAAGAGATGGTTTACTACCTTCATTGTTTGCTAGAGTACACCCAAAACTCCGCACTCCCATTCATTCTCAGATCTGGGTTGGTATTGTTGCTGGCATTTTGGCAGGGTTGTTCAATGTGAAGATTCTTTCACACATTCTTTCAGTTAGGTCCTTGGTAAGTCATTGCCCAAATTTTTTTTTGGTTTAGAGAGGCTGTTCAATTCTTCTTTATGATATTGGTGGAGGCTGGGTCAAATATTTTGACATTACAATAAGATACATGCATTTCCAACAACATTATGTTAACTTCCGTTTCATTAAAGAGGAACTTTCAGTTGCACTGTGCATGGCATGATGTGATGGATAATAGTAAAACTGTAGGAATAGTTGCATGGATTTTGAGCCTTCTTCTAAGATTAGTATTATAGGGTATTTCTTTGTTTCTAATAATTTCGGTTGTATGCACCTAACCTTGTACTCTTGCTTGTTCAGACGGGCTACTCTGTTGTTGCTGCATGTGTTGTTTCTCTTCGTTTGAAAGATAAGGCAGCAAATGAAGTATCTTCTTCTGCCTGGCGAGAAGGTGTCATTTGCCTCTTCATAGTGGCATGCAGTGGTTTTGGTGCCGGACTCTGCTACAGATTTAGTGCTTCAATCATTTTTCTGGTCCTAACTATAGTTGTGGCAATACTTGCTCTTGCTGCTCTTTACTTCTGACAAGCTTTGTCCACATTATGTGCTTTGGGATGTATCTTCTTCAACATGTTTCTTTTTGCTCAGGTACACTTATAATATACTTTAAACAAACTGCTAACAAAAGGAATGAAATCAAAGAATTAAAATAAAAAAAAGCAGACGAGTGAGAAAATTTATTCTATTGCAGATACACCATGAAGCATGGGTGAGATTTGTCATCCTCAGCATCATTGTAGTTGGTACTTATGCATTTTATGGGCAATATCATGCGGATCCAAATTCAGAGGAGACCATTATTTATCACAGAACATCAGCAGAGGAACGGTAAATTATCTTTTCAGTTAATAGCTTGTGCATTTTGGATTTGGTACTTGTTGCAGTGTTAGTTGTATGTACCTGTTCCACGGTAGGTTATAGTAAGATGTATCATTAATTCATAGCCCATTAAATCTTTCCAAATAACTTTGTTGGAAAGAGTATGGTGATAATATTCACTGAGAGATTGACATACATAAACACATATTATTGATTGCTAGCGTAGTAGTGCAAATCTGTTTGAGCAATTCATTCGGTGTTATTTTCTTTTGGTGAATGAATTTGTTTGATGTCTTGTTTCTTGAACAATCGATTTTGTCTGTTATTATTTTTATTACTTTTAAAGGAGCAAATTAAAGACTGGGAATCTCGTGCTCGGTTGTTGGAAGACGAAATCAGACAGATGAAGTCTGGAAAAGCAGAAATGGAGGAGAGACTGAATGGCGAGATCGCACAGTTGAAGGCAGTCATCCTTGAGTGAAGCAACCAAATGGAGAATTCAAACAAGGCCCTTGATGCAATGAAAACAGAAAGATATGAGCTCAACACCAAAGCCACAACATTACAGGCAGAGGTGAGTTCAAGAGACTTAATCCAGCAATTTCAAGGAATGGGCAAAAAATCTTTTTTTTTGGGGGTGGATAGTATAAACTCCATAAAATTCCCCTCATCCTCAATAACACTCTTTCCTTTTTACCTTTGTGGACGAGCTCCCAGATGCACACGAGTACAGCCACGATTGCCAATGAGCGTATATTGAGGCTTACGTGGAGAGGAACATAGATTAACAGCATGCCAATGAGCGTATATCTATAAGGCAGCTATGCTTCTCGCTCGAACATTACAGGAATCAAGAGAGTTCCAGTTTTGGCAACTTAAGCTTAAACATGTTGTCATCGTTTGTGTCATAAATAAAATTTTGAGTGCCTTTTTTTTGTATCGGGGTCTAAAATGGCCAGCTGAGCGATGAGCTATAGGCCATGCCCTCTCATGGTTAAATGAATGTGAAGTTTGTGTAGTGTAGTATACATATAGATGCAGAGGGGTCCTGTCTTAAGGACCCATTTGAGTCACTAATTTACCTTGGAAAATGGTGGAGAGGGCAGAAATTTGCATGATAATTTTGGTTTGGTGTTTGGTTTTGGGGTTGAAATTGGCTGAAAGTGTGTTTGCAAACTTGAGACACATGACTGCATATTCATTTGCTCTTTAAAATTTAGGGAAAAAAGGCATACGGACTTTGTTTTTAAGATTGTAAGTCTTTCTCAAAAGTTTACACCTCCATTTACACCTCCATTTACAAAAAAATATATTTTTTTTAAATTTGCACATACCACACATTGCTACATAAATATTACTTCAAAACATTAAAACATTTCTCGTTCAAGTACAATATCTACACTCGAAAATAAAAGCCTAATAAAAAAAATAATACATACACTACTAATATATTACAAATATTAAATGTGCAAGGATAAAGAGTTTTTGTTTTTAAGATTGTAAGTCTTTCTCAAAAGTTTACACCTCCATTTACAAAATCTTCAATTTACATCGATCATCATGAAATTGTATTCAATTTACACCTACATCTATATAATTATTATAGTTTTTACTTTTTAGGGATATAAAATTATTAAATTAATGTATATAATTATTAATATTATAGTTGATTCATACTTTTATTAAGTATATAAATTATAATATAAGATTTTGTGATATCCACATCCACTAGTGTAAATATTTTAAATTGAAGATCAAATTCATTCTTTGTATTCATATAGGGTCAAGGAGTGTAGCTGTAAAAATTCATCAAAATCAGAGTTAAAATAACCGTTAAATCCTGATTTTTCGTTTATAACCGTCGAAAAGCTTTGTCCCGTTACTTGATCTCTGAATGTTTTTTTTTGTGATTTTTTGCTGATGTGATCTCCAAGCATATACAAACAATTTTGACGGTTTGGATCGTTGAAATTAGTTTTGGAGAATTCGTAAAACGATAGATTGACTAACACTTAGAGTTTATTTATACTTTCATTAAGTATAACATAAGATTTTGTGGTATCCACTTGTGTAAATATTTTAAATTGAAGATCGAATTCATTCATCGTATTCATATAGGGTCAAGGAGTGTAGTTATAAAAAAATCATCAAAATCGGAGTTAAAATAATCGTTAAATCGTGATTTTTCGTTTATAACCGTTGAAAAGCTTTGTCCCGTTACTTGATCTTTGAATGTTTTTTTTTTTTGTGATTTTTTGCTGATGTGATCTCCAAGCATATACAAACAATTTTGACGGTTTGGATCGTTGAAATTAGTTTTGGAGAATTCGTAAAACGATAGATTGACTAACACTTAGAGTTTATTTATACTTTCATTAAGTATAACATAAGATTTTGTGGTATCCACTTGTGTAAATATTTTAAATTGAAGATCGAATTCATTCATCATATTCATATAGGGTCAAGGAGTGTAGTTATAAAAAAATCATCAAAATCGGAGTTAAAATAACCGTTAAATCGTGATTTTTCGTTTATAACCGTTGAAAAGCTTTGTCCCGTTACTTGATCTCTGAATGTTTTTTTTTGGTGATTTTTGGCTGATGTGATCTCCAAGCATATACAAACAATTTTGACGGTTTGGATCGTTGAAATTAGTTTTGGAGAATTCGTAAAACGATAGATTGACTAACAGTTAGAGTTTATTTATACTTTCATTAAGTATAACATAAGATTTTGTGGTATCCACTTGTGTAAATATTTTAAATTGAAGATCGAATTCATTCATCGTATTCATATAGGGTCAAGGAGTGTAGTTATACAAAATCATCAAAATCGGAGTTAAAATAACCGTTAAATCATGATTTTTCGTTTATAACCGTTGAAAAGCTTTGTCCCGTTACTTGATCTCTGAATGTTTTTTTTTTGTGATTTTTTGCTGATGTGATCTCCAAGCATATACAAACAATTTTGACGGTTTGGATCGTTGAAATTAGTTTTGGAGAATTCGTAAAACGATAGATTGACTAACACTTAGAGTTTATTTATACTTTCAGTAAGTATAACATAAGATTTTGTGGTATCCACTTGTGTAAATATTTTAAATTGAAGATCAAATTCATTCATTGTATTCATATAGGGTCAAGGAGTGTAGTTATAAAAAAATCATCAAAATCGGAGTTAAAATAACAGTTAAATCGTGATTTTTCGTTTATAACCGTTGAAAAGCTTTGTCCCGTTACTTGATCTCTGAATGTGTTTTTTTGTGATTTTTTGCTGATGTGATCTCCAAGCATATACAAACAATTTTGACGGTTTGGATCGTTGAAATTAGTTTTGGAGAATTCGTAAAACGATAGATTGACTAACACTTAGAGTTTATTTATACTTTCATTAAGTATAACATAAGATTTTGTGGTATCCACTTGTGTAAATATTTTAAATTGAAGATCGAATTCATTCATCGTATTCATATAGGGTCAAGGAGTGTAGTTATAAAAAATCATCAAAATCGGAGTTAAAATAACCGTTAAATCATGATTTTTCGTTTATAACCGTTGAAAAGCTTTGTCCCGTTACTTGATCTCTGAATGTTTTTTTTTTTTGTGATTTTTTGCTGATGTGATCTCCAAGCATATACAAACAATTTTGACGGTTTGGATCGTTGAAATTAGTTTTGGAGAATTCGTAAAACGATAGATTGACTAACAGTTAGAGTTTATTTATACTTTCATTAAGTATAACATAAGATTTTGTGGTATCCACTTGTGTAAATATTTTAAATTGAAGATCGAATTCATTCATTGTATTCATATAGGGTCAAGGAGTGTAGTTATAAAAAATCATCAAAATCGGAGTTAAAATAACCGTTAAATCGTGATTTTTCGTTTATAACTGTTGAAAATTTTTGTCCCATTACTTTATCTCTGCATGTTTATTTTTTTCGATTTTTGGCTGATGCGATCTCGAAGCATATACAAACAAGTTTGACGGTTGGATCTTTGAAACTAGTTTCATACGATTCTTTTCTTATGAAGTTCAACGGTATATATATTTACTAAGTAGATTTTAATTTATTTATTTATTTCGTACTTATAATACTTAACAAATTGACTGTATATATGAAGAAAAAAAATTATTGTGGGTTTTTGTTAGAAAAATATATTATTGTGGGGTTTATGTTTAAAAAAAATTGAATTTGAAAGGAGGAAAGTCACATTTTTGGTAATTTTTATATTAATTTTTTTTTCCAATTAAATACTTTGCGTGACGCCTTAGTACGATTGTCGTGCAAACAACTTTTGCGCGACGTCGAATTAAACACCTACGTCGCGCAAGGTGTGCTAATTTTGGCGGTTCAATGGTGAAAATTAGGCGCTTTTTTTCGATTTTTCCAAAATTTTCCACTTTGCCCTCTTTATCTCCCTCTTTCCTCTTCACAAATCTTGAACCCAGAATCCCATCCCCTTTTTTTTCCTGTAGACCCCAGATCTCCTTCTCTCCTCTTCATAAATCTTGAACCCCAAATCTTTCCTCTTCACAATCTCGAACCTAAACCTGTCTTTCCTCTTAACAAATCTTGAACCCAAACGATGTCTAAGATGTGGAATTTCATATCACTCTTCACGCATCCTACATTTTTTTGTTTTCTTTGCAATGATTCTCTATGTTTTGCATGCGCTTTTTTCGAGATTCCTGCGAGTCTATGAGTTTTCGTGCCAAGGTCCACCGAGCTATCCCGTCATCGGGTGCTTCATTTCCTTCTACAACAACCACAACCGCATCTTGAATTGGTACACTGACCTCCTTGCAGAATCAACCACCAACGCCATCGTCGTGGCCCGCTCCGGCACACCGTGGAGTACATGCTCAAGACCAGCTTCAACAACTTTCAAAAAGGCAAATCCTTCACTGAAATTCTTGAGGATTTTTTGGGTATATTCATTAAAATTGTGCTCGGTGAGCTTTGGCGCGCCCAGTAGGCTTCACACAAATCTCGAAGCCGACACGAATCAAGTCCCAAAATCAAGGTAAGGGTTTCTGATTTTCGATGAGTTTTTGTTATTTAGGGTTTAGGCTCAAATTGCAAGTTGATTTCTGAGTATTTTGTTGATGTATGTGTGTTTTGTGTATGAACATGAAATTGGCTTTTATTAATTTGATTTTAATTAAGGATGCATATGCCGTGTTAATTAAGGACCTTTTTAACAGGCTTTTATTAATTTGATTTTAATTAAGGATGCATATGCGGCTGATGAACTTAAAATGCCTTCAGTGACAAATACATGGATATAGCTTCATTAGGTACATGTTTATAGTTTTATCATATTCTGTTTCACTTTCATAGAACCAAAGATCAAGATGATGTTGACAGATAGTAGGATCTTTTGACGACTGTCCCTTTGGTTTTGGAATTGCTTGCCATCCGTTTTCTTTTTCTTTTTCAGACGATACCTTGACTGCATAAGCGGCAACAACTTCACTGGTGTTTTTCCTTGATGGTTTTTACCTTATTAAGTGTTCTGTGTCTGTGGTATAGAACTCTCACTGTTTTCGATCAGGGTTTTGCTTACTTTCTTGCTTTTTATCTTCATAATTTCAGAAAAAAAGACTAATTATTTGGAAAAATTAGAGGCAGTCACCTCATACAGAATTTTGATTCCTTTAATGACTTATTTGGAAAATTTTCAGAACTAAAATGTATAAACTTTTGGTTCAGGGCTGAAAAGTTTCTAACAATGTTATAAAATCCAACTAAGACCAACCATGTGATACCTTGGCTTTTCCTATATAAATAGAGTATCCATCTGGAGATCTCTATTTACTTGTTTATTTTTCTTTGCTGATTTTCAAGTGGTGGATAGGATTTCTGCCCTTGGTTGCTCTGTTCATTTATTGGGTTACTTGATGGCCCTATTAGACTCAATGCCCAATTAATAGAAAAATGTTTCAGCAGAACGCTTGACCCCTCAACATATCACCCCACTCCCCTCCGGGAGGGAGCGGTGGACTACCCCCTGCACACTAGAGCCCATAGGGCATGCGAGTAAGAGGGGAGGGTTCCCAAGTTCTAGATAAGGTCCAACACTTCCTCCATGACCACACGATAAAGACTAATTCTTTCTTGAAGAGTCCAAGATAAAGTAAGAGATCTCCAGATGTTTCATGCTACGCATCTACCCAAATAGTATTCCTCTATCAACAGAGGAGATGACACCACTTGTCATTTTGCAACGCAGACGATTGTTGGCCATCACCTTTATATATAGCCAGTTACATAAAGTTAATAACATTTATAAGGAAATATGGCTAATAACGTAGCCATATCATAATAAGCCTCATGGTCAAAATTTTCTCCAATGTTTTGTAATGATATATATATTGCCTAGAAGTGTTATGTGTTCTGTAATGATATACATATTGCGTAGAAGTGTAAGTTGTTATGTATTTATGTAGTTGTGACAAGATTGTGGCTTGTTGATGGTGTTATGTGTTCTGTAAGTTGGTTAACCCATGTTGCGTAGAAGCAAAAGCTTGAAACTTTTAAAATGTCGAATTATCATGTGTGTTTTCTCTTCATATCTGTTTTTACATTTAAACTGAAATCATTGATGTGCATAGTTGTATATTGTGTTCATCGAAACTAATGGTGCTTTCTACCTTCATTTGGGGAAATAAGGTTAGTTTAGTTGATTAAACGCCATTGAGATTGAAAGTAATGTGGTTTCTACTTTTATTTGGGGAAAATAAGGTAATTTATATTAATTTGAACATTATTGAGAATAAATTGTTTGAAAAAGTTTAGTGGAATTAGGATTTTTTTTTTTTTTTCCTTTTAGGTTTGGGGGGGGGGGGGGTTGAACACATGTTTTTCCATTCTCTATCTAGTGGGGAGGTGTAAGGAGGACATGATTAAGTATGAAGAGAGTTGAATAATATCATTCATAAGTTCTGGATTAAACGCCATTTAGATGACTTGATGTAGTTCTCATACTTGAACTTCAAAGTGATGAAGTCCAACATGTGTTTCTGTACATTTGGTTTTCTTGTGTCTTTACTTCATGGCGCAAGAATGTATTCACTTTTATTAGTCCAAGTGGTGATTAGTTTCAAATGCAAGAAAGGATTAGTTTCTAATGTTATATTTTTATGGTTTAAAAAGTGTATAGATGTCGCAGTTGATCACTCGTCGTCGCAGTGTGACCAATGCGTCTCCCGCATTATCAGCATCTACTGCTCCACCCATGAGTGCTCCATTGATTCAAGAGCCTACACCCCTTGCTGAGGCTACTTCTACGGCGTCTCAGGTGCCCGTCTCATCGACGTCATCAGTGTCGGTTCAGCCGCTCAGTGTACGGCGGCCTCACCGGCGCCACCGCGAGCCAGAGCCTTCTGATCACACTTCCTCGGCATCCAGAGTCGAGGGTGAGGCCTCCCAGCCAGGTACCTTTTTTCTAATTCTCACTACGTTGCATTTTTTTTTTCATTTTAAAATTATTATTTTTATGATGGTGAAAATATGTTCGATTGTAAAAATGTGTTGCAAGTTGTGAATTACTGTTATTTTATTATTTTAAGATTTTGGAAAATGCTATACTATTAGGGGAGGTTGTGTCGAATTTTTTGTACAAATTTAAGCTTAAGGTTTTCACTATTTAAGTATTTTTGGCCAGCTAAAAAAAACACCAGGGGGCCTAGTCGAATGTTGAAGCAGAAACAAAACGTACGTAAGACCGCCTCCAAGATTAAGATTGTGTATGACTTGCGACATCGTGGAGCGGCTACCTCACAGCAGCATAGCTTCATCGCTAGTAGCTGTGGTGTTGTTATTCGAGACAATTGTCCTTTTCAGTGGGAGTCTTGGGAAGAAATTCCCGAGGACACAAAGGAACTGGTGCGACACGAGTTGTCGGTTAGTATATTAATTTTTAGCCTTTATCATTTTGTTTAATTTTGTTTACAAATATTAAAAATCAAAATATATTATCTTTAATATTATTAAATTTCTTACTATTATTTTATTATTTTTCATATTCGTAGTTCATTTATGATCTTGATGACATATCCCTCAAGGCAATGGCCTACTTAGAGAGGACCTTATCAATCCGGTACAAACATTGGAAGAACAATTTTCACAATTATTTTAAGAAATGGGATAATCTGGAGATTGCTCGCTTACATGTTCCAAGCGAGTTGAAGGACCGGCCTGAGGATTGGGAGTGGCTCTGCAAGCATTTTACGGACCCAAATTTTGTGGTATGTACATAATATTTTAATAATAATTTATTATTGTTTTAGTTATTCTTTAAAGCTTTTTTTATTAATTTATTTCAATAGTCGCACTAACATGTATATTGTGTGTTTAACAGAAGAAATCTGTTGCTGGCCAGAAAGCTCGGGAGTCAAAGATACTTCTCCACCATTCTGGTTCGAAGCCCTTTTCGTATAGGCTTGAGGAACGACGTCAGGTAAAACTATATTAACCTTGAAATTTTATACAATTTATTTATTATTATTGATTAATAAAATTTTCTTAATGTTTTTTTTTCTTCAGGAGGGTTCTAAGTTCCCAGAGATCGACATGTTCAAGGACGTTTACGTTCGCCCTGGTAATGAAACCGCTGAGCAGTTTTATGTAAGTATATGTAATTATTATTATTATTCTCATATGTATGAATTGTTCAAATATTATTTATATTTTGTTATTAAACATTATATGTTTTTTCTTCATTATTACAGGATACTATGGTGGAAAAGAGCACTGCTGTTCTCCAAGAAGCAGCATCGCAGCTTCCCCCAGAGACTTCGATCGAGGAGGTCATGGTACCAGAGGATGTAGGTTTTCAGATCATGACTGAAGTCCTGGATCAGAACCTTGGTCGTCATGGCCAAGTTGTTCGGGGTATGGGGAAATCACGAGTTCGTCAGACGGGTGCCTCTTCTTCCAGATCGAACACAGCAGAGGTTGATGCATTGATGGAGGAAGTGACAACCTTAAAGGGTAAGCTTGCGATGCAGGAAGAGCATATGAGGGAGCAGATGAGGGCCCAAGGCGAGCAGATGAGGGAGCAGATGAGGGCCCAAAGCGATCAGATGAGGGAGCAGATGAGGGCCCAGGACGATCAGATGAAAGCGCAGCTGAGGGCCCAGAACGAGGAGGTGAGGACCTATGCTGAGACGGTGAGAGACCTTGTACGAGCCATACAGACGGCTGGCCTACAAGTCTCGCTACCAGTACCTCATCTTGATCCACCTTCGACCTCAGCGCCACCTCACCCTCCCGATACTCAGTAGCTTGATGTTTTATACCTAGTTCACTTGTAGTTTTTTCTTTTTTGTTTGGACATCCTCTATGTACATTTTTATATATTTTATAATTAAATACTTTTGCTTGGTTAATTAATTATTCTTTACAATTTAATTGTAATATATTTATCAAATTTTTTTTTTTTTTAAAAAAAATTAGTTTTGAATAAAACATAAAAAAAAAAAAAAAAGAGGTTTGCGCGACGTTGGTGGCGTCGCGCAAGGCAACTTTGCACGACGTAGGCCCTGAGTTGCTCAAAGATCCTTTACTCGACGTACGTCATGCGCCGCGCAAGGCCACTTTGCTCGACGTAGGTATTGCGTCACGCAAGGCCACTTTGCACGACGTAGGTCCTGTGTCGCGCAAAGGATCTTTGCTCGACGTAGACCATGCGTCGCGCAAGGACACTTTGCATGACGTACGTGCTGCCTCGCGCAAGGCCACTTTGCACGACATAGGTCCTATGTCGCGCAAAGACTCTTTGCTCGACGTAGAACATGCGTCGTGCAAGGACACTTTGCTCGACGTAGGTTCTGTGTCGCGCAAAGTGGCCTTGCTCGATGTAGGACATACGTCGCGCAAAGCGTCTTTGCGCGACGTAGGTTATATCTTCGTCGCGCAAACTCTACTGTCACCGTCTTGGTGCGACGGTTTTTGCGCGACGAAGGTTGCGTTGCACAAACCCTTAGGCAACGATTTTTGACTTTGCACGACGAAGGTACCTACGTCACGCAAAGTGTTTTTTCTACTAGTGTCAAGAAGTTAACGACAACAAATTTTGACAAATTAACTACAACTAAATTCAGATGACATTCGACATATGAAGGCAATATGAGAAATCAAGAACTCTATACTTTCCTATGTGCGATACCGAAAACTGGAAATAGTATGAGAAAATCAGAGGCATACCTGTAATTGGTGTAATGAAGAATCCACACACCTTTTGACGAACGGGGGGTGGAAGTTTACATAACGTCATCTGACTTCATGTCTACTGCAGACTCTGTTAATGCTTACAAAATTCAAAATAAAATCTGATATGAAAAATAGGTAACTTTGTAGCACAACCTATAAGAAAATAGACATGAATTAAGAAATGGATTTGGAAGCTTTACAGGATGACCTAATTGAGAACTAAAAAGATATTTCAAGCTCTTCTTCACGTGACACGTACCATGCTGTGAAGTATGCATGATGTGGACAAAGGAATCATGCACGCTCCAATTTCATATAAAATTCACTGAATCTAACTAACAAATGTTGCCAATGTA
Source organism: Pyrus x bretschneideri (assembly GCF_019419815.1). Classification (NCBI taxonomy): domain Eukaryota; kingdom Viridiplantae; phylum Streptophyta; class Magnoliopsida; order Rosales; family Rosaceae; genus Pyrus; species Pyrus x bretschneideri. The sequence continues at coordinate 11,661,864 of NW_025999723.1, read as the reverse complement.
CCGTACTAATTAGTAAGCAAGTCAATAAACTACCATTTGAGAATAAATGATTCAACTTTTGGTATCCAACATTCTGAAAACCTATCAATGGAAGATAAATTTTCTAGTGCTTAAAGTGATTTTTCAAAGTCAAATCCTTCTTCATAAATCTACAAAGAAACAAAGAGAATGAAAAGAGTGAATCAGCATGTTTCTACAAATTAAAGTCGATTGCAAGATTCATGCAATCAGAAACTGAAATATCCAATAATATAAGAAAATAACAAAAGAGTTGTAACGCAATAATGGAAGTAATTCAAGAACGCAACATGTGCAGGGGGGAAACCCATACTCCAAAAACATACATAAACCCAATTTCATATTGAAAAGAAAGAAGATCACAAAAATTGATTACACATAAAAAAAATAAAAAACCCGAATTAAATACTGAAAAGAGGGAAAACAAAACTAAAGAGAGGAAAAATCGTCAAAACCAAAGAAAAAGATGGAGAAATAAAACCTTGAGGCCCTGAAAAAAATCATTGTCTTTTTCCTTCGTGCAAGGGGGATCGATAGTGGAGAGGAAGTTCGGGAGAAGAAAGTGAGGAGGAAGTTTACATCTGCCACGAACATAGCGCGCGTTGTATGTACATTCTATATCTGTTTGAATAGTTTATCTTACTTTGCATTGCTATTTCGTTACCATGCGGAGCTGTATAAATTTGTTTTTGTTACCAAAATAAAAAAAAATAGAAAGAAGAAACTCTTCGAAGAAGAAGTTGCAGTAATTAATACATACTATAATGCGGCCATGCCATGTGCTATTAACATGTTATGCATTGCAATGAGAGCTCCACATCAAAATTTCCAGTACGGCTGTGAACAATGACCCGGTGTTAGTACTCCTCTTATATAGGCTAAATGAATAACGAGATTGTTGTAAAACCCAAATAAAAGGAGTTTACGAAGGGACCAATTAGGACGATTTGGGAGAAGGGACTCGAACGCAAGTTGCCCTGCACGCGGGCCCCACCGCCTGCAACACTGTCGGCTACTCGCGCCCAGTCGCAAGAGTCGTGCACGCGCCAGCCTTTTGGACCAGCTTCTGGGTTTGTCCGAAATGGGCTGGCCTGCTGCCTGGCTTGGGCTGGGTGCTGGGCTGTGTTGCGGGCTGGAGCAAATGGATTGGGTGCCTGGCTGTTATTTGGACTTGGTGCTGGGCAAGTCCACCTCCGGTGGAGTTGCTCTAAGGATAAAATAAAGGGTAAAATAAATAGTACTAGGTTTGATTTTTTGGTGTAAAAATGTAATTTTTCATTAAAATAAATAGTACCGCGAATTTTTGGTTAAAACTTCCAAATAAAAATTGATTTTCTATTAATTAATCTTTTTTATTTGTTTTTTATTCACATGCTGTAATGTTGGTAGCCACGTCAGTATAAATGTAAATCTCATATTTGTCACATCATTATTTAACGAATAACTTGACAAATTTTCTGACGGATGTATGAAATTGAAATGAAATAAATATAAAGAGATATATGAAATTGAAATGAAATAAAAGTAAATGTACGATTGAAATGTTTTCAAGATATTGTATAAAGTTGTAATTGAGCCCAAATTTAAGGTGGTAAATCATAATTCTCAATCTTAATTTATCAATAACTAAATTGATGACTTGTATACTCTTAACATTTTTTAATGTACAATATACGGTTATAAATTTACAAAACCGGAAGTAATTAGCGAGGGTGAAACTGAATCATAGGGAATTGATCAGAGGACGGAGCCTTCGTGAATGGTTGACAATCTAAGCCTAAAAGAACGAGTAGCCAACTTTGCCTTTCTCGATGTGTATCTCCGCAATTTCCTAACCGACGATGACCCACCGCCGCGGCCGCTACAACTCATCATCTTCTGGCCTTTGTACGCTAATGACCCTCCACCTCCAATCGTTAATCCATTCATGCTCAAATCACCTCCGTCGCCCTCGGCCGACGAGTTTGCATATTTATTATTATTCATCTCAATCACCGGAGAAATGCGGGCCTTTTTGTAATTACGGTATCCGCTTCCCTTATTTTCCTTTTTGTTTCCCTTTTCTTTCTTGAAGGAGGAAGAAGAAGAAGATGCTTTGGTATTAATTTTCTGGAGGGCGAGGCTGGCTCTAACCGCCAGGGCCGCCATATCGGTGGCACTGAGGCGGCTTTGAAGCTTGGATCTGGGGAGTACAAAGTAGATCTGATTGGCCTCCAGCGGATCTTCGGAATCTAATGCCGGAATGTAACTGTCGTAATACAAACTGTCGGAATGACATATAAACAAAGACGACGATTGGTCGGCCTCAAGGACTTCGGAGACATTAAGGGGAACCGGGTATTCGTGGACACTTGCGTTCATGTAGATTACTTTGGCAGTGGACGACGATTCATCATCATCTCTTCCGCTAGAACTAGTCCCCCTGACGAGGACTATAGACCAGCATCCACCCATTATATCTTATGTACTTCCACACAATACTGAGCGACTGATGAGGCACAAGGCCAGGCAAGGCACTGAGCAAGATTAGAGAGAGAGAGAGAGAGAGAGAGAGAGAGAGAGAAATGTGAGGAGGACTAGTGGAGGAGAAGGGGTGGTCTATAGAGAGGAAATCAGGAAAGAAATAGAGAGGAAATTAACTTGGAAAGAAAGGAAATGGACAGGAGAGGAAATTGTGTGGCAGGTGCGAAGTGGCTGCAAAAGCCTAAAGGGAAAGGGAATGGGAATTGCGTAAGCGAGGTCGTAAAGCAGGAAAGGACAAGCGGAGTTTTCAAATTTTGAGACTTTTCCTATTTTTCTTTCAGCAAATTAGAACAAGCAGATGACGCCCGATTCCTCGTAAGCGATGACGTCAAGATGCGGTTCAATTTCTCTCTCTCCCTCCAGTCAACTTGTGATGCGCTATGTATCAAACACGTGCTTGGCTTGGGATGCAAGAAAAAGTAACCCTGGTACAAGAATTGAATAAGGTCTGAAAGCCGCCCAACCAAGACACACCAGATACAGACAATGACGATACCCCACCAGCTCAATCACCTTAAACAGTTAACACAAACTAGTTGACCGTTGACCATTGACCATTTATCAAAACCTCGTCAACCCAAAAATAACTGTAAACAGAACCTAACATCAAATATTGACACGTACATCTGTACACAATGAAAACATTTCCGCATCGTCTCCCCATCTTCTCCACTTCTCCAGCATCTCTCTCTCTCCATCTCCATCTTCTACTCTACAATATCTGAGCTTGAGTCCATTTCCACGTACGCTTGAGTCAGCACCATCATAATTTGCTCCGCCATGTACGACGCCACTGCCTGAATCCAACCAAGATGCCCCGGTAGCGCAGCCATCGACATCTGAACCTGATTAGGAATTGGAATTGCCGTCAATCGTTGATGGGTAGCGTCGAATCGAGACGACGAGCTTTGGTTAGGAATTTTTAGGCACAGGTTTGAACCCCAGCTTCCAAAGCATCTTTCCTACATTTCAAAGCATTATCTTTGCTTCTGTTCATCTCAAAAATTTATCAGAAGACCAACCAAAAGCCCAAATTTGCCCGGAGAAGATGGCAGTGGGGGAGTGGGTTGTGGTTTTGGTGGTGAAGGAAGCGGGGGAGCAGGTGAATATTGTTGGGAAGAAGGGTGAGGATGTATGGTTGGTAGGGATGAGGCCTACAGTGTATTAGCTTTAGGTGTGGAATGATAGTGACGGTTTAATAAGCTATTACGTAGGATAAATTATATTCGACACATCATTCAGTTAATGACGGATAAATCCTATCGGTTATATCCCTCCAGGAATTCCAAACTCTCTGTTTTTTTACTGCGCCTCCTCCCGCCCCCTCCTCTCCCTCTCGCCTCTCTCCCTCCACCGGCAAGCCATGCGCCGACGACGTCCCCGTTTTTGAATCTCATCAAGGCCGTCCGTTTTCTCTTCCCCTTCTTTCTCGTTCGTATCTCGGCCCTCCAATTCCGCCTGAGAACCGACGACGAGGATGATGAAGAAAGAAAACGGAGACGACGATCGTGTGCACGTCTTGGAGATCAACCTCGTCTCCGCCCAGGGTCTCAAGGCTCCCTCCGTCACCCTCCGCCGCATGCAGACCTACGCTCTCGCCTGGGTCGACTCCGCCCACAAGATCCGCTCTCGGGTCGACAAGGTGGGCGGTGAGAATCCAACATGGAATGATCGGTGCCTCTTCAAGGTCCCGTCCGGATTCCTCTCCAGCGAGACTTCCCAGGTCTCGGTCCAGATCTATGCCGTCGGATGCTTCCGCGATCACCTCGTCGGCACCGTCCGATTTCTGATCAACAACTTTCTCGATGTCTCGTCCACCATTCCATCGTTTACGGCCATCCAAATCTGGTGACCTTCTGGAACATTCCGAGGGGTGTTGAATGTGGCCGCGTTGGTGATCGGCGGCTCGAGTCTGGCTCCTGCGGTGAGCGAGCTGCCTGCGATCGGGTACCGCGACCTGATGGGAATGGGAGAGAGCTTCCGGCGCCGGCGACGCGACAGCATGACGAACAGATCGAAGAATTACTCCAGCGATTCGAAGGAGAACTCTTGCACTGAATCGACGGAAAACTCGGACTTGAGCGAATCGGCGGCGTCATCACCAGAGACGCCGTTGCCGCCTCTGAAGGAGCTGAACACGATCAGCGAATTGGCGGGAACAAGAAGCCAGGTGTTGAAGGCTCCTCCAACGGACGGCTCGCGTTTCCTGTGCTGCTTTCTGACGCAGAGGAAGATTAAATACAATCCGTCGGATCCGAACGCAGATGGGGCCCACAGCAGAGAAAGGTATTAAGGGAGAGTATAAAATTTCCAGGCGGGCACTGGAGATTGTTGGCTGTTACAAAGAATGTAAATTTGTACAAAATATTGTGTGCAAAAAATTATGCAATTGGTCGTGTAATAATAATATGATCAAATTTTCCTCTATATTTGAGGTGTTTCAATGGCAATCCAAGTGGTGGACTGGTGGATTTGCACATTTCTCATTTATTTTCAAGACTTGGTTTTTCATACATTTTGCATTAATAATGTTTTTTGTATCACATTTATTGTTGCATTTAGAAATTGTGGTGGTGGAGCAATTTTTACCATTGTGACTATGCGAACAAATATAAGTTGGTTTTTTGTTTAAATCATGTCAAAAGTACATAATACCAGTAACCCTAGTCATCCTCTTTTCCCTCGCACAGAAACCCCCCTTAAAATCCCCTGCTTCATTGCCGACCTTTCTCTTTGATTGGGTCGGCTGGCAACGCCTTCTCTTCCTCATTTTCTTTCTCCCCTATGGCCCACTACCAACCTCTCCCCACCACCCACACCCCCCCCCCCCCAAACACCAACCTAATTCTACCCAGCCTCTCTCTTGCCTCCCATAGTTTTGGTCACCTTTCCACAGTTTTTTCAGGCTTATTTATCTTCCTTCTTTCTAGTAATTCTCTTAATTTTGAGTTTCCTATCTTAGATCTGGGCTTTTATGCCCCCTTCTTCCTCTGTTGCTTCTTCCCGTTGTCAGTTCTTCACCGTCAACCTTTGATACTCGGCCCATAGCATGTCTTTCATCGGTTGCGCATTTTGGTGTTTGGTGGTTATTAAAGTGCGTTTAGTACTAATTGGTAGGATTATGGGAGCGTCTTTTGTGCGGGTGGCTCGCTCACCCCCATTTTCGATTTGTCCAGCTTGTTCGTGGGTTCTTCCTCTTGTTGGTGGTGGCGAATGAGCAATGGCGGCGCAGCTATTGAGGTGGAGGTAGTAGTCTTCCAAATTTAGGGTTTTTGTTGTTATAGGCTTGCTCTTTTTGGACATTTTTGTTGTATTTTCTTTGGACTAAGCTTGTATTTGAACTGCCTTTGGGCTTTCTATTTCATACTAGCCTCTCCGCACGCACTCTAGTGCATGCGAGAGGCCTTTTTTTTTTTTTTTTTTAAATTACAGGCGCTACGTGCCTCTACGATGTTTTATGTATGTCAAAACCACATGTCATGTGGTAGCCTTGTATTACACTTTTGTAAAGATCTTTTTATATTATGTGGAACTCACATCCTTCATTTGGTATACAGAACTATACAAACATTATTACAATAATATAAAAGACAAATTTTATCTACACATCACTTTACTATAAAAGACGAAAAGAAAATGATCACAAAGTACTTTTTTCTTGGTAACTTCATGAAACAGAAGGAGCAGGCAAAACAATCTTCTTAATTCTACATAAAAGCAAAAGAACAACTATTATATATTAGGGCTTTTTAGCTAAAATGGTCTTTAAGATTTGCATAACTCATTATTTTGGTCCCTGTGATTTGAAATCAATAGAATTAGTCCCTGAGTTTGTCCACTATCAATCATTTTGGTCATTCCTTGAAAAATCTCCATTAAATAAGAATAGAATGACCAAAATACCCTTAATTTTTGTCAAATCATTTTGACCCATTGTTTACTAAATTGAGGGTATAGTTGTTATTTTGATCATTATTTAATATAATTTAGCACGAAAGAACCAAAATGATTGATGGTTGACAATCTCACGAACCATTTCTATTGATTTCAAATCTCAGAGACCAAAATGATGTGTTATGTACATCTCAAAGGCCATTTAAGCTAAAAAGCCTTATATTAGTATGGCCGAGGAACAAATCCAATTGGAAATTTTTACGTGACTACAATTATAAGCGAAGTTTGGAATTCACAAAATTTGCTGGGCAAACACTAAGGCTGTCATTTCAAGAAGTTAACGACAACAAATTTTGACAAATTAACTACAACTAAATTCAGATGACATTCGACATATGAAGGCAATATGAGAAATCAAGAACTCTATACTTTCCTATGTGCGATACCGAAAACTGGAAATAGTATGAGAAAATCAGAGGCATACCTGTAATTGGTGTAATGAAGAATCCACACACCTTTTGACGAACGGGGGTGGAAGTTTACATAACGTCATCTGACTTCATGTCTACTGCAGACTCTGTTAATGCTTACAAACACAAAAATTCAAAATAAAATCTGATATGAAAAATAGGTAACTTTGTAGCACAACCTATAAGAAAATAGACATGAATTAAGAAATGGATTTGGAAGCTTTACAGGATGACCTAATTGAGAACTAAAAAGATATTTCAAGCTCTTCTTTACGTCACACGTACCATGCTGTGAAGTAGAGCTTTTGGCATGCATGATGTGGACAAAGGAATCATGCACGCTCCAATTTCATATAAAATTCACTGAATCTAACTAACGAATGTTGCCAATGTACCGTACTAATTAGTAAGCAAGTCAATAAACTACCATTTGAGAATAAATGATTCAACTTTTGGTATCCAACATTCTGAAAACCTATCAATGGAAGATAAATTTTCTAGTGCTTAAAGTGATTTTTCAAAGTCAAATCCTTCTTCATAAATCTACAAAGAAACAAAGAGAATGAAAAGAGTGAATCAGCATGTTTCTACAAATTAAAGTCGATTGCAAGATTCATGCAATCAGAAACTGAAATATCCAATAATATAAGAAAATAACAAAAGAGTTGTAACGCAATAATGGAAGTAATTCAAGAACGCAACATGTGCAGGGGAGAAACCCATACTCCAAAAACATACATAAACCCAATTACATATTGAAAAGAAAGAAGATCACAAAACTTGATTACACATAAAAAAAAAATAAAAAACCCGAATTAAATACTGAAAAGAGGGAAAACAAAACTAAAGAGAGGAAAAATCGTCAAAACCAAAGAAAAAGATGGAGAAATAAAACCTTGAGGCCCTGAAAAAAATCATTGTCTTCTTCCTTCGTGTAAGGGGGATCGATAGTGGAGAGGAAGTTCGGGAGAAGAAAGTGAGGAGGAAGTTTACATCTGCCACGAACATAGCGCGCGTTGTATGTACATTCTATATCTGTTTGAATAGTTTATCTTACTTTGCATTGCTATTTCGTTACCATGCGGAGCTGTATAAATTTGTTTTTGTTACCAAAATAAAAAACAATAGAAAGAAGAAACTCTTCGAAGAAGAAGTTGCAGTAATTAATACATACTATAATGCGGCCATGCCATGTGCTATTAACATGTTATGCATTGCAATGAGAGCTCCACATCAGAATTTCCAGTACGGCTGTGAACAATGACCCGGTGTTAGTACTCCTCTTATATAGGCTAAATGAATAACGAGATTGTTGTAAAACCCAAATAAAAGGAGTTTACGAAGGGACCAATTAGGACGATTTGGGAGAAGGGACTCGAATGCAAGTTGCCCTGCACGCGGGCCCCACCGCCTGCAACACTGTCGGCTACTTGCGCCCAGTCACGAGAGTTGTGCACGCGCCAGCCTTTTGGACCGGCTTCTGGGTTTGTCCGAAATGGGCTGGCCTGCTGCCTGGCTTGGGCTGGGTGCTGGGCTGTGTTGCGGGCTGGAGCAAATGGACTGGGTGCCTGGCTATTATTTGGACTTGGTGCTGGGCAAGTCCACCTCCGGTGGAGTTGCTCTAAGGATAAAATAAAGGGTAAAATAAATAGTACTAGGTTTGATTTTTGTGTGTAAAAATGTAATTTTTCATTAAAATAAATAGTACCGCGAATTTTTGGTTAAAACTTCCAAATAAAAATTGATTTTCTATTAATTAATCTTTTTTATTTGTTTTTTATTCACATGCTGTAATGTTGGTAGCCACGTCAGTATCAATGTAAATCTCATATTTGTCACATCATTATTTAACGAATAACTTGACAAATTTTCTGACGGATGTATGAAATTGAAATGAAATAAATGTAAAGAGATATATGAAATTGAAATGAAATAAAAGTAAATGTACGATTGAAATGTTTTTAAGATATTGTATAAAGTTGTAATTGAGCCCAAATTTAAGGTGGCAAATCATAATTCTCAATCTTAATTTATCAATAACTAAATTGATGACTTGTATACTCTTACCATTTTTTAATGTACAATATACGGTTATAAATTTACAAAACCGGAAGTAATTAGCGAGGGTGAAACTGAATCATAGGGAATTGATCAGAGGACGGAGCCTTCGTGAATGGTTGACAATCTAAGCCTAAAAGAACGAGTAGCCAACTTTGCCTTTCTCGATGTGTATCTCCGCAATTTCCTAACCGACGATGACCCACCGCCGCGGCCGCTACAACTCATCATCTTCTGGCCTTTGTACGCTAATGACCCTCCACCTCCAATCGTTAATCCATTCATGCTCAAATCACCTCCGTCGCCCTCGGCCGACGAGTTTGCATATTTATTATTATTCATCTCAATCACCGGAGAAATGCGGGCCTTTTTGTAATTACGGTATCCGCTTCCCTTATTTTCCTTTTTGTTTCCCTTTTCTTTCTTGAAGGAGGAAGAAGAAGAAGATGCTTTGGTATTAATTTTCTGGAGGGCGAGGCTGGCTCTAACCGCCAGGGCCGCCATATCGGTGGCACTGAGGCGGCTTTGAAGCTTGGATCTGGGGAGTACAAAGTAGATCTGATTGGCCTCCAGCGGATCTTCGGAATCTAATGCCGGAATGTAACTGTCGTAATACAAACTGTCGGAATGACATACAAACAAAGACGACGATTGGTCGGCCTCAAGGACTTCGGAGACATTAAGGGGAACCGAGTATTCGTGGACCCTTGCGTTCATGTAGATTACTTTGGCAGTGGACGACGATTCATCATCATCTCTTCCGCTAGAACTAGTCCCCCTGACGAGCACTATAGACCAGCATCCACCCATTATATCTTATGTACTTCCACAATGCTGAGCGACTGATGAGGCACAAGGCCAGGCAAGGCACTGAGCAAGATTAGAGAGAGAGAGAGAGAGAGAGAGAGAGAGAGAGAGAGATGTGAGGAGGACTAGTGGAGGACAAGGGGTGGTCTATAATAAATAGAGAGGAAATCAGGAAAAAAATAGAGAGGAAATTAACTGGGAAAGAAAGGAAATGGACAGGAGAGGAACTTGTGTGGCAAGTGCGAAGTGGCTGCAAAAGCCTAAAGGGAAATGGAATGGCAATGGGAATTGCGTAAGCGGGGTCGTAAAGCAGGAAAGGACAAGCGGAGTTTTCAAATTTTGAGACTTTTCCTATTTTTCCTTCTGCAAATTAGAAAAAGCAGATGACGCCCGATTCCTCCTCGGTCCTCCTAAGCGATGACGTCAAGACGCGGTTCAATCTCTCTCTCTCTCTCTCTCTCTCTCTCTCTCTCCAGTCAACTTGTGCTGTGCGATATATCAAACACGCGTTTGGCTTGGGATGCAAGAAAAAGTAACCGTGGTACAAGAATTGAACAAGGTCCGAAAACCACCCAACCAAGACACACCAGATACAGACATTGACCATACCCCACCATAAACCGTTAACACAAACTAGTTGACCGTTGACCATTTATCAAAACCTCGTCAACCTAAAAATAACTGCAAACAGAAACTAACATCAAATATTGACATGTACATCCGTACACAATGAAAACATTTCTGCGTCTTCTCCCCATCTTCTCCGCACTCCAGTATCCATCTCTCTCTCTCCATCTCCATCGTCTACTCTACAATATCTGAGATTGAGTGCATTTCTACGTACGCTTGAGTCAACACCATCACAATTTGCTCCTTCGTGTGCGACGCCGCTGCTTGAATCCAACCAAGATGGCCCAGTGGCGCAGCCACCGACATCTGAACCGGATTAGGAATTGGAATTGCAGTCAATCGTCGATGGGTAGAGTCGAATCGAGACGACGAGCTTTGGTTAGGAATTTTAGGGCACAGGTTTGAACCCCAGCTTCCAAAGCATCTTTCCTACATTTCAAAGCATTATCTTTGCTTCTGTTCATCACAAAAATTTATTAGAAGACCAACAAAAATCCCAAATTTGCCTGGAAAAGATGGTAGTGGGGGAGTGGGTTGTGGTTTTGGTGGTGAAGGAAGCGGGGGAGTAGCCGAATGTTGTTGGGAAGAAGGGTGAGGATGCATGGTTGGTGGGGGTGGGGCCCCAGTGTATTAGCTTTAGGTGTCGGATGATGGTGACGGTTTAATAAGCTATTATGTCGGATAAATTATATTCGACACATCATTCAGTTAGTGGTGGATATCAACAAAATCCTGTCGGTTATATCCCTCTAGGAATTCCTAACGGATATTTAGTGTCGGATTCAACTGCCATAAAATCAGTAATAACCGCTTGTATTTTTGAATTTTTTTTAAAATATTTTTAATAGATTCTGGTAGTTTTTAAGTTAATGGTGGCGGTTATAACCAACATAAATTGATTATTTTATTATTTTAGTATTCTGGCTGTTATAATCGACAAAAATTGACTATTTTATTGTTTTTACGCCAATTTTTTTTCAATTTGTTGTTCATTCAGATTTCTTCTTCTTGCTCATCTTCATTTTACTCATTTCTTTCTCTTCATCTTCAATCAGTTTATTTTATTCACTTAAATTGTTATGAAGAAATTGAAATAAATATTATTTGTAAATATTTATGTTAAATTGACAATATTTAATATACCATAAATTGGTAATATTTAGTAATATAGGTATATATTATGTTAATTAATTAAATATTTCACTCTATTGCTATGAGGCCATACAAAACTTGAATTTAACAAATAATCAAAAGTGTCGATAAACATAGTTTTGGTAACCTTTTATTGTTTGTTTTATTTATTTTTTTTAGTGGAGGAGGAGGGGTCTATAATAAATAGAGAGGAAATTAACTTGGAAAGAAAGGAAAAGGAAAGGAGAGGAAATTGTGTGGCAACTGGCAAGTGCAAAGTGGCTGCAAATCCTAAAGGGAAAGGGAACGGCAATGGGAATTGAGTAAGCGAGGTCGTAAAGCAGGAAAGGACAAGCAGCAGTTTTCAAATTTCGAGATGGACGGCCGACTTTTCCTATTTTTCTGTTTGCAAATTAGAGAATGCTGATGACGCCCGATTCCTCCTAAGTCCTCCTAAGCGATGACGTCAAGACGCAGTTCAATTTCTCTCTCTCTCCAGTCAACTTGTGATGCGCGATATCAAACAGGTGTTTGGCTTGGGATGCAAGAAAAAGTAACCCTGGTACAAGAATTGAACAAGGTCCGAAAACCACCCAACCAAGACACCAGATACAGACAATGACCATACCCCACCAGCTCAATCACCTATAAACCGTTAACGCAAACTAGTTGACCGTTGACCGTTATCAAAACCTCGTCAACCCAAAAATAACTGCAAACAGAAACTAACATCAAATATTGACATGTACATTCGTACACAATGAAAACATTTCTGTGTCTTCTCCCCATCTTCTCCGCATCTCCAGCATCCATCTCTCTCTCTCCATCTCCATCTTCTACTCTCACTACTAGAAATTTCCATTTTGCCGACAAAATTAGTTTGTTGGCAAAAGTCAAAATTCGTCGGCAAAGAGCATTTCCCAACGAAAAATTTTGTCGACAATTTTGTCGCTAAAAGCATGTCGTGCAAGATCTTTCTCGATGAATCTTAATATTTTGTTGGCTCATTTTTAAGGCAACAAATCTCAGCTGTCAAACTGTGCCCGTCACCAAAACAACATTGCAACAAAATATTTTGTCAGCACAGGTTGTTTTTTCACGATGAAGTTATTTGTCGGCTTAGTGATCTTGTCACGACAAAACATTTTGTCGGCTAAGTAATCTTGTCGCGACAAAATGGTTTTTCGGCTATGTAGTCCTATGCCAACAAACTGGTTTGTTGGCTCAAATTACTTGCGTAGACAAAATAATTAGTTGGTTGAATCTTTTGTAAACAAAAACATTTGTCGGCTAATTGTTTTTGTGCCGACAAAACATGTCAAGTCCAATATTTTCTAATTTTTATTCACATTTGTTTTTAATAATATTTTTAACCATCACAAACAAGCAAGCTTAAGAGATCGAGAAGGGGCGTGAATGAAGAATTAATGTAGGAACAACACAAAATTCTTGTAATATAAAATAATGTAAGGTTCACAATTTGGTTTAGTTACAAAATACAAAAAAATCTATATTTTTATTTCGACATTACTATAATATAGATAAAATATCCTTAAGTATCACCATTCTCACTATAGTCCTCATCACGTTGATATTCAGCATCATGAAATTGGGAAACGATGAGGATCATTATGAAACATTCCACTATCAAACAACTGTAGAAGAAAAACAAATTAAAAAAACTTGATTAGCAAACTTTAAGGGTGCTAAATATCATTCACACCAAGGAAATGCAAGGCCACACTAGAGTGGTATTTCTAAACAAATAACTTATGAAACCATAAATGTGTAAACAACAAGATAAAGATATCTACTAATCAAGTTAACTTACCAACACCATGCAACATCACAACCTAGAAAAATTACATGTTTAATAGATACCAGGTAATAATCAAGTTAGCATCAACTACTTATATATAATTCATCACTGTAAACAACAAGATAAACATAACAGCAAGGCAACATGATTTGTCACACTCTGTAAACAAGGCAACATGATAAGTAGATGATATAAATCCTTGAAAGGTCTATAATGTATATAAACATAACACTACCAACCTAGCTAAGTTGATTATAACTTTAGAACATAAGCATATGCACCTGGAAACATAAATAAACGATACTAAAGCACCCTAATTCATCACTGTTTATAATCTTTATCAGTGTAAACAAGAAGATATAGACTGTAAACACGAAACATTCCTGAAACAAGAGACAAGAATACGTGTACAAAATAATATTTGTGTTTAAAGATTTTGGGGTTACAATCTCTTTGTAATTTGGTCCTCTGATTCTATCTTCGTAGGGTGTAGGTTTGTGGATGAGTTGTTGATCCAAAGGGCCGTCGGGGCTTGATCTAAGGATGAACAGTTGATGAATGGATCTTTAAGGGGCGTTGGGCTTGATCTTGAAGAATGGGTGTATGAGTTTGTTGAGGTTGTTGATCCAAAGGGGCCGTTGGGGCTTGATCTTAGGATGAACGGATGATGAATGATGAACACTTTCTTCAAGGGGCCGTCGGGGCTTGATCTTGAGTTGGTGGGAGTTCTTCAAGGGCCGTTGGGGCTTGATCTTGAAGGAGGATTTGACGAAGAACGAAAAGTGCTTTCTTGGTCCTTCAGGATTCGCTTGAGAGCTTTAGAGTTTCAAGGCTTCAAGGTTTTTGTGTAACGTAAATTTCTCTTCCTTTCCTTCTTTCTTCCTTTCTTCCTTTCTTCCTTTCTCCTTTCTCCTTTCTTTTCTTCTTTCTTCCTTTCTTCCTTTCTTCCTTTCTCCTTTCTCCTTTCTTTTCTTGCTCCCAAAATGAATGCCTTGGCTTCCTATTTATAGAATTCCAAAACTTGATTTTTGGATTTAAATAATCAGATGAAATAAATCATTTCTGCCAGGTATTGACACGTGTCATATTTGATGACTTTTCCAATTTATTTCGATTTTTCGTTGAATCACACGCTACATGTAAAATTTATGTGACACGTGAGCGTTGAAATTTTAATTATTGGTCAACATTCATTTCACCGAAATTTTGATGTCTACATAGACGTCTACTAATCAAGTTAATCCTCAAATATCAAAATTACCTGGCGTGAATGATCCTTACACTGGTCTCTATGCCGTGCTGATACCAGTTGTAAGCTATCTAGCTCAGAATTCCACTTAGCCATAGACAACTTGCAAGTGTTATAGAAAGGAAAAACAAATATGTCAAACCTAAACCACAATATCGAAAAATTACATTGGAAATCTGGAATTAAAGTCAAGGGACATTGTTTTTACCAATATTATACAAATGGATGCCCTAATCAACCAAAAATGGGAAACCTAGATCATAAAACTCGAACCCAAATGAAATAGTTCAATTAAGAACATGTTTTTCATCCATATATGCGATTCAATCAAAGCAAATACAATTATTTCATTTTCCAATAAAAACATGGAAAACAAATACAAAAACAAACAAACAAGTTAGCAAACTAATGTGATAAGGAAAATGCATATACAAAATGACGAACAGGACACTTATGATACCTAGTCCGGAGAACTCTTATGATACCTAGGCTCATTACAAACAGGACACTGATCTAACCTTTCATTTTCTTTGTAAAACAACACACAATCGTACTTGCAGGCATGAATTTTTTCACACCCTAACCCTAAATCTTTCAAAATCTTATCTGCTTCATAATGTGATGGAGGCAAAACATTATCTTTCGGAAGCATCCAGATCACTATCGTCATCAGAAGTTTATGTAGTCATCAGTATCTATATCACTTTCTTCATTATAATTGTAAATGAATTCATTTTCATCAATTCTAGGAAGAGCCCCAAGATCTATAATGATGGAGTCAATCTCAACTGCAACTGGAGGAACGTTTTCCAAGCAGTTCGGAGTCAGAGTTTCATCAATGTGTTGTACTTGTGCAATGTCGGGAATGTTTGATGAAGAGTTCTCTTGGTATGTCACATCATCATCACTACTATCACCCTAGGAGTCCTCCTTTTCTGGAATATCCCATACATTTCTATGTTGAATTCTTTGAATTACTTTCCAACCAGTACCTACCTTAGGATCAGCCACATAAAACACTTGCTTCGCTTGAGTGGCAAGAATATAAGGATCATTATCATACCAACGAGTGTTTGTGTTGACTGATATTAAGTGGTAGTCGCGTTTTATACTCCCTCGTCTAGAAAGGTCTGTATTGAACCAGTGGCACTTAAATAACACCACTTTATACCCCTGCCTATATAAGAATTCAATAACACTAGTCAACTTTCCATAAAATTCTAGTTCTCCAATATTGACATCTCCAGGCACATACACCCCACTATTCTGAGTAATTAATCTATCATCTCATTTGGCAACTACAAACTTAACCCCATTCACAACACAACCTTGATATGTTTCAGCTTGCACAGCACCTCTCGCTAACTCAAACAACTCATCATTATATAAAGGTGACTTTTCCTTTCCCAAGCTCCTCATCTAGTAATATGATGGACAGTGTTATGCACAAATTATTTTAAAATAATGCAACACATTACAATAACTACAAACTTTTACTTACATGTTCACGAAACCAAGAAGGAAACTTATCTTTGTGTCTTTGCTCCACATTTGAACTACTTTCACGCTTTATTATTTCCTCATGCTCCCTGCTTAATAAGTCAAATAAATATTAGAGTGGGGAAAAAAAAAACTACTTAAAAGTAAATACAGAAGATGTCACCTGCTCAAGGAATGGTGTCACCTCATCACAATTGTTGAATATAAACCATTCAGCTATCTTCATGTCAGCACTAGTGAATTCAACACTTGAACTACCCATAAACGGTTTTGCAATTTGGGCAAATACAGAAAGCTTTTCATGTCACACGCCATTGTCAACATTCCGTTCACGTCGATTAAAAGAACTTTCAACATTACGGAGATACATCCCACAAAAAGTGAGGGATTCATTTGAAAGGTATACCGCTGTAATAGATCCCTCAGGACGTGTTTTGTTCCACACATAACGTTTATACCTTCCCAATAGTCTGCAAAGAAATTAAAGTGTTACAATTTAAATTTACAATTTCATAAGAACAATGAGATTAAATGGGAGAATAATATTGTTACCTTTCTATAGGGTACATCCACCAAAAATTAACAAGCCCAGCAAGTATCGCTTCATCTACTAAGTGGATCATGACGTGAATCATTACATCAAAGAATGCAGGGGGAAATATTTGTTCAAGCTTGCACAATATGTACACAATATTTTCTTTCAGCCTTTCCAAGTCTACCACACACAACGTTTTGGCACATATTTGCTGAAAGAAGCTTGATAATTCAATGATCGGTTCAACCACATTTTTCGGCAAAAATTTTCGAATACCCACGGGAATAAGTCGCTGCAATTACACGTGGCAGTCATGACTCTTCAATCTAGAAATTTTTTTCTCACCGACTTTCACATTTCGAGAGATACTGGCTGCATATCCATCTGGGTACTTTACAGATTTCAAAAACTCAAGGAATTCTTTTTGGAACTTTGGTTTGACGGTATAAAACGGGTGACCTTTATTCCACTTACTCCCGTCCCACTCTAACCACAAATTTTCTTTTATGCCCAAATTCATCAAATCATTGCGAGCTTTATGCGTGTCTTTAGATTTTCCTTCTAGGTCCAGTATTGTTCCAACAACACTATTAGAAACATTCTTCTCGATGTGCATCACATCTAAGTTATGCCTGATTTTCAACTTTGACCAATACTCCAACTCAAAGAACACACTCTTTTTCGACCAATTTCGATGCTCAGGCGTTTTCTTCATTTTCTTGTCCGGATTGTTGTCGTGTTTACCCATCCAACCAAAATTTAAATTAGCAACTTGTGCTAAAATCTCTTCCCCTGAGAACTCCCGAGGTCTAGCACGATATTTAGTTCTCCCATCAAAAGAGTCTTTGTTATCCCGCCATGCATGATTCCAAGGTAGCCACCGTCGGTGTCCCATGTAACAAATCTTGTCGCTGAACCTTTCTGGTGTTCCATCCTCATTACAAACAGGGCATGCATTATAACCCTTAGTGCCCCATCCCGATAGATTTGCATAAGCTGGAAAATCATTGATTGTCCACATCAATGCCGCACGTAAGTTAAACACAGAATTAGTAGTCTTATCATATGTCGGCACACCATTTTCCCATAATTCTTTCAACTCGTCAATTAACGGTCATAAATACACATCGATTTCTCTTCCAAGTGCTTTATCACCTGGGATTAGCAATGTCATAATGGAAAATTCTTTTTTCTTACATCTCCAAGGCAGCAAATTATATGGAACAACCACCACAGGCCACATACTATAAGGTTTACTCATATTATTGAATGGATTAAATCCATCTGTGGCAAGGCCTAACCTCACGTTCTGAGGGTCTGCTGCAAAGTCAGGATATATATTGTCAAACTCTTTCCATGCAGTTCCGTCAGCGGGATGTCGCATAACATCATCATCAACCCTCTTTTCCTTATGCCACCTCATATCTTGGCTTAAGTGGAAAATATCGTAGCACTTTTCTCGAAATCTTCCGGTTCTTGTCCGGAGAACTCTTATGATACCTAGGCTCATTACAAACAGAACATTAATCTAACCCTTCATTTTATTTGTAAAACAACACACAATCATACTTTCAGGCATGAATTTTTTCACACCCTAACCCTAAATCTTTCAAACTCTTATCTGCTTCATAATGTGATGGAGGCAAAATATTATCTTTCAGAAACATCCGTTTGAAAAGTGCCATGACATAATCATAGCATGTGTTGGACATTCCAAACATGACCTTGTCATGCATGAACTCCATAATTGCCGTTACACATCAATTTTTTTTGTTAGCCTCTGATTGTTTCTATATTTCACAACACAATAATAGTTTCTTAGCTACTGCCATATACTTAACGAAAAATTAGGACTAAATGCATGCATGAATCAACTAAAACAATACCAGAAACTTCTCTGACTGAAAATCTTCGCATAAAATCTCCCACTGTCCAGGTTCCCCAGATCTTAATTCCATCTCTATCGGAGGATTGGCCAACGCCTCCTCAGCTGATGCCCACTCTAAAAAGTATGCATGTAACTCATACTTGAACTCTTTGATCGTCTAGACATGAGTCTATCAACATAGTCATAATGTTCTTTAATATTGGTGTCCAAGTCGAAGTTCACCTAAGATAATTAAAAACGAGTTGTGATTTTATCCAATAAATTCAAACCAAAACTAAAACAAAATACATTATGTTTCTAAAGTAAAATTCAAGTCATTATAGAGATTATTATAAAGTATATGACTTAAATTAGTGGTTTTACTCACAGTGATCTCCGAGACGAGGTCTGACTTCGACTCTTTAGACATTCTTTTCCAATATGCTGTGTTCATTGGGCAGTGTTGGCAAACAATAGCCCTCGTATCATGTGCCAACAAGCTATGAAAATCTTTATCAGTTGCTCGCCTATGCACTGGGTCTATAACGACCTTGATCTTTGCTTATGTAATACAAACAATACGATTGGTTTTAACCAACCGACATGCCCCGCGGACTGGTCTTTCATTTGGTACGTTTGGTACAGAACCATTAACACCTATCAAGAACATGTTTAATTATGACTTGCCACAATATGTGATGCCAACTCCATATTCGTATCTTTTGCAACAAAAAATTCAGTACTTTTTGGCAGTTTTATTCCATCAATCACCTTTAATTTGTTTGTAATCCTTAAATCCTCGTAGTTATACTACTCCTTTAGTTTATGGATTACATGCATCGATGTATAGATAAGGACTTTTAGTTTGTAGTTGGAATTAGAACCCCTATTCCATGTCGGACTTGGCTGAAACTTAAGGGGGTGTTTGACCTTTTTAGTTGGGATTGGACTAGACTAGACTAATTGCTAGTGTAGTCTGATGTTTGGTATGCACAATGATAAGTGGTATAACGTAATGACATTGATCATCATGGTATATAACAATTTTTTTAAAATTTCTTACTCCCGTGTCGATGACGAACTGCACTCCTCTTTCTAGTAGGTGCTTCAGTAGGTAAATCATTATGAGTATCATCAAGCTGGGATCTTGCTGCACCTTGGGATTGAGTGTGATGAAGAGAGGTCCTGCTCGCACCACTCATGGTCTGGGAACGAGTACAGGGCGAAGAAGGTATGGTGTTCTCCCGCCAAGGTCGTGGAGGTTTAATGTTTCTTGGCTCTAGCTAAGGAAGGAGCATCACTCCTGGTCGCACCACCCATAGAATGAGATTGTGTGCGAGAAAGATAAGTTTGCCTCAAAATATCAGGCCTATTCCTTTCTTGACGAAAAGTAGGAGAAGCAGGTCCGATAGCAGATGTAGACCGTGATTGGGATGGCAGAGGCAGGATTCTTGTTGACACAAGAGGTCGTTTCCTTTTTTGGCTAATCATTGGCATCTACAAAAAAAAAAAAAGACCAAGTTTAAGTTCAATGTAAATACATATATGCAGTGCATTAGAATTCATTGGTAAGAATAAACCTGGTTGTTTGTGGTGCAACTTCTGCAAAATTATGGAGACGATCGTGAAAATGAGAGAAGGGAGATAGCTGATAGAGGTAGAGACGTGGATGAGAATCAGTTAAGAGAAGCCTAATGTATAAACCTAGCGATAGAAATCGTTTAAATTATTTTTCAGCGGGAAAGACCCGCCAAGTTTGTTCATAAATAAGAACCGTTATCAAACTGAAATCGGATGGCGCGAGAGAATAATATGGGAGGGAAGTCGGGATTAGCATGCAATTGGGAGGGAGATCATGAGGCGACAAAATAGGATTAGCATGCAACTGGGAGGGAGATCATGATGTGAACCGACAATTGGGGGATGTGAACCGATTATGAGAGGGAGATCATGTGGCGGCAAAATTTGATTAGGAAGAAATGGGAGGGAGATCGTGCAATTGGGGGATGTAGGTTTGGATTGCCCTGGGAAATTTATAAGTTTGTTCTTATAATTATATGTTATGTTTTTATAATGGATGATTACATACAACCGTATTCAAATTTACAATTGTAATTGACTAATTGACTATTAATTGATCATAACCTAAACCAAATTATCTGTTGCTAGAAAGTAGTTTGGAGTCAGAATTGATAAGAAGAACTTTTTCACTACATGATCTAGATTTACAGTTTTACAACGTAATTTTCGCATGAGAATATTAGTTAGTTTGCATGGAATGTATATGGAAGCGAACATAAAGAGATTGGTTTAAGTTGCAAGACTAATACTATAAAGAATTTTTTATTTTTCCAAACACTCACATATTATGAAATCAAATTGTCAATATAGATTATTGATGGCATAAAACTACAATCCAGAAATATGAAATGCTAGATATCTCTTTGTCTATGCTCCCGTCCGTATAGAGAAACAAAAAAGACAGAATGAGAGCATAAATAGTCGCCAAGAGCTTTGATTACATTCGCCGGAAAAAAATGGAAAGGTGCACTGGTGAAAAACTCTCACGTAGAGTTTTTATCACCTTGCCGATGACATACTTTATTGCCTCTTTAATCAATTTGCCGATGAAATACTTTGTTGCCTCACATCATCGGCTAATATTTCAATATAATGGGAAAAGTTCCCGCCAAAGTTTATCCGTCAAAACAAAATTTGTCAGGGCATCGAATTTACGCCTACAAATTAAAATTTTCGTCGAGAAATGACTCTTAGGTTGACAAAATTTTGCTTTGTCAGTTTATAATTTGTCTGCAAAATTATATTTTCTAGTAGTGTTTGCAATATCTGAGCTTGAGTCCATTTCCACATACGCTTGAGTCAGCACCATCACAATTTGCTCCTCCGTGTGCGACGCCGCTACCTGAATCCAACCAAGATGGCCCAGTGGCACAGCCATCGACATCTGAACCAGATTAGGAATTGGAATTGCAGTCAATCGTCGATGGGTAGCGTTGAATCCAGGCGACGAGCTTTGGTTAGGAATTTTAGGGCACAAGTTTGAACCCTAGCTTCCAAAGCATCTTTCCCACATTTCAAAGCATTATCTTTGCTTCTGTTCATCTCAAAAATTTATCAGAACACCAACAAAAATCCCAAATTTTCCCAAAAAAGATGGCAGTGGAGGAGTGGGTTGTGGTTTTGGTGGTGAAGCAGGGGAGCAGGTGAATGTTATTGGGAAGAAGGGTGAGGATGCAGGGTTGGTGGGGATGGGGCCCCTAATGTATTATAAATAATTTTGAAAAAAAAATTATTTTTACATTTATGTTCTTTTTAATTTTCTATGTGGAATTTGTAATATCCATGTCAACGTATAGGTAGGTTTCAAGTTTACGACACCACTATTTAACAGTAAAGTTAACAGATTGACTAACAATTGTATGATATTGAAATAAAATAATATTTAATGTATGAGATTAAAATGTTTTACAGATATTGTATGAAGTTGCAATTATACCTAAACCTGAGGGAGTAAATTATAAAATTTATAGTTTGACAAAAAAGTAGTAAATTTGTGTAGTTAAAGCATGTTTTAGCTTTCCTTTGAATTGTGGATGGGAAAAAATGGGGACATATATATATATATATATATATATATGTATATAAAGGATTTTTTAGTCCAATAGGACGAGAAAAATGGGGTTCCCTACTTAAATATGGATGTGCATGTTGTAACCTATTTTATCTGACAAGGGGAAGGGGGCTGGCGGCAAAGAGAGAGAGTAGAGAGAGATGTGTTTGTATAATTGTGTAGATGAATGTGTGTTATTCCTCCCTACGTAGTGTCTTTATTTATAGTAATAAAAGGGAGAAAAATTCCTTCATCCCCAAGGAATACAAGTCTATATAGGAAAGAATAACCATAATCAAATCTAATCTATGATTTACATAATCACACATAAACTAGGAAAGTTCATAACACTCCCCCTTAAGTGTATAAATACTCAAGGTAGATTCAACATCATGTAAAAGTTGAGGAAGTCAACTCGTTGACACTGATTCTAGGAACAACGCTATTCTCAATAAGGTAGGAACTTGCATAAGGAAGTAAGTCTTACTAAAAACCCCTAAGGCTACGGCAAAAACCCGAGTAGGGACAAAATCCGTAGTCTAAGGAAAAATATGTGAGTAATGCAAAGTTAAAATGAAACGTCTATGGGACTAATCAGGGATATGCTCAAGCCAAGGTGGGTGCCTCGTTAAAACCGAGTTAGGTAGCAAAAATCCAGTGGGAAAAATGCTCCTAATTGTAGGGAAAACGAGTACATTAAGATTAAGCAAGTATACTTCATGATACTCCCCTTAAGTTTGACACAATTCCAAAGAAAACTAGCAATGTTACAACTCAAAAGTTTATGCATACCAATTCCTTGAACAAGCTTCTGAAACATCGCATTTGGTAGTGATTTGGTGAAAAGGTCGGCCAGATTGTCTTATGAACGGATTTGGTGACTTCAATCTTCTGATGCTTTTGTTGTTGATGTGAGAAGAAGAACTTCGGCGTAATGTGCTTGGTGTTGTCTCCTTTGATGTAACCCTTTTTGAGCTATTCGACGCATGCTGCGTTGTCTTCATAGATCGTCATCGAGACATCCACGATGGGGTAAAGATCGTAGGAGCTTCGAATATGGCCCACAACTGCTCTAACCAAAAGCATTCCCAAGTTGCTTCATGTAAGGTGAGAATTTCAGCATGGTTTGACAAAGTGGCAACTAAGGTCTATTTAGTTGACCACCAAGAGATTGCGGTGCCTCAAACGGTAAAGACATAACTCGTTTGAGAGCGAACCTTGTGCAGATCAGATAAGTATCTTGCGTTGGCATAACCAACAAGGCGAGAAAAGAATCGAGAAGCGAGGGTTGCAGCATTATTCGAGGATCCGTAGGGATAAAACAAGCCCAAATCCATAGTACCTTTAAGGTTACGGAATATGTCTTTAACACCAGTCCAGTGCGTGCGTGTTGGTACATTACTGTATCTTCCCAAAAGATTAACAACGAAGGAGATGTCGAGTCCACTGCAATGAGCTTAGAACAACAAAGTGCTTATCACACTTAGATAAGGAACTTTAGGCTCCAAAATCTCTTCACCATTTTCCTTCGGACAGAAGGGATCTCGTTTTGCATATAGGGATCGAACGACCATAGGAGTACTCAAAGGTTTTATCCTCGTTAAAGCGGTGCAACACCTTCTAGGTGTAGTTCGATTGATGTACTAAGATTCCATCCGAACAGTGCTCTATCTAAAGACTGAGATAGTATCGAGTTTTTCCTAGATCTTTCATCTCAAATTCCGACTTCAGATGCGCGGCAGTTCTCGCAAGCTCTTCAGGAATTACAATAAAGTTCATGTCATCGACATATACTGCAATTATCGCGAAACCCGAATGTGACTTCTTAATCAACACACAATGGCGTAGTTCGTTGTTCACATATCATTGACTAGTCAAATACGCACTCAGACGGTTATACTACATTCTTTTGGATTGCTTTAAACCGTAGAATGAACGCCTCAGCTGAATTGAGAGCGTGTTCGGGGGTTTGGAAATATTTGATCCAATCAATGGAAGTCGTTCGGGAACTTTCACATAAATTTATGTATCAAGATCCCCACATAGATATGTAGTAACTACGTCCATCAACTACGTACTCAGTTTTTCGGAAACAACTAAACTGATAAGGTAGTGAAAAGTAATCACATCCATAACGGTTGAATAAATTTCATCATAGTCAATCCTGGGACGTTGCGAAAAGCCTTGCACAACAAGACGAGCTTTGTATCGCACAATTTCGTTCTTCTCATTACACTTCTGAACGAAAAACCACTTATAGCCAATGGGCTTTACATGTGGAGGAATAGAAGCTATAGGTCCAAACACCTTACGTTTCGTAAGCAAATTAAGTTCGACTTGGATTGCATGTTTCCAGTTTGACCAATCAGTTCTATGTTGACATTCATTAACGGAAAGAGCTTTAATGTCATCGCTTAACATGACCTTAATAGCTACTACATATGCTAATGCATCGTCGATGATCATTTTATTTCTACACCATACATCATCTAAGCTTGCATAATAGACCGAAATCACATGATTCTTAAGAGGTGGATTCGTCTCTTCAAGAACGCTTACGTAATCTATAATTTCGTCATGAGTTGGATAGAATGAGTAAGCGACAATCGAATTCATGGTAGTCTCTTTAGAAGCCTGTGTTGTGGGTTTCCTATTCTTGGGATGTGAATCCTTTGAACCAAGAAGTCTACCACCATTTTCGTGTAGGGGCAGATGATTGGCTAGCCTCTAATGTACATGGATCACCAAAGTTGGCATCCCGGGACTCCAGGAGGGAAGTCCGTCGTACATTTGGTATATCCATCTTTACAGGCTCATTCCCAGCTAGAATATGTGATTTTGTCACTCATGCTAGATCGGTGAAAGCCTCTGACATGCTCTGAGCTATACTCTGAAGATCTAATATACGTTGCACTTCAGTTTCAGTCTGAACGGTGAGGGGATCTACATGAGACAAAGTGGGAGTCATCCACGATAATTCGCTTCGTTCTTCAGGAATGTTGACATTCTTATCTCCCTATAACGATGGGAAAAATGTCTCATAGAAGTGATAATGCACAAAACGAGTGGTAAATATATTGCCTGTCAAAGGTTTTAAGTAACAAATAATTGAAGGAGAATCATATCCGACATAGATTCTCATCCTTTGCTGAGCCCTTATTTTTGTACGTAAGGGCGGCAAAATCGGCACATAAACCGCACAACCAAAAATGCGCAGATGCGATATGTCGGGTTCGTATCTAGTAACCAACTGAAGGGCGCTATATGGTTGGGTCGCAACAGGCCTAAGTCTGACCAACATGGTTGCGTGCAATATTGCATGGCCCCAAGCAATGATTAACAACTTGGTACATATGACTAATGATCGAGCAATCATTTGTAAGCGCTTAATGAATGCATCTGTTAGGTCGCTCTGTGTGTGAACATGGAGTACAAGATGTTCAACTTCAACCCCAACCGATATGCAATAGTCATCAAAAGTTTTAAATGTGAATTTTACTCATTATCCAATGAAATATATTTGATCGAATAATCAGGGTGATCAGCCTTGAGCTTGATAACCTAAGCCAACAATTTGGAGAATGCATCATTCCTTGTGGACAACAAGCACACATGTGACCAACGTATGGAAGCATCAACCAAAACTATAAAATATATAAATAGTCTGCATGGAGGGTGAATCAATCCATAAATGTCCCCCTGAATCCTTTGTAGAAAAATGGGAGAACTCGAACGAATCTTGTCATAAGAAGGCTTAGTAATAAGCTTTTCCATTGAACATGTTTGACATGCGATTCCTTGAATCGAACCTAAACTTCGGGTTAGTGGATGCTCGTGCGAAGATTTGAAGATACGGTGCATTGCTATTCGTCTAAGGTGTGCTCGTGTGAAGATTTGAAGATACGGTGTTTTGCTATTCGTCTAAGGTGTCCCAAATGATCATGCCAAAGTGTAATTTCATGCGCGTCCCAGAGGTAGGGTTGGCCACATAGTGGTTCCTTTATGGGGCGTATAGTCGTAGTATACAAACTACTCAGGATACACTCTATCTTCTCTAGAATACGCTTCTAGCCATATTCGTAGGAAGTTATGCACATAAATTCAACTTCGTTTTCTACATGGGTTTCATCGTGGTAATTGTTATTTCTAATGTCATTAAAACTCAACAATGTTCTTTCGAAACGCAGAGAATAAGATGCCTCATCAATGGTCAAAATTGTACCATTTGACAACATTATACGTGTCTTACTGTATCCTTAGATCAAGTTGGATGGTCCTGAGAAGGTTGTCAGAGGTGCATTCTTAGGTATGAAATTAGTGAAAGAGGTGCATTCACGTCAAACGATATGCGTGGTTACACTATCTGCCAGACAACTAACTTCTCCACTAGTCATACCTAGAATGAAAAATTAATTTGAATCTGTCACATGCATAAAAGTTCGAAAAACAAATATCCATTCAAAATAATTTGAAGTATTCAAGGACGGAAATTAAATAAAAACTTAATATCCAAAAATAAATCACCAACAAAGAATCCAAACATAAAGGAAAACTGTTCAAAATGAACCAAAAACACAAGGGGCTTTGGCCACTACTGTGGAATTCGTCCCCATTATCTTATTTTAACTAGAAAAATAGTTTATGTCTAAGATTCTAATCTTCCATAGGGGTAACGGCCTCTTATAAGTCTCCATCTTTGCACTCTCCGGTTTGTCCACTTGCATAAAGTTTGATTCAAACTTCGTACAACGAGAATGATATTCAGCTACGACCTTCTAAGAAGCTCGGCAAACATGGGAGCAATGGTCCTTTAAACCACAGCGATAACACATATCCCCATCCATGGTTTCAGATGCTTTGCCCTTATTCTTGATATTTGGGGCATTGGCAGTGAGGTTAGGGCACTTTTGGGCTTTATTTCCTCCCTTAGATGGGTCTTGGCTCTATTGACCTTGACGGGGTGGCTTCTAGCCTTCCTTACCACGGCTCTTGACATTTTGGGTGTTGGTTCATGCTATAATGTGCTTCGGACACAGCAGTTGCCCCAGTAAGACAACTTGATGATTTTTCATCAACAACTGATTCTGCTTTTCAACAAGAAGTAAAATAGAGATTAAATCTGAAAACTTAGTGAACTTTTGAGCTCAATATTGTTGCTGCAGGACAATATTAGTAGTAGAGAATGTCGAATAGGTCTTATCCAGGAATCCTCTTTGGTCAAAGTTTCGTTACAAAACTTGAGAAGTGATCGGATTCGACAAACTTCAGAATTATATTCATTCACAGACTTAAAGTCTTAGAAGCGCAAATGCTGCCAATCATGTCTTGCTTCAGGCAAGAAGAAGTCATTTTGGTGATCAAAACGATCGGTTAAAGTGACCTATATTGCTTGTGGATCCTCTTCAGCAAGATACTCGGTTTGTAGTGCGTCATGAATATGTCTTCGGATGAAGATCATGGCAGTGGCTTCCTCAGCTTCGCCAACAAGGTTGTCCGTCTCATCTTCAATGGCGGGACGCAAATTCTTTGTAGTGAGGTGGAACTTCACATCTTAGACCTACTTGAGGTAGTTCCTTCAAGAGACCTCCAAAGCGGTGAAGTCGAGTTTGTTCAAATTTGACATGTTCCTATCACAAAATAGACGAACAAGATGTGGTTAGTGCAATGGAGAAAAAAAATCAATCCATTCACATAGGACTAGAACATTCAAGTTCTAATAGACATGCATTGGTTAATATTCGCATGAAAAACTTCGGGTTTTCATAGGTGATGTTTTTAAGGAAAACTTCAGGTTTTCAAAAAAGGCATGTTTTTAGAAACTTTAGGTTTTGAAATAATTATGAACTTCGAGTTCATATGTTCTTGCAGACAAGCACAAATATATATACAGAAATATGCAACAAGAAAATATGCAAATAGAAATTTAGGTCTATAATTGTATTTGAATTAATTATTTGGACTTGGGGCCAAATTTAAAGTGTGGGTGAAAAAATATAAAACCCATTGGGCCTAAAAATGGCAATTAAACTTGGGGCCTAAAACAATAGGCCTAAGCCCACAGGTGGGCTAAGTAAATTGAAACGTGCTGTCCAGGCCCAAGAATTGGGTTGGGTTGTGCTCGGCTATGCTGCAGGACCAAAACAGAGAGAGCGCGATTGGAGTGTGTCGCAAGCTAGGGTATCGGATCACTAGCTGTAGGCTGGGATCTGGTGTGGTAGGGACACAGGGACACCAAAGCGATGCAGGTAAGCCCCAAAAAAACTTGTTTTTTATTCTTTGATTAAGGGTCGAGTTGGGTTTGTAGTAATGAGCCTAAAAGGAAAAAAAAAAATCTTTAGCCCGAGTCAATGCTAGCCCAAAAAATAGGGTCAAGTTGGACCAAGAAATCCTAGTAGAGCTAGGAGTGTTGCTGGAGAAGAAGACCGGTGCCGTCACTGTGAGTGTCCAAATCTTGGATAGGGAGACTCGGAGCTACCCTTTTTGGGTGGTGTCGACCATGATTATGAATGGAGATTGTGAAATCTCAACGATTCAACCAAAAACCTAGAAAATGAAATCGAAAATTTGATAAATCTGATGAGATTTGAAGGAATCTTCAACCAAATGACATTGATGGACAATCGTCAGGTCGTCGGGGAGGTAGCCAAGGTGGCTAGGCATGGCTGCAGGCCATGCGTCACGATGGTTCATGATGGCAACGCCTTCTGGGCGTTGATTCTGGATTTTGGGCCTAGAGACGTAGCTCCAGTTTGGGTTCTTGGCTCGGGGGTCCATCGACATAGATGGGTGTTCAATGAATCTCAACAATTTTTTTCTTTTTCTTTTTCAATTCGGTTCAATGCATATAATTTAATGCAAGAGCAGTTATTTGATGCAATTCATGGCAATGTCAAATTCACATAATTCAACAATTATGAATATAATGCATTCATAATGTATGTAGAATCTAAAATTCAAAAAACATAAAATTGGGTCATGCATTATGGTGAATGTTCATGCTCATGCTCATGCTATCAGGGCTGCAAAAATATCAAGATAAAAATCGTTGTTTTGGAAGAATCTGATTGCGTGATGATATGGATGAACTGGTTTGATGTAGAAAATATCCTTGTCAGATTCCTAAGCGTAGTAGTAGGAGCGTGCTAATGACGTGTTGTAGCCTATTTTATCTGACAAGGGGAAGGGGCATGTGGCAAAGAGAGAGAGAAAGTAGAGAGAGATGTATTTGTAGAATTGTGTAGAGGAATGTGTGTTATTCCCCTTACGTAGTGCCTTTATTTATAATAATAAGAGGGAGAAGAATTCCTTCATCCCCAGCAATACAAGTCCATATAGGAAAGAATAACTAGAATAAAATCTAATCTAGGATTTACACAATCACACATAAACTAGGAAAGTTGATAATAGTGCACACTTTTTAAGCAACTCCAATTAGATGTAGTATTTACATCCATTTTTTTGTGCATTTGAATGTTAACAATGATAAAGAGCCACTTAGTATTATGGTCTAGTGATATTCCTTTTCACTTATAAGTGAGAGGTCTTAGGTTCGATTCTCACCAAGGGCGAATTTGAACCATATTATTCCTAGCCTATTGTAAAGCTAAACTCACCCTCTCAACATTGATAAAGAATGCAAATTTGTGTTGAAGAAAGTAAAGAATTTGGAGGGGTGCTTCGATTAATGTTTCATTTTTGGTTAAGAAATGATACCAATAAAGGACATGAGTGCCATATCAAAAGAAAATAATGAAAATCGAAAATATTTTCATGAAGAGAGTATTTAATGTGACTGTCACACTAGGACGACATACACACATGGTGAAGGCCACAAATTATTGGGTTTAAACGCACGTATCGAAGTTTTCTCCACGCCTTGACTTATTGGGTTTACCTTTGATGCGCAACTGCTGAGCCCAATACTCATAAAAGTTTATGGTTGGGCCTAGATAACGATTACCTAGTGAAAAGCCTATTAAAGTCCTGGCCCAAGTTTCATTTCTTAAATCCACCCAATTATCTATCCGATTTGATGTTCTCGGTAAACTACACAAATCAAAGCAAGATCTCAGAGCGAGAGATTTTTTAATATGATCAGAACACTGTATGATATATCACGTATCACTGTACTAATGATGAGATATGTGTGTTAAAACATAATAACTTAAAAAATAAAAATTTTCACCATTTATATAAAAACACGTAGTGTACTATCCGTTCTCCAAGCACAATAAAAAATTTCTCAGGCAGAGCAAGTGCACAACCATCCACAAACTCATTGCAGCTCAACAGAGAAAGAAGCACGGGTAACAAAGTGGAAGAAAATCAGCAAATTATTACGGTCCTAAGGTAGCGATATTTCACACAAAAATGACGTAATGATATAGGCATCGTTTCAAAGAGAGACTGGATGAAATAGATATGTCTGTAAAGATGCGAACTACCAGACCTTATGGCAGAAGTAGCAGAAGGCAGCCTAGTAGCCTGGTACACTAGAGTGTGCAGGAGTAGAGTAGGGATAGAGTGTAGACTGCGGAGAAGGATTCTCTCCCCTCCTTTTTTTTCCTCCCCTTCCCTCCCCTTCCCTCCCATTCTATATGAATGGTCATGGTTAAGCCACGTCAATTTATTTTGAGTTGATTGCTTGCACTCTTTTGCAATGTTAAAAAAACTTTCTAATATTAGATTGAAACCCTTACATTATTGTTGCGTTTGATGCTCATATTGTACCAAAATGTGGGAATACTTCAAGTGTTTTCATCATTATATCTTAATTTTATATTTTATAAAAAATAAAAATCTAATGTTCAAAACATTCAAAATATTCCATACTCACGAAGTACAGTAAAAAATCTTTATATTCTAACATAGAATCGTTAAAGTCGATACTCTGATAGCCCTAATTCAACTTGCATGTCTTCGTTCGGATTACTACACTGCACACTTGCAAGTATAAAATTAATTAGTTTTTTTATTCAGGACATGTATTACCGGATTGTTTTTTGAACTAGCAACGATAGTGGTTGCATGTATGGTGGCCACTCATGATTCCTAGAAAAAAACATACAACAAGTGAGATAATGTAGGACTAGTGGGACAACTTGTGTTTTGTAGTGATCTAACGTGGTAGTTTAAGAGATTGATATAGCCCAAGATCAAACTATACTACTGGCCACCAGTTGAATTACATGAACCACTTTCCTTCTACTGTGAGAGGGGAGAGTCTTTGGGCTTAGGGCCGTGAAGCTTGGCTTGCTTTACTGACAGAACTTCTTGAAAGACTGTAAAAATTCTTATTTTGGATTGTTTTGAGGGTTGTTCTAGATGGATGGAGCATCAAGTTTAATATCTTCTTAATATATAGTGAGAATAGAGATTCGAATTTGAGAGATTTTTCAAAATTAGAATGAAAAATATCTTGATACCAAAAGCCAGTTGACAACAAGTTTATCTTGATTTCTGCATGCATGCATGCATGCTCTTTAGTTTCAATTCAGAGCATTCACCCCTAAGGTTGAATTATGTGCACACTCACTTATACATGCATATATGTACTGTAATACCTTGAAAATTTAAATATATGAATATGTGGGGAAAATTGAAAATAAACCGATTTACGGTTATAAAAAATTGAATTGAGAACTTTTAAAGTTTTGTGTCTAGAAATTATTATAATTTATGCTGTAAAATTTATTGATAAGGAAAAAAGACGAAAATGGCCTCAGTTGGCTAAACGTAATTTATGAGGACGTATTTTATCCTCATATATTTTAACATATTTCTTGGCATATTTGAATAGAGTTCGATCCTACGAGTGCGTAGGCGAAAACTGTTCGTAAAACGGAGTGATAACAAATGAAATATAAATGAACGAAAAGAGGGGTAAAATAGTCATTTTGCCATGATTCTGGAACATTCCAAATTTGTGTTTTGGTGGAAATATACCCCGGGAAGAGGGGGGAGGAAGGAAGGAAGGAAAGAAAAAGAATGGGGGAAGGAAAGAAAGAAAAAGAATTGGGGGAAGAGACCAACGGGAGGGGGAAAAATGGAAAAAGAATGGGAGAAGGGGGGCGCCAATCAGAAAGAAGGGTGAGGGGGAGTGCCCAGTGGGGGAAAGAAGGAAGGAGGGAAAGGAGGGAAGGAGAAAAGCAGCCAAACCTTCCCGACCTGGTTTTGACCCGTGTAAACCGTCCTTGACCTGATTCTACATCGATTTTCTGACGCCATATCTGGCGATTCTCTGATGATTCACAACACGGAGCCACTTGGAAACCACTTAACATCAATCTCCCCTCCATATTCACCAAAAATCGAAGATATTAGCCCTAATTTTCATGAAAACCACACCGGTGGGTGCGGCAGTACTTTGATGGCGATTCGCCGTCTCCGTGAGTCATGTCATCGATCCCCACCATCAAACAACTTCCCTTGAGCCTAGGAACAATGCCCAATCATTTGTTGGAGCGTCGGAGTCGACTTGAGGATGAATAAAAAAACACCCATTTCTAGGGTTTTCGACAGATTAAGGCATTTTCAGGCCACTTCCCAGACAAACTAAACTTGGTTACAAGTATGAAAATTTGATAATTTTTGGAAATAGTTGAATTTTCCGGTGAGTCGGGGCGGCCATTTGATATTGCAAGTCGGGGGTGGCAGAGCGTGGCTAGTTGGTCGACACTACCTTTTTCATGCAAATTTTGATATTTTAAGTTCGTAATTAGTACCCATTTGATGTGATTCGATTGTAAAAGCTAATGTTGAATATGGCCGATACTATAATATTTTCAGAAATGGATAAAAGATTGAATTGTGAACTATGACAGGCTTGATCCCACTCAAGGGTACGTAGGTAGTCTAATAAGGTTAGATGCAGCCTTAAATAATCGAAAATTAATCTTTAGAATGGAATTTGATCTAAGAGAAGAAAACAGTGATAAATTGAGAATATAAACGTATGTTTTGGTAAGAGAATTCTGGTTACAGATCATGTGTGTAATTAAGAAGATTAAATAAAGAATCGTGATTATTGGTAGTAATGTAAACAAGCATTTAATTTGAGCCTATCATCAGAATTATTTTCCGAAATTAAATATTTCGAGGGCGGGGCGTGACATGTACCAACGAATTTCGAGTCTATATATTTAGAGATTGTGCATTTACCTGCATTCCACTACATCTAGACTATTATAACAATCTAACAAACCTAAAATATGACACATCATTTAGCATTGAATTTAATTACGTTTCTCTAATTTTTCTCTAAACTGACATTAATTAGCATGCTTCTGCTGTTAGTTGATTAGGTTAGTTGTGTGCTTACAAACAACGGAAAAAATTAGACTTGGTATTTGTGTTGTGTTTTCCATGTTCATGTCATTTTCTGACATACCTGATATCTTAATGGGTCGTGTCATGTAACACCCATTAAAGTAAACAGGTAATATGACCTAATCCAAAGTTGACTTGTTAATATTATTAGGTAATATAAACCGACCCGTTACTGATTAAATAAAGTATATTTTAAATCAATAAATAATGAAAATGAAAAATATAATTTGACTCAAAAATAAAATAGAAAACATATAATACTAAATTAGTACATGGATACCGCATTGTCACATGAATATTACTTAAAAACATGAAGAAAAAAAACATTTGTCTTTCAAGTATTACATGCTCCAAAATAAGGGCCTAATGAAAAAATATTGGTACATTACTGCAAAATACCAAATGTTCAAGGATATGCAAAATGAAGGGATTTGTGTTTCGAGGGTGAGGAACCTTGCACGTTTGTATATGTTTTCACATTTTTCGAACTAGTAAATTAATGATTATGAATTTTATTTATTTTGAACTCCTTTAAAAATACTATTCATAAGGGTTTGTATGGTTTTAAAAATTCAAACGACGATATACTCATACTCAAAGCGAAGAGGATGCGATCACCAGCCTTTGCACATTTGTTCATATTTTTCTCACTTGTAAATTAATTATTATAATTTTTTTAATATGTTTGGTATTTTTAAATTACTTTGATATTTTTATTTTTAATGTGTTTATAATTTTTTAATCTCACTCTTTACCTATAGTACACTATCAAAATAAATACATAAATAAAATGATTAAGTACCTAAAACCGCTCAACCTTTTAGTGTTATTCCAAATTGGTCTGAACTTTTTTTATCATTCCAAATAAGTATCCAACTTATTGAAAATGTCACATTAGTTAGGCCCCAGTTAAAATTTGTTAAATTTAGGGGTTGCCTTGTCTTCAAAATCAATAGAAAGTCATGGAAGCATAGCCTTCACCATCTAACGGTCACCACCACCCCATCATGCCATCACCTTCAAATCCAACGTAAAACCAACAACTCCAGCCTATAGTTGAAGCCACTAACATCAAGAAGAAAGTCATAGATGTTGCTGAAATTGCATTCTTGATGTAATTTCAATTTGGGTCCATTTTTAATTCAATTCAATACTTGTTTGATCATTGGATTCCATATTGTATAATCTACGTTTAAAATGTGGATTTTGAGGTAACTAAAATTAATGTTGACCATGATATACCAAGTTGGTGAATTTTGGATATAATCTATGCTTGAAAAATTTATTGGGGCTCAATGGATATGACATTTTCAATAGGTTGGGTACTTGTTTGGAATGTTTAAAAAGGTGAAACCAACTTGAAATGACATTAAAATGTTGGGAGGTTTTACAATACACACACACACACACACACACACACACACACACTCTATGTCTATTGTATTTTATAGTAAGTTTTTTTAGTAATTTAAAAAATTAAAATCATCGAAATAACTTTTTGCTTAATGTATCAAAATGAGTTACCCGTGTATCATCTTCATGTAAATCTGCTAAGGAGTCATTATTAACGAGTTCTTATCGTGTGACCTGATAACGACCCAATAGTTATCGTGTTAACCCGAAACTCGTTCTTTTTGTGTCGTTTACCTATCGTATTAACGAGTCATGTAAAAAATTGTCAGCTCTAGACAAAATGGTAGCCTCTGTCAAAGAAAAGAGAAAATAACCATGGCTGCCAATTATCTTAAACTCCAGTAAAACCTTGTCGAGCAAATATCTTCGAAGATTTAATTTGGATTGTCTAGACTCTTTTGATCTGAATGTTGGATTTTCTCTGGGAATATATATATATATATATATATATATGTATAATTTTTTTTTTTTTAATTCTCTTCCCAAGCTTAATTTTGTGTTATCCCCTACAAGCACCATCATCACAGTAGAGCCTCAAACGGATAAAAATTAAATTATGAAACGTGTGATATTCACTAGCATGTTGGAAAGTTTTTGTTCTCGTCCTAACTTTTTAATGGTTATATGGGATGTGGCAGCCATGGTTTTGAGGGAGGATGTGAATCCAGGGCAGAGAAGTTCACGTCGGTTAATAAAAAAGAATTGCTAAATGATGTCAAATTTTAGATTCAATGGATTATTATAATAGTTAGATGCAGCGGAACACAGGTAAATGCACAATCTCTAAATATCGAGACTTAAGATCTTGTATAAATTATCACCTCGGTGGGTATATAAAATAAGTAATTACCTGCCTTCTTCCCAATCTTGTGATAAAGTGCATTAACATTCAACCTCGTGATTTCGGAGAAATTTTTAGTTGTGACGGGAACACAAATGGTATACCACGTGTTTTATGTAAGTGATATGAAATTTTATTTTTTTAAGTTATTAACTTTTTAGCACACATATCCCACTATTTATATAACAACATGTGGTGTACCATCCTATATGACGGTCATATTGAAAAATCTCTCGTGGTTTTGAGTTTAAAGGCTGGTAATTGTAGAGAACAAAAATAGAATATGTAATTAGGAACTTTCAAAGTCCCTTGTTAATTGTTATGACCTGTCTTAGAAATTATTTTATTTAATTTCCTAAGCATGAAATGACCAAAATGCTCCTAAAAGGAGAAATTGTTGACTTCAGTTGACCTTCTGGGTCTTCACACCTATTGCCTATTCTCTTAGAATATTCTCGTAGTACTTGCTTTTGTGAATGCGTGAGCACAAAGAGACGTAAATTGGACGTGTAAGGAACAAATTGCATATGTTTCAAGGCGAAGGGCAAAATGGTAATTTTACACCATTGAAAATCCATAAGCCATTTTCAAGATAGCAGTGGGCTGTCAGTATTGGAGGCTACAGACTGTGGTACTAGTGGTTTGCTAGCTGGCCTTGCAAATAGACTTGTTAAACAAGTGAGCAAGTTGGCCCATTTACTTTTACTATATCCTAATTAGGTCTAGTGCCTAATTAATTTATTGGTTAGGCTTGACCCAAATACACGCACTTGCAAAGTAACCACTTACCCCTTCTTCCTACAACCCTTCATGCCACTACCTGAGTCCACTCACACACTCTCTCTAACTTTCGTTCATTCTCTTTCTCTAATCTCTATGCTCAACACCCAAAGTCACCACCACTTATTGCTGCCCACTCTGGTGAGCTTTACCACCACCACTAACTCCTTCTCTCCTGCTTAAACTCATAAACATGAACGGACCCTTCAAACCCAAACCCGATGGACCACAACCTATGTTTGGGTTAAAATTGGACAATGGGCTTTATGACATTGAAGGCTCAAGAATGTAAGCCAATAGGCCAATAGCCCATGAAGAATTTAAAAACTATTTCAGCAACGCATAGGCCATATGCCTATGTGAGAGGTGATGGGTGACAAATGGTAGCTCACCATAGCAAAAAGCACTTTTCAAGAGCATGGATGAATAAATAAGTGATGACTCATCACCCTCCAAAAGTCATCAGCAAAAGACAGAGCTTGGACAGTTGGGCTAAAATGCCTATAGAAGCAGAAAAAGACACAGATTCAACCATGCTCAACTCATAGCCATTGTCCAGAAGGTTCTAAGGCTACCATTGAGGAAGAAGTTTTATGATGTGCAGTTTAATGAGCTTCAAGAGTTGGTGATTGCGGCTACTAAGTATGAAAAGTTGTTGATAGAGGAATAGCAAGTGAAACACTCATCTAAATCACCTCATTTTATAAAAACAAAGCCCCAATACACCACCTGGAGTTTGAAGGCTAAGAGCCAGGAAAGAATGATAGTAGTCTGGGAGAGAGGATTGAGTTATATGCTATAGAGATGACCACTCCTTTCAAAACCTTTAATGGTGAAAGGATTAGTCTAGCCCATCAAAGACCACAAGATCATAATGAATGATGGAGGTTTTGTGCCCATGAAGCCCCCAAAGTAGTTACACTCCTTTGATTTAACCAAAGCTGCAAACATCTATAAGGAACTAGTAAGGGCTAGGGTAATCATGCCCAACAGTACCAAGAAGATGCCTAAACCTAAGGAACTTAGATGGAAGAAATACTACAAGGTTCACTACACCTTCAATCACTCCATAACTAATTGTGTGCAGTTCAGAGATTGGATCCAAGACCTTATAGTCAAAGGGAAACTATTGTTGGAGAAGCCTCAATCTAATATGATTATTGACAAAGATCCATTCCTAGAAGCCCCAATCAACATGATCAATCTTAATTAGGTTGAGAGAGGAAAAGGAAAGGCTACCATGGATAAAATAGGAGAAAGAAGACAAGCAGTTAGGCCAACAAAAGGTGTCAGAAAATTGCTCGACAAACCCTAAGCAGTTGTGGTTAAAGGAGTGGTTATGTGTAGCAGATGTTAGTGTAAGTGTGAACTCGAGGTGTCAGCGTCAGGTACCATCATCGATCAAGAGTTGGTTAGAAGAAGAGAGATAAAGAAGTAAGTCGCCCACATAAGCATTACTCGGGCTGTTGAGAAATAAACTACCAAGAATGTGTTCTAAAGGTTGGGATGAGATTCAGAGCCTAAAAGCTTATCTGAGGAGTTCAGGGACTTTGAAGCCTCTGAAGAAGTAGAAGATAAGAAAGCAAAGTTGCCTAGATGGGTGGATGTTAAACCTCCCCAGCTAGTCTACCGTAGCAACATAAGACAAGAATGGCGAGAGAGAACCATAAGCCTGATTCCCCCAGTTACAAAAGGAAATTCAGCTTACCTGGGCCGAAAATAGTACGTAGTGGGCAAAGACGGGAGGCCTGTTAGAGAGATGGGAGCTTCCATAAGGCTTATATGAACTCACTAAAAATCTCTACTATTTTAGAAGCTTCTGAAAATGCTAAGTTCAAGGGGTTCACCCAATGAGGAGGAAGACAACTCAGTTCGGGAAGTAAGAAAGAGGTAAAGATAACGAATAGTAAAACTGAAGCCATAGGGGATTATGTAACTTAGAACCCCCATCCAGGAAATTACAACTTATTGAGAAGAGCCCAAGAAATCATGGTGATGGTACCTACACTATGTTGGAATCCGGAGCTTATCTGTTTTGGAACCATTTCTCCTAAAAGAAGGATACCTTCACCACTATTGAAGGATGTTCCCTTTGAAGCTCCAAAGCAGTTGCATGGCTTCGATATAATAGAAGAAGAGGAAATGCCCGAGTTAATGATAACCAAGGATGCCTAGGCATAGATGGACCAGTTTCTATGTCAGATTGGAGAGAAAAAGGAAGAAGTACCTGGACCCAGCAACTTTCATGTGAATATAACCTATGTCTTATCAGCTATGTTCTGTGTAGAACCAGATCAACCATCATCAATTGAAGGTGATTATTTGGCACCAGAACCAATAATGACATTTGTGAATGTTGGGGA
Organism: Pyrus x bretschneideri; assembly: GCF_019419815.1. Classification (NCBI taxonomy): domain Eukaryota; kingdom Viridiplantae; phylum Streptophyta; class Magnoliopsida; order Rosales; family Rosaceae; genus Pyrus; species Pyrus x bretschneideri. The sequence continues at coordinate 11,623,007 of NW_025999723.1, read as the reverse complement.
AGTTGGAAAAAAGGGATCAAGTTTGGCTGACTTGCCCGACCCCACACAAAAAGAGCCCGATAGGGTTTACTCTGACAAAATGATAACCATCTAAAGCCTGTATATATGATAGCTCATTTAGAGAGAGTTTCATTCAAAATGATGTTGATAAATGAAGGGCAGTAGTCAATGTGCTCCCTCTCAAACAGATAAAGAGGCTATGTAGAAGTGAGGAAAATCTTATCCCTATTGGTCTCACAGTATCTAGTTTCTCTAGGGCCATCACCAAAACACATGGGATATTGCCTTTAGAAGTAAACTTGGGATCCAAGAGGATCATGTTAGCATTCTTTGTAGTGGATAGTAGCTCTACTTGTGTGGCATTATTGGGAAGGGATTGGATCCACCAAAGTTTGTATGTGCCATCCACCTTACACCAAGAAGTTGCTATTTATCATGAAATGGCCCCTCATGAACAAGGATTTTGGGAGATAGTAGAAGCTGAGTCACGACCATTTCTCCCTACAACCAATGTTGTAGAAGCTCATTTCTACAATGCCAATGTTGGGATCTTAAAGTATATAGGTGCTGATCAGAACGGCCATTGTACTAAGGTAATAGCCCAGAAACTCCGAGAACAAGGACTTTCTTTCACTAAGGATGCATGAGATATGCCTTATATTGTCTCTGCACATTAATGATGATTAACCAAAAAATGAAAGACCTAATAGTAGCAGTTAGTCCTTAATCAAGAGACTGTTGGAGTATAGGAGAGTGATAGGAGCATATTCATGCGACTTAAATGGCTTGTTCTCGTGCATTTACATTATGTTTCTCTAGTTATTTTAGTCCCTTATGTTTCTTTTGTGTGTTTTCAGGTTCTAAGGGCAAGGTATGCAAAAGGATGCCTTTTGGAGCCTTTTGGAGCAAATTAGGGCATGGATTGGATAGCTTAAATCATGGAGCAAAGAGGATGGACGAAATTGAAGCCTTGTATGCTCTTTGGGGACATCAAACAAAGGGCCTAGCCCAATCAAACAAATCCTTTGAGCCATGGAAAACCTCTAGCCCAATCAAACATATTATGCCATGCAAACCAACCTATTTTAGGCCCATTCTATGTACTTAAACCCTAGCCCTTTAAACTAGCCCTATTATCACTTATCACTTCCATTCACTTATCATATCATTCACTTATCATATCATACATTTATCACTTATCACAACAACAACCTAACACATGCATTCACATGCTCTTCACATTCACCCACATGCACATCATTCACTCACATTACCTAATCCACATGCCTTCCCACTTCATCATTACACCACCTAATCCACATACTTTCACCACCAATTCCACATGCATTCACTTCATCATTACACCACCACTCATTCTTTAATCCACATGCACATTCAATCATTCACTCAAGCACCCTTGTGCCATGTTTCCCCCTTTGTTCCCACCCATCACATGCATCATCATCAAACAAACAAGCCTTTGCCATGCATTCCCATTTCCTTTCCAACATCTCACATGCATTTCCACCTTCCTACTTCATCATTTCACCACATTCTCCCTCTTTAATTCACATGCCTTCATTCATTCTTTATTCCACTTACACTCATCATCACACACCTTAAACAAATAGCCATTTACACATCCACTCCTCCTATAAATACCCTTGCATTCATTCATTCATGCATCATCTCATTCACAACACAACAACACACCACAAACACATTCCTTTCTCCCTTAGAATCCAAAAACCATCTTCCATTTCCACCAATCCTCATCCATTTCCATAATTCCCCAACACTTCCATCCCCCCAACCAACCTATCCTTAAACCTTGTGCTACAACGACGAGGAAGAGAAGAGTGCCTAAACGTTCATACAATTCAAGTTTTGAGTTGTTGGAATGTTTAGGTGTTTCTTTGATTTCAAAGTTTCATTTTAATTCTCTTTGTTTTGTACGTATGAGAAATGGAAGAAAAGAGTGCTTAAACATTCATACAATTCAAAGTTTTGAGTTGTTGGAATGTTTAGGTGTTTCTTTGATTTCAAAGTTATGAGGAACTAAACCCCCTTTAGCTAGGGGGTAATTCGAAACTATGTTTATGTTTGTAATATGATTTGATTACTTTTAATTACGTTTCATAAGTTGTGAATTCAATTTGTTTAACTGTTTGATTGATAACCTATTTATGTATGTTTATTAAGAATGAACGCTTAATTTTCATGCATGAATTTGACGCTAGAATATAAGTGAGTTTCACGTAATAGTTATGAACTTATATTCACAAGTAGTGGAGGTTGCTTATAAACAATCGTGTTAAACATATTCTTGGCATAAGTTTCATGCAATCATAGTAACGAATGCCTCGTCAACACTTATAGTTTTCATGATGCTTAATGATTCTTGCTTGTATCTCTATTATGCAATTCATGTAGGGAACTTGTGAGGAATGCTTTGGATTGTCGTATGCAATCATCCAATTCATTAACTTAAGGAAAACTTGACGGTTAATTTAAGCGGACCTAATTAACCCGGGGCGTTGAGAATTCATGGTTTATTGAAAAGCAATTAGATTCGTTTTATATGCAAGTATAACATGTATGGAGATGAACCCCTTAGCTAGCTTCCCATCCATTCATTTCCGTCAATTTCGTATTTACAATTTGTTTTCTTTGCAATCTATCCATTTTAGTTTAATCTCGTCCAACCCTAAATCCCCCCCATATTTTGTTTAAGTTTTAGTCTTAATCTTTCTTACTTTTAGTTTTGCATTCTTCGAGTTTAGTATAGTGTTTTAAACTTGTTTTTACGTTTTTGAAGTCAAATCCAAGTGGTTAACAATCCCTCCTAATCCCCGGTCCAGAACGATCCCTACTTACGTACTTACTACAATTGATAAAAAGAGGGTTTAATTTGTGCGCGTATAATTCTCGCATCAGAGAGAAAGAAGAAAGATTAAAGAGAGCTCAGCCAAAGAAATGGCAGAGTGGGGAGAAGGAACTTCGGGCACCAAAGATAGAGAAGGAAAAAAGATTTTGGGAGAAGAAGTGAAAACAGCCATTCACATGGCATAATGTATATATGACTTAGACTGGCCAGAGAATAAGCCCGAGGCAAAGTTAGTGGAATTTTTGTTTACAAAACTTGATAAACCAACACCTGAAGTACAAGACCCATTGGAAACCACTAATTTGGGAACTGAGGAGGACCTAAGGCCAATACAACTCAGTAGTTTGTTGGAAGCTCCTGGTTGGGCAAAAATAGTTGATAATTTGCATGAATTCAAAAACTGTTTTGTATGGCACTACAAGGAGATGTGATAGGAGCATATTCATGCGACTTAAATGGCTTGTTCTCGTGCATTTACGTTATGTTTCTTTAGTTATTTTAGTACTTTAAGCTATTTTCGTGTGTTTGTAGGTCCAAAGGGCTAAAGGAGCAAAAAGATGCATTTTGGAGACTTTTGGAGCACTTTTGGGCTAAGGATGGATAACTTATGCTTGGAGCCAAAGTGTTGGACGAAATTGAAGACCTAATTGAAGACCAAAGTGTTGGAACCTTGTTCCCTTTAGTTCTAGGATATTTAAACCTTTCCTTTAACCATTGCACATGCATTCCATCCTTTAATTCACCCACATGCACTCATAATCATTCACACCTTGCATTCACATGCATTTCCAACCTAATCACTCACCCACACAATCTGCCATCATTCACACAAACACCATCATTGCACCCTCACATGTCCCTTTAATCATTCAAACATGCACTCCCTTTAATCACATGCATAAATCAGCCACATGCATCTCCCATCATCATTCCACTTTAACCCACATGCATTTCCACCCACATGCTCTCCCATTTCAGATTATTCCTTTCTCCACACCAAAACATGCAGCCACATTCCCTCCTAGCTGTCATGTTCCCCCCCATTTCGCCTATAAATAAACACTCATTCCCACTCATTCTAATCTCATTCTTCCATACACATTTCAGTCACAAACACCAACCATTCCCTTGTGCCATGCTCTCTCCCTAATAATCCAAACACCACACCAGAAATCATCCCATTGCCGTGGCCTCCTCCTTCCATTTTCACCACTCCCCAAACCATTCACACCATCAAACTATCCATTAGACCTTGTGCTACAACGAAGAGGAAGATAAGAGGGCCTAAACGTTCATACAATTCAAGTTTGAGTTGTTGGAATGTTTAGGTGTTTCTTTGATTTCAATGTTTAATTTCAATACTCTTTGTTTTGTACGAATGAGGAATGGAAGAGAAGAGGGCCTAAACGTTCATACAATTCAAGTTTGAGTTGTTGGAATGTTTAGGTGTTTCTTTGATTCTCTTTGTTTTGTATCATGAGGAACTAAACCCCCCCTTGGCTAGGGGGGATTCGAAATATATGTTTATGCTTGCGTTTTGATTTGATTACTTCTAATTGCATTTCATAAGTCGTGGATTCAATTTGTTTAACTGTTTGATTGATAACTTATTTATGTATGTTTATTGAGAGTGCACGCTTAATTTTCATGCATGAATATGACGCTAGAATATAAGTGAGTTTCACCTAATAGTTACGAACTTATATTCACAAGTAGTGGAGGTTGCTTATAAACAATCGCGTTAAACGAATTCTTGGCATAAGTTTCATGCAATCATAGTAACGAATGCCTCGTCAACACTTATAATTTTCATAGAGCGTAATGATTCTTGCTTGTATCTCTATTATGCAATCATGTAGGGGACTTGTGGGAAATGTTTTGGGTTGTCGTATGCAATCATCCAATTCAATAACGTTAGGAAGATTTGAAGGTTAATTTAAGCGGACCTAATTAACCCGGGGTGATGAGTTTCATAATTTATTGAAATGGAATTGGAAATCTTTTTATTATGCAAGTGTAACATGTGTGGAGATGAACCCCTTGGCTAGCATCCATTCATTCCATTTCATCAATTTCATATTTACATTCTGTCTAGTTTATTAACTTGTTTCGTTATTTCAATTTTCCTCCAAAACAAATCCCCCTTTAATTTGAAGTCTTAGATTAGTTAGAAAGTGTTTTGATTTGTGTTTCTAAGTATTTTGATTCAAGTTTTCATCCAATTTCGTCCAAATTAGTGTAGGTGCTCAAAACTGCCCAGAAAGTGGTTTTTAGGCAGTTTTGAGTCTTCTAGTTGCTGTTTTGGGTTTTAGGTTTGTTTAAGTGTTTTAACTTTTAGTTTTGCATTCTTTGAGTCTAGTTTAGTGTTAAAGTGTCTTAATTTGTGTTTTAAAGTGTTTTGAATCAACCTTTAATCTTAAATTCGTCCAAATTTGTGTTTAAGGTCAGAAACTGCCTAGTTAGTGTTTTTAGGCAGTTTTGAGTCTTTTGAACCTGTTTTGAGTCCTTTGAGTCTTTGTGAACGTTTTTAACTTTGTTTTTATGTTTTTGAGTCAATTTAGAGGTTTTAGCAAGCCCTCCTAATCCCCGGTCTAGAACGATCCCTACTTGCATCCTTACTACAATTTGACAACAAGAGGGTTAATTTGTGTGCGTATAATTCTCGCATCAAGATGCTTGGATTAGATTTAATTTAGTGGAGCACATAATGTCTATCAAAGAAAGGTACAGACCTGTGAAGCAAGCACCAAGAAGGATGTTAAAGAAAATAGAAGAAATAAAATCAAAGAAGAGATTGAGAGGCTGGTAAAGGCAGGATTTATTAGGCCTGCAAAGTATTTAGAATGGTTGGCCAACATTGTACCTGTATTAAAAGCTGTAACTAATGCTATCTGATGTTGTGTAGATTATAGAAACATTAACGAAACCACTCCCAAGGATAAATACCCTATGTTTATGGCTGACATGTCCATCAATGCAGTTGCAAAACATTAAGTTTTATCTTTTATGGATGGGAATGCTGGATATAATCAGATAAAAATGGATAAAGAAGATATACATAATACAACATTTAGATGGCCAGGACATATAGGAGTATATGAATATGTAGTCATGCCATTTAGTTGAAAAATGCTAGTGCTACTTATCAAAGGGCAATGAATGCTATTTTTCATGTTTTAATCAGGCATAGCATGGATGTGTACATTGATGATATTGTGGTGAAGTCTAGATCTGAAGATTAACACTTGGAGAACCTTGAGCAAGCTTTGCTGAGAATGAGAACCCATTAGTTGAAGATGAATACTAAGAAACGTGCCTTTGGGGTTAAATCGAGCAACTTTTTGTGATTCCTGGTTCACCAGAGAGGTGTGGAAGTAGACAAGAACAAAGCTCGGGCTATAATGGAATTACCTTCCCTCACTAACAAAGTGCAATTGTAGAGGTTGCTAGGAAAGATTAACTTTTTGAGGAGATTTATTGCTAATCTGGTGGGGAAAATCCAAACATTAACTCACTTGTTGAGATAAAAGAATCAAGAGACATTTGAGTGGGGCCCTCAACACCAAGAAGCTTTTGACAAGATAAAGGCTTGTTTAGCCTCTCCACTAGTGCTCATGCTTCCCCAGATGGGGAAACCCTTGAAACTTTATATTTCTGCATCCAAGAAATCAATAGAGAGTTCGTTAGCTCAGAACAATGAAGAGGGGAAAGAGCAAGCAATATATTACCTCAGTTGGGTCCTTACTGAGGTAGAAACAAGATATATCCCAGTTGAGAAGCTATTCTTAGCTTTGTACTTTACCACTTGCAAATTGAGGCATTACATGTTACATTGCCATATCAATATAATTGCCAAAATTGATGTGATCAAGTACATGCTGTCAAAACCAATGCTAACTGGAATGATTGAGAAATGGATTCTAGGACTATCAGAGTTCAGTTTCTGTATGTACCTCAAAGGGTAATAAAGGGACAAGTAAAGGTTTAGAGGTTGCCTTTATCAATATCCCTGGAACTTTAGAGGTAGCCAGCCATTGGATCCCACATGGTAAAGCTCATTCAGACAAAAAAGAATGGATCCAACAAGAAGGAAAAAAGAATAAATAACCTATGGATTACTCCCTGTAGACTATATTTCGATGGATCTTGCACCTAACATGCTGCAGGAGCTGGAATTGTCATCGTTGATCCAAAGGGAATTCAACATTGCTGTTTTTTCCATCTAAATTAAAAGATATTACCAACAACAGGGCAGAATATGAGGCATTGATCATTGGCGTGGAAATTCTAATAGAGTTGGGGGCATTTGAAGTAGAAATATATGGTGAATATGAGTTGGTGATTAATCAATTGAATGGAGAATACAAGTGCAGACACCTTACAATGGCAGGATATTACTAGGCAGCTACTCAGTTGTTTATATATTAAGGCAATGAAGTAACAATCAATCATGTCCCCAGAGAAGAAAATTTAATTGCCAATGAAATGGCACAGATGGCTTCTAAGGTACAGGTTAAAGAGAGAAGGCCTGAGATGAATGTAGAAGTACAAAAGAGAAATCTCCTTTCTATCTTTGAGAGAAGATTTAGCTTGGATATAATGACTAAAGAGCCTGAGATAGAAGACTGGAGAACATCTATTATTTAATACTTAAAAGATCCTTCTTATCCCACAAGTAAGAAGATCATCCTCTAAAAGTCATCAGTAAAAGTCAAAGCTTGGATAGTCAAACTAAAATGCCTATAAAAGTAGAAAAGGACACCAAAGGCAAGGACACTCAACCAATCAATCAAAAGACATCTAAACTTTGCTCCCAAACAAGCCAAAAATCAGAAAGCTATGTTTTGTCCGGACTCTGGCTTTTTAGTCGTAGAATCCCCATAGAAAGTCACCTTTTGTCAAGTTTAGAGGCTCTGCTACCTTCCCCCAGTGTTGTAGTATCGATTCTTTCGAGTAAGACCTATTTGCAGTTTTGTTTCCTAGAGTCTACAAACTCATGTAAACACAAAGAGAAGTGGTTGCAAGAAGTTGAACCTTGCCCGAGTCTCTCTTGTTTGTACTTACATAAAGTAGATGTGCTTTTTAATGCATATCTCATTATGTTTTTAAATCACTTTCAACTGTTTTCCATTCAAAGTTTCACATGTGACCAATCTGGCAAAACTAATGAACTTTTACTCTTTTAAAGTTAATTTTAATGGTTGGAAGGGCCCTGAACCCCCTTCATTTTGGACATAGAATATCATGAGTTAAAAGTCCTAGTTTACAAGGCAAGAAAAAGAACTTTATACAAACTTAACCCATCTGTGACAATCCATTGATAACCAAAAAGTCTAAATAACTTGTGGCGAAAGCAATCAACTCATTTCACAACTAAACAATAGTTTGTTATATAAAGATAACAGTGGCACGCTCAGATCTATGTTAGTTTTGATTGTGAGGCTTAAAGTCTAACCAAAGGCCCCACAAAGGCACCATTCAAACTAACTACAAACTCATATAGCAACACACTAAGTAACAAGCCTTACCCGATAGGCAAGAGCCTCGGGGAGCTATGTGAGGGACAGATCCAACTCGAACAACCTTCATTTCAAATCTGAAAGAAACCGGGCGAGTTCTCACCTTTCTGGCAACGGTATGCCACGAAAATTTTACCTTTCAAATCCTCTTGATTTTAGGTAACCTCTGAACCAGTTGCATGTGAAGTTTAGCTTCACATCTATGAGTTTTGGACGGAACCCTCAAGCCTCCATTATTCCAGTTAGTTTGCAATTTTTTCCAACACATTTTTTAGCCAAACCTTATATGTTTGCTCCATTGTTCCCATTGATTTAGCACTACCAAACGACTCTATGTCATTCCTAGTCTCAAATTCGAGCATTGCATGCTCGAATCTACCTTTGATCAAATTAACTAGCTTTGGGCCAAACTTCATGATTGTTTTTCGATCACCTCTGCTCGCCCTTTAGCGACAATTTAGGTATAATTCAAATCCTCTTGCTGGTAGCTTCAATTTGGCGTATTAAATGTGAAAATTGGTGGTGAAATGGATATGTTTTAATTATGTTTTGAAATCTGGCAAAATATCTGGTTCTCACGCGAAACTCCAATTGGCGAGCGACGGACAAGGATTGCGTCGGTGAGCCACTCATCAAGGTCTTATACCTTATTATTTAATTATCATTTGTGTTTACAAAATGTGGCATGATGTTATACGTACTATATATGCTTATCATAAATGTTTGCATGGTTTCTCTTTTTATTAACTTGTACCACATAGGCTAGGACTAGCTTCACATAGGTATGTTCACATCCACCTTACATTCATTTTGGATCCAGATTAGGTGCAAGCATGTCCCTAGATTGCACTAGATAACTAGGATCTATATGTGAGCGTGTAGCGCCAGCTTCACGTGATTGTAGTATTAGAAAGTAACTTATACACCTAGGCATGGATGGAGCCACCTTAGGCCCAGAGGGCGGAATGCCCCCACTCAGTTTTTTTAGTACACAAAAAAAATACACATGCTTGTTACATTAGCAAGGTGTATAATTAGTTTACTTGCTTGTGAAATTAGCATTAACTCTTTCAGTTGCAATTACCAACGTAGTAAGAGCATTTTTGGCCATGAAATTTCTAAAGAAATTGATTGAGAAATCACATACGAGATCAATAAATGAATGATAGCATGATTATTTTTATATAGAGAAATATTAATGATATTGGTAATGAAGTTGTCATGCAATGTTTTGGCAAGTAGAAGTAGTAAAAGGTAGCCTAGTAGCCTAGAGTGTGCAGGAATAGAGTAAGGATGGTGTGTAGCATGGTGTGTAGCGTACATCACATGATTTGATCGATGAAGTAACTAAAAAAGTAAAGCTACAACCAATCACAATCTCACACACACGTACACATTTTTTTAGGGAATCTTAACAAAACACTCCTGATATTATTCACTTTTAATGTTAAAAACATTTTTACCTTGAAAAGTCACTCATGGTACTATTCACTTACATCTTTATTTTGTCTTTTTGATTAAAATAAAGTTTTTAAAAACTTTTCGTTAGTTTTTTTTTTTTTTTTTAAATGCTGGGATTGGATTTGTACGATTCTCGTTGTAGCAAATATGAACGTAGAAAATTCATCCTTTACTGCTATTTCTAGTAAATATTCACGTAGAAAATTGCCCATCATCCAAGTCTTCGTCTTATTCTCCTTTTTAACGAAGTTTTAAAATTAATATAATAAAATTTGGTGCATATAAATCGTTTAAATGTATAAAAATTTACTTTAAATGGAGAATAACCAGATTGATCTTTATTGGCCCAAAATCTTTTCACTGTAGTATTACAGGTGGAAAATCTGAAAGAATAAACTTGAATGGTTTATATTGCACACTAGTTTTAAGGTGGAATTTCAATTTTCTTCAGAGTTCATGTTTGACTCTTATAGATGGTGAATTGATTCATTGTATGGCTTAATTTAAATTCACAATCATCAATATCGCCGTACAAAAAAATAATAAAAAATTAATATCTTCGAACTCTACATTTGTTGTGAATTTGTTTTAATTTGGTGGCGTTAAAAAAAGGTTTCTAACATTAGAAATTGAAACCCTTGCCTTATTGTTGCGTTTGAAGATCATATTGTACCAAAATTCTATGATGCCCTGGGGATACTTCAAATGTTTTCATAATTAAATCTCAATTTTTATATTTTTAAAATAAAATTTTAATGTTCAAATATTAAAAACATCTCATACTCCGAAGTACGGTAAAATCTTTATATTCTATAGTCTTTAAAAGTCGATACTCAGGTAGCCCTAATTCAACTTGCTTGTCTTCGTTCGGATTACTACAATGCACACTTGCAAGTATAAAATTATTAATTTTTTTATTCAGGACATGTATTACGGGATTGGTTTTTTGAACTAGCAACCATAGTGATTGGGTGTATGGTGGCCACTCATGAATCACAGAAAAAAAACGTACAAGAAGTGGGATAACGTTGGACTTTGCAGTGAAAACGTAGGACTAGTGGGATAACGTTTAAACGTTGTGTTTTGTAGTGATCTAACGTGGTACTTTAAGGGATACATATAGCCCACGATCAAAGTATACTATCGGTCACCAGCTGAGCTGCCTGAACCATTTTCCTTGGGTAGGTCGTGAGAGGGGAGAGCCTTTTGGCTTCCTTGGGGCCGTGTGAAGCATAGCTTGCTTTACCGACATAACTGCTTGAAAGACTGCAAAAATTCTTGTTTTGGATCGTTTTGAGGGTTGTTCTGGATAGAAGAGGCATCAAGTTTAATATCCTCTTATGACTTGTTTATTAATCCGTAATCAAAATGCGATGAATTGGATTGATGAGGAATGAGAAACAGATTCCTATGAAAGGTGTTTACTAAATTGTTGAGAAACGGAGTAGGAATGATGTCAATTCCATATAAATTGTTTACCAATTCACTTCTGAATCGAAATCGAAACCATTTGATTACTAAACTGCCCTTGGTCTAAATGAGCTCTTTTATGTGATAATTAATAAAATTTAACTTTCATAAACAACATTAACCCATAAATAATTGAATTTTCTATCTCTTTATAAACTAAGTTTTCAACCCTTTTTTACCCTTTTAAACCTAATTATTTATATAACACAAATTGGATACTCAAAGATCAGTATGGACTCCTACTTAAAACTCTTAGTACATTAATCACAGAGTTTTGTGCTGATAATCAGAGACATTCATATTATGATCACACTATAAAGATCATCTCTACAAAAAATAAATTACAACTAAGGTCATTTAGTTAATCTATTGTAGCAAATACATAGACGGTTCGTAAGGCTTTTACCAATATCGTTCACTTATTTTTAAACAGTTTGATGACTAAACGACCTTAGTTTTAATTGATTTTTTGCAGAGACGATCTTTATAGGGTGATTTATAATATGAACGGTTCTGATTATAAACACTAAGTTATATAAATTGATAACGAACAATTTTGAAATTTTTTGAGTAGGAGTTATTACTTATCTTTGAGTAGCCAAGTATTGTTTTTTATACCCTTAGTCCCACCCCCATAACTTCCTGAGCAGCCCAATTTTTTGACCTTTTCAATCCTCATGTCTTTTTCTGTTCTCCCAGTATCCTTGTCACTCCTCCCCAGCCGGCATCGCCATCGCCACCACCCTCTCCCTCCCTCCCCAACATTTTATTTTCTGCACATCCTTCATTATCATTTCATGTGGCTCCGTCCTTTCTCCCGCTCCTTCATCCCCACACGACCACAACACCACAACCATAGAAGAACCAGCGTTTACAATATCTGAAGACGTCCTGGGGTTATTAGGATTGGTTGATTGGGGTGTAAATCTAGAGGGAGGTGAAAGGGAGGCAGGCGAAGATGTCTGGGATTGTTGATTTCAGTGGCAGATTGGAATTAGATGGGGTTATAATAAGTAGAAAAGTTGTATTCCAGATTCTGCTTGTCTCCCGAAATTCAATGACACCTAGGGGTGAGAAATTTTTGCCATAAACCGATTTACCAATTGAACGATACTGGTTGGTTCATAATGATATGGTATAGTTTTGGCATTTTTTCATAATCGATTGACATTATATCGAACCGACAAGTAATGGTATGACTTTGGTATTGTATTTTGTATAGGAACGGTATCACATGCCGACCAATATATATAAACATATTTCCTGTTTAGATATTTTAAATATTTTTTACATGCATGACTCTTCAACTTTTGGGGTTTTAGAAAATAAATGACTCATCAGTGTTAGGGTTTAAAAAATAAATGACTGTCCAATTTTTTGTTCTAACTCTTGCACAACTTCTAACAACCTTGATCTCACAGTTTTCTTCTTCTCTTCAACACACAACTCTCTGCCGTCGCGCCAACTGCTAGCTCTGCCATACAGATTTCAGAAATCTTATTCTTCTTCATCAGCTCTTAGATTTAGGTAAATGGTTGATGGTTATACTCTACATCTCAAGAAGGAACATCAATGCCAAGTGCTTCAAAGAATTGATTCATGGAAGATTTCACATGCATTGGTTGCAACTACTTCAGTGACGTTGCATTATCAAAACAACAAGTTATTTGGTTTGGGATTATAATAAGGGGATCTTATAACCAAAATCATACTTTTTTGAGTTTTGAGTTTTCTGTTTATGCATTAGTTGCTACAATTGAATTTAGGCAATTATATTAGTTAGACTTTTGAGTTTGTGAACTTATAACTATTTAGATATGTTCCATTTTAATTTTTTAAGTTATGATTATGTTGGCTTATCATCAATTGAAAAATTGCAACATCAATTTCTTTTTCTTCTTTCTGACTTGTTTTTTACGGTCGGTACATGGTTTTGAGCTATTGTTTTTGTAGCTTATTTGCAAATCACCGATTGTGCCATTTACCAACTGAACTAGCAAAACAATTTGGCTGAACCGATTTTTGGCAACCACAAGAAGACAGTTGGCTAACGATAACTAATTTTTGGTAATTGTGTATATGTGGCTGGCAGGTGGCACAAGGAATTTGGCACAGTTTGCCAACCGAACCCAGCCCTAATGACACCTTCACACCTCAGGAACACAATTCTTCCAAAATCAAGAATCCAATTTCATTTTTCGTGTGGTCCCCACCCATTTTGATTCCTCCAAATTTTAGCAACACAAGAATAACCCATAATCGAAATCACACTTCGACTTTTAATTTCAATTATGGACAAATATTTACTGGGAAAAGAGATTCAAATTTGTGAGATTTTTCAAAATTAGAAGGAAAAACATATCGATACCAAAAGCTAGTTCCACAACAAGTTTATCTTGATTTACAATATAATTGACTTCTACATGAATGCATGCTCTTTAGTTTCAAGTCAATGCATTCATCCCTAAGGTTGAATTATGTGCTCAATCACTTATACATGCATATATGTATGAAAGGATTTCGAGTCTCTATATTTAGAGATTGTGCATTTACTTGCACTTCGCTACATCTAGACTATTATAACAATATAATAAACCTAAAATACGATACATCATTTAGCATTGAATTAATTACTTTACTCTGATTATTCTCTAAACTGACGTTTGTTGATTAGGTTGTTTGTGTTCTTGCAAACGACGGAAAAAATGACAGCCTCTATTAAAGAAGAGAAAATTAATAACGGAAGTACAAGTGTTGAATATTGATTGGTTAGGATGTAATAAGGAGAGATGTAGAGGAGTGCCACATAGGCAAATTAGTTACGAATGGAGTGTTATAAAAGCTACTGTACAAACGTTTAAATTTCAATTTTTCAATTTAGTTGCTTCTTCTTCCTTTTTCGCTGCTTATCTTCTTTCTCTCTCTAAAACCTTTCTTTCTCAAGCTTCTTGAATTCTTCAATCTTCTCTATTCTATATCTGCTAAGAGTAGTGTTATCATGGTATCAAGAGCCAGCGATCGTGCGTGGGTGTGTGCTCGTCGAAGTCAGTGATGGAAGCGTGATGGTCTGCAAATCTGTCTGGTGATTTGGAGTATTGTTCTTGGCGATTTGGGGCTTTCTATGTGCAATCAGGGCGAAGCAGGAATTTCAGGTTCTGTGTAGTGTTTCTTTGTTTTTCTCGTTATCTTGAAATGGGTTTGTGGGTGATTCTGGTGGTTTTTTTTTTTTTTTTTTGAGTAGTTTGTGTTCCGTCAGTTTGTTTGATTTGTGAAGATGAAGTTTTAGAGGCCAAAGCCATTATTAGATAGTTGTTGAGCACTGGGTAGTTGAGAAGGCCAATGCCATTACTTTGTGCTAAGAAGGAGTCTAAAGGCCAATGCCATTGATTCAAGAAAGTTGAGTTAGTCAGGGGTCTAGGTCAAGAAAATTGTTGTGTTTTTCTGAGAATTATTCAAAGAATTGTTAAAAGGTTGATTCTTGAACTATATTTGGTATGGCTGCCTTTGTGAAAATTAAGGGATTGTTGGGCATGTTGACTATTCGTCTTGGTGAGCACAATTACACCAAATGGTTATTTCAATTCAAGTCTGTGTTAAAAGGGTACAAACTGTTTGATCATTTTGATGGTTCAGCTCCTTGTCCATCGAAATTTATGGTTAGTACAGAGAGTGGGGTTACCAAAGAATTGACCGCTGCCTTTCAAGATTGGGAGACCACAGATTTATCTCTATTAAGTTTGTTGATAGCAACGTTGACTGATGATGCGATAGAATATGTTATAGGGTGTAAGACTGCTGCTGAAGCTTGGACAAATCTTGAGGAAAGATTTGCATATGTGTCTAGGACATGTATTAATCACTTGAAAACAGAATTACATACAGTTCAAAAAGGTGAGGATTCAATGGATAAATATTTGTTACGAATCAAGACAATCAGGGATCAATTGATGGCTGCAGGGGAATATGTATCAGATAATGATGTGATGATTGCTGCTCTTGCTGGGTTACCCAGAGAGTATGCAACTATTAGGACGGTTATACTTGTGAGGGACTACAATGTCACTATGAAGGAATTTAGGGCACTATTAATTGGTGTTGAAAGGGAAAATGATGTGGTAATGAATTCATTGACTCATAATATGGCTGCTTTGTATGTGCAAGGAAATAATGGTGGTTCAAGCTCTTCTTTGTATACTAATAGTGCATCCAGTTCCAATTCTTCTGCAAATGAACCATCTAGTACTGGAGGTGTTCTTACTGCTACTCCGCGACCATAACAAATGTCATTTTTTCCACAGTCTCAAATGATGCAACCTGCTTATGTTCTTAATCAAAGTTCTTACGGCTCAGGTGGTGGGTGTGTTGGTCACTTGGAGCAGCATCCGTAAGACAACTCAAGGCAACATCAATCTTCAGTACCGTTTCCTGGAACTCAACAAAGGTTTTACAGTGGAGGACAATCAAGAGGAAATAGTACTTATCGATCAAGGTTCAAAGGCAAAAGGATCGAATTACAGGAATAATAGTGGTTGGAATGGAAATGTTGAGTCCAGAACTACATTACATCCAGAATGTCAAATCTGTCAGAGAAGAAGGCATATTGCTCCGAACTGTTTTTATAGAACTGCTTAGAGTACTTCACCATATTTTAATACTGAATGTCAGATTTGTGGTAAAAGGGGACATAGTGCTCTGGAATGTTATCATAGGGGAAATTACTCCTACCAACCCTCTGGGCCTCCTGCTTCTTTTGGTCCTACATTTCCTGGTTAATCTTCAGTGATCCCTCCATCACAGGGTTTTGTTCCACAGCCTCCGAATTTTGCTACTCATTATTTATATCAAGGGCATGCACCTGTCATCCAAGGGATGAATGGTCCACAGAGCATACATGAACCTGATCTTTCATATCAAGTCTAACCTGCAGTACAAGGGATGAATGTTCAAGGTTCACCATCATATTCCAATGCTGCAAATTAGATTGTGGACATAGGAGCATCACACCACATGACATCTGATCTTGCTAGCTTACACCAAGTTTCTTCTTTTGAAGGTTCAGAGAAAATTAAAATTGGCAATGGTCAAGGTTTGCCAATCCAGAATACTGGTTCTGCAATTATTAAAACACATTCTATTATAATGAAGAATGTCCATCTCTTGCTATGAATCTAATGTCTGTAAAGCAGTTGTGTAAAGATAACAGATGCTGGTTTATCTGTGATGACATCAATTTCTTTGTGCAGGACAAGGTGACAAGGGAGATCTTGTACAAAGGAAGGAGTAAACCTCACGAGTTGTTCCAGATTCCTGTGTCTTCATGGACAGTTCCAAAGGTTTTTATTGGACAGTTGATCAATTCTTCTCTCTGGCACCAATGGCTAGGGCATCCTACAAATGAAGTCATGGTAGTTATGTTAGCCAAGTCTCATATTCCAGTCTCTATGGATAATAAGCATACCATGTGCACAGATTGTATTCATGGGAAGATTACTCGAAAACCTTTTGATAATGAGTCATCTAGATGTATCTTACCTTTTGCTAGAATCCATTTCGATGTTTGGGGACCCTTTTCAGTTAAGTCTATAGAAGGGTATAGATTCCATGTTGTATTTGTTGATGATTGTACAAGATACATGTGGATTTTTCCACTATATAATAAATCAGAGGTGTTTTTGATATTTGTCAAGTTTTACAAGTATATTGAGGTTCAGTTTGGAGCCCAAATAAAGTGCTTACAATCAGATGGGGGTGGTGAGTTTGTCAGTCATTCATTTAAAGAATTTATGCAGTCCAAAAGAATGGTTCATAGAATTTCATGCCCATACACTCCACAACAAAATGGATTGGTTGAAAGAAGGCACAGACATGTAGTTGAAACAGCAATAACTTTGATGAATGCTGCTGGGTTGTCACAGGAGTTTTGGTATCTGTCTTGTGCACATGCTATGTACTTAATAAACAGAATGGCTTCTAAGTCATTACAAATGAATTCACCTTATTTCGGTTTATATGATAAGCATCCATCCTTGATGGATTTGAAAATATATGGCTCAGCTGTGTTTCCATACTTGAGACATTATAATGACAGTAAACTTCAACCTAGATCCTCAATGTGTATATTCTTAGGATATGCTTTGGGTTACAAAGGGGCTATCTGTTACAACTTGCAGACGCAGAAATTGGTCTTATCTAGACATGTTATCCATGATGAGTCTGTGTTTCCTGCAAAATGTAAACCTTCTGTGATGTCGAGTAGTCAATCTGTACCACTCTCGGTCAACTCTACTCCAATTCTAGTTCCATTCAGAGCTTCAAGTGAACATGACAGTATATCTACAGAGCCAGTTCAGTTACAAAGGCAGGAATCTGGAACACTGGAATCTGAGTCATTAAGCTCACATCCTATACAAGATCTCCATCAACCCTTGTCACCTGTCTTAGGTCCAGCACATCCTCAGGTATTACCTCCTATCTCTGTGAGTGATTGGAATTAATCCTCTAGTTCCGTTCCTGCTAATACGTCTAGAACATGTTCTATGACAACAAGACTTCAAATTGGAGCAATTGAAATGAGGGATTATACTGCTTTTTATGCTAGCTTACCTGAATTACAATCTTTGGAAGTTGATAATGGGTCTATGTGTTATGATGGATTCTCTTTTCTGGCTGAGAGTGTTGATTGTGAAAAACCAAAGACTTTTAAAGTCGCAGCTACAAATTCAAATTGGCAGCAAGCTATGCAAGATGAGTTTGATGCTCTTAAAGGGCAAGGGACTTGGGTTCTTGTACCTCATCCTCATAACAGAACTATTATTGGGAGCAAATGGGTATACAAATTGAAGAAGAATCCTGATGGTAGTATATCTCGATACAAGGCACGTTTGTTGGCTCAAGGTTATACACAGGAACATAGTCTAGATTACTCCGAGACATTTAGTCCAATGGCACGACACACCACAGTGCGTTTAATTCTTACACTTGCTACGAGTCACAAATGGGAACTTTGCCAACTTGACATCAAAAATGCATTCACCGTTTAATTCTTACACTTGCTACGAGTCACAAATGGGAACTTCGCCAACTTGACATCAAAAATGCATTCCTGCATGGTGAATTGCAAGAAGAAATATACATGAAGCAATTGCAGGGTTTTGTCAATTCCAGAGTACCCAACCATGTTTGCAAACTTGTTAAATCCTTGTATGGTCTTAAACAGGCTCCACGAGCCTGGAATGCTAAGTTCACAGGTGTGTTACCATCGATGGGATTCACTGTTTCTCAGTCTGACACAAGCCTCTTTGTTAAGATAGATGGTGAGGATATTATTATGTTACTCCTATATGTAGATGATATAATACTTACAGGTTCAAATATCACCAAAGTTCAGGTTGTGATTACTACTCTCAGTGAAATATTTGATTTAAAGGACATAGGAAAGCTCACATACTTTTTAGGGCTGCATATTCAGTATAAAGGCAATGGAGATATGTTTCTTAGTCAGACCAAATATGCACAAGAGCTTATAAAAAAAGCAGGAATGGAGAATTGTAGGCCTGCACCAACACCTTCAAAGCCTCATACTCAGTTACTTTTATCTGAGGGTCAACCTTTGTCTAATCCAAGTGTCTATCGAAGTATTGTTGGAGCACTTCAATATTTGACCTTCACTAGGCCTGATATTGCTCATTCTGTCAATGTTGTGTGTCAATATATGACAACTCCAACTGATGCACACATGTTCCTCTTCAAACGGATCCTCAGATATCTTCAAGGGACTCTACCGTGTGGAATTACCTATCATTCAAGTGCTGATATTCACATTTCTGCCTATTCCGATGCTGATTGGGCTTCTGATATCAACACCAGGAGGTCAGTCACTAGTTATGTAGTCTTCCTTGGTTCTAATCCTGTTTCATGGCAATCCAAGAAGCAATCGTCTGTGTCTCAAAGCTCCACAGAAGCTGAGTATAAAGCTCTAGCTAATTGTGCAGCTGATGTATGTTGGATAAGGTCCCTCATGAAAGATCTCCATCAGTTCTTACCTGCTCCTCCTGATTTACACTGTGATAGTATCTCAGCATTGTCCCTTAGCACCAATCATGTCTTCCATTCCAAGATTAAACAGCTTGATATTGATTATCATTTTGTTCGTGAATGGGTGCAGAAGAAAGATATTGTGGTGTACTATATCTCCACAGACAATCAAGTTGCAGACATTCTTACTAAAGGACTTCACAGTCCTGTGTTTGTTAAGCACTGCATCAATCTCAGCCTTGGTGTTCTTGTCTGCGATTGAGGGGGGTAATAAAGGAAGTACAAGTGTTGAATATTGATTGGTTAAGATGTAATAAGGAAAGATGTAGAGGAGTGCCACATAGGTAAATTAGTTAGGAATGGAGGGTTATAAAAGCTACTGTACAAACGTTTACATTTCAATTTTTCAATTCAGTTGCTTCTTCTTCCTTTTCCGCTGCTTATCTTCTTTCTCTCTCTAAAACCTTTCTTTCTCAAGCTTCTTGAATTCTTCAATCTTCTCTGTTCTATATCTGTTAAGAGTAGTGTAATAAAAAATAACCATGGATGCCAAATATCTTAAACTTTAATAAAACCTTGTTGGGCAAATATACAATAGAACCTCAAAACGATAAAAATTAAATTATGAAACTTGTGAGATATTCGCTATCATGTTGGATTGTTTTTGTTCTCATCCTAAATTCTTTTTATGGTTACATGGGATGTGGCAGCCACAGTTTTGATGGTCTGCAAAATTGGGATTTATAAGAGAGAGAAAGAGAGAGAGAGAGAGAGGATGTGAGTCTGGGGAAAAGAAGTTAACGTCGTTTAATAAAAAAGAATTAAAAAAAAAACTAATTAAATTAGGGAATAGTTATTAGCACTCCAAAAATTTCATTATACACTCTTCACAAGTGTATTTTTCTTTCTAATTATAGAAAGTTTGGAGTGCCAAATGAGATTTTTAGAGTACTAATACAATTCCCTTAAATTAATGCTAAATGATGTCATATTTTAGGTTTGTTATTATAGTAGTCTAGGCGTAGCAGAACACGGGTAAATGCTTAATCTCTAAATGTAGAGACTATCTTGTACAAATTATCACCATTCAGCTAGTATATAAAATAAGTATTTGCCTGCATTCTTCCCAACCTTGTGGTAAAGTGCATTGGCATTGAACCTCATAGTTACGAGTTTGAAGGCTGGTAATTGTTGAGAAAAAAAATATAAGAAAACTTAATGAAAATGGCTTCAAAACTTTGCATTTTAACTAAAAATCATCTAATAAGCCCTTGTGGTTCGATACCCTTACTTGTGCCATTATACTATCCTTATATTTGCACTTGAAAGGAACACAACAATGAGCTTTGCATATATTAATGTGTATTATTTCAATACTCGTATCCTACATCCATTTTTGTTATTTGGGTACTTTACTGTTTACATATGAGTAGTATGAGTATTTGAGAACTATACATGTTTTATGATGCAATGTAAAACAAGCACACAAATTAAAACTCTCTTTTGACAATTGTAGTATGTGTATAAGTAGGGATCGTTCTAAATCGGGGATTAGGAGAGATTGCTAATCTAAACTAAACTGACCTAAAAACATAAAAACTAGACTGTAAAACTCTAACTAAGGTTATATGATTCAAACAACCTTAAAAGACTCAAAACAGCTTCAAACAATCAAATTGACTCAAACTAGACAGTAGGAATGACTTTGAATGAAAATTGATTTGATTATGACTCAAGACACTCAAAAACACAAAATAACTCAGATTCTAACCTAATTGACACTTAAAACAAAAAGGGGTTTTGGTTTTGACGAATTTGAACTAAAACAAGACAGAAACTAAACTAGACAAAGTTTGGTACGATTTTGGATTTCTAGATGGTTTGTGGGCTTAGCTAGAGGTTCCTTATCCACACATAACTTATATGAACATGAATCGATTTCCAGTTACTCTTTTGTTAAATTATGAACGACAATGCCCCAGATTAACCGTGTCAATCACTAATTAATCTTTAAATTTTCCTTTAGTGATTGGATTGGATGACATCATTCGACAACCCAAAGCATTCTTCAAAAGTTCCCTACATGACATCATAACAGAGATACAATCAAAGATCATTACGCTCTATGAAAATCATAAGCATTGACAAAGCATTTGTAACTATGACATCATGAAACTCATGCTAGGAATTTAACTTAACGCGATCGTGACTAGCAACCTTCACTACTTGTGAATATAAGTTCCTAACAATTATGTGAAATTCCCTTATATTCTAGCATCAAATTCATGCATGCAAACTAAGTGTGCACCCTTAATCGACATACAAGAACAAGTTCTGAATAAAATAGTTAAGCAAATTGCATTCACGATTCACAAATTCATAACTAGATTTAATCAATTCATATTGCATATAAAATCATGGCTTCAAAGTCTCCCCTAGCTAAAACAAGTTTAGCCTCTCATGTTCACAGCAAAAGAAACAAAATTGAATTTAAACATTGAAAACCAAAGATTAATTACACTTAAAACGCCCAATGAATCAACTTGGATGCCCTGCACGTTCAAGCTCCTCCCTTTTCTTCTCCTTGCTGCGGCACAGAGGTTAAGGGATGATTTTGGTGTGTTTCTGGGTTAGGAATGGATTTGCGTTGGTAATGGGGTGCGGCAAAGTAGAAGGATGGTGTGTGGATGTGTGGTTGAAGGTATGAATGTATGGGAATGGTGGAGAATGAATGTAGGATGCAGCAGAGTAGTGGGATGAATTAGGGATGTGTAGAGGTGGTTTATGGCATGATGAAAAAAATATCTAAAGGGTACAGCAAAGGTTTATTAATTTAGCCAAGTTTCTAAAACCTTAGGGAAATAAGGTAAATGTGCATCAGAAATCCAATGAGAAAAGGAAATAAATTTTTTTTTATTAATGTCAAAGGATTGTTATTCTAAAACTACTAGGAAAAAGACTAAGTCAAAGTCAGAAATTAAAATGAAAGGGACTATAGGGTGCAGCAAAGGCAAAGTGAAAAAGGAAAGGTGGTGAATTAAAAAGGGAATGTGATTTGGTGCAGAAAATAGGAAAGGGAAGGTCTCCCTTGCGCAGTAAGGCTAGAATGGTGCAAGGAACCTTTGGTTTTTGTCCTAGAATGCATAGGAAACCTTCAATATTGCTAGAACTTAGGGACATTTAGGATTAGGAAAGGTCAAACCAAAATAGGAAACCTTGGCTTAACTTTCCTACTTCAAGTAAGAATCTTCATTTGAGTAGGAATCCCTCTTTGATTAGGACTCCTTCTTTGATTAGGACTCCTAACATCTTCTGTTTGTACCATACTTGACCAATCCCGAAACTACTAAGCACCGGTCAACAGCATATCATCAAGGATCCACAAGACTTTTCCTCCAACCAAGAGGCCAATCACAACACAACACATGTCGGTATCAGAGGCCAATCATAGCATGACATGTGTCGATATTAGAGGCCAATCACAACACGACACGTGTTAATGTCAAAACAAAGCTAGAAACTCTCTTCTATAAAAGGGGATCAATCTCCCATAATAATCCCTAATGTCATTTATACTTAACTATTCACTAGAACTCACTAAAAGAGAGCTTGAACCTATGTATTTGTGTAAACCCTTCACAACTAATGAGAACTCCTCTACTCCATGGACGTAGCCAATCTGGGTGAACCACGTACATCTTGTGTTGTTTGCTTCCCTGTCTCTATTAATTTACATACTTATCCACACTAATGACCAGAGCAACCTAGCGAAGGTCACAAACTTGACATTTTCTGTTGTACCAAAGTCCTCGCCGATTTTGTGCATCAACATTTGGCGCCGTCTGTGGGAATCACACTTATTCCTACTCTCTCCAGCTTTGTCAAGCTGGTTTTGCACCATTCGCACACTTTCCTTCGACTAGGCATTCCTCTCCAACATGGGGAGTGAAGAGAGCCACAGCATGCAGAACAACACCCCTTTCGCACTTAGTGCAAAGCAACGAAAGAAGGAACGAAAGAGGTTTGCTCTTCAGGCTAAAGTCAATGAGCTAGAGGCTCAGAACAACAAGATAGGGATAAAGAATGAGATCCTCCAGGAGCAGTATGAGAAGCTCTTCAGAATGCTCTATGAAGCTAGGCATACTCAAACACACGAACTCATCGCCTTCGGGGAAGTCAACCACCACTTGGGTACTTCCCAACACTGGGGATCATTTGCCTTCAACATGGATATCCTTAATGGGAAGCGAGTTACTCATCAAGGTGTTGATCAACATGAGACCTCTCTCGACCCAGATGCTTCAACTCGAAGTAGGAGAAGTGTAGGAAGGCACCTTCTTGCAGAATGAGTAAAAGGATCAAAAGCCGTTTATCGCGACTGTCGGGACTTCCTGAGGCAACGTCGAGAGAACCCAATCCACATAAGCTCGAAGGTCAATGATCCAAGGGTTTCTAAAAGGTTCGGTCCTCTCCCATGCCCCAAGCCAATTGCCAATCTAGGGAATGAGCGACATGTCCTAGAATGATATGAAGGTACGGGGGACTCGGGGGCGTTTCGATAGGTTCGCTCTGGAAGTCAGTACGGTGAGTCTAAAGAAAAATCTTATGCCCTTGACCAAGCTTTCCTACTTCCAATAGGAGATGGAGACTTACGGAAGAAGAATCCAGCAGTACCTGACTCCACTCAAGACCCCTTTCTCTTACGACTCATTGAGGAAGTAAACAAGTTGAAGGCCAAACGTCAGGCCGAAATACCGGACTGGAACCAACCTAGGCCTGGCCCTCTTACAAGGAGGATCTTCAACACCCCCTCCAAGCAAAGACAAAGCAGGAGCTTGGCTTACAACTCTACACTGGAAATGAAGACTCGATTGAACACCTTAACCTCTTTGAGTCCACCATGGCATACCGGATGCACACTGACGAAGAACGATGTCTTCTCTTCCCCTCTACCCTATCTGGCGGAGCTTTGAATTGGTATTGTCGTCTTCCACCTGAGATAGTAGACTCATTTGAGGAACTAAGGAAACTATTTATCTCTCAACACATCTTCCAGACAGATCACTTGCATTCTGCAGATGACTTGTACACTATTCGCCAGAAGCCGAATGAGTCACTACGAAAGTATGCCGACTGCTTCAGCCATGAGTATTCTCGCTGCACTAAGGTAGATGACAAGACCGCCTTTAAAGCCTATGCGACTATTTCTTCAAGTACATGATCAATGCTAACACTTGGAAGACTTACTCTGAGGTAATGGCACATGCTTATAACCATGCCTCCGCCGAGGTAAGGACATATCAAGGGAAACCCCCTACAGCCATCCCTTATCAGCAAATGGGGAGTGGAAGCCAAATCCAACTGAATGAGAAGACCTTAACCTTCCAAACAGCAGCAACGCTTCCCCCTGCCCTACCTAATACCTCGCCAAGTCAACAGGCATATCATTCTCAGGGCAAGAGGAAAGACTTTCATCCTCACCAGTCTCACTTTAATAAAAAGAGTAAGGGGCACTATCGCAATAACCAAAGATATCACCACGATAATACCTGCCCCCAGGTGGTCAATGCAGTGGGCCAAACACGTGTCAAGAATGGTCCTACCCCAAGGTATGAGACATACACCTTTGAACGCCACATGCACGGCCATTTACCCCAGTATAGCTCACTTGATACCAAAGCCAAGGCTAAGGAAGCCAGATTTCAAGTCCACGAAGAACATATGCATGTTTTGTGGTTACCACGAGTATAATGGCCATGACGGCGAGAAATGTATCACCCTCTGTGATCATATTGAAGCTTTGGCACGTGAAGGAAAAATTGACCAGTTCCTCCTTCACCCTCCAAGGGATAACCGCAACCAACGCCAAGTGAATGTGATATATTCCATAAGCGGTGGCACACCCATATCTGAATCTTCCAACAGGGCCATGAAAAACAATAAACGAACGTTGAAGCCTGGCCACCAAGTGTTTCACGTGGAAGACATCAGGGGAGGCAAGTATCAAAAACCTAACTGGGATCCAATATGTTTCTACCCTGAGGAAGAAAGAGGTATCATCTATCCTCACAACGACTCGCTAATTGTGGAGGCTCACATAGCTAACTTTGATGTACGATGAATCCTCGTGGACACGGGGGCGTCGGTCAATATCATGTTTGCTGAAGCTTTCAAAACACTTAATGTAGCTGAACACTTGCTTGATCACTCGGTTTCTCCTTTGATAAGCTTCTTTGGTGATGTTGTGCAACCTTTAGGGAGCGTACATTTACCCCTCACCAATCTCGAAACTACTAAGCATCGGTCAACAGCATACCGTCAAGGATCCACAAGAATTTTCTTCCAACCAAGAAGCCAATCACAACACGACACATGTTGATATTAGAGGCCAATCATAGCGCAACACGTGTCGATATCAGAGGCCAATCACAACACGACACGTGTCAATGTCAAAACAAAGCTAGAAACTTTCTAGGTAAACCACATACATCTTGTGTTGTTTGCTTCCTTGTCTATATTCATTTACATATTTATCCATACTGATGACCAGAGCAACCTAGCGAAGGTCACAAACTTGACATTTTCTGTTGTACCAAAGTCCTCACCGATTTTGTGCATCAACATCTTCAAATCTTCAATTTCATCCATTCCTTTTGCTCCAAGCATATGCTATCCATTCCAAGCCCAATTGTGCTCCAAAAGGCTCCAAAATGCACCTTATTGCTTCATAAGGCTTATGGACCTACAAACACATGAAAATAGCTTAAAATACTAAAATAACTAAGAACTAATTAAGTAAATGCAAGGAAACAAGCTAATTAAGTCGCATAAATATGCTCCTATCATTTTACTACGAGGGATTACTATTTTACGAAAACAACGGTTTTACAAAACTTTATTTTTGGGTCCAATCACCTTTGTTTTTCACCCATCCAAGACTTTGTGGCGGTGCTCTTATGGTGACGAGGATTATTGGCAGACGCTGACATTCAGTTTTGATAATGTAGGAAGTTATTTCCTTTTATTGTATTAACATCCATCCTACCTTGGATGAGAACATTTGTTATTTATGTTACACTCGTACTTATGCTCTGACACTTATGCATTGTAATTTGGGTTCTAACTCGCACATTGGGCACTGTTGCTTTAGTTTCTTTAAATTTTTATTTATTCATATTTTTTTATATTATCTTCACTTTATGGTTTCTTCAGCTTTCAATTGTCGGCCATCATGCCGTGATTCAAGTGCCCAAATTGACATTCCTGATCGGAGTGTGCGTAATGTTTACTAAAATTAATTTTTAGATAAAAATAAATTAAATATACTGATGGAAGAGTCACATTCCAATTTCATGTAGTGAGAAAGATTTAAGGGGGTGTTTGTTTTCCCCTCACTAAAGTTCATTGGACTGGACTAGACCAAAGATTAGTCCAGTCCCATGTTTGTTTCCTGGTTAGACTAGTTTTAATGGGATTAGCCAGAACTTGCTTTCACTAACAACCCCACTAGCCGTTCTTAGAGTGTCCCCTAAAAAACTAGCGGACTAGCTAAGCACTTATTCGTCTTGCTTGAATCACCTCCCCGACGTCGATTTCGACGACGCAAGCTTCGAGCACGACTTCATCTCCGATGACAAACTTGTCGACTTCTTCATCTCCGACGATGACCTCGTCGACTGGGTGATCTTCGCCATCTTTTTCTCCTTTGTTACTTCGCTATTGCCATGGTTGTGGCTTTGAAGCTACTAATTTTGGCTTTGCCTTCAGCTTGCCTCCTTATCGACTGGGTCATCTCCACCATTATTGCTTCGCAATCTCAGTAAATCAATTTTTTGTTCTGGGTTTTTTTTTTGGGTTTTTGGGTTTTTTTCCTGGTTTCTGGGGTTTTTTTCTTCTGGGATTTGCATGTTTAATTGGTTATTGGAAGGCTTGCCTTTCTTTTTGGAATCTCTGAAGGCTTGGCAAATGGTTAATCAACAAATTCTTATAATTAAACAAGAAAAGTAAGAGATTGATGCATAATTTGATAGAGAGAAAATGATGGAGAAGAAAAACGAGGAAGGGTAAAGGAAGGAAGGGGAAAGAAAATTTGCTTGGGTCTATTCATTTCCAGACTTCACTACCCTTTAATTATTAATTTTTGTTTAATTTTTAAGCCAAAAGTGAATTAAAAAATGGCAAAAAAGAAAAAAGTCTATGGCTTAGTTCGACGCTGCACCAAACGCTTCACTAAGCTAGTCCAACTTAGTCTAGTCTAAGCCAGTCCAGCTTACTCCCTGAAGCTAGTCCAGTCCAAGATAGTCCGGTGCAACAAACTCACCCTAAAGTTCCCAATTGTTGATCAATATGTTGGGAAAGTGAAGATAATTTTCAAGAACTATGTGTGTCGATGCCAAAGACAATCATAAATAATCAAGATGTATATACTTGATTGTTTCGTGAGTATTCTTGATTAAATCCTGAACATTTTATTTTTGAGTTAAATAGTATAAATTACCTATAACATAAAATTTGTTGTAGCATATTTTATCTGACAAAGGGAAGGGGGCCAGCGGAAAGGAGAGAAAAGAGAAAGAGATGTGTTTATAGAATTGTGTAGAGGAATGTGTGTGCAGAGGATATGTTATTTCCCCTACGCAGTACCTTTATTTATAGTAATAAGAGAGAGAAGAAATCCTTCATCCCCAAGAAATACAAGTCCATATAGGATAGAATAACTAGAATCAAATCTAATCTAGGATTTACACAATCACAGTAAAACTAGGAAAGTTTATAACACTCCCCCTTGAGTGTGTAAATACCCAAGGTAGATTCGGCATCATGTAGAAGTTGAGGAAGTCGACTCGTCGGCACCTGATTATGGGAACACTTTATTCTCAATAAGGTAAGAACTTGCATAAGGAAGTAAGTCTCACTTAAGGTAGCGGAAGATGTCTTTAACACCAGTCCAGTGTCTACATGTTGGTGCATTATTGTATCTTGCCAAAAGATTAACAGCAAAGAAGATGTCGAGTTTAATGCATTGAGCTAAGTACAATAAAGCGCCTATCGCTTTTAGATAAGGAACTTTAGGCTCCAAAATCTCTTCATCATCCTCCTTCGGACTGAAGGGATCTTGTTTTGCATCTAGCGATCAAACGACCATAGGAGTACTCAAAGGCTTCGCTTTATCCTTATTAAAGAATCATACCACTTTCTGGGTGTAGTTCATTTGATGTACTAAGATTTTATTCAAACGGTGCTCTATCTCGAGATCGAGACAGTATCGAGTCTTTCCTAGATCTTTCATCTCAAATTCCGACTTCATATGCACGCCAATTCTCGCGAGCTAGTTAGGAGTTTCGATAAGGTTCATGTCATCGACATATACTGCAACTATCGCAGAACTGGAATGTGACTTCTTAATGAACACACAAAAGTAATAGTTCATTGTTCACATATCCCTAACTAGTCAAATACTCACTCAAACGGTTATACCACATTCTTCTGGATTGCTTCAAACCATAAAGCAAATGCATCAGCCAAATTGTGAGAATGTTCCGAGGTTTGGAAATATTTGATCCAGTCAATGTAAGTCATTCGAGAACTTTCATATAAATTTCCGTATCAAGATACCCCATAGAGATACGCAGTTGCTACATCCATCAGCTGCATATTCAGTTTTTCAAAAACTACCAAACTGATAAGTTTTGTCATAGTCAATCTGAGGGTATTGTGAGAAGCCTTGCGCAACAAGACAAGCTTTGTAATGCACAATTTTGTTTTTCTCATTACGCTTCCGAACAAAAACCCACTTGTAGCCAACAAGCTTCACAAATGGAATAGTAAAAGCTAAAAGTCCAAACACCTTATGTTTCGCAAGTGAACCGAGTTCGACTTGGATTGCTTGTTTCCAGTTTGACCAATCGGTTCTACATCGACATTCATCAACGGAACGAGGTTCAATGTCAGTGCTGAACATGATCTTAGTAGCTACTGCATATGCTAATGCATCGTCGACGATTATCTCATTTCTACACCACATATCATCTAGGCTAGTATAATAGACCAAATCTCACGATTCTTGGGAGGTGGATTCATCTCTTCAATGATGCTTCCGTAATCTAGAATTTCCTCATGAGTAGGATAGAATGAGTAAGCAACAGTCGGATTCATAGTAGGTTTTTCAGGTGCCTGTGTCATGGGTTTCCTCTTCCGGGGGTGTGAATCCTTTGAACCAAGAGATTGCCACGCTTATGTGTAAGGACAGATGATTAGCTAGCCACTAATCTACTTGGATCACCAAAGTTGGCGTCTCAGGCCTCTAGGAGGGAAGTCCATCATACATTTGGTACATCCATCTTCTCAAGCACATTCAGAACTAGAATATGTGATCTTGTCACTCGCGCTAGATCGGTGAAAACATCTAACATGCTCTGGAGATCTAATATGTGCTGCACTTCAGCTTTAGACTGAGCGGTGTGGGGATCTAAATGAGATAAAGTGGGAGTCGTCTACAATAATTCGCGTCATTCATCAGGAACGTTGACATACTTATCTCCCCCCTAACGACGGGAATACTGTCTCATAGAAGTGACAATCCGCGAAATGAGTGGTAAAAAGATCGTCTATCAAAGGTTTTAAGTAACGAATGATCAAAGGAGACTCTTGTCCAATATAGATTCCTAGGAAGTTATGCATAAAGGGAAGGGGGCAACGGCAAGGAGAGAAAAGAGAGAGAGATGTGTTATTCCCCTTACGCAGTGCCTTTATTTATAGTAATAAGAGAGAGAAGTCCTTCATTCCCAAGGAATGTTTGTAGACCCTATGCAGTGCCTTTATTTATAGTAATAAGAGAGAGAAGTCCTTCATTCCCAAGGAATACAAGTCCATATAGGAAAAAATAACTAGAATCAAATCTAATTTAGGATTTACACAATCACACTAAAACTAGGAAAGTTTATAACAAAATTTTGATATTAGCGTAATTTTGAAAGAGAATTGTCATTAGTACTCTAAAAAATTCATCATGTACTGACATGTTTCATTATTTTACGAGATGGGAGTGTTGAATAATTAAGTAATGTACATGTTTTAGATTTAGAGAAGGAACACCTACTTTTGCTTGCTTTATCAAAACAAGGACCAAACCTTATAACATGAAACAACTTATCTTATCCCATTAATGTTTTGTCAAATCAATTTTTGGTCTCCTCTTCTTTCCCATGTGGTCTCCTCTCCTTTTGCTAGTACTTTTTCTTGTTTTTGCCGTAGGTGTTAAGAAGTGATCATCTGTTCTTTGGACGTTGAAACCTTTCAACAATGAGATTTCATCAACAAATCTAGTTCATAAAATTTTAGAAACCGTTTTTTTTTTTGTAACAAGAATTGAATTACAAATAAGATCTTCAACGGATCTTTAAACCATACATATAAAATTATATATAACTGAAAAATAGACATTATAGACAAAATTAGCAAACCACATACAAAATCAATCGTTATTATGTCCCAACGTAGCAAATCGTAAATGTTCATAGAAGTCTAGAACCCCATTGATGGATTTGCGAGTGACCTAAGGATTAGAAGTACAGCTAGCCAAGAAAAAAAAAAAACAAATCGGCATGCCAAAGCACAAGCACATTTTCAACATGCATTTTGCAACCCACAATTATGTACGAGACTATGAGCACTTGTATAGCTGTCTGGTTTCACAAAAATCCATAACCTCCACTTATTGGCATCACCAGATTTGCAGGACCCATAAGTTCGTAATAATTCACTTTTGGCAATTCATCAACCATGTGCGGTCCCTTTTCCTTTACCTTTCATTACTTGCTCCACTATCTTCCCCTTTACATTTTGCCTTTTTCCATCATGCATGTTAGGTTTGTAAAGGCCATGTTCAAGCCATCTTCAATAAAAATGGCTAAATATACTCTTGTCCAAAATTATAGCTTTGTAATTTTTTTTTAAATAAACAGTATCAGACCATATTCACATATTTTCTCTGATCGATGGGGCTAAAAATAGCACCCTCAATAACTTATTAGTTTTAAGTTTATACTTCAAATTTATTAGTTAATTTAATTAAACTACTATTGGATGTTTTCAAATCTAGCAATTAATTTTGAATCAATTATTACGAATGGGGAGCTAACCCCTCAAAAAAGGGGATAAGACGAGGGCTACATTTGGTCAGCCTGATGCCCCTTTGGTCAAATAATGGTCTAGTGGGCTCCATAAAATTAGAGCTTAGTTATGGGTTAGAGATGAGTTTTTGGACAAATCAGACAATTTTTTAACTTTTTATCTCTCCATTGGAGATGGCCTCAGTTGGAATGTTTGTAGGACCGCATAATCCCTTATTAAGACCTCATAGTATGCGCTTATCAAGTATCATCTCACCATAAGCCCTTATTAAGACCTCATAATCAATAATTTGATTTAAAATTTCGTAATAGATGAGACAGTGATTCTCGTGAAACTTTTCTTCTCTTTATACCAAATTTTTTTACCTCAATCGCATTCGCCTACTGTAACATAACATCACTCGACTCTCATCCTACAACTGATCTACCTATAGCTATGACCCAAAAATAGAAATGCACTAATCTCTGGCCTTGTAACTAAACATGGTTAGATGGAATGGTCCGAATAATTAAGCTCGACTGGAAAATAAAGGGATATATAACCTAACCTAATTTGATCATTATTTAACTTATAAAGTAATTGTATTAATATAACATGCTGAGTGTTTTTTTTTTCTCTATTTTTTTTTTTTTTTTTGCTTTTGTAGATCTCTCTTGACAAAACCCACACATAACAAGACATAAATATAACTAATATTTGTTTTGTAAAAGTTTGTCAATAAACTATTACAAGTGAGGCATGACTTAATTAATGTGATCAAAGTGATCATTCTTACCATAAATAGGTTGTTATGTAGTGGTGCAGCCATTACAATTTGTTTCATACTCTTCCTCTAATTAGTTCCAAAAAATAACTATGTGATACCAGAGGTCAATAACTTCATACTTTTTAGGGAGATTTTTTTGAAATGTTATATGAACTTATACCCCTTTTTCAATTTATCATATGAACTAAAATTTTGCACGATTTGTCATACCAACTCTCCGAAATTATTAGTTTGTCTTCTTATCCTAACTCCATTAAATTTTCATCCAAAAGCACATAACTTGTGTCCAGGTTATTTCACACATTTTAACTCATACAAATAATATCCAACTTTACCATAGATTGGAGCGTTCGCAATGACTATATTTTCAGTCATCTTCATTTCGAAACGCTGGAGTGCAAATCAATCCCCTTTTCAAACGACGAACCCCATCCTCGTATACCAAATCAACCCTTTTTGTTTTTTTTTTTTTTTGAGAAACCTAAGAAATACTTTTGTCGAAGGCAACTTTATTAGAAGGAGAGTAAGGTGTTGAAATGACCAAAATGCGCAAGTTATGTGCAACTTATTTTGGATGGAAAGCTTAACGAAGTTAGGATGAGATGACAAATTAATATCAAAATGTTGATACAACAATTCATCTAAAATTTTAGTTCATATAATCAATTGAAAAGTATGTATAAATTCATACAATATTTCAAAAAAATTCCTTACTTTTTATTTTTAGGAAAGCAAAGATGTCAGCAAATAGTCCGATAAATTTAGGAGAAAAACTTGTATAGGGCTCGGCTTCCCACTGAACTTTGTTGAGTGACATTACAATCCATTCAAAATTTGCCACATGATAAATTTTACATATAATATTGGAAGGAGGTCCTCTTTGGATCTCTTCCACCAAGGCCACCAGATCAAGTGTTCTTGACCTTTGAAATTTCATCCAATGGCTCACCTTTTTTTGATCTCTTAAAAGGTGTAATAATTTTTTACCGTTAGATGAAATTTCAAAAACCTAAATCACTTGATCTGGTGGCTTTGGTGGAAGAGATCCGGAGATGATCTCTTTCCTATAATATTTTACCATTCCCTGTCATTCTTCTATTTTAAAATTTTCATACTTATCTTTTCTATTAATTAAAATAAACCATCAAATCTATTTAACACTTCCTATTTTTTTCTTCTTCTCATTCCAGTTGTTTTTCTTCCCACTCTACCCTTGCAGTCTTCTTGGACACCGTTTGTTTCCTTTCTTCATATATGAATTGTAAACAAAAAGCACCTATAATTGTAATAGTTTATCAATAAATATGAATTGTAGCATCTACCTTGAGTAACAACAAAATTGAATATCACCAAAATATATTAAACGACTTAGTTTTCAAGTTCGACCGATCAGGTCCATTAATTGTCAAAGGATCAGAAGCTCATGGTAATGATTTTGGTCGTCAGAAACAAAACCGAACACCATTCGAATTCTCCTTCCCCTCACCAGTAATTATTTAAAAGATAATTATAGATAAATAAATCAAATTAAATGAAAAGAAAAACAATATGAACTGCAGATGGGGAAGGAAAACGAGAGATAGGGGATAGGGAGAGGGAAAAATATGAAATATTAGATCAATCTCATGGTGTATATTAATTAGTAGAAAATATAATCATAAAATTTTTGAAATAGAAGAATGATAGGGACTGATAAATATTATATTTTAAAACTTACTACGTAGAGAGTTTTAAGTGGATTGTAATGTCACTCAGCAAAGTCTAGTAGCAAGCCAAGTCCCACACAAGTTTTTCTCCAAATTTAGAATATAAGTATTTGTATTTGATTATGTAATTTTCCCAAGAAAATTGTACTTAGGATAAATTTTGGAAGTGATTTTCACACACCATTTTTTACTTCTTTATCACCCATATTTAATTTTGGCCCTTAATTTTGTTTAATTTATTTAATCTGAAATAAAGAGCGGGGTGTGTGAAAATCACTTTTCAAATTTAATATGAGAATTGTTATTGGTACTTCTAAAATCTCATTTTACACCCCCAAATTTTCTACAATTAGAAAGAAAAAAAAAAAAAACACTTGTGAGAAGTGTAAATAAGATTTTTAAAGTACTACTAATAGTTTCATTTCTTTTTGAAGAAGCTAATAACTCTTCTCTTAATCTAAACTACATATTAATAAAACTCTTTGTCAACCAAAAGAGGATGAAAATACATATTTGTTTTCTATTACAATAAAAAAGTTAAGTACAGTAATATAATTTCACAAACCAAAATTTTTCTATTTTTTGTTTAAGCCTCACCTATAACTGATTTTATCATCTCTAATTTAAAAAATAAAAAATAAAAAATAAAAAATAAACCTATCTCCACCACCCCCCCCACCAACCCATGTTCTCTCACTCTCTTCCTCTCTCCTTCAATTTTAAACACAAAAATAAAAAATTTTAAGAACACTTTGTGTGTGGGCATATACTAATATTTATGGTTTAAAGATTTGGACATAATATGATAACTTTTTTAGTTTTTTTTATTATTTATAAAACGAATCAAATAAATAACAATGTACCCCTTTTTTTGGTAAATTAACTCCATGGCTTTGATCGTTTAATACACCCCGACCTGGAATGTATTCCGAATCAAGCTATGCTGCTCGACACCTGAAAGGTGACAAAGTGAAATTTTATTTCCTTTCATATATTTATGAGAAAAGACTCTCAAAAGTGGAATTCTTTATGGACTTTCTATCACCTCACATTTTTTGCACAATATTTTACAATGTTGGCACATAAATTACCGTTGAACTATGAGATGCAAAAAATCCATAAACAGTTTCACTTTTAAGAGAATCGTTTTAGCATTTCTCTACCTGTGTATCCCTTGGGGCTGAAGAAAGGTTCATCCATCAGCTGATGAGGCTCCACGCACTATGCATTTTTTAGGGCAGCCGCTTATAGAAATATATAATTTGAACAATTTTTTTTTGTTGGTATTATGTAGTGTACCTGCACTAAAAATATTCCATTGTATATTTATAATTGTTTGTTTATTGAAAGAAACTTTGGGATCGTATATCCTAGTCTCCTACAGCATGTTCTATTCTCTTACTTGTTTTTTCCTCCGGCAGTTTCTTCCCCAATTGTCAATCAATATATGCCTATTACCAAATTTCTTGGGAGTTCAATATCACTGTACATCATCTTTTGTTATTCCTCTTTTGCAATGGGCAAATTTAATTGGGTTCTTTAACTTTGCCTTAATTTATCTGTTGTATGGCTTTCTGTTGTTGACCTAAATTAAGATTACATTGTTTTATTTCATGGCGAAACACACCTAAGCCTCTAAGATCTAAGCAAGTGTTTGTTTGTTTGTTTGTTTGTTTTTTTGTTTTTTTTTTTAACAAACAATATTATCTATATTAAGAAAGAGAGGTAATGGGCGCAGCCTCACAATGACTAGCAATAATATGGTTCGAATTCGCTTTTAACCATACAATAACTCACCACATTGGATTGAAGTAGTCGTTAGAAATGAATGGACCAGATTGTGCTACGTGATTTGGAGATGTTGCGAATGCATTGTGTTATTTAGTTGAAAAGCTATATAAACAATTTCGGGCGTCCTTGAGTTTTACAAGACTTAAGCTAAAGTGTTAGAATATAGGTTAGTCTGTTAGGATGAACTTGAAAATACTTCATGCAAATTTTAAGTTCAAGGGCACTTCGTTGTGTAGAACCATTGGCTTTTATGAGTCTAAGATCAACTCCAACCCTTAAGCTAAAACTTTAGGTTTTAACCCAAAAATAGTTTTTTTTCTCCAAACCTTCTGAATTAAATTTTTAGCCCAAAATTATTACATAATGAATTTAGAATAATTTTTTTCTTAAAGTAACTTTTTAAAAAATAAAAAATTATGTAGATTATCCTAATTTAATTTTATAAACATTTTAACTTAAATATATTTAGATTCGGCTAACTATTGAAAAATCACTAAATGGACACCATGAAACTCATAGAACACTACGAAAGAATATGAAATATATAAAATACTTGTTTTTAATTATTTTAGCCGTTGGATTTAAATTTGGACCATTATATATATTTTTTTTAACCGTTGGATTTCATCAAATTAAATCTTAACCATTAGATTCAATGAATTTATAAATATAAAACTAAAAAATATACATATATGGTGGGTCAGCTCCACTAACTGAGAGGAATTCTGGACTAAATTTGCCCAGAAATGAGTTTTGACTTTTAACTCATATTTGCCCAAGAGTTGGAGCAAGTTGGAGTAAGTTTAGAATCTAAAATTTGAGTTATACTCTAAGGATTGGAGTAGGTCTAAATAAATTAGGTTTTCAAGGGGTTCTTCTTTTTCATCAATGAGTGTGAAATACCTTTTTTCAGATTTCACTGTTTATTGTTGTATTTTAAATTTTGAGATTTTATTTTATTTCGTTAAAATCAAAAATTTTTGTTTGATTTGTTAATAAAGTTTGAGTTGACCTTTCTTTTTGGAAAAAATTTCATTGGCTTAGTGTGCCAACTTTTATACTTTTAGAACGGATCTTGATTCCTCGAGAGTTAAGCGAAAATCGTTTGCAAAAAGGAGTTGAAACGAAGAAATTAAATGAGCGTGGAAAGTTAGAGCAAACCCAGTGTGGGCTATAGCTCGAGGGACAGGGGTCAGAACAAGGGCCCGAGGCCTGGTGGATCAGCTCCAGCGTGGGCTAGCTCGAGTGAAGGTGGAGGCCCGAGCTCCGGGCCCGTGGGGAATTGCCAGCTCGAGAGCCTGAGGCCATGTGACGTCAGCGCTGACGTCAACACAATATTTAATTTTTTTTGTGTCAGGCGCGTGCACCCCACTCGCGCGTGGGGGCGCGTCGCTGACACAAAATCAAAAGAAAAAAAAAAAAAATTGTCAGTTACCGTTGGGAAGCCACGTGGCTTCCCACGGTCCGTTAGATCTCAACGGTTACTTAATTTGGACCATTCGATTTCAACGGTCAAAAAAAATAAAAAAAGTATTATTTAATAGCCACCGTTCGATCTGAGATCAATGGTGGATATTAATATTCTTTATAAATAAATAAATAAAAGAAAAAATAGTTTTAAAATTAAGAAAAGTTACCGTTGTGACACGTGGCACAATCTGGAGTGTTGGAATTCAAATTTTTTTATGTCCAACGGCAGAGATTAATTAATTGAATAAAAATTGTAAAAAATTGTAAAAAATTCAAAAAAAAAATCTGAAAACTCTGAAAAAAATTGTAAAAAAAATTGTTTTACTTTTCTATAAATACCTTCCCATTATCATCTACCTTACACAACAATTTCATATTTTCTCAACTACTTTCAATCACATTCCTTTCTTTGTCTCAAAGTTTGAATCCATTTTTTTTCAACAAAATGACCATTGGTGCAGGTACGAATTGGTCGCTTATTGAAGATGTTGCGTTGTGTACTAGCTGGGTTGAAGTTACTCATAGTTCGCTTATGGGTAATGAGATGCAGTTGCGAGAAATGTGGAGTCTTATTCATACCAATTATCTTAAGAAAATTGGTGGGCAAAGAACTAAAGAATCAATGTCCAGTCATTGGAAATTACTTAGCCAATCGTTTAGTACGTGGAGAGACGCCTTGACACAAGCTAGTAGTAATATTCGAAGTGGGGAAAATTACTCGGATCAGGTAACAATATATTATTTATTTGATACCCAAATGTACATTATAATTATTTGTTTGTATTATTTATTTGTTACCGACATAATTTATTATTTATTATTTATTGTTTGTATTATTTATTTGTTACCTACTTACATTATAATTATGTTGTCTGTATTATTTATTTGTTACTTATTTTCATTATAATTATTTATTTGTATTATTTATTTGTTACTTATTTTCATTGTGTAGGAACTTCATGCACAAGCTTGGTATGGTGCCAAAACCAAAAGCAAAAATAAATCATTCAACCGGTGGGAATGTTGGAATATTGTCAAAGATTGTCCTAAATTTAGAGTTGTGCTAGTCGGTCCAGAAGTGCACATGAACAGCACCCCTCTACACTCTACACCCGATCATGTTCATGAAGATGATGCAGAAGAAGTGCCCGAAACGCCCCTCCCTGAACAAGCATCGGGTTCGACCCGTTATCTAATTAGGCGTCAAGGTAAGAAGGCTTTAAAGAGAAAAGGGAGTGCTTCCAAGAATGATTATACAAAGCTCATGGAAGAACTTACTCGCCAAGGTGAATTGACTTTGGCGAGGGAACTGGCGAAATATGAGGCTGATAAGGCTAGAAAGGACACAAAAGCAGCAGCTATTGAGAGAGAATTTCATGCTAATGAGAGAGAACGAGAGCTACTTAGGCAAGAAAAGGAACATGTTAGAGAAGAAAGACGGGCTCAACAAGATCGTGAGATTATGAACACGCCTTTAGAAGGGAAGTCTCCAAATTCTAAATTTTTTTGGAAGTCAGAGAAAGCGGACGTGGTGCCAAGGAGGCGTGCAAGAGAAACGATAGCAAGCCAAGGTGGTTCTATGTGACATCCCACATCGTCCAGGGGAGTGATCCTTATATGTATATTCTCATCCCTACCAAGCACGAGGCCTTTTGGGAGCTCACTGGCTTCGGGTTCCATAGGAACTTCGAAGTTAAGCGAGAAGGGGGCTAGAGCAATCCCATGATGGGTGACCCACTGGAAAGTTCTCGTGTGAGTTCCTAAAAACAAAACCGTGAGGGTGTGCTGGGGGCCCAAAGCGAACAATATCATGCTATGGTGGTGGAGCGGGCCCGGGAAGTGGTCCCACCCGAGCCGGGATGTGACATTCTAGCACCACAAGAGAAGATCATCCTAGCACCACAAATTGGTTAAGTGATGATGAATAGAGTACTTTTTGTAATCGGAGCCCATAATTTTCCAATCACTTTAGGTTGAAATTTATTATTTATTGTTTGTATTATTTATGTTGTTTCCAATTTATTGAATATTTATTCAAATTAATTTGGTAAGTTATTTATACTAAGAGAATATTTATTGAAATGACAAAAACACACCAAATAAAATTACATAAGCATACGGAATAATTA
The DNA here is from genome assembly GCF_019419815.1 of Pyrus x bretschneideri. Taxonomy (NCBI): domain Eukaryota; kingdom Viridiplantae; phylum Streptophyta; class Magnoliopsida; order Rosales; family Rosaceae; genus Pyrus; species Pyrus x bretschneideri. The sequence goes on along the minus strand of NW_025999723.1, from coordinate 11,583,642 downwards.
AAAACTCACTAAAAAAATTACATAAACATACCAAATAATAAAACACACCAAATAAAATAACATAAACATACCAAATTCAAAAAAACACACTAAATGAACTTAATTATCTTCAGCTTGTTTCAATGCCCACTGGTGCTCTATCAAGTCAATTTGTCGGGCATTGTGCATGTCTGGCATTTGAAATGCAATATAGTGTTGAATGAGCCTTTCATTGTAACGTCCATCCCTTTGTAATGGCTCATGTTGCACGGGCTCATCGGTGGCATCATGAGCACAATATATACGTGTTCTTGAATTGTTCATCGTGTCTGGCTCATATTCATCAACGGCTTCATAATCGTACTCATATTCCACAATCATGTTGTGAAGAATGATGCACGTCATCATGATGGATCAAAGCGAATCTACATCAAACAATCTGGCAGCACCCCTGACGATCGCCCAGCGAGCTTAGAGGATACCGAAACAACGCTCCACATCCTTCCTGCACCCCTCTTGACAGCTTGCAAAGTGTTTTTCCTTTGCACTCCGCAGACGTGACACTGTTTTGATAAATGTTGACCATCGCGGGTAAATGCTGTCAAAAAGGTAGTATGGCCCGTCGTACATACATCCGCTGACCTTATACGTAACTTTTAGTGCCTTTCCTTGTAGGACATCGTTGAACACTGGGGATTGGGCAAGGACATTGATGTCATTTTGAGCTCCCGGGACCTCGAAAAAGGCGTGTAAAATCCATGTATCAAAAGATGCCACCGCCTCCAGAATGATACTTTTTGCTCATTTTCTGTCTCCGTAAGCGCCTTGCCATGCACTTGGACAGTTTTTCCACGTCCAATGCATACAATCAATGCTTCCAATCATCCCAGGAAAGCCACGCATCTCCACCTTCTTCAACAGCCGTTCCAAGTCCATGTTTGTAGGTTTGCGGAGGTACTCAGCGGTGTAGATAGATTCGATTGCTCCGCAAAACCTCATCAGGGACTCAAGAATAGTTGATTTCCCTATCCTCGTTATCTCATCCACTTGATCTACAGATACTCCATATGCAAGCATCCGCAAGGCAGCAGTAATTTTTTGCTCAGGCAGTAGACCCATAGCACCAAAAGCATCTTTCTTTTGCACAAAGTAAGAATCATGGTTGCAAACAGCAATCATGATTTTGTTGAACAAATGTCGTTCCATTCTAAAATGACGTCTAAAGTATGTATCAGGAAATGCACTATTAGGAACAAAATGATCATCCAAGGGTTCCATACCTCGTCGTTGCTTGCTTCTATCAAGGTTTCCAGAATGGATGGGCCTGCAGATCTGAGCCGTAGCTTGGATGACTCGACGGGAATGTGAGGTTCTGCCCATTCTTACTTCGTCATCTCTCCTTCTACGCTCCTCATCCTCTTCCCTTTCATTTTTTGCCCCGTGTTAATTGAACATTGCTTCTGATTGGTTAAACAATTCTTCCTCTTCCTGATCGAGTTCCCACATCATCCTTGAGGAATAAGAAGACATTGTAAGAAAGAAGTAGAAACTATGAATAATGGTACATATTTTTGTGAATAAGGAAGCAGAAACTATGAATAATGATAGAGATCTTGAGAAAATTGGTGTGAGATTTGTGAGGATGGATGGTGGATTATATAGAAGATTCAGAAAGGATTAGGTTGTACATAATGCCACGTGACATGCTGTCATTCGTTACAAATCTGATGGAAATCTATCCTCAAAGATTGTGAACAGATTATGACACGTGGTATGCCGTCATTCGTTAAAAATCTGATGGAAATCTATCCTCAAAGATTGTGAACAGATTATGACACGTGGCGCGACGTAATTGGTTAATAATCTTATCAAAAATCCATCACCAATAATTGTATTTTAGGATAATGACACATGGCATAACGAGTACGATTAAAAAATTTATCGGAAATCCATCCCCAATAATTGTCTTTTCGGATTTTATGACAAGTGGCGTAACGACAACGATTAAAAATCTTATCCGAAATTACAAATAAAATTATTTTGTATTATTTAATAATACTTCGGATAATGAGACGTGACGCAACGAGAACGATTAAAAATCTTATCCGATATTACAATTAAAATTATTTTGTATTATTTTATAAATAAAAAAAAATACTAATATTTTATTGCATATTGGCAGGGCTATTGAAGTGTAACGGTGGAGATGCAAATGCTATTGCCAAGGCTATTACTGTTCATTAAGGGCAGTTACTGTTCATTAGGTGGATTGAATAGTGCATTGCCTAGCAGTTTCGGCCATCCTTCGTTCGCTTTCAGACTTCGTTTCATCCCCATCTTGAGTTCTATCTACCCATAAAATTTGGTGAATTTTCGTTGACGTTAGAAAATTGAGTTTCCATTCTCCATAAACCACCTCTGGAGGCGGCACGTGGATAGCTCAGCTGAAATGAATTTAGGGCAGTGAGATGTTCTTGATGCCTTGAGGCTATATTCAAGGTTGATTTGTTAGCCATTTAGGGTTAATCTCAGTTTATTACCTTAAAGTTTCTTGGTTTTCAACATTTGGTACATAAAAAAAATTTTCATCCCAAAGTGGTACATAAAGTTATAATTTTAGGACACTTTCATACATCCATTAAGATTGTTGTTAAATTTGCCGTTAACTAATGATGTGGTATCCACGTGAACAATGACTGAGCGTCACATGGATATGAAAAAAAAATAATAATAAAATAATAAAAACTATAAAAATTTAAAAAAAAAATAATAATTGGGCATTTCTCACTCACCCCTTCCAACCCACCTCCCTTCTCTCCTCTGCACCCACCCTTGCGACCTCACCTTCACTAAATCACTCCCACACTCCCACAAGATCCCCCCTCTCCCTTCCCACTTCGACCTTCCTCTCTCACCAATGGAGGAAGAAGACCAGCAAAAAGCTGCAGATCTGATCAAAGAGCTCATCATCCGCCTCCGCTCCCAAAACCCCAATTTTGAATCTCACCCACCAACTCGAAACTCCCCAGAATTTCAGAGCTCACTCTGCTACACTTTCCGCTTGATCTCCAGCCAATTAACTCCGTATGTGGCTCCTGATGCCCCCGCCATAGCCCAATCCATCAAGCGCCGTCTTGCCATGCAAAAGGTAAGTCCTCACAGGCCCTCACTTTCACTGACCTTTATACCAAATTCGTGTTAAAAATGGCTCTGGGAGTGTGAATAACAAATGGGCAATCGTTTATTTGCTCAAAATTGTGTCAGAGGATCGAAAAAATGGGAAAACCCAGTTGGATTCTTCGGTTTTGTTGCCTAGTTTGGGGTTAAATGATGCCGAATCAGGGAAGGAGTCGAGGGTTTTGGTGGGTGCAGAGGAGAGAAGGGAGGGGCATCGAAAGGGATGAGGGAGAAACACCCAAAAGTTTATTTTTATTTTATTTTTTTAATTTTTTTTAGTTTTTATTATATTTATTATTTTTTATTTTTAATATCCGCGTGGTGCCCAGTCATTGTGGGTGTGGAGATGCCACGCCATCAGTTAACGGCAAATTTAATAGCAACCTTAACAGATGTATGAAAGTGCTCCAAAATTATAACTTTATGTACCACTCTGGGATGAAAAAAAACTTCATGTACCAAATGTTGAAAACCAAGAAACTTTAGGGTAGTAAACTGAGATTAACCCTTTGTTGTTTAAATAAAAAAATTGTTTGGTGATTTCTTTGAGTTTTGAATAAAATAAAAAATAAAAATTGAAAGTCAAATTTTGAAAACTCAAAAAAAGTTTTGAATTGTGCTTTTCATTTGTCATTTAAAAAATAAAAATAAAAATCAGCTACCAAACAAATTGTTAGTAAAAAAACAAAAAACTGAAAACGAAGTAGTTATCAAATAACCTCTTAGATCAACTGAAAACTAGTTAAGTAACTATTTTCAATTTTTAGCTTTTGAAAGCTATTTTTGTGAGTTTTCAAAATTTGGCTTGATGTTAGTTTCATTTTCAAAGAGAATGAAAATAAAAACTAAACATGAAATGTTTATCAAACAACTCCATTAAATTCAGTATAATAAGTAAAAAAAAAAAAAGAAAAGGAAAAGAAACAAAGTGGTTGGGAAATATGAGGGTGCAAAGTGTAACACCAAATTATGAAGAAGAAAAAATGGATACAAAACAAGGGACAAAGAAAAAAGAAAGCAAAAAAGTGAAGAAAAAAAAAAAAAAAGAGACGATGATTACTGTGGTAGCAAAAATCTACCATCTTCAGTCTTGACGAATTTGTACGTAAAAAATAATCAACACATTTAATTAAAGACCAAAGCCTCACACGCCCACGAGGTGGGGCGAGGGGGGAGGTTTGTTGAATGGATCTTTGATGCATAAGTTAGTTTCTGAAGATATAGGATTAGGGTTTAGCCCTATACATGGCGGCATCTTTATGGCCAAGGTATGTCATCCATTGGATAAATAAGAAAAGAATATACTCAAGATATTAATTAGGAGATAATAAATTAGAATGATGATTGGAGTATCCATGATTCATTGTGATAGAGATTCCTTACTTGATAGAGTTGCTATTCAATTGAGAATGTATTAAAAATAAGATTTAGTAATTAATCTTATCTTTAATGTCATTGACTTTTCCACGCCACAAGAAGGGAGCCTTAACGATCGTATTCAGTTGCTTGGACCTTTAGGGATGATGACCTGTACAGGGGAATATTTGAGAACCGTGCCCATTTAATAAAGACAATCTTGTCTTTTTTGAGAAAAAATATGTGTGTTGTATTATGGATTTTTTGGATTATTTTTTGTTCTACAAGGTTTCACACTTATTTTACTTTTCATATACTCCTTTTAATTTCTAACCGTCGAATCTAATTAATTAAAGAAAATCAATGAATACAAATTAATAAGAATGTATGAAATGTCAAAATAACTGTGTGATGCTCACCATATAATTTTCCTTTTTGGATGTGCTGTGGCCAAAAGTCCTCTTCTTCTTCTCATTAAAATTCATCAAATGATTGAATAAAAGCCATAAACCACCATAAATCTCAGGCTCACCCTATGGTATATGGACAAAAACATGGCTCAACTTCCACGCTCTCTCACGCGCCTCTCTCTCTCTCTCTTCCCCACTCTCTCACGCATAAACAGAGGAGGAGAGAGGCTGTAGGAAGAAATAAAACGCTTTCTTTCTTACTTCACTATCTGGCTGTTTTCTCTTCTCTTCCTCTGCCTTTAATATCTCCTTTTGCAATTGGGTTTTGTTCACCAGCTGATGAGCAAACATGTTTCACCAGTCAAATCTAGAGCTACCCATTTCATGGTTTTCTACCATTTGAAGGAAAACTTGTGCTTTTTTACCTTTTGTTCGTTTAAGGAGGTCTGGGCGGTGAAAGGTTAAATTTCCTTTCGGTTCGTTTGTTTTTCACCGCTATATTGAATCTCTGCACAAATCTAAGGGAACCCATTTGGCCAGTGGCCGTGGAGAAGGCAGGATTCGAATAAAAGGTACGTGCTTATGTGGATTTCGTTGCAGGAAAACACTTTCTCTCTGCTTTTGCTTGTGTGAAATTTTTATATTTCTGTGGTTTTTTTTATCTCTTTGTGCCATCAATGTTATGTGGAAATATTGTTTGTTGATGTATTGCTTTCTGGTTTTGGTGTTTTGATTGATTGATTGTTATCCATGGACTAATAGCTCTTCATCTAACTAAATTAAAATCTCTCTTAGGGTTTGATTTCTTTGAAAAAAGCACACGTTTTTGCTTTCAATCTAATTTTAAAGGGCCCCCCTTTGTTTTGTTGCTCTTGCTTTGGATGTGGGTTGTAAACTTCTGCAATTAATATTGGCCATACGCTGCTGAGAAGTGATATTTTTCTGATACCTTCACCTCGTATGCATTTTAGTTAGATATCATTTCTCTACTGGTTTTGCATCACTGCATGCAATCTCATGTGTGGCTTATTAGTTGTGTATTTGATTTTTCTGTTTTGGTATCAGATAGAATTTCTATCAACTACAAGATATAATTTGGTTATGCTGCATTCTCTGTCGCATATGTAATTTTGAGGATATAGGATTTTTCTGTATCGAATTTCCGGTATTGAATTACCGACTGTCTGTACTTTCTTGCTGCACCTACCGTCCTTTCTTTTGTTTTGCCTTTCAAATGGAGTGTTTGAAAGTTACCAAGTCGCTTCTTATAGAATGAATATTGATTTGGATTCTGGATAATGAATCTTTTCTGTGGGAATAACGAATAAATATCTCCGAAGGTGGATTGATTTCTGCTTATGTGTAGTCTTTTGATTAGTCGGAATCATGTTTCATTCCTTTTATGTAATTATTAAAGGTAGAAGGGAGCAGTATTATCTGCTGATTATAGTGTCATGAATCAGTCAATCATATCAGATAAGAGAGTTAACTTAGCTGACATCTGGAAGTGAAATGCCATCTTTGATTCGTCAATTTTGAGTTTGTCTGCCTCCGACTTGTATTGGTTTGGACAACTGGTTTTGTAACTAATATATTGTTAGTGATGCCAATCTCGCGGTCGCTAACTTGTGTAATGGCAAGAGAATCTCATTAACATAATTTTGTGTATTGTATTTTCTAGATAAGAATCTTTTTGTATTTGTGTATTGTATTTTCTAGATAAGAATCTTTTTGTATTATATTTGTGTTCAGGTTCTTTTCACTTTACTTCTCTTGATAATGGAGGGAGAAACATCGTGGTTTAGCCATTCCTTTGATAACATGGCAAGGCGGACTACAGAGTATGATTCATTCTCAGAGCTCAGTGATGAAGGAAATAGAGAAGCTAATGCAGTTTCAGTGGATTTGATACTTCCTGATGACCTGTTGGAACGGATATTAGCATATCTACCAGTTGCAAGCATTTTCAGAGCACGTAGTGTGTGCAAAAGGTGGTATGAGATTCTTAATTCAAGAAGGTTTATGTGGAACTTTTCGCACGTCCTATCACAAAAGCCTTGGTATTTTATGTTTACCAGCTCTAATGATCCAACTGGTTATGCATATGATCCTATCCTCAGGAAGTGGTATGGCATTGAGCTCCCCCGCATTGAGACATCCAATTGGTTTATTGCTTCATCATGCGGTTTGGTATGCTTTATGGACAACGACAGTAGAACAGAATTATATGTCTGCAACCCTATTACCAAAACATGTAGGAAGCTTCAGGAGCCCCCTGGCTTGAAATTTTCTGATTACAGCGCACTTGCAGTTTCCGTTAACAGGAAGTCACATGGTTATACAATCTCAATTGTGAAATCTAAGCAAGTTGCTGGAAATTTTTTCGAATGGGATGTCTCCGTTCATATTTATGATTCCGAAACAATGATGTGGGTGACCTCTTTGACAGAGGTTCTGACAGGATGGAGAGGTGGGGATGAGAGTGTTATCTGTGACGGGGTTTTGTACTTCTTGATTTATTCAACTGGGGGCGGGTTACCAGACAATCGTCATGGCCTAATCACATATAATCTCTCAGCACGTTCTCCTCATGGGTTATTGATACGCAGTTTTATTCCTGTACCTTCCCCTCTTACATGTGGCCGTCTGATGAACTTGAAGGAGAGGTTGGTTATGGTGGGAGGGATTGGTAAACAAGATCGGCCTGACATAATTAAGGGGATTGGTATCTGGCTTCTAAAGGGGAAGGACTGGCAAGAGATTGCGCGAATGCCTCACAAGTTCTTCCAAGGGTTTGGGGAGTTTGATGATGTTTTTGCCAGCAGCGGCACAGATGATCTCATATACATACAGAGCTACGGAGCTCCAACTCTTCTTGTATTTGACATGAACCTGAGGCATTGGAGATGGTCACAGAAGTGCCCTGTAACAAAGAGGTTCCCACTTCAGCTCTTTACTGGTTTTTGTTTCGAACCGAGGCTCGAAATTTCTCCTTGATTGTGTGGATTGATAGGATGTTGTGGTGGTATGATACCAATTTGTCCGAAATTCCTGTGTTCCACCTTGTTTTCTTTTCTTTTCCCTTTAGTTTTCAGTTACAACATTTGTGTCCAAAAATTTGTACACATATAATTTACCTGCAGATAAAAAGCTGCTTATTAATGGTCATGGCTATATTATTCTTTCAATTGGAATTACCGCTGGTAATACAATCTTATGAGTTCCTGACATGTAACTTATAAACATTTAACTCTTTTGCATAGGGATTCTGTCATACAATCGGGGATATATGATATGTTTATTTTCTTTATCCCTCACGTATAGCCCGGGATGCCTAAAAAATTTCCCTTTTATGCCTCATTATCTATGTGGGAGTGGCAATCTGTTCCAATGACATACATTGTCTAGACCGTTAGATTAGCGAAGTTTTGTTCATTAGATGGATCATACTCTGTTTACATGTCATAAGCGTTCGTACGACGAAACTTCCATTGATTGGTACTGTCCCTTTTCAAGTTCCATTGATAGGAAGGTGTTTTCCTAGTCCAAGGGAAATGATCAATTTCTGGCAATGAGCCAATGACAGAAACTTCGTGTGTTATCTTTTAGCGAATTCACTTGTATTCAACGTAAAAATAATTAACAAACTGATTAGGCACTTAAAAAAGTGGAGATTAAGAGGTAAGCTTGGGTTTGCCTTGTGTGGGTTGGTTGAGAAGTGACGAAGATCAACACTTTGATCTTAAAATTCTATATTTAATGGAGGTAGATTTTGCTTGGTGGACATGTGACGACGGAAGATTGTGATTTATGAATTTATGCTGCCTTTTTTTTTTTTTTTTTTTTTTTCTTGTGGTCCAAAGACTTGTGCCCACTAACAAATATTTTAAAGAAAAAGGATTTTATTTTATTGAAATGCCTTGGCTTTTCAATGAATCTTAATTTAAGTTTGGAATTTTACGTAAGTATTTGGCTAAATTGATTAAAATGGTGTGGTTTCCTCTTAAGCACTTAAATTTGAATTTTTTTTCTTTGTAGTTTAGCGAAATATTCTTATTAAAAAATTTCTTGTAAACTCATCAACATCTCTGTAGCTGTTTGTGTTTTGTATGCTTCTGGAATCGTCATCACTCCAATTCAAAAAAGTTTTGAATTTTACGATTTAAATGTTTAAAATTATTCAAATTATTCTAATGGTATTGATTTGTTCAAATAGAAGTGAGGGCAAGTTGACAACATTAGAATTAAAAACACCAAATATGATCACTAGAATCAATAAGCCAATACGCTTGGCTTGGGTGGCACCAATTAGGCAATCTAGTAATCTACTAATTTTCTTATCTAAATTTTGTTAAAATATGTACAATCCTCCATTCAGGGGATGACAAAAATCTTTGTCATTTTTCTTTTATGATAAAACGAAACTATTTCTTCGAGTTTTACGATACGAACAATATAGAGAGATGAAAAGGCCAAATATAGAATTTCGAATTCTAATATATACTCTTAATTACTTGACTTGCAAGCACTTTGCAGTTATAGGGGCTATTACGAGAACATGCATATACAGTTTATAATTGAAATTTGTTTCCCTTAATAGTCTATCTAAAAAGGTTGGCAATGTCTTTGCTTAGTGGGTGGCTAGTGTAAGAGAAGAATCAAAACACATAGTCATTTAGATGAAGTGCTACTTTTGTAACAAATCTTTTCATGCGAATGTGAGCTACCTTTCACTCTTATCTTTATTTATTGGGTAAATTACATTTTCATATCTTATGTTTGGAGCCTATTTTAATTCCTTACAATATCTTCAAAACATTTCACTTTCATACGTTAAGTACTATTTTATTTCAAAATAATACATCCGTTACATTTTCCATCCATGGATCCGTTAAGTGCTAACGTGGCTGCCACATATATGCCACGTGGCAAAAAAAAATAATTTTTAAATTTTTTTTTAAAACCTGAATTTTCTCAAAAAAAAAAAAAAAAAAAAACTAAACAAACCCAGAAACCGCCTGACCCACTTCTCATCTCCTCCCCATTCACCTCCAATCCCTTGTCTCTCCCCAGACCCACTCCTCCCTCTTCACCTCCTGACCCCAACGAACTCGACCCACCACCACCCTAGACCAACCGGAAAAAAAATTCACTTTCTTCTTCCCACCCTAAATCCACCACCATGAACTTAAGCCAAGCTCTTCAACCTCATGCACTGGAAGCTTGCCCATGCAAATGGCTACCATTGTTGTCGCCGTTTGAAAACTCTGAACCGACGAACCTAAGGTTGCATCTTTTGAACCCCCTTCCTCTCTATCCGATCACGGCCTTCGACCCACTGCTCTTAATTGACTGGAGCTCGTAGGCCCCGCTCCGAATCAACTGCGTTCCCGATCCGGTCACCGCCTCCAACAAGCCAGTAGCGTCAATTACATATCGCAACAACGTCGTTCCGAGGTGTCGTCTTCCTTGATTACTTCGCCTCCCTCAATCGTGCTTGAAGCACTATCTCACTATTTTCCGTTGAGATCGATAAGATTTAGAGATTCTGGGTTGGGTTTAATTGGGGTTTCTGAATTTTTTGTAAAGATGTGAAATTGGTGTTGCTTGTGCTTTGTTTGATGGACTTGGATAAACAAAGCAAATTGCCTTCATATTTTGATAAATTGCTTCATTTGGGATTTTTGTTTTTGTTGCTTCATTATGTTTGAGCTGAGGAGGAAGAGGAGTATGACGACGTCATTGGGTAGTAATGGTGGTGGTTGCTGATGGGAGTTTGAGGAGGAAGACGGCGGCGGCGGGACGCGGGTGAACTGGAGAAGAAGGGTGAGGGTGATGATTTGTAAGGGATGGGAGGTGAAGAGGGAGGAGATGGAGAAGTGGGTCGGGGGGTTTTTGGGTTTGTTTGGTTTTTTTTTTTTTTTAATAGGGTAAATATTATTATATTTTAAATGTATAAAAAATTATTTTTTTTGTCACGTGGTACAAATGTGGCTGCCACGTCAGCACAAATGTGGATTCCATATTTGCGATGTCATCACTTAACAGTTTACTTAACAGATTTTCTGAAATTGAAATAAAATGATAAGTAAATGTATGAAATTGAATTGTTTTAAAGATGTTGTAAGGAATTGAAATCGTCCTCAAACCTGAGGGGTAAAATGTAATTTATCCTTATTTATTTGTCTTTCTCACTTATCAATTGTCACGTGAATTTCACTATCACTTAAAACATAAGTATTTAATGTGTTGAAACTTAAAAGAATATATTATTTTATTTCCACATATGTCCCTAACTAATGACAATCTACCAGCCTTAGACCTGGTTTGGTACTGAGGTGATTCTGAAAAAAGCTGCTATCAAAAAAAGTTGGGAGCTGTTTTTGTGTTTGGTAAACACTCAGCTTCAGTTTTTTTTCACAGTTTTGGGTGAAAAAAAAAGCCAAAAACAAGAAGCTGCAAAACTCAGCTTTGAAAAACTGGCTTTTTTTCACATCTGTTTTACATAAAAGTTTACCAAACACTCTAATATTGCTTTTTTTTTTTTTTTCAAAAGCACTTTTACAAAAAAGTTTACCAAACACTCTGCTGCTTTATTTCACAGCTGCTTATTCTCACAGCACAGCAGAAGCAGCTTTTTTTCAAAGCACAGCAATACCAAACCAGCCCTTAACCCACCCAAATTAAAAATAAATAAAAAATATCCAACTTAGCTCTAGAAGCCTGGTCGTCCATTTTCCCCATCCTTTCTTGTTCTTTTCATGTTTATGGTTTTTAATACCAAATTGCAAAAAATTGCAGAAAGCATTCACCCCACCATATTAATCCTCCAAACCTACATCACAAAAATCAAATCATGATAGAAAGAAAGATCATCGGACAAATCGTGACCAATCGGATTTAGGGAATAGGGTGCGGCCAAGGGTTTTTCTCTAGGTGGGTTTTTATTTTTGGTAAAGAAAAGAAAAAAAAAATTGGTTAGATTATAGAACACGGGGTGGTAGGTGAGAGAAGTTAGCTCTTGAAAACAAGGGTAAGGGGTAAGAATAATGTTGAAGACTAAATTTGTAGATAAAATTTTGTAATTAAATGATATGAGAGTTTATTGTTTATTTATTTGTCAAACAATAGATTTATTAAATTAGATGTTAGATTAGAGAGTCGACGGGTTCGAACCGACGCCATGGTGTAAGGACAACAATCATCTTCACAAATGTGGTAGAGAGCCACAATGATGACAAACATTGATAAACGTTCTCATTCTTATTGGTGAAAATTATTTAGTTTTCAAATTTTGTCTATTTAATCTCCCTATCATTACCCCAAGGTTAAATATGAAAAAATAGTAATGAGTTTATTCCTTTAAAAAAAGAAAATAGGAACAACTGGTGACAAGCCACGATTATCCACCCCTTTCGGTTACCGGAGAGGCTATCGGGAATTTCACCCTGCCCATGGCCACAGTTAAGCAAACTTACTAGCTTGGAGCATCAAACTTGAAACCTTTAGCAATTTTTTGTTTATTGGGGATTCGCAGTTCATGCCTTTACCACTGGAGTCCATACGACACTTAATAAATAAGAAAGGTAAATTAGAAAAACAGGTGGGAAAGGTAGCTATCATTTTTTTTTTTAATTTTTTAAATCTGTGCTCCAGTAAAATAAGGAAAACAAGAATTGAACCGTGATTGTAGGTGGATAAGTCTTTTATTAGTGAACCTAGAAATCCTCCTTTTAGCAAAGGAACTGACAAATTGGATTAATGTATCCATCAATCCTCCCAAAGAATGTACACTATCGTGAATTGGTTTAGTGGATAGAGACTTTTTCATTAACCCGTTGCGTTTTGAGTTCAAACCGTCCCTCCCCTCTTCTTAGCATAGTTTGAAATATTAGTATCATTTGTAACAAGAAAGTTCAAATTACATTTGAGTTGTGAACTTGACCATAATGGACATGCAATGGAAAATTAAACATACCAAAATCGAGGGCAAAATGGTCTAATAAAACTGGACTGTTGGGGGTTGGGGTTGGTGTTTTACGTCTTGTGCCAGACGCGAAACTTTGTTAGCGTTGGCATTCCAAAAACGGCAATATCGGTTGTTGAGGATCTTTCTTTGCGCTCGTAAAAGTGCAGTAAATCAATGAGTCCGATGGACAATCCTCCTCGCCTCTCTGTCGTAACCATGCCAACAACTAAAGCTCAATTTTTGAAACTGATGATGAAGACGACGATGATGCAGCAGAAGCCAATAAGTTGTACCTGAAAAAAAAAAAGAACAAAAAAAAGGAGAACCTTTTCCTCTGGAAATTCTTGGGATTCGAAACAGGGTTTCTGACAAAGGTAAATCTTTGCGCAAACAATGTTCTTTTTGGTGGGTTTGGTTTTGTTTGGTCTTGTCAGAGATATTGAAGCCAATGCATAGGTTGCTTTTGGGGTTTAATGTTTGGTTAATAACTGCTGGGTTGGTTTGGAGCTCATGTAGATTTTGGCTCTTGGTTAGATAAATGTCAGATACCGGAAGACCCCATTTGCAATTATGAATCATTTTTTGTATTTTGTTTTTGTTCTTTGAACGAGTTTTGATTATTTATGTGATCATGTGATATCTGATAATTAGAATACAGAAGCGTTCTTTTGGTTTCAATTACCTGCACAAGAGGAACTTTTTTTTTTTTTTTTTTTTGATAAAAGGAACAAGAGGAACTTTATTAATGTTTTAGAAGTCGATAAAAACCAATTCAGAAAAAGAGATTATAACTTCTTATGTCAATTTTTCTTGGTTATGTTTAATCCGCAGTTTCAAATTATTTTTTGAGTGCAGATATGTATATGTATTAAGTCTTGCATTACTTTTTAGGCGATGATAACATGTTAGAGAATCCGTTGTATTATAAATATTACGTGCATCCTTTATGTTGTAAATAACCTGTTTAATCGTGAATATGAACTATTGATTATATGACCAGATCGTCAGTGTAGCAAGAGAATTTTACGCATCATTGTATTTGTGGGTTGTGATAATGATTTTTAACTCAGTAGCTTCAGGACCACATTACTGTTACATTTCTTTGTTGCAATGCGTGATGCTAATAGATGTGCTAACGAACTCAAATGTGTAACATCGTCTACTTTGAAATGCTGATCCAATAAGAACTATGCCTCAGGGCGATACATGGAGCTTCTGCAAGAGGAACTTTCACCAGATGACTTCAAAGCTGCTAAAACAAACTGTATAAAATATACCAGGCAGGACTCGATGCATGGAGCTTACATCATGAATGACTTTGAATGGAAACATTACAGTCCTGCAGTTTTCAGGTTTATTTTCAGTGTCCTCTCAGATGTGTTACATGTCAAATTATTTTCGTGCCAGATTTCTTTGTTCGTATAATTAGAAGTGATTAGCATGTCTCCACATAAATGTCTATAGTATATATACATATGCCTGTGTTCGTTGCTATCTTTTTCGATTTTGAGAAAGCTATAATCGAATAGATTGTTTGCAGACGTCTGCTGGAGCTTGACAGTATTAGTTATGACGACTACCTGCTTACAATATGTGGAGATGACACTCTAAGGGAGGTTTCTTTACCAGGAAGACATGGTAGGGTGTATATATTGCCTGGTGACAAACGATTCGTGATTAAAACCCTGCGGAAATCAGAAAAGAAGGTAAAAAAAATTCTCTAGTGTCATCTTACCATTAATGGATGAAAGGAAACAAAAAACTCTGAAACAATTCTTCTTATTTTTATATTCTTTGAAGGATTTTATGTTTCTAAAGATTTATTTATGAATTAATTCGAAGTTTTGATGCAGTTAATCAACAAAGAAATTTGCTTTGCTTTTATATCTCTTTATCAGCAGTCTAAGCATATTACTATGTTTACCTTTTCTCATAGGTGTACCTAGAAATGCTTCCAAATTATTACCGCCATGTTAAGAAGTATGGCGCCTCACTTTTGAACAGACTGTATGGACTTCATGTTATCAGGCCACCAGGAGGTATCAAGGTACGATCTTCTCAGTTACGAGAATTGAAGTTTACTTATTTAAATTAAATGCAATATGATTGGATAGAAATAGCGCACAATATACAACCAATCATAAATATGAAAATAGAGCTATATACATATGACTACAAATATCAACATAGATGATGCGGAAATTGCATCATCTTTTGCCTTCCATGATGCTCATAATAAGCGTCATAGATGATGTGCAAACTGCGTCATCTTTCGCCTTCTATGATGCTCTTAAAAAGCGTCATGGATGATGGTGTCATAGCACTCGTATATGCAAAGGGCTTGGATGAACACATTTATCCTACCAAATCTTCCTTTAATTAGGTTTTGATTCAAGTTCCTTCTAATCAATAGTTACCTTTTTTTTTTTTTTTGAAATGAGCAGGTTTACTTTGCCGTTTGGGCAACTGTAATGCCGTTAGAACTATGCTTATATAAGTGCTATGATCTCAAAGGGTCTTCAGTAGGCAGAACCTGCAACAAATCACAAGTTCATGACACAGTCATTCTTAAGGATCTGGATTTTGACTTTTGCTTTTACCTTGACCCATTGGTCCGAGATCGGCTCTTAGCGTAAGTACCTTTGTCTAATTATCAATGTCATTTCTCAGCATATCTGCGCATAAGCAAACTTTTCTGCAAAAAACTTGAGTTCAGTTTGAATATTTTGGATGTTAGTGAATAGCGGGTGCCTCTTTGAAATTTTTTATTTTACTTGAAGATTGAGTCATTATTAAAATTAAAAGCAGCTTTGATCTCAAACTCGTATGTCGTTTCCTATTTTCTTGTAATAATACAGCACTCCTAGGATGTCTGGAGATGTTTTGAATGAGCCGTTGTAGTTGTGTTCAATTATTTGAGGGCATGTTGCCATCGGTACTATAATAAACAAAATTTTGTTATTCACTCCTTTTACCTATTGGATGTCTAGAGATCTTGAGAGTCATGAAACTTTACTTCTCTATTGTGCACTGCTGCTGCTCTACAAAGTATCTGATTTGTATCTCGTTTCTAAAAGAAAATTTGAGCCCGTAATATTGCCATTGTTATTTGGCAGGTAAACTACAAACTGACATTTTTTTTCTTGCCAGGGTGATTTCTATGGAGACAAAGGGAGAATGACTTTAGTTTGGAGAGTGCATTCACAAACTAATATTTTGGAAATGCATTCCATCATATATAATTTGATTCTTAGTAATTACGAACTCCTAATTATTCATTTATTCGCTTGTTGGATTTTGGCTGTGGTATGTTATACACAGATTTGATTGTATAGCTTATCCTATTACGCACATCAGTCTCAGAAGACAAAAATTATTACAAGGATGCATGGATCTGTTTGCTTCGTGACATATAAATCCCTTGTTTTGCCTTATTAACATCTTTTGTCTTCTTATTTTTTTATAGGCAAATCAAGTATGACTGCGAGTTTTTGGAAGGCGAGGGCATCATGGATTATAGTTTATTGCTTGGTATACACCTAGATACTACACGTTCATTGGAAGGTGGTTCTTCTCATTAATCGTTTTCTACCGCTTATTGTGCAATTAAGTTTTTCATCAGCCATGGATGTTTTGTATCATGCAAATCTATGCAGACTAAGAAATTCTAAAAATATGACAATACAGCAACCATAGACAGAAATATTTCTGCAGAAAACTAGTACAAAATTTCCAAAACTGCGATGGTATTTGTTAGGGTTGCATATTTTTTTCATGAATTGAACATGTACAGAGTCTTACTTCTCTAACATAAACAATCCACCTCTCCCTTGGCAGGTTCAATTGATGAAAAAAATTCCGGAAGTTTTAATGCCAAAAGGCAAATAGATGATACTTCAGAAGACGATGAAACCTCATCAGAGTTAACTCTTGCCGATATATGCGATCTAATTGACAGGTACTGTATTGTACATATTGCTGCATAGAAGTCTGGACAACAAGATGAAAGTCGGTTTAGATTGGTTCTGTTTGGATTTAAATATAGGCATCAAAATGTCCCAGTTATCATAGAATTGTGCTAGGTTCTGTTGGGTGTAAACATAGTTGGAAGTTCGCTTTCACAACTATTGTGTCAACTGACTCATCCAATAATTAATACCATCATTGAGGCTCTGCTGGGGAGATAATTCCAGTAATTTCCTAATGATGGTTTAGCTGTGACAAACTAGTATCTGAGCAGTTTGTCCTGGATGCGGAAGAAAGCAATGGCAGATGACACGAGACTTTTCCCATATCAATTCTTGTCACTCCTGAAAATCTGTAGTAATTTTCAGTTGCTTTCTTTGGCTTTCAGGACAATCCCCTCTGATAGGAAGTTTTCAAGGCTTAAGCCCCGACTATAGTAGGGGTGTAAATGAAAGTGCCTTTACAATTTAGGTAACAGTTTTAACTAATAAAACCTGACAAACTTCCAACCATATGTTCCTTCCAAATCATATATGCTGTTTACTAGTAACTTCTTTAATTTTCTTTTCTTCCTCTTGCTCATTATTCTTCTGCTGCAGGCCTGATTTGAAATTTGGTGACAGACTGCCAGCACGAGCTGTCCGAACCTGCAGGAATGAAATGGAGAGTAGATCATATAGCTCCAGCAGAACACAAGAATGCTTCAATGTTCTTTTATTCTTTGGAATAATAGATTTTTGTCAGAATTACAACATGAAGAAACGTATTGAGCATGCTTGCAAGGCAATGAAATACGACTCAAAGTCCATCAAAACTGTGAACCCCAAAGCCTACTCTTCTCGCTTTCAGGAGTTTCTGAGCAAAGTATTTCTGCCCGAAGAGTCGGACTAGTCTGACCACAACTGGCAGGTTCCGTATGCTCCTTCAAAATCTGACCTTTAAATTTCTTGTATGAAACACATTCATGTTATTGTTAGACTCTGAAAAAAATAAAACTGAATGAAAATTAAAACTAGAAAGTAGTCATATTAGACCTGTTCATGCCACATTTGGGCTTTCAATAAGGATGGTCTATGTATGAGGAAACATGCAGTAGCTCATGTCCATGGTTCAGCTCAAGTATAACAAAACTCAAATGTCAGAATTGGTACTTAGGGTTGTATTTGATAACTTACTAGATTTAAGGTATGCTAAAAGAAAAAATGAAGATATTTTATCCAAATTGAAGTTAGAACATGGATTACTCATGAAGCAAATGTAGCCCTCCCAATTTTCACCAAATGCTATGATATCAAAACCTTATATATACTTCACCAAGCCTTGATTCCTATGGTTATCTAATCCAATTTAGACTCCGTTTGGTATTGTTTCTTTTTTACTAAAAACTGCTTCACTTTAAAATTAAGCAATAAAAAAATGTTTAGTAAAAATAAAATAACCTGCTTATTTTTAAAGCAATGGCCTCCAACAGTTTATAAAAGCAGCATGTAGCTTACTGTACTTTTAAAAACAACTTTTATTAAAAGCAAAGCTGAGCCTTTAATGGATATTTTTAATTCTTGTAAATACCCTCATTAAATTTTTAAATTGACATTGCTTATGCTTCTACATATATTTTCTCTTGGAGAACAAAGTTATTGCCATCACCTACCACTACAATAACTAACATTACATCACCACTGTCATCATCATCGTCATCACCACTACTGCCACCATACTCATCACCACCTCCACCACCACAACAACCAACACCACTAGCACTACAATTGCACCACCATCCGTTGTCGTCACTGTCGCCATTATTGTCACCACCTCCACCACTACCACCACAACCCCCACAACCGTTACCACCATTGTAACCTCTGCACCCCAACCACCACACCTCATTATTGGCACCACCACCATAACTTACAGTTGTTGTTGCCATCACCATCATTGAAGTCGACTCCACCACCACTGCTAATGTCATCGCCTTCACCACCATTATCATCGCCACCACCTATGACTGCAACAACCAGCCTTACACCACGGTCACCATCACCACCACCTTCATTGCCATTACTACCACCAAAAGTGTTGCAATTGCCATCTCAACCACTGGCACCACTGCTACCTATAACCCTATTGCCACACCTTATTATTAGTACCACCACCGCACCCCCACCATTGTGGCTGCCATCACTGCCACTATTTCTGCCACCAACCCCACTACTGTGTCTATTTTTGTCATTATATACATATATATCACTTTTACATTAAATTTTACCAAACACTTTCACACTACTTTTCATAAATAACAATTTATCAAATGCTCAACTATTTCATTTTCTAGATAATTATCCTTAAAGCATAATAAAAGCTTCTTCTTTTTTTTATTTTTTTTTTATTTTTTTTTATTTTTTAAACACAGCAATCTGGCTCAAAAAATCCCTAAGTATGCATTGTAACCATGAAGGGTTTCTATTCTTGACACACTGTTAAGGATGTGATTTGAATCTTAATAAGGAACCGTTTGGAAGTGCTTTTAAGATGACTAAAAACACTTTTGGAGAAAATGTTTTTGGATTCCAAAAGCACTTGATTTCAAGTGTTTTTTTTTTTAAGATTCACTTGCTTTTTTGCTAAGGATTGGTACTAAAAATATGCACCAAAAAAGCTTTAACCATTTTAAAAGTACTTCCAAATGAGACATAATTAAGTTCTTAAAATAACTCTAAACATGGTTTGACAGGGAGTCAGCCACAACATGGTTGAAGATTGAGCTAATTGATCATTTTAGACAACGTAGTAAAGAGGAGAGGTTTCCGGTCGAGACTAAGAGCTCTATCACTTGTCAGCTATCTCTGGATCCAAATGTCGCATTTCGTGCATGTTGTAGAAAATACAAGCTTCTGTATATATATATGATTGTGAACTTGTAACTGATGGTAGTATTTATAAAGAAAAACAAAATTGAAGTTAGTTGCTTAGCGGGTTGTGTATCCCATTGCATGCACAAGTTGTTCATAATAGATGATTCTTGCTTTAAATTTCATAGGAACATAAACTCTCATGGAAATTAAACCTTCAAGTCATATTGTTCATAGTAGACTTCTACATGCCATTGTATGCACAAGTTGTTAATACTAGACGATTCTTGCTATAAATTTTAATGTGATTACATGAAAATATTCATGTAATATTTTTCACTATAGACCATTCTTTCTATAGATTTCAATACGATCATTGGTAACTCCAAAATCCATTAAAAGGATATAATATTACAAGGGTTTCACTCTTTGGGGGAAAGGATCGTATAACTGCGTTGAACTTTGGTGGGTAGATCTTAGTGTGATTACTTTCCCTGCTTATCAAAGAATCCCTTACCTCCATTGATTTCAACTGTATATGTTAAGTAGTTTAAATTTCTCTTACAATTATTGTATAGTATTAGACAGACAGAGTCTGTGTATATAAGTAATGGCAATTGCCATTGATCAAATCAATATAACAAATATCTGTTGGAGATTAAGCTTGCTACATGATTGAAGATAGCTTGGATTTCAAGTTTATGTTCTTAGTTATAGCTAGAACACTTGGTCACAATGTATGACTGAGATTAAAACATCTTAATAACTCGTATTATGCCACCTGTAATTTTATGTTAAGAGTTTAAGTGAAGCATGTTTCTCTCACGTTTAGCCAAACGGCTAGATTCCTCATTGTATTCCTTCACACTTCTTGTGTGATTGAGTATTGGATTCAATGTGTACGCAAGCATTAAGAGAGCAATGTACTATTTGCAACATTCTCTCTGATTGCTGTCATCATTCCTTATCTACTCGAATCCAACTTTCACCAAAATAACCATTTTAAAACTAAATTCCACATGGCCTCAGAGCTTGGTTCTATCTAAATCAAAGGGCGTAATCTATGAAGAAGATGTATGAGATTCTAAATGAAGAACTCAAAAGGTTCAGTTGTAACGGCTAGATCTGGAGGTGAGCTACGAGCTCTGATCTTCACTGAGATCAACTACTATTTTATTTCAAGATGAAGATTGTATTCAAGTCTTATAATCTTTGTATATGTTTGTGGATGAATGTTATAAGGCATTAGCTCAGGATCTGGTTGCTCATGATGCTAAAGCTCTCGGACTAATTCAGAACTTAGTTTCAAATGAAATTTTCCCAAATGAAGAAACTACTAAGGCATGTTGGGATATACTAAAGCAAGAGTACTAAGGAGATTCTCACGTTCGAGCTTTGAAATTACAGGGAATTAGAAGAGATTTTGAATATGCTAAAATGAAAAATGATGAATCACTTTCTGTGTATGTTACTAGATTGTTTGATTTGATAAATAAGATGAAGATGTATGATGAAGATCTCTCTAACAAAAGAAATGTAGAGAAGTTGCTTATAAGCTTGGCATATATGTGATCAAGGTTACAAAGGATATTAGTAAAATTGATCCTATAAAGGTTCTAGCAACTCTCAAAGGGTTTGAACAAAGGTTGAATAAACATGTTGATGATGGAGATGTTCACTGAGAGAGTATCCAATAGTCTTAGCCTACAATTCAATAACAGCTCATATGCTAGGGGTTCCAAAAGTAGAAAACCTGGAAGAACAAAGATAAGAAAGGAAATGTGAAATTTGGTGAAAAGCCAAACTATGTGCCTAAATTTGGGGGAAATAAGTAGAATACAAATGATGGATGCAAATATTGTGGAAATCTGCACTTTGGTGAATGTTGGTTCAAAAGGAAAACCAAAATGTCACAAGTGTGATAAATTTGGATATATTGCCAAGGATTGTAGAAGCAAAATGATTCAACAAGTAGATTTTGCTTAGCAAATGGAAGAAGAAACCTCTATGTTATTTGCTTGTAATTCTGCTACAATGATGAAATATGAGCATGTACAGTTTATTGACAGTGGATGTAGCAATCATATGACCTTATATGAATCTCTATTGATAAATGTTGATAAAACATTGAATCCTAGAATCAAGATGGGTAACAGACAAATTGTCCAAGCCACATGAAAAGGTAATTTTATTATTGAAACAAAAAATGAAACCAAGTACATTAAGGAGTAATGTTGGTTCATGGTTTTGGTGAAAACCTTCTGAGTGTTGGATAAATAATACAACATGGGTATTTCTTGTTTGGTGATGACATGGTGGCAATATTTGAAGATAGGCAACTTGAGCATCATGTGGTCACAGTGCAAATGACAAGGAACATATGCTTTCCTTTGCTTATGAAAGATATGAATATTGTTGCTACGAAGGCAGTGGTTGAAGAAAATATATGGGATTGGGATAGAAGGATGAGACATCTAAACTTCCAAAGCTCTTAGCTACTAGATGAAAAGGAAATAGTGCATGGGCTACCTAAGTTGAAAGGAAGTGATGGAATTTGTGCTGGTTGTGCTGCAGGGAAGCAACATAAAGAAGCATTTGATAAAGATCAATTGTAAAGATCCACACAACCCCCAGAACAAATTCACTCAGATGTGTGTGGACCAATGCAAGTTACGACAATTGGAGGAAATAGGTATTTCTTTACTTTCATTGATGACTGCACTAGAATGTGTTGTGTGTATTTCTTAACTTGCAAGTCACATGTCTTTGGAGTATTCAAAAGGTTCAAGTCAATGGTAGAAATAAAATCTGGCTAATGAAATTAAAAAGCTAATAAGTGATAGAGGTGGAGAATGCATTTCAAATGAGCTTCACAGCTTTTGTGAAAATACTGTGATTGAGAAACAATTGATAGTTGGTTACTCACCACATCAAAATGGTGTTGCTGAGAGGAAGAATAAGACAATTATTGAAATGGCAAAAAGTATGTTACATAAGAAGAGATTACCTTACTACCTTTAGAGTGAAGCTGTTAATACAACTGTCTATATATTTAATAGATGTCTTACAAAGGCAGTGAATGACAAAACTCCATTTGAAGCTTTTAGTGGGAGAAGACCAGGTGTGAAACATCTCAAAGTGTTTGGTTGTGTATGTTACAATACTAAGATACAAGTTGGATGAATGTTCAATTAGAATGGTATTTGTTAGATAAGGCAAAGTTGAAAAATAGTACAGAGTATTCATTCCTGAAACAAAGAAGATTATACTCTCTAGAAGTATTCTATTTGATGAGAGTGCTATTTGGATTTGGAATTATGAGAATGAGAGGTCAAGTTCATCTCCCCTGAACTTGCACTTTAATGACAATGTCTATGCAATTGAGAATGATACAAATAATCAATCTTTAAGAGAATCACTGTTAGAAGGGAGTGGTTATCAAAGGCTTAAATTCCCTAATCCTGTAACAGAAATTGGTGAAGCAAGTTCTATGAGTTCTACACCAGTGAAACTAAGGTCACTGAATGATGTTTATGCAAGATGTAATCTCAGTATCACTGAACCTGAGAGATATGAATATGCAGCTACTGATGAAGCTTGGAAGAAAGCTATGGACAGTAAAATTGAGATGATAAAAAAGAATGAAACATAGGAGTTGGTTGATAGATCGTCAGATAAATTCACTATTCGGGTGAAATGGGTGTTCAAAACCAAATTGAAATTGGATGGCACCATACAAAAACATAAGGCAAGGTTGGTTCCTAAAGACTATTCACAAAAACCAAGAATGGATTACAATGAAACTTTTGCTTTTGTTGCTAGGTTGGATACAACAAGGACACTTGCACTTGCAACTTAGGAAAGTTGGAAGTTATACCAACTGGATGTAAAATCAGCATTCTTGAATGGAGTGTTAACTGAAGAAGTCTATCGGGATAAGCCTGAGGGGTTCATTGTGCCTGACTCTAAAGAAAAGGTTTATAAGTTAACAAAGACCCTTTCATGGCTTAAAATAGGCTCCCAAAGCCTGGTATGAAGAAATCAATTCCTATTTCTTGGGGTGTGGTTTTTAAAGAAGTTCTAGTGAAGCCATACTTTACATCAAAATCAAGGAAGAAGGAGAATCATTGATTGTATGAATTTATGTTGATGATAGTGTGTATACAGGAAGTAGTATGGAATTGATAAAAGAGTTCAAGAATGATATGATTAAGTATGGGATGACAGACCTTGGTTTATTATATCATTTCTTAGGAATGGGAACTGTGCAATCTGAACATAGGATTTTTATCAACTAGAGAAAGTATGCATTACAATGTGAGTGGACTAAAATAAAAGTTTTCTAAAACAATTTTATTTTCTAAACATACCAACCCCCTATTTTGAAAACACATATAATAAATACTGCATATCATTCTTTATAATACTTTCTCACAGAAAAACATAGAGTTCCAAAATGACTCAATAGAACTCAACTAGTATAATTCACTAGAATCTATACTATATAACGAAGCCATATGACAATCAGGATTAACTAGGATGAGTCACCCTTAGAATGTGTATGGTCCCTTAATAAGGATTAACCAGGCAGGACCATCCATGTACCACACTATTACATGATGCAGGCTCATTATCACACATTGACCCACATGATTTGTATTGCAAAAACACCTACCATGGATTCACATGGCAACCAATTATCTAGTCACACCAATTATACAAGTTCTAACGAACAAATTTATTATTCTTGGCTCATCTCCTCATCTAGTAATTGTACAACACCACTAATCTCATTTAGAAGCCCATTAAATATATAAATCCCAGTAAGGGGGCACTTGCACGTTTGGTCCTCTATCAATTCTCTATTAATGCTAACTTCCTTACTTAAAGAGTGATCTAGAATATGTTGACCAAAAGTTAACTTTTGGTCAACGGTATGGTCAATAACCCTATGTAACTCAATCCGGAAAATCTGAAAATAGAGTTTTCGATCCATAAATTCATAAGATCCTTACATAATATGCATAACAACATACTATAATTTCATGGTGATCCAATGGTTGGATTTGATCTACCACAAGGTCAAGTGGCAGACATTTACAAAACTAGGCTCAAATAGCCAAATTACATAATACGAATATAAAAAATATTCAGGGCATTGAGTTTTGCCTAAAAATACAAGATCAGGTCACTGGCCACGCGCTGCCACACGTAACATCCAACAGCCAAGCCTGCCAAATTTGTTGACAATCACCAAACTGACTCAAATTTTACCGGTTCATATATCATGGAGAGTAGAGTAAAAGTTATACATGTGCCAAGACCTAAAGATGGCCTGAAGGTGGTGAAAATTGTCGTAGAAGCCTTGGTTTGCCAAAAAACTTCGACCTTCATCACACCAACGAACGATCAAGACCTAGTGATCTCTTTCTAGGGTCCTGTGCTATCGACTAATGGTGGTGGGTGACGTCGTGATGGCCAAAGCGGCGAGTTCACCATCAGGGATGCCCGAGTAGAAATCGTTGTCAATAAAGGCGATGCTTGGTTGGGTTTTGTTCAGAAGGATGTGAGGAGATAAATGGTGGTGGTCATAACAGGTTTCGAAATCGAAAATCGTCAGAAAAAGGGCCTGAAAAACCACAGTGTAGGCAGGTTGGCGCACCGGTCTAGAAGGGGGAAGTCGGATCGCACAACCCAGTTTATATCATGGGCTGATCTCGCTCCAACTTTCTTGGGTCTCCTATACATATAGAAGGACCAATTTACCGATTTCCCCTAACTTTAGGGCTCGTAATTCCTTCATTAAAACTATGTTTCTCAAACGGTTTTGGCCAACTCGCTCGTGGGACGAGCTCTATCCAAAAATACTAAGAGTGACCCTGAAAGGTCTACGAATTTTTAATAACTAATTATTAAAATTCACACTTTGTAACTAGCTGACTAAAGCTCTATAATTAACAAAAATAATGTAAATCCCAGAAATACATAATAACTAAATTACCATACCGAAATCCAGGATCGGGATTTCACAATCATTGTATTGACAGACTTTCCACGACTCCTCAAGCTATGAGTGTTCTGGCATTTGAAAACATCATAGAAGGGTTTTTATGATATTTTTCGAACGTAATTGAAAGTGTTTTATCTAGTAGCAAAACTTCTTATCACTACTTACTCAATTGTCCATTGGTGCTCCATGAATGATGATATACGTTTCCCTTATCATATTACAGGTACAAAGATCAGTATGATCATTACTCTAGGCGATTCAGCGAGCTCTATGCTATAATCAAGTTTGTAGACGAATTATATTCACGATCCAAAAGACAAGTTTGTAGATGAATTTGCTAAAGCTTTCGCAGTAATTGACTTGTGATCAACCTCTATAAGTAGCAAGTTTTGTGTGTGTGTGTGTGTTTTAACTGGTAACATGTTTAAGCATTGCACTTTATAGGTTGTTTCTAAATTGTAATCACTTTTGAATTCGAACATTTCTGATTGATTGTTATAGGCTGCTTTGGATGAGTTGGGATCTTCCACTGATGAGGCGGGGAAAGCTCTTTTTTCAGAGTACGGGAAGAAAAAGATGGTAGTTGATGGATTCTTGTAGGTGGATAAATATAAGATTACCCTACAATTTGATCAGTTAATGAAAGATGTACAATGAAATGCTACTTACAAAAGAGGGCCAGTAGTTTCTTTTCTACAGTTTGGCAATGGATTTTAGTTTGTCAATGAATTTGTAGGCAATTACATGTAGCGTGTAATACAATTGACTTGATAAATTTTGAACAATATTAATATTGTCCACTATCTAAAAGGATTGAATGTATATTTTTTTTGGACCTTTTAGCCTTTTAAATTTCATCCTTCCTCCGAACATTCCTGGCTTCACCACTATGTATGTGTAGTCAAGTTGTTATATACATAGGGTGGCCACTTTGAAATTAATGATAATTCTGTACTTGGAATTTTTATTTATTTTTTATTTTTTATTTATTTTATATATACATATATATATATATATATATATATATATATATTTTTTTTTTTTTGCAGTTGTAGGCCGACGACGATTGGGATGAATGATACTGTCAATTTCTTCGTCTCCTAGCTATGTAATCAAGCAGATCTGCAATGGTGGAACAATCCATAGTTATGTTTTGATTTTCAGTGGTTTGAGACAATTGGTGAATGAAGTATATATCGGTGTCAGTCTGGCTGTGTGCATGATTGATCCATGCACAGATGATGAGCAAGAGCACATAAGGCTTGATAAAACATATAATTTATAGCCTCTGATTCCTACCACATGAAAAATTCTTTCACCTTTATCTTCATCTCTTACTTCAACATATTTACTTTGAGTCTTATGAGTATCCAATCAGTGCATCAATCTCCAAGTTATGCAGTGTATCAACAAAGGGCTCGTTTGGATTGAATTTGATACTCATGTCAGCTATATCAGCATCCAAGGGACGCGTCTGTAGAAAATACAGCTTGCTGCATTACTAGGATTGGGAAATAATGGTAATATTTGTAAGAATAAAAAATGACGTTAGATGCTATAACCGGTACGTGCATGCCATTGTATGCACATGTTGTTCATGCTAGACGATTCTTGCTGTAAATTTCAATGTGATCACATGGGAAATCTTTATTCATTAAATTGTTTAGCACGACTACAACATTTCTAGTAAGCGAAAATGTTAATTGGAAGTGCTTTTGGGTTGTAACATTTAAAAAAATATTACCATGTTGGTAACAACTTGTGCATACAATGGCATGCACGTACCGCTTATAGCATCTAACGTCATTTTTTATTCTTACAAATATTACCATGTTGGTTACAACTTATGCACAAGT
The DNA here is from genome assembly GCF_019419815.1 of Pyrus x bretschneideri. Lineage (NCBI taxonomy): Eukaryota > Viridiplantae > Streptophyta > Magnoliopsida > Rosales > Rosaceae > Pyrus > Pyrus x bretschneideri. The sequence goes on along the minus strand of NW_025999723.1, from coordinate 11,556,070 downwards.
TATTCATTAAAATACTTACGTACTTTTCATAAAGCATTTTAACATGCTACTAATAATGCGTTTTTAACAGAAGTGCTTGTAACTAAATATACAAGATGGACTCCTAAGTATTGAACTCTTAGAAACCAACAGTCTTTATCTCAGTAACTAAACCCTATTTATTTATATTTTATATTTTATATTGTAAACCTAAATTATTTTCTTTGCACGACGAATCAATATTTTGTAGCATAAACCTTATTTATTTTATTTCATTTATATTTTTAATTGTAAAATAAAATTATTTTCTTTTAAAAACTTTGAGTGATGAATACTAATATTTCGTCGCATAAATTCTGTTTATTTTATTTCTTTTTATATTTTAAATTGTCTAATAAAATTTATTTCAATAAATTTTGCGCTACGAACCAATATTTCGTCGTGCAAAATCATTAAATTTGGGCGGGTATCGAAAATGGGACGTGCGAAATTTATTTTTTTAACTTTGCACGACCAATCCTTCGTCTCACAAAGTTTTGGGCGACCAATATTTTGTCGCGCAAAACCCTATAAATTTGGGTGGGCACCGAACTGGGACGTGGGAATTAAAAAAAAAAAAAAATTTAAGACTGTGCGTGACCAATCTTTCGTCACGCAAAGTGATACTGTTTTTAAAACCAAAATAAATCTTCCACAATTTTCTCAATGTCTATGTAGTTCTCTTACCTCTCCTCTCTTTCCCTCTCCCCAAATCTAACCCTATCTTTCACACTCAATCTATCCTCGCTCTCTATCTCTCACTCTCACTCTGTAACGACCCGTTCCCAAAAACTACGGTTTTTATAATTTTAAAATGTGAAATTTCGAAAATGCCCTTCAAGACAAACACATTGACTTTTGTTGACAGCCTTGTTGAGTCACGTAAGATCCATTTTCTTGGTGTATCCTCGTAGTACTCATCGCTACGAACGCGTGGGCGTAAACGGAACATAATTTGGTGTTATAACGAAGGAGTTATTAATGAATGAAGTCGAGGGAAAAATTGTAAATTTATTATTTTCTGAAATGCTCCAAATTTTTGAAGCAAAATCTAGAAAGCCACGTGTGTGGCCCAGATTAAAGGAAGGAAAGGATGGCGGTGGAGATGGAAGATAAAGGAGAGAAAGGAGGGGGGAATCAGACCAATTAGGAAAGGGAGAAAAGGAGAGAACCAATGGGAGAGGAGAAAAAGGAAAGGAAAGGAAAGAGTTGAGGGGGTAGTCAATCGAACTCCATACCAGTTTCCATGTCGCGATCCGGTCTCCGACCCGGTGTTCCATGACTTTTCCGACGCTTTTCACGACGTTTTCCTAGCTTTTCATAGCCAACCATCACTTGTAAACATCACTACAACATTCTCACTATGAATTCCACCCCAAACTTGATGAGATTTGGTTTCATTTTGTGGAGAATAGCACCGGTGGGTGCGACGGGTCTTATAACGGTGACACGCCATTCCTGAAGCAAACTCAGCCAACCACCACCACCAATAAACTTTCTTAAATGTCAGGAACAAAGCCCATGCATTGGTTGGGGCATTGGAGCTTGTTTGGAGTCGAATCAAAACCACCAATTTCTAGGGTTTCCGACAGGTTCGTGGCGATTTGAGGCTTTTTCCGATCAAATTGGACTTAGCCGTAGGCGACGATCATTTGTGATGCCTCGATATTCATGCTAAGGAGTTGTAGCGCGGACCTTAGGTGTTAGTAGTAGAGTTTTTGTACCGACGAGGATTATTGGCAAATATTGGTGTAGGCGATTATCATCGATGGTATAATTCTCACCCTATTTTACCGTACTATACTTATGCTCTGTTATCACGTGTGAATTAGGTTCATTCCCGCTCACATCGCACTCTTGTATTTAGGCACTTTTAGGTTTAAATTTATTCACATTTTTCCACATCACTACACTTTATGGCTTCATCACCTTCCTAGTGTTGGCCAACACAGCTCGATTCGGAATCCTAGTTAACATTCCGGGTCGGGGTGTGTCACACTCACTCTCTCACTATCTCTTCTCCCTCTCTCAAACTCTCTCCTTATCTCTCACTTACTCATCTCTCCATATCTCTCACTCACTCTCAATCTTGCCAAAAGGTATTTTCTTTGTAAATTTTAATTTATTTTTCATTAAATATGAGTTTTTGGAGTTCATTTTGGGTTTGGTTGGGGTTTGGGGTCTAGTATAAGGTGAGGGGCAAAGTTTGGGGTCGGATTTGGGGTTTTGCCCATTTTTTGGTATTCTTGTATTTTTTTTTTGGGTTATTTGACCATGTTTGTTTTTTCGTTGGGAATCGTCGGGACTTTGACAATGAAAGTTAAGGAGTTGAGGATTATGATGCTATCGGACCATATCCCCTGCCATCACCAGCACAATTGACTTGTATTAGGATTTTATTATTGTAATTTGTTAATTTGTATGTACATTTTTAATATAATGTATATTATGGATCATTTGGTCACTATTTTTCATATGTAATTTTATTTTGAATATGTCAATTTAAATTAAAGTAATTAAACAAATAAAGCCATACAATTAAATTAAATTAAAAAGGTAAAAATTAAAAAAATCTTGCACTACCAAATATTTCGTTGTGCAAACAATTACTATAATAAAATAAAATAATAAAAATAATTAATAAAACAAAAAGTCAATTTAATTAAATAAAAAAATAAAATGCAAAAAACTTTCTGTCACATCCCAATCTCGGCTCTGCTGTAGCACAATATTGTACGTTTTGGGCCCCAACCACACCCTCATGGTTTTATTTTTGGGAATTCACACGAGAACTTCCTAGTGGGTTACCCATCTTGGGAATGTTCTTGCCTGAACTCGCTTAACTTCGGAGTTCCGATTGAATCCGAAGCCAGTGAGTTCCCAAAAGGCCTCGTGCTATAAGAGGTGGGCATGTACATATAAGGCACATCACCCCCTCTTCGTTCGTTGATGTGGGATGTTACTCTTTCATCATGCAAAATCTTGCACTACCAAATATTTCATCGCGCAAAATATTAAATTAATTTAATTAAATAAAAAATAAAAAACCAAAAGCTTTGTGTGACGAAATATTTCGTCACACAAAGTACCTTCACACGATGAAGATTAATTTTCATCGCGCAAACTCTATGCATGGCAAAAATTTTGTCGCACAAGGTGTTGAGCGACGAAATCTTACTTTGCGCAACAAATCTTATTTTGTCGTGTAAAATGTTTTTTGTAGCAGTTTATGTACATGACCAAATGTTATACCAGGCCAAGTTTCCCAATAAAGTCTATGCAAAGGCCGGCCAGTCACAAATTGGTACATCAAAAATCAAAATACAGTAAATCCAATCTTGGACGCACCCAACAAAATGTGAGAAATGCAACGGCACCGTACAAGTTTTACGGAAACAAGAAATGAAAGTTCCATGTTACTGTACCCTTTGAGGTTTATTCATTGCCCACGTTGGTAACAAAACCAGAAATGGGATTTTGTATATGTTCATCAAAAGCAATGACCCCTTTGGACCACGCCGTCTTGAACACCACCAAACCACACCAGTGGTCCAATTATGATCTTTTGTGGTCCCTTCGTTGGTGGAATTCAATTGGTATGGAAACTCTTGATGCAAGGTAGATGTGCTATACTTATGTTGGAAAGTCGCTAGATTCAACTTTCAACAATGACTATGTTGTAGTTGGCTTAGTTAGTAATAAGTAGTAAGAGTGCACATCAAATTGATTGATTTCAGCTACAATGAGTATTTTAATTTGGTTTTCGATATTCAAAAAGACTAACAATTTGAGTTATAGTGTTATGAATTTAGAAATTAGAAAAAGATGATTTGATTTGGTTCGCTTTCATTTGGTTTAGTTAAAATCCTAATTGGTTAATTTAGATGAAATTTGAGTATTAAACTTATTCAAGCCAAACCGAGCTCTTCCTTAGGGTTAAAAGTAAAAGAAAACCTAAGAAGCAAATCTGCACTGGTATTTTGGATAAAGTTTGGTTATCTGACAATTGAATTGACTAAACCTCGAATTTGCATTCAACAAGGTACCATTTGGTACGTGTGACGGGACGGAACAGAGTGAGATAAGGCGTTCCGTCCCACGTTTGGTGCGCCTAAAACGGGTGGAACAAGCTGTTCCACGGGACGAGTTTTGAGTGAATTTTTGTTCCACCTCACCACCTGGAACGACTCGTTCCACATCCGTGGAACACAAAATTATAACATCTCCATCTCCTTCTTCTTCCTCCTTGTTTCCATCCGAGAGCATCTTTGCTCCCGCTCCGTTCCGTTCCGTCCCGTCCCGTCCCGTCCCGTCTGCATACCAAACGATACCCAAGGGAATTGGATCCTCTTCGAGCAATTGCCTCAGGATCTTACTTATCAGACAACATAGATTGTTGGATTTTGATCTAACGGTTACAAATAGAAAGTTCCTCTATAAGTTATATAATTGCAGTCGTTGCATTAAAATTCAACAATTTATGTTGTCTGGTCAGTAGGATCTCGAGACATTACCTCGGAGAGGATCCAATTCCTTCAACAAGCAAAGCATTCAAGTTGAAGAAAAGAAAAGGTAAGAAAGGAAATCCAAAATCGTAATCAAACGACATCTAGGAGACGACAGACACTTGTTGCCTGCACACAAAAAGTTGAAAGGCAACTAGAGCAATAAAGAGGCATAAGCCTATGTCTATAGACTGTTGCATGATAGGCCAGGGACCACAGTTTTGGGCCTTCCTTCTTCTGACTGACAGGTCCAGTGGTCCTGGTGGGCAAGTGATCATCAGTGCTAAAATTTTGGCTCCAGTTATATTTATCGATTAACGAGTTTATTTTTCTATTAATAACGTATTACTTTGTTTGTATATTTAATTAAAATTTTGATATTCTTAATATTATCCTTGTGAAAAAGCTCCGGATTGCAATGTTGGGGACGAACATACTTCTCCAGTGACTAATTGAACAGACTGATTAAATTGGCTTAAAAAAAAAAAGGTGACCTTCCTTCGCCTACGATTCTAGTCCTGAGCTATATATTATCCTTTTGGGGTTGATTGGTTGGATATCAATGTTAAAATAGGATCCTCTCCGAATCCCTTCCATTCAGATTCGGAAGATCTTTCAATCTTAGCTGTTCAAAAGAAAATTGAACAGTCAGGAAATTGTTTTGGCGTCATCGGAATAGGAAGTAGCTGCAATGGCAACAATGGCCATCAGGATTCGAAGAGAATCCTTTCCCATCAAAGTTGTGCTATAATCGTCGAGAAAAATTATTTGTCTCGTGTTGTATGTATCTCTTTCTATATATAGATGAGAAAGATGCGTCTGGTAAACCGCGTGAGATATTTAGAATGCTATTATTATTTATTGTAATGTATAGATGTAGGACGCATGAAGGCAGGAAAAGAGCAAATTCATCACGTGCATATCTTGTCATTTCTCTCTTTCAAGGGTCAAGATCTTCAGCTATCGTGTAAAATGTTTCAAAAATGCACTAACAATATCATTGTTTGCTAATTCTTAAAATTTAAGAGTCCCTTTACCAAACCACAAATGGTTATGATGTTTATTGGAGGTGTTTTCTAATTTATGGGGTGAGTACACAAAATAATACAATGTCATTTTAATTTTAGTAAAGTATGCATCACGCTCATTTCTTTATAATTGTTATCTGTTACTAAGTTTACTTTCAGAATGTCAAAATTCTTATAAAATTCAAATATAAAACCTACAATTACTACCCAAAACAGTAGTTGATATGTGTAATTAATGGACTGAGGTCATCTCTAATAGAGAGGGCTAAAAGTCTAAAAGCAAAAAATTGGTTTGATTTGCCAAAAAAAACTCACCACTAACTGATAGCTGACCTATAATTCTATGGAATCCACCAGACTATTATTTTGCCAAAGCGACATCTTGCTAGCCAAATATAGCCCCTCTTAGCCCTTTTTTGGGATTAGCTTCTCAGTTGCAATAATTGATTTAAATTCAAAGACTAAATTTAAAAGCACCAAACAATAGTTTAATTATATTAAACAAAGTATAAACTTAAAACTAATAAATTATTGAGGAATTATGTTTAGTCCAGTCGGTTGGAAATGATATATGAGAATGGTTTGACACTGTTCATTTAAAAACAATTTTTTTTGCAAGACTATAATTCTGAACGGAACTATATTTAACTTTTCAGATAGGAATGACCTAAGTTCAAGGTTCCAAGAATGAATTTTAAGTTTTGAAGCTTAAATAATAGGAACTTCTCGCAATTAAACTGCTAGAGCCTAATAGGCCCAATTTTGGAGGAAGAGGATTCTCATCCGATCTATTTTGTAGGAATCTTAGGGATTTCTATATCCTAATTGTTCATTATATATCGTCATGTACTATTTATGTATAATTTTAAATAAAAAATCAAATAATTTATGAACGCACGATGCACAATAAATAACTAAAATGTAATAATTCTTAAGATCTCATGTGCAAATCCAATTTTGGGGAATTGGATCCTCGCAGAATCCCCTTCCTGGGGATCCTAGGGGTCAACGCACACGGACCATTGATCAAAGATAATGTGGCCATAATTTTTTTATTTTTTATATTTTTCATGCAAAACAAGATTACTTTACTTTTAAAAATATAAAAAATATTTAATTATGACCGCATGATTTTTTATTAACGATCCATGTGCGTTGATTTCTATGATTCCTAGAAAAGGGATCTGGCGAGGATCCAAATCCCAATTTTGGAGGTCCCTGTCAGAATTCCTTTGATATATTATGGCTGAGGTGGATAAACTTCGGGGTAAATCGGGGGACAAAGAAACAGGAAACATAAAAATTCACTGCGGAAAAATAGAAAAAGAAAAAGAGAAATAGATGAACAAAAATGTAGGCAGAACAGAGCAGGACAAACCTCGACCCTGTAGGTTTGAAGTAAAAGAGAGTGAAAGAAGCAACCTTGTAATCTTGAAGCGCCCAAAATAAAAAAAAAAAAAAGCAGAAACAAAAGCAAAATCATGGGTTAGCAAGCACAGATTGAAATTTGAATAGAGAGAGAGAGATATGGAGAGAGAGGAAAAAGGTGCGGAAAGTGAAAGGAAAAAGCAAGGAGGAGTGGTGGTTAAAAAGTTGAAACGCGGTGTGTTGGTGAGGAAAAGAGGGGGGCTTTGCAGTACTCCACCACCCATTTGGAGGCTCGTCGATTTCTGTTTTCAGAGTCACAGAAAACCCACCTCAGAATTTCTCAACCCTCACTCCGCAGCGTCAGTCTCTGCCAGAAAGCTCTGTTCCTCCGTCTGGGAAATGGAGCAAATGAGCAAAGCAGGCGGTGGGCTCCACCGCAAGCAGCGGAGGAGAAATGGGGTTGGGATTTCCAGGCTTCTGGTGGAGGCTGAGAGTCCTGCTGGCTCAACTCACGACCAGGTGTGTGTGCAATTTGTGTTGGCATCGTGGGTTTTCTTTTATTAGTGTGTTTATTTTATTTTTGGTCGAATGCTTAGTCATTTTTTGTATTGTGAAGCCTGTTGTAGAAATGGAATGCTTCTTCAAGTTTTTGCTTATTTGGGATTTCTTGCTATGCTGCACTTTAGTCCAAAGATTGTATCTGTTTTTTGCTTCTTTGGCACATTAAGATATACAATTCCGTGGATGTGAGTTAGGCCAGTTGGTTAGAGCAGTGTGTCAGCCCCCTTCCATCCATGGTCGGAGGCTCCGTAGATTAGAGTAGTCTTGTAAAAAAAACCAACAAAAGTGAGAGGCATTCTCATTATCTTATGTTTGTGTCCATTACTTTCCTCAGAACTTTCAACATTTGTGTTTGTAGTTTTACTTTATTGGGTTTATACACTTGGAAGTGCAAAAATTTTTAATTCCTTCTCTGCTGCAAATATGATTCAGAATTTCCTTTTTTTTTTCAGAAACGAAAGTTTGAGTTGTTGATTCTTAATTGTCAAGGTTAATGTATTTGGCATAGAGCTGTCTTGTTGGAACTTATATGCAGCAATAACATTAGGGGAAAATTGTAATGTTTGGAAGAATTGCTCGTCGTTGTGTATGACTTGATAGTTGTTATCTTATTGTTGCTGCTCCGAAATTTCAAAAACATGTGAAAGTGCTTTCATTTGTGTGTTTTGATTAATTACTGATCCTTGAACCTTCTCGTTCCAGCCAGCAAGTGCAAGCAGCTTGCGGAGGCTTATATCAGCACCACTGATACAGCACCATCAATCAGTTGAGAGCAATGGATGTGCACTCCAACCCCTATCTCCTGCTAGTTGTAGCTCATTGGAGGTGAGTAATTATGTCCTGGTAAAATAGGAAGTCGCTTCAAAGTTCAACAATAATTAGAATGAGGACTAAGAGCTGAGTTTCCATTTCTTTGAATGTGCTTCCTTTTACTAACATGGTAATCAGAATGGTTGATTCATTGAATAGTCTACTAGTGATTAAGGGTAAATTCAAATGATAAGTAGACAACAGATACGTGTTAGAAAAAATCAATGTATTAAAAGGCAGGGGCATGGCCGAGGCGTCCAATGGATAGCCCAGTGCGAGGTGTGAGGCTTCGCCTCACGGAACCTAAAATTTTAATATATATGTATATATATATATTATATATAAGTATATTTATAACAATATAATACTTTGTAAAAACAAATATAACTATAAATAAATCAAAGATAATATCATCTTCTTTATTACTAAGTCTAGTTGTACTTGGAAACTATGTCATATAGTCTCAAAATGTTATAATTATTTATTTTATTGTAAGCAATTATAGAGAACTTCAAGGAAAATAAGGATGAATGGTCACAATTATAGGAAAATTTCAAGAAAATAAAGACTTAATGTTGCAATAATAAGTAATTTAAAAGGAAATAAAGGCTGAGTGGAGTAGTTATAGGGTATTTAAAATGATATAAAGCAATAATTATGCGAATTTAAAGGAAATTAAAGGGTTGAATGGAGTATTTATAGGGTATTTAAAATGAAACAAATGACGAAAATAAAGGGTTGAGTGGAGTATTTATAGGGTATTTAAAATGAAACAAAGGCTGAGTGGAGCAATTATTATGGAAATTTATGAGATTTGGAGAGAGAAAGTCTCTCCTTCTTCATTGAAACTAGACCGGCAGAAAACATTTCAGAAAACCTGGATTTTGAAGAAAAAAAAGGCCCAGATGAACGCCTCAGATGCCCTGAGGCGCGCACCTCCGCCACCCAGATGCGCTACGGCGAAGCTTTCCGCCCACTCCCTCAAAACAGGGGCGGGAACATTGACGCCCAGCCTCAGAGGCCGCCTAGGCACGCCTTGAGGTGAGCCTTTTAAAACACTGGAAAAAATTCATCGACATGTAGATTCCATGCTGGATAAAAATGTTTTCAAAGGACCATGTAGGATATGACATTATGTAACTACAAGAAATCCAAGAAAGAACTTTGAGGTATGATGTATAATTCATATAAACAATGTCATCCGTACAATTAGATTACTGTTTTGAGTTCTTGACTTTCACCAAAACAATTCAGAGCTAAGAGGCATGAAATGAAGATAATTTTAATGCCTGAAAAAAGAGTTCCGTAATTATTCGTTTTGGAACAGTTACACACATTGTAGAATCAATGTTACCCATTATCTGGGTCTGATGGATTCAGATACCTTTTGGTTTTCAATTTTTTGTAGGTGGCACCTTATAAGGGAAGGATGGGCGAATCAAGTCGTAGCTTTAAAACGTCCACAGAATTACTCAAAGTACTCAATCGTATCTGGACTCTTGAAGAGCAACAGGCATCTAATATATCATTGGTTGAGGCACTGAAATTGGAACTAGATCATTCTCATGCAAGAATTAAAGAGTTGTTGCATGAGAAAGAATCAGATAGGCAAGAAATGGGCAACTTGATGAAGCATGTTACAGAAAATAAACTTGTTTGGAAGAATAAGGACCAAGACCGAATCAAAGCTTCTGTCCAATTGCTTAGGGATGAGCTAGAAGGTGAGAGGAAGTTGAGAAAGCATTCAGAGAGCCTGCATTGGAAGCTAGCTCGAGAGCTCCCTGAAATGAAATCTTCTTTCTCTAATGCTCTGAGAGAGCTCGAAAGGGAGAGAAAAGCGCGTATCCTATTAGAAAACTTGTGCGATGAGTTTGCCAATGGAATAAAAGAGTATGAACAAGAGGTGCGATCCCTGAAGCAAAAGCCCGAGAAGGGTCACAGTGGTAACATCAGCTCTGACAGATTAATTCTCCATCTTTCAGAAGCATGGCTTGATGAACGGATTCAAATGAAGATGCCTGAAGCTCAGAGCGACCATGCGGAGAGGAATACAATTGTGGACAAGTTAGGTTTTGATATAGAAACCTTTCTTCAGGCTAAACGATCTGTTGAGACAAAGAAAAATAGGAAGTTATCCCCAAAGGAGCTGAAGGGAAATTGCTCACGCCGGCAGTCATTAGAGTCCTTTCCATTGAATCAGGCTACAAGTGCACCACAACATGTAGCTGATGAAGATTCCACCGACAATGATTCACACTCTGTAGACGTAAGCAAGAGTGCTAGTGGGAAGCAAATCAAGCGCGGCTCTAGACAGCGAAAAAATAATGTTGCAGAGGGCCAATATGAAGGAATAGCGAGATCTAATTCCGTGAGGGAGAAAGTATCACAGGAGAACACTAAGGCCAATAGCTTGTGTGATTTACAAGGGCAATTTGAAGAACTTATGACCAGAAGCATGTCCTATAATGCAAACAGAAGCCAATCTGCAAATAGGGAACATGGTGAAATAGTGGGAGCAGAAAATCAAGCTCTGATTGACAATCTTGAAGAATCTGAGTACCGCGATTTGATCACAGGTCTACAAGAAATACAAAGTAAACGACTTAGCACATGTGGAATGAAATCCAGTCATCCCGAAAGTAATTGCAGGGTGGAAACTTGTGTCCAGCCTGTGCATACAGGTAATGCTAGTCCAGTACAGCAATGGATGTCAAAACTAAGAACCCCAGATTTTGGGAAATCTCAATCTTTATGGGAATGGCCTCCAGGCCTCGACGAAAATACATTGATGGCAAAACTACTAGAAGCCAGGTTAGAAGCAAAGCGCTCTCGCATGAAAACTTCCAAGGGGCCTCTCTAGTTTCTCATGGTAAGCTTATAACATGAAGAATATCTGATCTTTGAATTGAGGCCAGAATATTTGTAAACTGAGTTTCTTGTGCAAATGCCAAAACGTAGTACACTTTGTACATGAGGAAGTGTTTTGTTAATTACCTTGTACCTAGTTCTCATCCAAGTCTCCACTTACGATCAGTAAACCTCCCCAAAAATTTCGGTGACGATCTATGATTTTTTAAAAATTTCTTGAATCTCATTCGAACAATCTAAAATCACACAATGGATTTGAACGTGGTTATTCTTATTTTTCTCTGGCTATGGATCCAGGAACCAACTAAACTCCTTTGGGATCAAATGGAACTCTATTAAGAACTATCAAGAACGTACATAGGGCAAACGTATCATCGTCAATCAAGAGGTCATACATGCTAAACAAAACACCACAACTTCACAATTACAAACTCATTGTGAATACAAGATAATTCCTCAACCGTAGAGGGTGCACATTCAACTAAAAAGAAAGATAATACTCATGCGGATTAAATATTGCACGTTGTAGAATCATCATGGAGCAATGTTTTGAAAAACAAAGGCATAGGTGAGGCGTTTCATGGATAAGCTTGCCTACGTGAAAGCCTTGAGAATTGAGCACTTAAAACTTTAATATATATATATATATATATGTATGTATATATATATGTATATATATGTGATTATATTTTTAAAATATAATACATTGTAAAACAAATATAATTATATATAAATCAAGGACAAATCATCTTCTTCATTGCTAAGTCTAGTTGAACTTGAAAATTATGTCATATGGTCTTAAATATGTTGTAATTATTTATTTTATTGTAAGTAATGATAGGGAATTTCAAGAGAAATAAGGTTGAGTGTTCGCAATTATATGGAATTTAGAGGGAAATAAGGCTGAGTGGGCGCAATTATAAGGGATTTCAAGAGAAATAAGATTGAGTGGGCCATATGCTAGGTGATGAAATTTGAATGGGCAATAGTTAAAAAAAGAAAAAAAAAAGAAAAAAAGTTAGAGTTAGACTTTGTCACGTGGGAATTGAAGAGAGGAATTGAGTTTCTCTTTCTTCTTCGTTGAAACCAAGAGCGGTATAGCTTTATGCGTTCTCTTCTCCTAGATTTTGAAAACAAACGTGAATTTCGAGAAGAAAAAAAAGCTAAAAAGCAAAAAGAAAGAAAAAAAAAAAAAAAAAAAAAGAAGCTTGGAAACGCTCTGGTGCGCCCGACAAAGCCTAAGCAAGTTCCTCGCCAACTCCCACAAAATAGAGGCGAACGCTGCCAACCGTCTCTAAGGATGCCTAGGTGCGCCCCAAAGCGATTTTTCTAAAACATTGTCATGGATGTACCAGGAGGAAAAGACTGCATCACCTTTTGACGATCTTGCAACCGTTGGCAAAGAAGCATTGTCATGAGTCACCTCCAATAAACACCAAACTTCTTCCTCGTAATCTTTTTTCATGCACACAAATCACAAGAAACATCGCCTTAACTCTGAACAATAATCGCCACTCAAAGATATGAATTTGAGTTCAATGCAATACACTGCCAAGGCTGTTCTTGGGAGAGAGAAGGCTTTTATCAATTTATTTTTATTTTTTTATTTTTTTTTTTGAAGACAAAACGGAACCCCAACCAAGGGGTAAAGATGGTTAGGAGATAAGAGACATGGGGAGGGGAAGAGACGGAATAGACCCAAGGTCAAAGGCAACAGTCGGCAACCTAGCTTTTTTCCCTATTTTTCTCCTTAGCGGCTAGGGTTTTAAAGTCTAGAACCAACTATTAGGGTGAAAAGTCGTGTCATGTCACTTGTCCATCAATATATATATAAAAGGCCCTAAAGGACCTCTTGTATTTGGGTGCATATTTGAATGCAGGAAATCTCTTGCATGTATCTGGGGCGACGGGTGTCATTGCTAATCGTTCTCTTTAATAAACCGAATAAAGAAGCGAGAAGTAGAGAATTTCGATCTTCCTTCTAGATATAAAAAAGGGTGACTACTTACTGAAGTAAAAGAGACTTTGGCAAGCTTCAATTCAACTGGAATATAATTGCTTGCTTGAAGTGAAATCATGGGATATTTGACTTTCTTTTGGAGGAAAATGATAAATATGCACTTTTTTCTCCTCCTACACGTCATTTGTACATTGTTTTATTTGATTTGTTCAATTCGGTGACAAAAAATAAAAAGAAGTATATTTGAGGCAAAAAAAAGCATGTGAAGATCAATCCAAGTCAATGCCGAGATTCACGTTAGTATCTAATTAGAAGTATTTGTAGATTCCCCCCCCCCCCAGGGGGTCTCTTTCAAATTTTTAAGGAGTTGCCACTTCTTCCCTAAACTTTAATTTTAAGTTTAGTCAATTGACCCCAGAACTTTTATAATTGGCCAATTTTCCCATGAAATTTTATTTTACCCTTTACCCCCTGAACTTTTATAATTGGCCATTTTTTCCCCCTGACATTAGATTTTAGATGACACACCCTGACCCGGAATGTCTGCCTGGACTCCAAATCGAGTTGTGCTAGCTGACACTAGGAAGGTGACAAAGCCATAAAGTGTAGTGAAATGGAAAATGTGAATAAATTTAAACCTAAAAGTGCCTAAATATGAGACTGCACTAGTGAGCGGGAATAAACCCATTTCATACGTGATGTCAGAGCATAAGTAAAGACAATAAAAGTAGAATGAGAATTATACCATCAAAGGTAATCTCCAATACCAAGATTGCCAAGAATCCTCGTTGACACCAAAAGCTCTACCACTAAAACCTGGAGGGGCGAAAAAACAAGGGTGAGTGGGCCTAAAAATAAAGCTTTGTAAAAACCTTTTCGAAAATATAATAACCCCTCGCCGTAAAACAAGTATAGTTTGCAAAATATACATACTATATATAGTATGAAAATACTTATCGTAGACTGCAATATCACAAGAATTCAATACGTCACAATATTTTGTAAATAAACACCTAAGGTCTAGTAATCACATAATCTTGCATAACAAATATATCATATCGAGTGCTCATCGACATATGTTGACACATGAGTTCACGCAGAGATATTCTGACATGAACAAGACTAGGTGTAATAATGATATACGCTCTAGTACTACAATCATGTGAAGACTGGTGTTATGCGCATCACATACGAGTCCTAATTGCCTATAGCATCTAGGACAGGATTGGCACCTACAATGGATCCAAAGTGAGTGCAGGGTGCGATGTGAACATACATGTGAAAGACTGGTCTTGACCCTGGCGAGTACTAACACCGGTGCAGCAAGATGAGCAGATAATGTAAATAAAATCATACATCAGTAGATCAATAATTTACGTCAACATAATATTCACCGCCGTAAATATAAATAAGGCATCACGTAATAATATGCATATCTATGCATCCCGTAGGATTCATAATAATCTCACAATTTCAATCATCGCAACAATTCTTATAACGTTAATTTGATTCTGGCATCACTTAGAAAATGCATTATTAATCTATGTATGGAAACTCCAATAATATATATATATATATATACACACACACACACACTATATAAAAAAAAGACCCACTCACAGATACTCGACTGGTCAGGATCGGTCGGAAAAAGGCCTGCAACTATCAGCATCATCGTCGGAAAACTGGGCAGACTTCCCGAGTTAATTACTTGGCTGAATTTGTTAGACTTTCCTAGAATCCTCCCGAATTTCGAATGGAGAACAACTTCCTAGCCTTGAGCAGATGGGGTTTGAGCGAGAAAGACTAACAAGAAGGAGAGAAAGAGTATCTAGGCGTTGGTTTGATGAAGCTCACCGAAGAAGATGACAGGTTAGTGGTCACTGTCCTCAGCGCCGGTGGTTGCAGAGGAATGAAAAAGATTGAGAGAGAAAGAGTTACGAGAAAAGACATAGAGAGGAGAGAGAGAGAGAGAGAGAGAGAGAGAGAAAAAAGTGTAAGGAGAGGGAGAAGGAACACATGGCAAGAAAGGAGTGGAGAGCTTGGGTGAGTGTGGGCCCCATGGGCGGTAAATATTAATAAAATAATGAAAATATCCCTCAAAAATATTAAAATAATAATATAAAAATTTGAATAAATATATAAAATATAAAATATGTTGTAAACTTTCCTAGTTTATATGTGATTGTATAAATCTTAGATTAGATTTGATTCTAGTTATCATTTCCTATTACAACTTGTATTCCTTGGGGATGAAGGAATTTCTTCTCTCCCTTACTACTACAAATAAAGGCACTATGTAGAAGGGATAAAATACACATTCCCTACAATTCTACAAACACATTTCTCTCAATCTCTATTCTCCTTGCCGCCAGCCCCCTTACCCTTGCTAGATAAAATAGGCTATAACACGTTATCAGCACGTTCCTACCACTGCGCTTAGGAATTTGATGAGGAAATTTTCTGTGTATCAAGTTCTTTCAAAACAACGATTTTTATCTCGATATTTTTGCAGCCCTGATAGCATGAACATTCATCATAATGCATGACCCAACTTTACGTTTTTTGAATTTTAGATTCTAAATAAATTGTGTATGCATTATATTCATAATTGTTGAATTATGTGAATTTGATATTTGCCATGAATTGCATCAAATATATGTACATGCATTAAACTATTGATTGAATATGCTTTGAATTGAATTGAAAAAAAGAAAAAGAAAAAGGGAAACAAAAGAAATCGGAAACCACAATTTGGGTTCTTCGAACCCATGACCTCGAGCCACTCGCCTAAGCCTGCAGCTTGATGGTTGAGCCATGCCGAAGCCAAGAGTCCTAAAGTTGGAGCCAAGAGCTCTAGGTAGAAACCTAGAAAACCCGACACCATTGATCACCTTGTCCATATCGACCACAGGCAGGGCCTGCAGCCACCACCTTGAACGTTTCGTTCACGTCACCAACGACCTGAAGTCATCCTACATCGAAATTGGACCAAGATTCATCGGAATTTTTCTATAAACCCGATTTGAATTTCTAGGGTTTTATTAAAACAATTGAGTTCTTTTTTTTTTTTTTTTTTTTTTTTTTCAAAACCTCTGTTCATATTTGAGGTCTATGTCGACCCACGGACATCCTCGAGCATCGTTGCCCCAAAACACATGCTGCCTGAAGCGGTGGCTCTAGTTTTTCTTCCCCGACAAACGCATCTAGCTACGACTGAGGTGTCTTTGGACCCAACCCAAGCCCTATTAGGCTCCATCTCTTAGCCGGCTCCTTATTTCATTTTTTGGGCTCCTTGTATTAGCCCAAAACCATTTGACCGGTCCACGCAAAGAAAAAAAAAGTTTTTTTTTTTATGGTTGGGATCGCCTAAAGCAGCCCAATACTTATGCCTGGCCTATTTTCCCTTCTCCCCTGGGTTCCTTACCTATATGGCACACGATCCCAGCCTATAGTTGGTACATCGGTGCACTTGCACTGCGCCAGATTGGATCCATGCTCCATCTGGGCCTTTATTTCATGGGCCCGGACTTTTTCTTTCAAGGTAGCTTGTTTGCTACCTTGGGCTTGAACCCTCATGGCCTAATCAACTAACCCAACCCAATTTTGGGCTTGGGCGCATGTTATTAAATTTGCTCAACCCACCCGCAGGGCTTAGGCCTTCTTTTAGGCCTCGAGTTTTATTTGCCTAATACTTTAGGCCCAATGGGTTTTATATTTTTTAACCCACACTTTAAAATTGGCCCCAAATCCAAATAATTAATTCAATTTCAAATATAGACCCGAAGTTTTATTTGCTATCTTCTTGTTGCATATTTCTGTGTATATATTTACGTTTGTCTGCAGGAACATATGAGCCTCAAGTTCATAATTATTTTGAAACCCAAAGTTTCTATAAACATGCCTTGTTTGAAAACCTAAAATTTTTCACTTAAAAACATCACCCAAGAAAACCCAAAGTTTTTTCATGCGAATATTAACCAATACATGTGTATTAGAACATGAATGTTCTACTTCTATGTGAATGGATTGATTTTTTTTTTTTCTCTCCATTGCACTAATCACATCTTGTCCTTTATTTTGTGATAGGAACATGTTGAATTTGAACAAACTCGACTTCACCGCTTTGGAGGTCTCTGGAAGGAACTACCTCAAGTGGGTCCAATATGCGAAGCTCCACCTCACTGCAAAGAACTTGCGTCCCGCCATAGAAGCAAAGACGGACAATCCGGTTGGCGAAGTTAAGAAAGCCGCTGCTATGATCTTCATCTGAAGACATATGCATAATGCCTTGCAAACCTAGTACCTTGCTGAGGAGGATCCACGAGCATTATGAGTCGTTTTGGCTGATCGTTTTGATCACCAAAATGACATCTTTTTGCCTGAAGCAAGACATGACTAGCAACATTTGTGCTTCCAAGACTTTAAGTCTGTGAATGAATATAATTCTAAAATTTGTCGAATTCGATCACTTCTCAAGTTTTGTAATGAGACTTTGACCGAAGAGGATCTTCTGGAGAAGACCTATTCGACCTTCTCTACTCATAATATTGTCCTACAGCAATAATATAGAGCTCATAAGTTCTTTGATTTGATCTCTATTTTACTTCTCACCGAAAAATAGAACCAGCTGCTGATGAAGAATCATCAAGCTCGACCTACTGGGGCGACTGTTGTGCTTGAAGCACAATATAGTACAAACTAACGCCCAAAACGCCAAAAAGGCGTGGTAAGGGTGGCCAGAAGCCATCCCACCAAGGTCAACAAAGTTAAGGCTCATCCAAGGGAGGAAACAAAGCCCAAAAATGCTCAAACCTCGCTCCCAAGGCCCTGAACTTCAAGAATAAGGGCAAAGCACCTGAAACCATGGATGCAGATATGTGATATCGCTGTGATTCAAAGGACCATTGGTTTTTTGTTTGCCGAGCTCCCCAGAAGGTTGTAGCTGAATATCATTCTCGTCGTAAGAAGTTTGAATCAAACTTCGTGCAAGTGGATGAACCGGAGACTACAAAGATGGAGGTTTCTGACTTTCAAGAGGATACCACCCTTATGGAAGATTAGAATCTTAGACATAAACTATTTTTTAGTTAAAATTACACAATGGGGCCGAATTCCACCTAGTGGCCGAACCCCTCTTGTTTTTTGGTTGATTTTTGAACAATTTTCCTTTATGTTTGGATTATTTATTGGTGATTTATTTTGGATATTAAGTTTTAATTAATTACCATCCTTGAATAAATGAAATTATTTTGAATTGATATTTGTTTTATGGAACTTTTATGCATGTGACCGATTCAAATTAATTTTCCATTCTAGGTATGACTAGTGGGGAAGTTAATTGTCTGGCACATAGTACAACCAAGCACACGGTTTTGTGTGAACACATCTATTTCACTAACTTCATACCTAAGAATGCACATTTGACAACCCTCTCAGGCCCATCCAACTTGATAGAAGGATACGGTAAGACACGTATAATGTTGTCCAATAGTACAATCTTGACCATTGCTAAGGCACTCTATTCTCCACGTTCCGGAAGAACGTTGTTGAGTTTCAAGGACATTAGAGATGACAATTACCATGCTGAAACCCACGTAGAAAATGGAGTTGAATTTCTATGCATAACTTCCTACGAATATGCCAGAAGCGTATTCTAGAGAAGATAGAGCGTATCCTGAGTGATTTGTATACTATAACCATACGCCCTATAGAAAGCCACTATGTGGCCACCTCTACCTCTGGGATTGTGCATGAAATTACACTTTGGCATGATCAATTGGCACACTCTAGACGAACAGCGATGCGCCGTATCCCCAAATCATTATACGGGCATCCACTAACCCGAAGTTTAGGTTTGATTCAAGGAATCACATGTCAAATATGAGATAGGAGCATATTTATGCGATTTTGTTAGCTTATTTCTTTGCATTTACTTAGTTAGTTTCTATTTATTATAGTGATTTAAGCTATTTTCG
Organism: Pyrus x bretschneideri; assembly: GCF_019419815.1. NCBI lineage: Eukaryota > Viridiplantae > Streptophyta > Magnoliopsida > Rosales > Rosaceae > Pyrus > Pyrus x bretschneideri. The sequence goes on along the minus strand of NW_025999723.1, from coordinate 11,536,974 downwards.
TGTGTTTGTAGGTCCAATTGGCAAAGGTGACAAAAAAAAGGGCAAAATGGAGCAATTTGGAGCAGTTTTGGGCTTGGATTGGATAACATGCGTGGAGAACAAGTGGGCTGGACGTTTTTATTGATTAGAAGGTGTTTAACATGTGTAAGACATGTGCCAAGATTTGGAGCTATCAGAATTGAAGCTTGGAAGACAAAGAAAAATATTATCTTTATCCAATCTTATCCTATCTTATCCAGTTTATCTTATCTTTATCCAACCTTATCCAAACTAATCTTATCTTATCTTATCCTATCCTAATCCTACCTTACCTTATCTCCAGCTGCAAGAGGGAATCCTTATCATATTAAACCACCTCTTATCTGATTTCTAGGAGTCCTAAAACAATGCTAAGAACTAATATTTTTCCTCCACAAACAATGTCGTGTATCTGCCCTATAAATGCACACCCTTGCCGCATAATTCAAAGAGAGAGTTTTAGAGAGAAAAATATAGAGAAATAAACAAAAGTGTGTCGCAGCTTTAGAAGGAGAGGAGGAGCCAATTCTGCCATCTAGAGGAGGAGCCGAATCTGCCATTGCTGGAATGCCTCAAAGTTCTTTCTTTCCTTACTTGATTTCAATGTTTAATTTAGATTGTTTTTATTTAGTTATGACGAACATGTGTAACTAAATTTCTTTTTAGCTAGAGGTGATTCGAAGCCATGATCATATTTTTCGTATGAATTGATTACATCCAGTTATTGTTTCATAAACCGTGAATGCAATTTACTTATCTATTTTATTAAGAACTTGTTCTTGTGTGTTGATTAAGGGTGCACACTTAGTTTGCATGCAGGGATTTGATGCTAGAATGGGGGTTTGAGAGAGAAAGATTGACAAGAGGGAGAGGGAGAAGATCCAGGTGTTGGTTTGATGAAGCTCATCGAAAAAGATGGCAAGTTGGTGATCACTGTCCACGGCACCGGTGGTTGCAGAGGAATGAGAAAGTTAGAGTGAGAGAGATAGAGAGTTGCAGGAAAAGACAGTGAGAAGAGAGAGAGTTTGAAAGTGTAGGGTGAGGGAGAAGGAATACATAGCAAGAAAGGAGTGGAGAGCTTGGGTAAGTGTGGGCACTATAGGTTGGAAATATTAATAAAAATATCCCTAAAAAATATTAAAATAATGATACAATAATATAAAATTTTGAATAAATATATAAAATAATTTTTACAAAAGTATTTTTTGGATTTGTAGCTCTGTAAAACCTCCATCATAACTCCGATTTCGATTCCGCTTGCACCTGCGCGTTCGTACCATCAAGATCTTCAAGAATACAGCAAAATAGTGGCTCATATGAGTCACGAAAAGATGGTCAATGAAAGTCAACAATCTCACCTCCAAGAGCATTTTCGTCAATTCACTTCTTTAAACTTATTAAAAGTCATAAAAATTGGGACGGGTTTTTACATTAGAATTTTTCATCCATCTTGATCATGTGTACAACACATGGAAATTGTCTGATGGCAAAAAAGTATTTTTGTCCCTAAGGTTAACAACTTTTATTTAATTTTTTTTCCTTCTCTTCTACTGGTTCACTCCGTACACTTTTTTTTCTTCTAATTTATCCCTAATATTGACAATTATGAATCTTCACCAGTCTTGCTTTTTCAGCAGCATGATTATGATACCGTTTCATTAGCCTTCCTCATGACTTGATTCACAAGACTATATCAATTTCAAATAAGAAAAGTAATTACTTACTCATTTGAACAAATTCAATACTAAATTGGCCAACTATAATCGGCTAAAATAAAAATTTAAATATGAAATTGTCTAATTATAAAAATTCAAAAGAATATTAGACTAAAATTAAAATTCAAGAGAGAAATTGACATCCCCTCAAAAGTTAAAGAAAAGTTCGGCGAATACCTCATCCAAGACATCATTCATGATTGTGATGGCCATGAATCTAGTCCTAAGCTTCAAGATTGTAGCCAGGAGACAATTGCAACACCGCCACTTGAATATGTATGATTTTCTAACCACCACAAATGAAAAAATTTGGGTTTGCTCGGTTGCTTTTGACCATGTAAAGAACTATAATTTAATACACCAAATGGTGCTTAATCTTGTATTTTTTATAACTTTTTTCTGTAATATTTGATTTGTATGATAATATGATTTGTAGAGCGTTGTCTTTATGTACTTTTTCATCTTTTCAAAAATCTAAAAACAAATGATTGAAAAAATTAAAAAAAATTGCGGATGAGTCCCACCCCCACTACACGCGAGTAAGATTCAAGAAAAGTGTGGAGTGCATAGAAATAAAATTTATTTTGCATAACCCAAAATTTCTTGGTACCTTTTAAGGATCCAATTAATTTTTTAATACCACATAGCGATTTACTTGTTGGAAATAAATTTTAGGCTTATATTCTATACAACATGTTATAAATTTGATTTATGGTATTTGTGAATCATATGATGATAGTTAAAAAATGATGAAATGACTCTATATTTTCTTAGCTCTCGAAAAGGTAGATTACCGTGACGAAGCTTCCAATAAATTTTCTTTAAAAAATAAAGATAAATAAATAAATTTTGGAACTCCGTAGTGAGTGTGACTGTGTACCACTGTGTGTATAATTTTCTAGTCTTAAATTATTAGTTTATTACTATAACGATGACAAATGGAACCGATTGGGGATTTTTAAATTTATAAAACAATGTCCTTACTATGTTTTGTCTGTTAAAAGATAGGGACGAGGAAATTGAAAAGTAATTCTTTTTCATTATCCGGTAACATGATTAAGCTTATAGAAAAATAATAATTGTGCAGTAGCATAAAGATTTTTTTCTTTTAAATTTTCAAGTGTAGTGGACCACTATGGAAAAGCAGCTAGCATAAGAATACACTTTGTGATCGATGATGGTTGAAGCAGTAACATATATCTTTCGTCAAGATGTAGCCACTGCGTAGAACATTCATTGTAAACTTTAAACATTGAACTCCGAAGAATCATTGTTCGTGACAACTGAAAAACATAAGGCTATGTTTGGAAGAAAGTTTTCCAAGTTCATAGGAATTGGAATAGGATCCTATACGGATCCTCTTTGTGAGGATCTTGGAGATCACTTCATCGTGTCCATTCACTTGTTATCATCCTGCAGTCATAAATCATATTGAATCTTTTTATTTGAAATTGAACACAAACTGTACCTGACGAAAGCTGGCCGCATGATGTACGATGAACGGACAGGATGAAATGATTTCGGAGATTCTCACAATGTGCATCCTCATCAATAAAAATTGATGCCAAATTATGAAGTAATATATCGTAAAATGTGAGAGGAAAATGTAGATTATACAATCCAAGTAGGCATTATTATATCCCCACATATGTTTGCATAATGCTTATGAAGGTAGTGGTGGATTCAAAAAAATTATTTGAAGAGTCACATGTAAATGTTCCCAAACGTTTCTTAGACATATAATAACCTTAAAAATTAAATTACAATTCCATCCTTCATAACTTATAAAACGCTGCATTATAGCTTAATTATCAATAGAAGAAAAACTTTGCTCTCCATATAGACCACTATGCTATCACAAACTCATGATCTCCCATTCAGTTATGCAATGTACTTTTCACAATATTCATATAAAAAAAGGATCTCGCCAAAAGTAGCAACTGGTAGAACCAAAGCCTAAAAGTCTAAAACACACATATAAATTAATGTAAATAAAAATCATATATGATTCACATCAATAATCAAATCTAATTATCCATAAAGAAACAATTTTCAACCAATTCATTGTTTTAAATAAGTTATGAAGAACTTACTTTGAAATTTAGGTGGTCGTCGTAATGATCGCCAAAGTGGGGAGGTAGGAGTTTGGACATTAGGAATTGAGTTTAGTGGGATTGGGATTTGAGAGTGGAAATTAAAATTTTGAAATTGAGTTTGGGGACTGGGGTTTGCTCGCAGCAGCCTGTGAGTTTCCTCTATTTTAAGTTCTAGTGTATCTTTTTTTTGAGCTATCTTATTATTCTTTTAAGCTATTAATTTTTTTTTATTAAATAACCTGTCTCAAAATGACGTCGTTTTGGCCAAGTAATATTAATAAAATAATAATAAGAAGGACAACTCCACTTTGAAGCATTTTATCAAACAATTAGAGGGCATGTATGAAGGTAAACTCCAACTTTCAGAAGGGTAACATCCAAATTTTTAATGGAGATTCACCGGAGTTCGAAGGGTCAATTGACCCTTCTCGTCCCTTAGTGCGTCCGCCCCTATATGGAGGGTTTTTCCGAGTCATGGTATGTTACATTTTGTCAAAACTGCTCTCTTCAGGTCTTCATTTTGAGGACCTGTAAGGTTCATTTTCATATGAGCTATCAAATTAATCTTATGGCAGATTAAACTATCAATTTAAATAATCCTTGTTACACAAAAACACAATAATTATGTGAAGTGATTAAATTAAAAGAAAATAAAAAGAGTGTGTGTATTTGTCAATAGCATCACCGTTTTCAATTGTTTGTTTTTTTTAATATACACTAATATATGCCACACAAAAATGTGTGTGAAATTTTATACTTTTATTTTTAAAATTGAAGGAGAGAGGAAGAGAGTGAGAGAACGTGGAAGTGGGGAGAGAGAAAGAGAGGAAGAGAGGTTTATTTTTTATTTTTAATTTTTTTTTAAATTAGAGATTTTAAAATCACCCGTAGGTGAGGTTTAAACAAAAAACTACAAAATTTTATTTTATAAAATTACATTATTGCCCTTAACTTTTTTTATTGCAATAGAAGACTAAATAATCTTTTCATTCTCTTTTGGTTGACAAAGAATGTTCTATTAATATGTAGTTTAGATATCAAGAAAGGGAAGAATCAAACTTACGACCTTGTGTGCAGGATGGAATGCTCATAATCAACCTAATTAATTACAAGTCTCTTGCTTCTAAATGTCTATAAGTTTATAAAAGAAATTATAGGAGAGTGTTGTGGCCAATGTTAACTGACAAGGAGGGGAGGGCTAGCGGCCCTGAGAAAATATAGAGAGAGATGTGTTTGTAGGGTTGTGTTATTCCCCTACGCAAAGTCTTTATTTATAGTAATAAGAAAGAGAAGAAATTCTTTTCCTCCATGGAATACAAGTCCTAATAGGGAAGAATAACTAGAATCAAATCTAATCTAGGATTTACACAATCACACTTAAATAAGAAGTTTATAACACCCCTCCTTGAGTGTGTAAATAATCAAGTAGATTCGGCATCATGTAGAGTTGAGGAAATCGACTTGTCGACACTGATTCTGGGAACACATTATTCAAATAAGGTAGGAACTTGCACAAGGAACTAAGTCTCACAAAAAACCCTAAGGATATGGTAAAAACCCGAGTAGGAACAAAATCCCTAGTCAAAGGAAAAATGCATGAGTAATGCAAAGTCAAATGAAACGTCTACAAGATGTCATCAGGGATATAATCAACCTAAGGTGGGTGCCTCGTCAAAACCTCGTTAGGTAGCAAAAAAATAGTGGGAAAAATGCTCCTAATTGTAGGGAAAAAAGTACATTAAGATAAGTACGTATATTTCAGGATACTCCCCTTGAGTTTGACACAATTCCAAAAAGAACTAGCAAAGTTATCAATTCCTTGAATAAGCTTATGAAACATCGCCTTTGGTAGTGATTTGGTAAAGAGGTCGGCCAGATTGTCTTATGGACGGATTTGCGTGACTTCAATCTTCTAATGCTCTTATTGATGTGAGAAGAAAAACTTCGACACAATGTGTTTGGTGTTGTCTCCTTTGATGTAACCTTTCTTAAGCTGTTCGATGCATGTTGCATTGTCATCATAGATCGTCGTCGGGATGTCAACAACGGGGTAAAGATTGCAGGAGCTTTGAATATGGCCCACAACTACTTTCAACCAAATGCATTCCTGAGTTGCTTCATGAAATGCAAGAATTCTAGCATGGTTAAAAGAAGTGGCAACTAAGGTCTATTTAGCTGACCTCTAAGATATTCCAGTGCCTTCAATAGTAAAGACATAACCCATTTGAGAGCGTACCTTGTGTGGATTAGATAAGTATCATATGTCGGCATAACCAACAAGGCAATAATCAACTCGAGATAAGGGGGTGCAGCATCACTTGAGGATCCATAGGGATAGAACAATCCCAGATCCATAGTACCCTTAAGGTAACGGAAAATGTCTTTAACACTAGTCCAATGTCTGCGTGTTGGTGTATTATTATACCTTTCCAAAAGATTAACAACGAAGGAGATGTCGGGTCTAATGTTTGAGCTAAGTATAATAAAGTGTCTATCGCACTTAGATAAGGAACTTCAGGTTCCAAAATCTCTTCATCATCCTTATTCAGAAAAAAGGGATCTCGTTTTGCATCTAATGATCGAACGACCATAGGAGTACTTGAAGGCTTCGTTTTATCCTCGTTAAAATGGCGCAACACCTTCTGGGTGTAGTTTGATTAATGTACTAAGATTCCATCCGAACGATGCTCTATCTCGAGATCAGGATAATATTGAGTTTTTCCTAGATCTTTCATCTCAAATTTTGACTTCAGGTACCCGACAGTTCTCTCGAGCTCTTCAGGAGTTCCGATGATATTCATGTTATTGACATATATTGCAACAATTGCAAAATCAAAATGTGACTTCTTGATGAACACACAAGGGCATAGTTCGTTGTTCACATCTCCTTGACTCGTCAAATACTCACTTAGACAGTTATTCCACATTCTTCTGGATTGCTTTAAACCATATAATGAACGCCTTAGCCAAATTGAGAGCATGTTCTGGGGTTTGGAAATATTTGATCCAGTCAATGTAAGTCCTTCAGGAACTTTCATATAAATTTCCATATCAAGATCCCCATAGAGATACGCAGTTACTACGTCCATCAGCTACATACTCGGTTTTTCAGGAACTACCAAACTGATAAGGTAACAAAAAGTAATCACATCCATACCGGGTGAATAAGTTTCGTCATAGTCAATCTTGGAGCGTTGTGAGAAGCCTTGCAGAACAAGACAAGCTTTGTAACGCACAATTTCATTCTTCTCATTACACTTCCAAAAGAAAACCCACTTGTAGCCAACGGGCTTTACGTGTGGAGGAGTAAGAGCCACCGGTCCATACACTTTATGTTTCGCAAGCGAATAGAGTTCGACTTGGATTGCTTATTTCCAGTTTGACTAATCGGTTCGTCAACGGAATGGGGTTCAATGTCATTGCTCAACATGATCTCAATAGCTACTACATATTCTAATGCATCGTCGATAATCATCTCATTTCTACACCAAACATCATCTAAGCTAGCATAATGGATCGAAATCTCACAATTCTTGAGAGGTGGATTCGTCTCTTCGAGGACGCTTCCGTAATCTAGAGTTTCCTCATGAGTTGGATAGAATGAGCATGCAACAGTCGGATTCATGATAAGCTCTTTAGGGGCCTGTGCCTTGGGTTTCCTCTTCTAGGGGTGTGAATCCTTTGAACCAAGAAGTCTGCCACACTTTTATGTAGGGGAAGATGATTGGCTAGCCGCTAATGCACGTAGATCGGCCAAAGTGGTGTCTCGAGTCTCCAGGAAGGAAGTCTGTCATACATTTGGTACATCCATCTTTGCAGGCACATTTGCAGCTGGAAAATGTGATCTTGTCACTCGCGCTAGATAGGTGAAAGCATCTGGCATGCTCTGAGTTACACTCTGAAAATCTAATATGTGCTGCACTTTAGTTTTAGACTGAGTGGTGCGGGGATCTAAATGAGACAAAGTGGGAGTTGTCCACGATAATTCGCATCGTTCTTCAAGAACGTTGATGTTCTTATCTCCCCCTAACGATGGAAAGAATTTATCATAGAAGTGACAATCCGTGAAACAAACGGTAAATAGATTTCCTATCAAAGGTTCTAAGTAACAAATGATTGAAGGAGAATCATATCATACATAGATTCCTATCCTTCGTTGAGGCCCCACTTTTGTACGTAAGGGCGGCGAAATCAGCACATAGAATGTACAACTAAAAACCCGCAGATACAATATGTCAAGTTCGTATCCGGTAACCAACTGAAGGGTGCTATATGGTTGGGTCACAACAGGCCTCAGGCGGACCAACATGGCTACATGTAATATTGCATAACCCCAAGCAGCGATCGGGAGCTCGGTATGTATGACCAATTATCGAGCAATCATTTGTAAACGCTTAATAAATGCATCTGCCAGGTTGTTCTGGGTGTGAATATGGGGTACTAGATGTTCAACTTCAACCCTAACCGACATGCAATAGTCATCAAAAGTTTTAGATGTTAATTCTCTAGTATTATCCAATCGAATACATTTGATTGGATAATCAGGGTAGCGAGCCTTAAGCTTGATAACCTGAGCCAACAGTTTGTAGAATACAGCGTTCTTTGTGGACACCAAGCACACGTGTGACCAACGTGTGAAATCATCAACCAAAACCATTAAATATCTAAATGGTCCGCATGGATGGTGAATCAGTCCATAAATGTCCCCCTGAATCCTCTGTAGAAAAATAGGAAGATTCAAACGAATCTTGTCATAAAAAGGCTTAATAATAAGTTTTCCCATAGAGCAGATTTGACATGTGATTCCTTGAATCGAACCTAAACTTCGGGTTAGTGGATGCCCATATGATGATTTAAGGATATGGCGCATCGCTGTTCGTCCAGAGTATCCCAAACAATCATGCCAATGTGTAATTTCGTGCGCAATCCCAGAGGTGGGGATGGCCACATAATGGCTTTCTATAGGGCTTATGGTTGTAGTATACTGACCGCTCAGGATACGCTTTATCTTCTCTAGAATACGCTTTTGACCATATTCGTAGGAAATGATGCACAGAAATTCAACTCTCTTTTCCATATAGGTTTCGGCATGGTAATTATTATCTCTAATGTCCTTGAAACTCAAGTACGTTCTTCCGGAATGTGGAGAATAGAGTGCTTCATCAATGGTCAAAATTGTACCATTAAACAACATTACACGTACCTTACCATATCCTTCGATCAGGTTGGATGGGCTTGAGATGGTTACTTGAGGTGCATTTTTAGGTCTAAAGTTAGTGAAATAAATGTGTTCATGAAATATGTTGTGCGTGATTGCACTATCTGCCAGACAACTAACTTTCCCATTAGTCATACCTAGAAATAAAATTAATTTGAACCGGTCACATGCATAAAAGTTCTTAAAACAAATATCCATTCAAAATAATTTACGTATTCAAGGATGGTAATTAATAAAAACTTAATATCCAAAAAAAAATCAACAACAAATAATCCAATCATAAAGGAAAATTGTTCTCAAATTTAACCAAACAATTACCATCCAAACATAATTAATAAAAAATTAAACCAAAAAACAAGGGTGGGTTCAGCCACTATGTGGAATTTGGCCCTATTATGCTAAAATTTAACTAGAAATAGTTCATGTCTAAGATTCTAATCTTCCATAGGGGTGGTATCTTCCTGAAAGTCAGAAACCTCCATCTTGGTACTTTCTGTTTCATCCACTTGCATAAAGTTTGATTCAAACTTTTACGACAAGAGTGATATTCAGCTACAATCTTCTGGGAAGTATGGCAAACACGGGACCAATGGTCCTTTGAACCACAATGGTAACACATGTCTGCATCCATGGTTTCTTGAAGTTTGGGGCCTTGGGAGCGAGGTTAGGGCACTTCTGGACTCGGTTTCCTCCCTTAGGTGGGCCTTGGCTCTGTTGACCTTGACGGGGTGGCTTCTGGCCACCTTTACCATGCCTATGTTGGCGTTTTGGGTGTTAGTTCATGCTATAATGTTCTTCAGGCACAACAGTCGCCCTAGTAGGTTGAGCTTGATGATTTTTCATCAACAGCTGATTCTGCTTTTCAACGAGAAGTAAAATAGAGTTCAAATCCAAACTTAGTGAAATTTTGAGCCCTATATTGTTGTTGTAGGACAATATTAGTAGTAAAGAATGTTGAATAGGTCTTCTCCAAGAGATCCTCTTCGGTCAAGGTCTCATTACAAAACTTGAGAAGTGATTGGATTCGACAAACTTCAGAATTATATTCATTCATAGACTTAAAGTCTTGGAAGCGCAAATGCTGCCAGTCATTTCTTGCTTCAGGCTAAAAGATGTCATTTTGGTGATCATAACAATCAGCCAAAGTGACCTAAATTGCTTATGGATCATGAATGTGTATTCGGATGAAGATCATGGTAGTGGTTTTCTCAGCTTCGCTAACCAGGTTGTCTATCTCATCTTCAATGGCAGGATGCAAATTCTTTGCGGTGAGGTGAAGTTTCATATCTTAGACCTACTTGACGTAGTTTCTTCCAGAGACCTCCAAAGCAATGAAGTCGAGTTTACTCAAATTCGACATGTTCTTATCACAAGATAAATGGACAAGATGTAGTTAGTATAATGGAGAAAAAAAAAAATCAATCCATTCACATAGGAGTAGAACTTTCAGGTTCTAATAGACATGTATTGGTTTAAATTTTCATGTAAAAAACTTTGAGTTTTCTGGGGTGATTTTTTAAGGAAAACTTCATGTTTTCAAACAAGGCATGTTTCTAGAAACTTAAGGTTTCAAAACAATTATTAACTTCAGGTTCATATGTTCATGTAGACAAACACAAATATATATACAGAAATATGCAAATAGATCTTCAAGGTCTATTATTATTATAATTGAATTAATTATTTGGATTTCAAGCCAAAATTAAAGTGTGGGTGAAAAATTATAAAACCCAAATTGTCTAAATAAATAAACAATTTAGCTCGGGACCCAAAAACATGGGCCAAAGCCCACGGGTAGGCTGAGAATGCTTAAACCATGTGGCCCAGGCCCAAGAATTGCGCTTGGGTAAATAGATATGGGTTGTAGGCCCAATATACCAGAGGCCCAGATGGGCATGCATTGGGTGTGACGCTGTGCAATGCACCGATTCTCCATCACCGAGCTGGGATCATGTGCAGTGTCGTGCACGGGGACACCAAAGCCCAACTGGGCTAGTGTCGTTCGTGGGCCGAGAGTCTAGTTCAACCCAATGGGCTATTTGGATTTGGGTCGTGGCAACAAAGACAACTAGTAGCCCAAAAAAAAAGGTGATATGCCATGCAGGCCCAAGGGTCGAAGGCCCACTAGGGCTCAAGTCGAGAAATCCAGAACACCCCAACGGCACTGTGTGTGGGCTTCAAGCCAAAAAAAATCTCTGGTGTCGTTTCAGGCGACTTCCCTCGATCGGTCACTGCACGGCGATGCAAGGGGGTGCAATTGGAACCCTAGTTTTGGACAGAAACCTAAGTTTCGACGTCGAGGGGGGATCTGAGAAACAGTGAGGATTCGAAGAATCCTTCAAAAATTCACCGATGGTTATCGGATTTTTCAAAGAAACCAATCGTCTCCAACGATGGTTGGGTCCCAAAAACACGACTGCAGTTTGTGATGTCCCAAAGAGACGGCAGTGAGGCCGTGGCCGACTGCAGGAAACAGTTGGGTTTGTGGGTTCGATGCCAAAACTATGTCGTCTTCTCAAATGGAGCATTTGGGGTTTTGCTCCGGTTCATCGGGATTCAAGAAGGCTCGCATGAGCTTGGGTTTTGAATTTGACAAACCCAAAAAAAAAATTTCAATGCATAGATATATATTTGATGCAATTCATGGCAATATCAATTCACATAATTCAACAATTATGGATATAATGCATACACAATTTATGTATAATCTAAAATTCGAAAAACGTAAAGTTGGGTCGTGCATTATAGTGCATGTTCATGCTATCAGAGTTGCAAAAATATCGAGATAAAACTCGTTGTTTTGAAAGAACCTGATTGTGTGATGATATTGGTGAGCTGGTTTGGTGCAAAAAACTTCCACGTCAGATTCCACTGTATGAGCATGTTGATAACGTTTTGTGGCCTATGTTTAACTGACAAGGAGGGGAGGACCGGCGGTACTGAGAAAATATAGAGAAAGATGTGTTTGTTGGGTTGTGTAGAGGATGTGTTATTCCCCCTATGCAGTGCTTTTATTTATAGTAATAAGAGAGAGAGAGAGAATCCTTCTCCTCCAAGAAATACAAGTCCTAATAGGGAAGAATAACTAGAATATAATCTAATATAATCTAAGATTTACACAATCACACTTAAATAAGAAGTTTATAACATAAAGTACTAATTTAGGATGGTCTCATTTATTGTAACGACTCTACAACTTAGGGGATGTCTTGTATTAGTTTTTTGTTTTTTTTTTTCTTATGTGATAGACTTTAGTAGATTTCGTAGACTTTTATTGAATATTAGAAACTCTATGAAATCCACGGACTTTTTAATGCTAGACTTCTACATATTTTGAGAGTTTAATGCTAGACTCTTCTAGAGTTCAAAAGAATTTAACAGATTTTGTAATAATTATATATATGTGTGTGTGTGTGTGTGTGTGTGTGTAACTTTTTTACTCAAGAAACCAATTCGGAGTAGGCAAGGCTGCACTTAATTTTACTTTTTCTGCTAAGACCAAAATTGTTTGACATGTAAAAGAATCCTTAACTCATGAACATTATATTTTTTTTTTTTCTATTCCAAATTCTTGTAAGTAGTATATTTCTAATATGGAGTTGTGGTGGTGGAGTTGGGGTGGGATGATGTTGATGGGCGTAGGAGGTTTTTGTACAGTAATGACGAGTATGACAAGGTAGTGGTAGAAGTAGTATAATGACGGTGGTGGCGGAAGAAGTGGTGATAGCAGTGGCAATGATGTTGGCAATGCCAGCAATAGGGTAGTAGAGATGGTCATAGTTAAGTGGTGTGGTGACCATGGTGTGATGGAAGTGGAAATAGTGATCCTCATTGCATTATGGTGGGTAGTGAATATATCATGAGATCCATCAAAATCTTAGAATAAGATGTTGGATTTGCTATGACAAAAATAAAATACCATAAAACACCTCAAACTCTACGAAAATCCATTATTTATTTATTTATTTTGAACAAGTTGTTGCAATCATATTTAGAATAGAAATGTGATTGTGTAAATCCTAGGGAATTTGGGAAAGTATTATATATTCCTATTAGGATTAGATTACCTATTAAATGTTGTAATCCTAAAGGGAAAGGTTTTACCCTTTCTACTACTATAAATAAAGGCACAATGGGGTGAATCAAACACACCTCACAATTAAATCAATCTCTCTTCTCCCTCAATCTTGCCGCACCCCTCTCTCTCTAAACCCTAGATCGTTCAATCAAATAGGCCTACAACACATTATCAGCACGCTCTTGCCAGAAGCTGAAGAATTGACGCATCGTAGGAGGAGGTTATCATCCACCACATTCAAAGGCTTATTCGTTTTCTGCTAATCAGGTACGCTTAAAATAAAGGAAGATATTTGAAACATCCACGAAGCATGAAAACATTCCCCATGATGCATGAACCCCTATGTTTATATTTTCCCTTCTATATACATATTGTATATGTTCATATATTTGTCAATATATATATTTGTTTCATGCATCGCACAATTAATTTGTTATGTGGAATTTGTGAGTCAAATTATATAAAATAAATTAGAAGCATATTTAGGGTTTCCTAAACCCTAAGGTTTTTTTTTTTGTTTTGGAAAAAAAAAGAAATTAGACATTGGATGGCACTACCCCTGCGGCACAACATCGGTAGCAGCCCTCTGGGCTTTGCTGCACCTACTTGGACCCCCAGGCCTTTGGCCCAATTGATTAGAATAGGTATGCAGCCCTAGTTCTATCACTGAGGAGGCCCGCAACCTTCATGGATCCAGACCAAACCCACAGCAAGCCTTGCTTGCTGGGTTCTTGTCCCTCATGCATCCAGGCTCGCAGACCTGCTCTCTCTAGTGCCAGCCCACTCAATTGGGCCTTGTTTCCTTATGGCTCGTAGCATAGGAAGCCAACTTATGCGGCTGAGCTCCCATTCGAACCCACACGTCAACCCATGAGGTTGGGTTTTGTTCCCCCGTGCATCACCCACAAGGCCAGCACCTACTGGGCCTTGCTCCATGCACCCCCCTTCAGCCCAAAATGAAACCCAGTAGCGGCTGGGGCTTCTCCCTCACCTATGTGGCCTACAGCCCACCCCCGAGGTCTTCTGGGCCTTGCCTTATACTTAAGGCACCCAAACCCGTGCCATTTAACCCACGGCACCAAGCCCAATATTATTTTGGGGCAATATTTTTGATCCAATAATATTATTTCGCTTCCACAATCGATCATTTATGGCCCGATTTATTGAATTAATTAAAAATAACCTGCAGTCCATTAATCTGATAATGATATCCAAAATTATTGACCTGAAGATTACTTTTGGACATTAATGATTCAATAATTTATTTTTATACTTTGAACCGTCACATACTTTCGTAGTAATGAAGCTCTCATACTTAAGTTCCCGAAGAAACTCAAATCCACTACACTAAGTTAGTATATTGTATTTTGTGTTTCTTGCAGGAACCTCTCATTATGAACTAATTGTTCATAACACAAAATTGAACCTGTAGTTTCAAATTTAGTGCCTTTGAAACCCGAAGTTTTCATTCAAAACATACCACATGAAACCCGTAGTTTTCATGCATAAATTAAACCAATACATGTCTATAGAACTTGTATGTTCTACGATATGTCTATGGCTCACCATATGACTACTCACGTTTTTCCCTCTGTTTTAGGCACATGTCAAACTTGAACAAGCTCGATTTCTCCGCTCTAGAAGTCTCTGGAAGAAACTATCTAAACTGGGTTCAAGACATGAAGCTCTATCTCATTACAAAGGGCATTAGAGCCATCATCGAGGCACCTATCGCCGATAAACCTATTGACGAAGCTCAGAAGGCTACTACAATGATCTTCATTCGAAGACACATCCATGATGCACTGCAGACTGAGTATCTCGCTGTGGATGACCCACGCACCCTCTGGCTTGCTCTGGCCGATCGTTTCGATCACCAGAAAGACATATACTTGCCTAAAGCAAGACACGACTGGCACCATCTTCGCTTCCAAGACTTTAAGTCTGTGAATGAATACAACTCTGAAGTTTGTAGAATTATTTGTTGAAATTCTGCAAAGTGGAACTAACCGAATTAGATCTCTCGGAGAAAACCTATACGACCTTCCATGCCACCAATATTGTTCTACAGCAATAATATCGGGCACAAATATTCACAAAGTTATAGGATTTGATCTCTATTTTACTTCTCGCTGAAAAGAAAAACTATCTTTTGATGAAGAATCATCAAGCTTGACCCACTGGCTCGAATGCCGCGCCTGAAGCGCATGCGACCAATTCTAGCAGCCATAAACGACGAAAGAACTGTGGTGGCCATGGCAAAGGGTGGCAAGCCCAACCACGGGCCCAAGGTCAACGGAGTGCCACACCTAAGGGAATAAATGTGACCCAGCAACGTCCACCACTAGCCCCTAAGGCCCCAAACTTCAAGAACAAGGGCAAAGCTCCCGTTCCTACTGCTTCTACTGAACTAGACATGTGTTATCGTTGTGGATCCAAGGATCATTGGTCATGCGTATGCCGAGCTTCCCTTGAGGCCATTGCCAGGTATCATTCCCGTCGTGAGTCTAACTTTGCACATGTGGATCATCCGGAAGATTCAACTACATCCATGGAGATATCGGACTTTCAGGAGGCATCAACGCCTATGAATGAATAAATTAGACATGTTTTTAGGGTGTTTTAGCCCTAGTGGGGCCACTAGAAGTGGCCAGCCCTACCCCCCCTTTTTTGTTAGGTTTATGGTTTAATTTTGAACAACTTTTCTATGTATTTGGAATAATTTGTTTGGTTTTGGTTTGTTTTGAATTATGGATTGTTATTTGAATGGATATTATTCTTCGAATTGCTTAATTGAATGAATGGACTTATATTTTTGTATGTGACCAATTTAATCAATTTATTTCTAAGTATGTCTAGTGGGGAAGTTAGTTGTCTGGCAGATAGTGCAACCACGCACACCATCTTGCATGAACGACACTATTTTACTAACTTAATACCCAAGAAAGCTCTTTTGACAACTCTCTCAAGCCCATCCAACTTGATTGAAGGATATGGAAAGGCACGTATCATGTTGTCTAATGGTACAATCTTAACCATTAAGGAGGCACTCTATTCTCCACATTCCAGAAGAACATTGCTGAGTTTTAGAGATATTCGAGATAATAAATATCATCTTGAAACCACTGAAGATCATGGTTCTGAATTTCTTTATATCACTTCATACGAATATGGGCCAGAAGCATATTCACGACAAGTTGGAACGTCTACCGAATGGATTGTACATCACAACCATTCGCGGCATAGCATCCCATAATGTGGCCGGCCCTATGCCTGAGTTCCAGGACACTTTGTTGCTTTGGCATGATCATTTTGGACATCCTGGATGTGACATGATGCACCATATCCTCAAATCTTCTCACGGGCATAAGTTACATCCCTATGCTGGATTTCCGTCATGCAAAGCGTGTTCTTTAGGGAAGTTGAATATTCAACCCTCCTATACAAAGATTATTCATGACCCCCCTAATTTTCTTTAGAGGATTCAAGGGGAAATTTTTGGACCTATCCAACCAACATGCGGACCATTTAAATATTTTATGGTGTTGGTTGATGCATCAACAAGATGGTTACATGTTTGCTTGTTGTCCACACGCAACGCCACGTTTGCTAAACTCCTAACTCAAATCATTAAGCTAAGGGCTCACCACCCTGATTATCCGATTAAGTCGATTTGACTGGATAACGCTGGAGAGTTTACGTCATAGACATTTGACGATTATTGCATGTCAGTTGGGATTGATGTGGAACATCCTTTGCCCCATGTTCACACCCAAAACGGCCTGGTAGAAGCTTTCATAAAGTGCCTTTAATTGATAACTCGGACTTTGGTTATGAGAACCAAAATGCCAATATCTGCCTGGGGCTATGTAATATTGCACACAGCTATGTTGGTCTGCCTGAGGCCCACCACTACCCTTCACCATTACAATTGGTCACTAGATACAAGCCTAATGTCTCGCATTTACGGGTGTTTGGGTGCGCCATTTATGTGCCAATAGCGCTGCCACTACTTACCAAAATGGGTTCTCAGAGAAAAATAGGAATCTATGTCAGTTATAATTTGCCATCAATAATTCGATACTTAGAACCCTTGACAAGAGATCTCTTTACCGCACATTTTGCGGATTGTCATTTTGATGAGACAGTTTTCCCGTCATTAGGGGGAGATAAGCATGCTAACATTCCCGTAGAATGCTGCAAATTGTCGTGGTATACTCCTACTATGTCTTATTTAGATCCCCGCACTGCCCAGTCTGAAACTGAGATGCGATGAATTATAGATCTTCAGAGCATTGGTCAAAGCATGCTGGATGCTTTTAATGATCTAGCAAAGGTGACAAGATCAAATATACCCACTGCAAACACACCTGCAAGTATAGATGTACCTCGCGTAGTCAATTGCCCCTCTGGGAAGGCCGAACCGTCCCCGAATGTGGGGATGCCGCACCCTCCACACGGCAAGGTACATTGGTGACTAGCCAATCATCTACTCCGACCTTGAGGCATGGCAGACCCCTTGGTTCAAAGGATTCACAACCCCAGAAGAGGAAAATGGCACCAACTAATGACCCTGGTTTGAATCAGACCATCGCTCACTCATTTGTTCCAACGCATGAGGTTATTCTAGATTACGATGATGCTTCAGACAAAACATGTTGGCCTCCCGAGAATCGCTAGATTTCGGTCCACTACACACTATTGGATGAGGTTTGGAATAGGAATGAGATGATCGTCGACAATGCATTCACGTACTCAATAGCTACTGACATCATGCTTAGCAATGACATTGAACCACATTCCGTCGATGAATGCCGACGTAAAACCGATTGGTCAAACTGGAAACAAGCAATCCAGGTAGAACTCAATTCGCTTACGAAACGGAAAATGTTTGGACCTATCATTCCTACACCACCACGTGTAAAGCCTATTGGCTACATGTGGGTTTTCGTGAGGAAGCGTAATGAGAAGAATGAAATAGTCTGATACAAAGCACGCCTCGTAGCGCAACACTTCTCTTAATGCCCTGGGATTGATTACGAGGAGACGTATTCCCCTGTAGTGGACGTTATAACATTCCACTACCTAATCAGTTTAGTAGTTTCCAAAAAACTGAATATGAAGTTTATGGACGTGGTAACCGCATATCTTTATGGGGATCTAGATACGGAAATCTATATGAAAGTTCCAGAAAGACTTCCATTGACTGGTTCCAATAGTTCTAGACCACGGAACACTCTCACAATTAGGTTGAAGAGGTCACTCTACGGATTGAAACAATCCAGGCAGATGTGGTATAACCGTCTGAGTGAATATTTAACAAGTCAGGGTTATGTGAACAAAGAATATGCCCATGCGTGTTCATAAAGAAGTCATATTCTGGATTTGCAATTGTTGTAGTTTATGTCGATAACATGAACCTCATTGGGACTCTCGCAAAGCTTGAGGAAATTGCTGCACACCTGAAATCGGAATTTGAGATGAAGGATCTTGGGAAAACTCGATACTGTCTCAGCCTGAAAATCGAGCATTGTTCGGATGGAATCCTAGTACATAAATCGAACTACACCCAAAAAGTGTTGTGTCATGTTAATGAAGATAAAGCGAAGCCTTTCAAGTACACCCATGGTTGTTCGAACTCTAGATGCTAAACGAGATCATTTCCGTCCAAAGGAGGATGAGGAAGAGATTTTGGAACTCGAAGTTCCTTACCTAAGTGCAATTGGGGCTTTATTGTACTTAGCTCAGTGCATTAAACCCAACATCTCCTTCGCTGTGAATCTATTGGCTAGATACAGTAATGCGCCCACACGCAGACACTGGAATGGTGTTAAAGACATTTTCCACTACCTCAAAGGTATTACGGATTTGGGTTTGTTCTATACCCGCGAATCTCCAAGTGTTGCCGCCTCCTATAGCTTTCATATTGATTCTCACCTTGTTGGTTACGCAGATGCTAGATATCTGTTTGACCCATATAGAGCACGTTCTCAAACGGGCTATGTCTTTACTGTTGGAGACACCGCTATATCTTGGAGGTCTACCAAGCAAACGCTAGTTGCGACTTCGTCCAACCATGTTGAGATTATCGCCCTACATGAAGCATCGCGTGAGTGTTTTTGGCTGAGAGAAGTTATGGGACATATTCAAAGCACTAATGGTCTTACATCAGTCGTTGACCTTCCTACGACAATCTTTGAAGAAATGGAGCATGTATCGAGCAGCTGAATAAGGGATATATCAAGGGAGACAACAACACCAAGCACATAGCGCCGAAGTTCTTTTACTCACACCAGCAGCAGCATCAGAACATTGAAGTCAAGCAAATCCGTTCCCAAGACAACTTGGCCGATCTCTTTACCAAGTCATTGCCCAAGTCTAAATTTCAGAAGCTCGTCCAAGGAATCGATATGCGTAAATTATCTGAGTTGAATTGCTTATAGTTCTCTTATTTAGAAGTTATGTCTAACTCGAGAAGAGTATCTTAAAGCATACTCACATAATCTTAATGTACTCTTTTTCCCTACAATTAGGAGTATTTTTCCCACTAGGTTTTTGCTACCTAACTAGGTTTTAATGAGGCACCCATCCCGGGATGATCATACTTCGTTGAGTTCACTACCTTCGTCCAGTTTGACGAGCGTTTTAGACATTATGCATATTTTCTTACTTTTCTCCTTAGTCTATGGGTTTTCCCCATTCCTTGGGTTTTACCATAGCAAGGTTTTTGTGAGTTTTTACAAATGCATACTTCAAAGTAAATTTGAGACTCGCAATCACCCATTATGCCGATGACTTCATCAACTATTCTACCTTATCTGCTAAAGATCTGATGTGATGGTTTGTTGAGTATTTACACACTCAAGGGGGAGTGTTGCAGTCATATTTAGAATAGGAATGTGATTGTGTAAATCCTAGGGAATCTGGAAAGTATTATATATTCCTATTAGGATTAGATTACCTATTAAATGTTGTAATCCTAGGGAAAGGTTTTACCTTTTCTACTACTATAAATAAAGGCACAATGGGGTGAATCAAACACACCTCACAATTAAATCAATCTCTCTTCTCCCTCAATCTTGCCGCACCCCTCTCTCTCTCTAAACCCCAAATCGTTCAATCAAATAGGCCTACAACACAAGCGATATTTATCTACACTAAGCGGATGAGTGAGGGACTGAGTTAAGCTTCAGAATGGAGTATTATTTTTTAAAATCAATGAACTTTTGAATACTTCTAGACTTTTGTAAATTTACAAAAAGTCATAATTGAATACTATGAGATTTTTATAGATTTTTTTTAATTCATAAGAAGTCTTTATTCAAGACAGAGCGACTTTTATTGACTCTATAAAATTTTATATTAACTACAATTAATTTAAGTGTCAAGCAAAATTCATCAAATATTTAATAATTTTCATAATTCCAATATGACATACACCCGTAAGTCTCCCAATTCCATCCAATAGTCAAATTTAAACTCTACATAGATTCTTCTTTTAACACGAGTAAGCTTACAATTCTCTACTTGTCTATTTTTGTATCAAAATTCACTCTCCTTTTCTTCATCGTGTCATACTCAATCGTACTTAATCATCTTTTTCAAAATTTTCTAACCCATTGATATACGTTGAAGACTAAATTTGTAGATAAATTTTTGTAAACTAAAAGATAAGGAAATTAATGATTGAATTATTATTTAAGTGTTGATAAATGTACTCATTTTCTATTGGTAACATATTATTTGATTTGCAAATTTTGTCTACAAATTAATTACTCTCCCTAGCATTATTCATATTTGAAAACATGCACCGGCAAAAAAAATATCTTAATTAAGATGACACCAATGATCCACTCAAAATATTCGACATACCAATTACCAACGGATGATAATCCACGCCACACAAGCACATTTTTTTCTTTTTCTTTGATGAAGCACACAATTGGAACACTTAGAACCAACGTTCTTGTATGGGACCTACGAATTGTAGACACTCTGATTTAAAGATACACACGCACTTAGCTATATATGATTACATATAATCATCACCAATAATAACCCAATTCAAAAGTTAAGCAAAAAAGATGCTCTCAATCAAGACTCGAGTAATTGATTTTCTCTTTACTATTGCAACGTTTCACCAATTGTTGGACAAGAAAATCCCATTACGAGATTCTTTCATTAAATATTAAATCTTGGGAAATAAATGGTCTTAATTAACTTAACCTAAATTCAAGTTAGCCAATGTCCTTGCCTATATAAACACCCCTTAATGCTTCCCATTCTCATAGCCAAATATGATCATTTCATATATGTTTCCTAAGAAGAGTGCTATTATATGCATATATGTGTAGTAGCTAGCTAGGGCATTAGGGTTTTTGGGTTTTAGGAGGGGCCCAAATGGAGCTCTCTCCACTTCAACTCTGAAAGGAAGTGATGGTAGATCACGACTGCTAGTTCATGAATACCCTTGCATGCGCATGGTAACAATGGGCATACGCATGCTAAAGGTTTGCATGAGGTGGGAGACGAAGCTACCTTGATCTTTTTGGTATTGGAGTGAAGGGAGCTCCTACTGATCTTCCTAAAAACTTTCTTCTTTCTTATTTCTAAGTTTTTGCATGTTTGTGGTTTTTATTCTCTCTTTTATTCAGCAGTAGACTTGCACTTGCCGAAAGAGCTAGCCTTCCTCTTCTGTTCCCTTCCTCCTCAGACTCATGAAAAATCGTGTTGGTGATCCAACCTAATTTATATATATATATATATATGATGAAATCAACAATGCCCGATTGTGCATTTGCATGACAATGCGCTTAATTATGTATAGAACGATTGGTTAATTTAGATTATCTGTTGTTTTTTATATATTATTGATGTAACTGGCCTGTTTTCTAGTAAACATTATTACTTGGCTGCTTGGTCAATTGGATTATAAAAGGTTGCAATTTCTTGAGGCATTGAAACTCGTATACTCGTGACACTGCAGATGTGGTTCCAGATTTGTTGGAAATCTTCGTGGCCTGCAATTTATCATGCTAAATGGGGACTCCGTCGTGGGAACAGACGCTTCTTTCTTGATTGGCAGCGGGGCCTTCTATTCACCAACGTCAGCAAAAAGTGCCCCCGAACCGTGCTGGAAGGTCACCAATCACACGGCTAGTGAACACGGAGGATAAAGTGAAACCATTTGATCCTTGCCCCATACTTAAAGCTATATGCCTTTTATATATATACTAGTTAGTGATGCCCACACGTTGCTGTGGATTTGTTAAATTGTATGGAATATTGTGTTCAAAAGATGTAAAGATGGTGTCATAAAATATTAACATTGTTTATAGCACAAACGTTTGACAATTTTTGTAGGCAAAAGGTTTAATTTATGTAATCTACATTCAAAAGATTGCAGCATTCTTGTTTGTCCACATGCAGAACATAGTACAGTCATCCATTCTGTTCTAGCAGTTACACATAGTTTCTACTGGGACCAGCATTTGGACACAAAAGGTTACAAAATGTTGATATATATATACACACAAAAATTATTACAATTATCTGGATTCAAATATTACAAAATGCCAGTGTATGTACATGCAAAAAAATACTATACAATTTTGATCAAAAAGAACTATTTACATCCTAAAAAATATTAGAAAGATTGTCCGATGTGCATTAAGAAAGGGTGGAAATTTTTTTAGCTAGAATAGCTAAAGTTTTGATGGAGCATTCTTCACCGTTAATAAAGCAACCTAAACAAAGGGAAAAGAAATTGAAACATTTAGATAGGTGTTAAATTTATGTTTCAATAAATTTACATCGGAAGAGAAAGTGATGATATTGTCACCTATTCTTTTTTGGAGGAGTGGAATCTTGGACCAACCAGTTAGAGATGATTTTCTTTTTTTTTTCTTTTTTCAACAATTTGATGGGAACTTAATCAAAGTCTTTTAGACTTGGCTCCGATATTTCTTCTATGTCACTGTTTTAAATACATGACAAATATTAGAAAAAATGAATGCATGATCGTTTAAAATTTCCATACGGGATAAAAGATAGCAAACAAACCTTTGTTCACTGCTCATAAAAAGAAGCCTCCTCCCTAATTCTCTTTTTTCATTTGTATGATCGCACGGTTATGTCTTGTGTTGATGTCGAAGATGAGGTCATGGTTGAGAACACAGTAATTTCCCTTAACCTTGTCTAAGGAGTGTAAGAATTATTGTGAGTATCAATAACTTTGTCAATTGCATCGCTTGATTCGAGTGATCTGGCAACCCTAATATGGCTAGAATAATAGAGTCTTAACTTTGATTGACCACTTGCGTAATCCCTATTTGGTAAGACTTATTATGGTGGGATATAAATATATATAATTGTGATAATGGTATTTCTCATTTAATAATAGGCTTAATTGAGAGATATACTAGCAACTATATAAGGATTGTCCCTGTTCTCACAATAATTGTTCTATTATGAGCTAAAACCTATTCATAGTAAGAACATATAGTTTGGAGAGAGTAAAAGACATTCTTATGCATATGCCAATTTTGTTGTCATTCGGCAGAGTCATGTCTTCCTTAATCTACAGATATGTTCAATATAATTAGTTTATCTCTATTTTATATTGATTCGATTCACTATATTCATGATCCTAATGTCTTGTTGTTGTGATTTCAGAATATGTCGTACATGGAGTTGTTGGTTCCATACTTGTATCTTCAAAGACATTGTAAATGAGAACATCAATTGAATTAAAGTTGTTTCTTTTATTCCCAAAATGCAGGTGAAAAAATTTCTTCTGCCCTATCAACACTACTACAAAAGTACCCAGTAGTGTCGTTTAAAAAACAACAAGAAAAGCCCATTTCTGTCGGATATTAGAACAAATCCGATAGAAATTCATGCATTGGCCGATAAAAGAACCCACAGAATTGCTAGCGTCATGAAAAGGCTTTTTCTGTCGGTTAGTTCCCTTAATCATCCAAGAAAAAAAGAAAGCGTTTTAAAATTAAAAAAAGGGCAGTAGTGTCAGATAAAAGTACATTAGCGTTGGATAGAAGTGACATTGAAACTCTCGTCGGATACAGGTGACATTAAATACTGAGAAAGAATGTCGGATATAGCAGCTTTGTGTCGCCCCTAACCAACACAACTAACCATTAATATATATATATATATATATATATATATATGTTTTTGGATAAATAAAATAAACAACTATACTGTCGCCCATAACCGACACCACTAACCATTAAAAATAAAAATAATAATAATAATGTATAACCATTAATAAAAGATAAGAAACTTCTTGACCCAAAAAAAAAAAAGATAAGAAACTTCAAATTTCTCCCGTGTACTACATGTATCATCTAAACATTCAACATCTTAATAGTCACTCAAACAGAACCAAATTATTCCTCTTCAACACAAATGAAAACTCATACCTTTTTTTTTAATCAAACATTCAGACTTCAAAACTAAAAAATGCAATAGAATTAGTGGGGGAGTCAAACCTGTTGTCGCCTCTCTCGGACTGAACTTTACGAAGTAGCGTGGTGGCCTAATCGGCGAACATGGGGCCGACAATGACGTGAATCTCACTGAACTTCAAATTTCTCCCGTATTCTACAGATATCATCCAAACATTCAACATCTTACTAGTCACTCAAACAGTCAACCAAATTATTCCTCTTCAGCACAAATGAAAATTCATACCTTTTTTTTTTTTTTATCAAACATTCATACTTCAAAACTAAAAAGTGCAACAAAATAAAAGGGGGAGTCAAATCTATCGTCACCTCTCTTAGATTGAACTTTACGAAGTAGCATGGTGGCCTTGCCGGCGAACATGGGGCCGACGATGACGTGAATCTCACGAGTGAGCACTCGTGAGATTCCGCCTTCATTTGTACACATTGGATGATCTAAGCTGAAAAAATGGATCTTTTGGGGAGAAAAATATTGGATTTCAGGAGGAGAAGATTGGGTTTTTGGAAAACGGTTGGAAGGCTGAAGGAGAAGGACTTAGAGAAGGAGGATGAAGAAGTTAAAGATAAAAATGCGAAAGGTGTGGTGAATGATGCTGGAAGGAGAAGAACATGAGAAGAAAATGATAAGAAATGGGGAGAAGGAGAAAGAAAGAAGAACTGAAGAAAAATAAGCAGGGGAAGAAGGAAATAGGGAGGGATAAGGGGCTCACGAAGGAAATAGGGGAAGAGAAATGTTTTATTAGGGTGAAAACCTAGCATCGATTAAAACTACTGAAAATGTGACTTTACCCCTTCAAACTCAATTTTTTTTACATAAAACCCACAATAATATATTCTTCTAACAAAAACCCAATGACTAGGCTCCACCTAAGCAAATTACCTAATCGAGATTGTGCGTCATATTTAATATTATTTGGATTCCCCAAATTACCCTCAGTTAAGTCATTGTAGCAGTTTATGTTGATATCAAAAGTAAAATGGAAAGCTTTTTTAATTTTCCTGTAACGTGTGTAATGGCTTTGAAATTTTAGTTGACGTAGGAATAAAAATTCAAAACGTTTTGAATTCAACAATAAATTTTCAGATTAATGTACCCTATTGCGATTTAATAAAAACCATGCTTTTTGTTTTCTTTAAAACAAAAGGGGTAAAAAATGATGTGTCTAGTATGTTTTGTTTTACTTTTCGAACATCAATGTACCTATTTTTTTTTTGTATTGAAAAGATTAGTGTACCTACTTAGTACTAATAGTTTTGGTCATTTTGAAAAATAATGCACCTGTTATTAAATTTTTGAATCTGGAAAATATAGGTAAATTAATTTATGTAGGTAAATTAGTATTATATTTCATACATGTTTATCATGGATCTTGAGTGACACACCCCGACCAAGATCAGGGCGTGCTGGCCGTCACACGAAGGTGACGTAACCATGTGCACGTGCGGAAGCTAATGAGATAGTAATGTAAAAGTACGAATAATTTAAAAGCTAGCATACAAAGTACTAAGACAAGTGCTAGCGTAAGTGAAACGCTAAATTCAGAGCAAGACTACAGCAGTCCAAAGAGAATGATACGACAATAGTACACCCGAGGGTGACCCTACATCGGTGAGTGTCTGTCAGAAATGCCGGGACGTCCTCTGGGAAAACCACCGAACCCGCTAAGCTACTAGAACCTGGAGGGGCGAAAAACAAAAGCGTGAGTGGGCAAAAACAAAGCTCTTTGAAAACCGTTTAGCAAAATACATTCTAACCCCTCACCGTAAAACCTGTATACTTCCTAGAAAATAAACATATATACGTAGGTATAAATTTGCCAAATATGCTCAAGGTAGGCCGTCATGCTCAAAGCCTCATAATAATATGCAAGTGCTCAGGTATAAACCGTGTCAATAACTTATCACCTCAATAGCCTAACATCTGGCAGCCGGAGTCACTTAACGTGACCTGTACGGCTGCATATAGAGCTCCAATCTCAAGCTCAATAACTGAACAACTGAACCTGCCCACGTGTCGGAACCACCTAAAGTGGTCTGTACGACAGGCCTGGGTGTGACGTTTATATATACGCTCTAGTGCTACGATCACGTGAAGGCTGGGCGAATAATCGCGGGTCACCTACGAGTCGGAACCACCTAATGTGGTCTGTACGACAGGACTGTGCACCTAGCTTGGATCTAAGCTGAGCATGAGGTGCGGGAGGTGAACATCACGTGAAGGACTGGGCCCTGCTCAGGGCGGGAGCACTAACACCGGGGGTGCAGGTTATGAGCTCGCTAAGCATCTCAAACTACTGCTGAATGTAAATATGAAATACCTTTACCTGGCTCTTACCTGTACATCCACAGCACCCAATACGCATATATATATATGTATGCCAACACTAATGCATGTGATGATGCATAAACGACAAACATATGGTGCATGGCATGAAACAAATAACCCTTTTTATTTAATTTCTGGGAATATAAATGTATATAGGTATATACGGAAAACCAAAAGCCCACTCACTGATAAGTGGAAGGGTCGTAGCCCCCCTGCCTCGAGTGACCACGCTCTTCCTCGGGATACGTATCACCTATACGCGAAAGAACTACAAAAACGTTAATTTAAAAGCACATAACCAACTTCTCGTAATAACTTCTCATACATTGCTCAAAATGGACAAATGAATATACCAATGTGCTCTACACAACCTCAGGATCACAACCATATTTTTAAAATAATTTTTGGACCACTCACGTGCCCCCACGCGCCAGAATAGGCACGGACCTACGCGTCCCCCACGCGCGGCCACGTGCCATGCACACTGACGGCGTCAACTGACGCCGTTAGGAATATTCCGTCAGTTTTGATAGATTCCGTTAACGGCGTCAGGAATATTCCGTCAGTTTTCTGACGGAATATTCCGTCACCTTCTCCAGCGAGACTCCGGCGCCGTCGCCGGAAAACTGGAAAATTTTCAAACTTCGATATCTCACTCGTTTTTCAACCATTTTTCACGATCTTTATACCAAAATGAAGCTTAGGACTAGTAGAATCACGATAGACCACTTTTAAGCCCTAAAAAACATGGAATCTTACCTGCAACAACGATCTAAGTTCGGCCAACTTCGAACCAAGCTTTCCCGACGTCCAAATTTGTCCAACGAAGCACTCCCAAGCTCCTTGGGACCTCACCAACACATCTACAAGCTTAAAAAGTCCAAAAACATGCTAAATTAAGTTTGCATGAATAGTACTCAAATCGGCCATCGTCGAATCGACGTGAAAACTAATGATTTCTCACCTGAAAATAGTATGGTCGTGCTCCTCTCAACCTCACGAGTTCAATGGTGTAGTTGGTTCCCTCGATCTATGATGGTTTGGGTGAGTTTGTTGTTTGTCCGTATAAGTTTGAAGAAAGAAGAAGAAAGAATGGAGCTCAGGAGAGAGAGAGAGAGAGAGACAGTGAAGAGACAGAGGGAGAGGGAATCACGGGAGAGAATGAGAGTGTGTGTGTGTGTGTGACCCTACCATTGCCAACACCACACAAAACACACTAAACGTAAATGTAACGAACTAGGGGTAAAAAGGTCAATTTACACGTACGTTTTTATAATCTCGGGACGGGATGTCACAACCTACCCACCTTAATAGAATTTCGTCCCGAAATTCAAAACAACCAAATATAACCCCTAGTGATCAAAGAACAATCTAGGATACATGTCCCTCATCCGATCTTCTGTCTCCCATGTAGCTTCTTCGACTGAATGATTTCTCCACAAAACTTTCACTAAGCTCACCGTCTTGTTCCTTAGAACCTTCTCTTTCCAATCTAAGATCGTTAACGGTTCCTCGTCATATGTCAAATCTAGATTAATCTCTAACGGTTGATGAGGTATCACATGCGACGGATCAGCAACATAATGTCGGAGCATAGACACGTGAAAAACGTTATGCACTCTAGCCAACTCTGGAGGCAACTCCAACCTGTAAGCTACCTCACCAACTCGTTTTGTGACCATCTATGGTCCGATGTACCGGGGACTCAACTTCCCCTTCTTCCCAAACCGCACGACACCTTTCCACGGTGAAAGCTTCAGAAATACCCAATCTCCGACCTTATACACTCTGTCCGTAGCATGTCGATCTGCTAAACTTTTCTGCCTGTCCTGAGCTGCTTTCAAGTTAGACCTAATTACCTGAACATTCTGAGTAGTCTCCTCGACAATCTCCGGACCCACTAAGACTCTTTCTCCAACCTCAGACCAACACAACGGTGTGCGACAAGCTCTGCCATACAAGGCCTCAAATGGTGCCATGCCAATGCTCGAATGAAAACTGTTGTTGTAAGCAAATTCCATCAAATCTAACCGCTGGTGCCAAGCATCACTGAACTGTAACACCGAAGCTCGCAGCATATCTTCCAAGGTCTGAATAGTTCTTTCTGACTGTCCGTCTGTCTGTGGATGATATGCCGTACTGTAAAGTAGTCTCGTACCCAAAGCTTCCTGAAAAGCTACCCAAAACTTCGATGTGAATCGTGGGTCACGATTCGAGACAATACTCACAGGGACACCATGATACTTCACAACCTTCGAGATAAACAACTCCGCTAACCGGCTTAAAGAATATTTCTCTCTCACTGGAATAAAATGTGCAGATTTAGTGAGCCGATCAACGATCACCCAGATGCCGTCAAAGCCATTATGTGTACGCGGGAGCTTGTACACAAAATCCATAGTAATATTTTCCCATTTCCACTCTGGAACGGGAAGCGGCTGCAACAACCCAAACGGCTTCTTCCTTTCTACCTTAACCTACTGACAAACAGCACACTTACTCACATACTCAGCTATCTCCCTTTTCATACCCGGCCAATAATAAAATGGTCGAATGGTATGATACATTTTAGTAGCTCCTGGATGCATGGCGTAAGCCGAGATATGTGCTTCATCAAGAATTTCCTTCTTCAAATCTCCAATATTAGGTACAAACATTCTACCTTCTTGCATTAACATGCCATCCGATTCACGCACTCTGAGGTCTCTCCTCCTTCCTTGCTCTCGAGCTTGGACTAGTTCTTGAGTCTGCTCATCAGCCACTTGAGCTGCAAGTACCCGATCAACTAAGATGGGCCTAACTTGAAAATTAGCAAGTAACGCCACATCTCGATCTTCTGCTTCTAACCTCACTCCCATAGCACGCAAGTCCGCCAAAAGAGGAATGCGACTAGCGTACAATGCATTAATACGGCCCTGTGACTTCCTGCTAAGTGCATCAGCCACTACGTTCGCACGGCCAGGGTGGTAGTCAATTGTGCAATCGTAATCGCTAAGCAACTCCAACCACCTACGTTGACGAAGATTAAGTTCCTTCTGAGTAAAGAGATACTGAAGACTCTTGTGACCTGTGAAGATCCTACACTTCTCCCTGTAAAGGTAGTGTCTCCACAACTTCAACGCAAAGATAATAGCAGCCAACTCCAAATCATGTGTAGGGTAATTCATCTCATGGGATTTCAACTGCCGCGAAGCATAAGCAATCACCCTACCTTGCTGCATTAATAAACATCCCAGACCATTCAAGGAAGCATCGCTATAAACCTCGAAATCACCACTATCGTCCGGGAGTGCCAAAACAGGTGCATGAGCGAGACAATGCTTCAACTGCTGGAAACTCTGCTCACACTTATCATCCCACTCAAATTTAATTTCCTTCCTCATTAACCTCGTCAATGGTAAGGCAATCACCGAAAAATCCTTAACGAATCTCCGATAATACTCCGCTAAACCAAGGAAACTTCTCACCTCGGTGACGATTCGCGGTTGTTCCCAATTCTCCACCGCTGCAACCTTCTGAGGGTCAACCAAAATACCCTGAGCAGAAATGATGTGCCCCAAAAATGCAACTTGATCTAACCAAAACTGGCACTTGCTAAACTTAGCATATAATTGATGTTCCCTCAACCTTTTCAGCACCAAAGCAAGATGTCGAACATGCTCCGCCTTTGACTTAGAATACACCAGAATATCGTCGATAAAAACAATGACAAATCTATCCAAATAAGGCTGGAACACCCGATTCATTAAGTCCATAAAAGCTGCTGGTGCATTCGTCAACCCAAACGGCATAACCAGAAACTCGTAATGACCGTAACGAGTTCTGAACGCCGTCTTAGGAACATCATCCCTACTAATCTTCAGCTGATAGTACCCAGACCTCAGGTCTATCTTAGAGAAGACGCAAGCACCTCGAAGTTGATCAAACAAATCATCGATACGAGGCAATGGATAACGGTTTTTAATCGTCACCCGATTCAATTGCCTGTAGTCAATACACAGCCTTAAAGTTCCGTCTTTCTTTCTCACAAACAACACTGGAGCGCCCCAAGGCGAAGTACTAGGCTGAATAAACCCCTTATCCACTAATTCCTGCAACTGTACTTTTAATTCCCTTAACTCAGCGGGAGCCATACGATAAGGAGTCAGAGAAATAGGATTAGTACCTGGAAGCAACTCAATAGTGAACTCCACATCTCGATCTGGGGGTAAACCAGGTAAATTTTCAGGAAAAACATCAGGGAAATGTCTGACCACTCTCACATCCTCAACTCTGTTAGGAACGGCCTCATCTAACACCACATGAGCTAGATACTCCTGACAACCTTTTGACAACAACTTTTTCGCTCGTAAAGCCGAAATAACGCCGTGTCTCACCCCACTCTGCTCACCCACAAAAGTAACCACATGTAGTCCAGGACGACGAAATGTAACTACTTTCCCATAACAGTCAATATTGGCACGATTGGGGTGCAACCAATCCGCGCCCAAGATCACATCAAAGTCAACAATATCTAACGGGATAAGATCAGCTGGCATAACAACACCCTCTACTATCACTGGACAACCTGGGTACATACAATCTACCATACATCTCTCTCCTCTAGGCATAGCGAATTCTAAATCGTACCCTAGAGGTGTGGGGCGAGGTTGTGTCACTTGAGCAAATGTATGAGAAATAACGGAATGTGTAGCTCCACAATCAATTAAGACTCTAGCAAAATAACCAAGAATGTTTAACGTACCCATTATTAGATCCGGGTTGTTATGAGCATCTTGCAGGGAAATATTGTGAATACGCCCCTGGCCCTGCTGTCGGCCGCCGCGACCTCTGCTTGCCTGAACACCGCGACCTTGAGCTCCACGCCCCTGACTGGGCTGACCCAACTGTCTTGAAGACCCTGCACTACTAGTGGCAATCTCACCATGCTGATATTGTCCTCCCTGGTACCACTGAGAACCACCCGCTGGGGCTGGAGGATACGGCATGTAGCTGCCAGGATACGGGGGATAACCACCCTGTGAATACGGGTCCTGGGGATACTGGTACTGTCCCGAGGCATAGGGAACAGCATCACCCTGGTAGTGGTAGGCACCACCTCTACCTGCCTGACCATAACTATTCGGACCCTGAATTTGCAGAATCGGTGCAGGTGGCGGCATAAAGGTCTGCTGCGGCTTCTGCTGCTGACCCTGGGGACAATTCGCAGCTCTATATCCCATCTGCCCACACGTGAAACAACCACTGCTGCCCCGCCTGCACTCACCGAAATGTCGGCTATTACACCTACGGCAAACTGGGGCTCGACCTCGGCCACCATCGCCTTGTCTCTGGCCTCGAGCTCCTCCAGCAAACCTACCTCCTCGTCCCTGTCCAGAGGCACTGAAACCACCACTAGACGAACTCGAACTAGCACCACCCCTCTTGAAGTTCTGAGTCTGGCGAGGCCCAAGCGACGTTTAACCTTTTCCCTTGTCATCTTTCTTCTGTTTGCCGTCATTTTCTTCTTCATCACTGTCGCTCGACATGTTCTCAGAGTCCTCAATCCTCAACAATATCTCATAGAAATCTTGGTAGGACTCACAGTGTGTAGTAGTCGCCATCGAACGCCACCTCTTCTTGGTGCCCAAATGGAAAAGACGAAGCATCTCTGCTGGATTACCATTAACATCAGGATGATAGCGGGACAGATCAGTGAACTTACGATAGTATTCATTAGCCGTCGTTTCAGCTCGGTGAACTCCTGCTTCTTACGATCAATGTACTCAGGGGGTACATACCTTCTCTTGAACAAATCCTTAAAAACATTCCAATCAGTCCCCTGAGCCGGAGTTAACCTACGAAGCTCCTGTTCCCACCAGGCTGCAGACTCCGTATCCAAAAACCATGAGGTTGTCTCAACCCACCTCTCCATAGGAAGGTTTCCTTGATTGTGCAACACACGGAACGTCTTTTCAATGTGTTCTAGCCACCGTTCTGCGCCCTCATGACCCTCACTACCTTTGAACTTATCCAATTTCAGATTGTACATAGTCTCCAGAGGAGTCCTCTGGGGAGGGCGAATAGCTGCCTGGATAGCGGTAGCAATAGCTTCCCCCAGCTGAGTGATATCGGGGAAGCTAGACTCTTCGGAGCGACGGGGTTCCCGACGAGGCGGCATAATTCTGACAGAAGACACCAAACCATTAAAATACTCATAAGGACACAGGATTGCCAAACCTAGGCTCTGATACCAAACTGACACACCCCGACCAAGATCAGGGCGTGCTGGCCGTCACACGAAGGTGACGTAGCCATGTGCACGTGCGGAAGCTAATGAGATAGTAATGTAAAAGTACGAATAATTTAAAAGCTAGCATACAAAGTACTAAGACAAGTGCTAGCGTAAGTGAAACGCTAAATTCAGAGCAAGACTACAGCAGTCCAAAGAGAATGATACGACAATAGTACACCTGAGGGTGACCCTACATCGGTGAGTGTCTGTCAGAAATGCCGGGACGTCCTTTGGGAAAACCACCGAACCCGCTAAGCTACTAGAACCTGGAGGGGCGAAAAACAAAAGCGTGAGTGGGCAAAAACAAAGCTCTTTGAAAACCATTTAGCAAAATACATTCTAACCCCTCACCGTAAAACCTGTATACTTCCTAGAAAATAAACATATATACGTAGGTATAAATTTGCCAAATATGCTCAAGGTAGGCCGTCATGCTCAAAGCCTCATAATAATATGCAAGTGCTCAGGTATAAACCGTGTCAATAACTTATCACCTCAATAGCCTAACATCTGGCAGCCGGAGTCACTTAACGTGACCTGTACGGCTGCATATAGAGCTCCAATCTCAAACTCAATAACTGAACAACTGAACCTGCCCACGAGTCGGAACCACCTAAAGTGGTCTGTACGATAGGCCTGGGTGTGACGTATATATATACGCTCTAGTGCTACGATCATGTGAAGGCTGGGCGAATAATCGCGGGTCACCTACGAGTCGGAACCACCTAATGTGGTCTGTACGACAGGACTGTGCACCTAGCTTGGATCCAAGCTGAGCATGAGGTGCGGGAGGTGAACATCACGTGAAGGACTGGGCCCTGCTCAGGGCGGGAGCACTAACACCGGGGGTGCAGGTTATGAGCTCGCTAAGCATCTCAAACTACTGCTGAATGTAAATATGAAATACCTTTACCTGGCTCTTACCTGTACATCCACAGCACCCAATACGCATATATATATATATATATATGTATGCCAACACTAATGCATGTGATGATGCATAAACGACAAACATATGGTGCATGGCATGAAACAAATAACCCTTTTTATTTAATTTCTGGGAATATAAATGTATATAGGTATATACGGAAAACCAAAAGCCCACTCACTGATAAATGGAAGGGTCGTAGCCCCCCTGCCTCGAGTGACCACGCTCGTCCTCGGGATACGTATCACCTATACGCGAAAGAACTACAAAAACGTTAATTTAAAAGCACATAACCAACTTCTCGTAATAACTTCTCATACATTGCTCAAAATGGACAAATGAATATACCAATGTGCTCTACACAACCTCAGGATCACAACCATATTTTTAAAATAATTTTTGGACCACTCACGCGCCCCCACGCGCCAGAATAGGCACGGACCTACGTGTCCCCCACGCGCGGCCACGTGCCATGCACACTGACGGCGTCAACTGACGCCGTTAGGAATATTCCGTCAGTTTTGACAGATTCCGTTAACGGCGTCAGGAATATTCCGTCAGTTTTCTGACGGAATATTCCGTCACCTTCTCCGGCGAGACTCCGGCGCCGTCGCCGGAAAACTGGAAAATTTTCAAACTTCGATATCTCACTCGTTTTACAACCATTTTTCACGATCTTTATACCAAAATGAAGCTTAGGACTAGTAGAATCACGATAGACCACTTTTAAGGCCTAAAAACCATGGAATCTTACCTGCAACAACGATCTAAGTTCGGCCAACTTCGAACCAAGCTTTCCCGACGTCCAAATTTGTCCAACGAAGCACTCCCAAGCTCCTTGGGACCTCACCAACACATCTACAAGCTTAAAAAGTCCAAAAACATGCTAAATTAAGTTTGCATGAATAGTACTCAAATCGGCCATCGTCGAATCGACGTGAAAACTAATGATTTCTCACCTGAAAATAGTATGGTCGTGCTCCTCTCAACCTCACGAGTTCAATGGTGTAGTTGGTTCCCTCGATCTATGATGGTTTGGGTGAGTTTGGTGTTTGTCCGTATGAGTTTGAAGAAAGAAGAAGAAAGAATGGAGCTCAGGAGAGAGAGAGAGAGAGAGAGACAGTGAAGAGACAGAGGGAGAGGGAATCACGGGAGAGAATGAGAGTGTGTGTGTGTGTGTGACCCTACCATTGCCAACACCACACAAAACACACTAAACGTAAATGTAACGAACTAGGGGTAAAAAGGTCAATTTACACGTACGTTTTTATAATCTCGGGACGGGATGTCACACTGAGCCTCTATTAGGTGGCATATTGTTAATATTTCTCATATAAAATATATTTATCATTTAAATTAGTGAATCTACAAAATATAGGTAAATTAGTATAATATTTCATACATGTTTGTCATGCATCCCGAGCCTCTATTAGTAGGCATATTATTGGTATTTCTCATATAAATATACTTATTAGGCAAACTATTGATGTTTCTCATATAAAATATATTTTATTATTTACATTAGTGAATCTACAAAATAT
The DNA here is from genome assembly GCF_019419815.1 of Pyrus x bretschneideri. Lineage (NCBI taxonomy): Eukaryota > Viridiplantae > Streptophyta > Magnoliopsida > Rosales > Rosaceae > Pyrus > Pyrus x bretschneideri. The sequence goes on along the minus strand of NW_025999723.1, from coordinate 11,501,294 downwards.
AGGTAAATTAGTATAATATTTCATACATGTTTATCATGCATTCTGAGCCTCTATTAGTAGGCATATTATCGATATTTCTCATATAAATACACTTATTATGCATACTATTGATATTTCTTAGATAAATATACTTATTATTTAATCAACAAAATATAGGTAAATTTGTTGGTATAATATATTAACAGTATAGGAGCTTGTTGCTCATCATAATTAGGGTGAGTTATGATAACCTTTATTGACTTAATTTGGGAGTTGTGGCATAAGTTGTAAATATATTGTAACAATAGGTCACTTTTTTGCTTACATGTCAGTTTGTTTGAAAATTGGGTTTTATTTAGACATTTAAATTTATATGGGTTTTTGTTTATGAAATGTAATTTGTCCGGGCTTATATCTAAAGAACCCTTAAAACTACCAGTAATTGTACATTATGACAGAAAAAACCAACACCAACTCTAAAAAATAACAAACCTGCATTAATCAATATCTGACATAAACTGTTTTAACCGACACCACTTTGTGCCAACTAACATCACTCTCCCCAATTCCTAATTCCGTTGGTTACAACCAACACCACCATTTTCGTGTGCAAAACAAGTGGGAAGTTTGAAAATAAAAAAAAATCATGTCGGCTAAAAGCGCCAAAAATAGCCCTTTAACTGACAATAATTTTTATGTCAGTTAAAAGTGCCACTATTTTCCTTGTATCGGACACCATTATTTAAAAAAATTAAAAACTATCCAACGGAAACATGGTAAAGGGCGGGCATTTTCCACTTCACTATTTTTGTCGGTTAACAATGCCTTAATGTCGGTTATATCTAACATTTTTGGTTTACGTCAGTTATAAGCAACAGTAATCATCCGACATCATGTAAAAAGGTTGTCGAAAATGTCTTATGTGACAACATATTGTATAAAACAACCACCAGACTTCGACATATTAAGCTAGTGTTGTAGTAGTACAATGTTAGAAACTCATTTGGCAATTGTTGTTGATCCACCAATCTTTGCAAGGCACGCCAAAAAGTTTTTCACCACATTTACCAATTACCAAAGCAGCGATTTCATTGGTTTCATCTTCCATAACCAAATTCACTTTGTACCTACATTTAAAAATTGAGGTGATTTATATCTGATACAATTTATCACTCATATTTTTTGTATCAACGTGTTAAATGTGAAATAATATCTATGTTAAGCTGGGAAGAGTTTAAATCATTAATTGTATTATCATAAACCATAGAAAAAAAATATGTAGGATGTATTTGAATTTGCAGGATATAAAATTCAAATAGAGCATGATAGATATTACCAAGGTGTTGGAATATGGTTCGAGTGTTTTTGGAAAACCAGTTCTCCACTCGTTGGATCCTTGTGCATTTGATTGACACAATTTGAACAAGCACTGTCATCATTCATAACGAGTGTCAAAACGCTACATAGATGCTTTACACAAAAATGTGTCATCCTGTAATATATTTTAACAGGCATTTGTATAAGGAGCAATGACTGTGTATATAATATTCACTAAATATGCAAAAATTGTAGTTATAGATTTTAACAAAAGATAAGAAGTTGTAATAAAGTTTCATAAATTATATAAATCTGGATCCAAAAAGCTAATTCAGCAATTGCCACTCTCTTGCATGTCCACTTGGATTAAAGTTGAACATCTTGTACCTCAATTTTCAAACCCAAAACGGCCTAGCAGAAGTGTTCATTAAGCACCTTCAATTGATCGCTCGGCCGTTGGTCATACATACCGACTGCTGCCTAGGCTTATGCATATTTCATGCAGCTATGTTAGTCTGCTTGAAGGCTATCACTACCCAACCTTATTTTGTGCTTCAATTGGTAATTGGATACGAGCCTGACATCTCCCATCTACATGTCTTTGGTTGTGCGGTCCACGTGCTTATTGTGTTGCTCTTACATATAAGAATGGGTCCTCAAATAAGGATGACAATCTATGTCGGTTATAATTCTCTTCAATCATTTGCTACTTAAAACCTTTGACAAGCAATCTCTTTACTGCTCATTTTGTGAATTGTCACTTTTATAAGACAGTCTTCCTATTGTTAGGGAGAGATAAGAACACGAACTTTCCTAAGAACAACACAAAGTATCATGGACAACTCCCACTTGCCTCATTTAGATCCTCGCATTGCGTAATCTAAAATTAAAGTGCAACGAATCCTAGCTTTCAAAGCATTTCTCAAAGCATGCCGGATACTTTTATCGATGTAGCGAGAGTGACGAGATCACATATACTAATTGCAAATGTGCTTGCAAAGATGGATGTACCTAACATACATCAAACAGTTATCCTAGAAGGACGAGACACCATTAACATATATCCGACAATTGCCAAAGGTAGGTTGCACATCTAGTGACCAATCTCAGTACGTTGGCGGCTAGCCAATCATCTGCTCCCATCTAGAAATGTGACAAACATGTTGGTTCAAATGAGTGATAACCTCGGAAGAGGAAACTCATAACACAGCCTAGTGAAACTAGCGTGAATCCGACCATCACCTACACATCCTATCCAAAGCATGAGGATATACTAGATCATGGAAGTATCCAGAAAAGATGAATTCGCCTCCCGAAAATCAAGAAAGTTTGGTCCATTATGCTAGCTTGGATGATGTTTAAAATAGGAATCAGATGATAGTTGACGACGCATTAACATATGTTGTAACTACTGATATCATGATAAGCGATGACATTGAAGCACGTCTCATTGATGAATATCAGCATTGAACAGATCAGTCAAACTAGAAACGGGAAATCCAAGTTGAACTTAATTTGCTTGCGAAATGCAAGGTGTTTGGGCCTATAGTTACTACACCGCTACATGTGAAGCCCATTGACTAAAAGTCAGTTTTCGTAAGGAAGCTAATGAGAAAAATGAAGTAGTGTGATATAAGGCAAGCCTCATGGTGCAAGGCTTCTTCCAATGCCCATGGATTGATTACGAGGAGACATAATCCCTATAATAGACATCGTAACGTTTCGCTTCCTTATGCTAGTTTCCAAAAAATTGAATATGCAACTTATGAACGTGGTAAATGCGTATCTCTATGTGGATCTTGATACAGAAATCTACATGACAGTTCCTAAATGGCTTCCATTGACTAGATCAAATAGTTCTAAACCATGGAACACCCTTTCGATTAGATTGAGGCGTTCACTCTATGGATTAAAGCAATCTGGGTGGAAATGGTATAATTGTCTAAGTGAATATTTAAGTAGTCAGGGATATGAGAACAACGAACTATGCCCATGCATGTTTATGAAGAAGTCCCATTCCGATTTTGCGATTGTTGTAATTGATGTTGATGACATGAATCTCATTAAGACTCCTCAAGAGCTTGAGAGAACTGCCGTGCACCTAAAGTCGAAATTTAAGATGAAAGATCTTAGGAAAACTCGATATTGTCTCAGCCTGGAGATCAAGCATTGTTTCAATGGAATTCTTGTTCATCAGTCCAACAACACCCAAAAGATATTGTGCCATTTTAATGAGGATAAAGTGAAGCCTTTGAGTACTCCTATGGTCGTCCAAACACTAGATGCTAAATGAGATCCTTTCCATTCTAAAGGGGATAAGAAGAGGTTTGGAGCCTGAGTTCTATATCCGAGTGCAATTTGTGCTTTATTATACTTAGTTCACTGCACTAGACCGAACATCTCCTTCACCATTAACCTTTTGGCGATAATATAGCACTATGCCTCCACACAAACACTAAACAGGTGTTAAAGACCACTATCTCCAAAGGTATGACATATTTGGGTTTGTTCTATCCTTACGAATCCTCGAGTGGATTCATGCCTTATTGGTTACATTAATGTAGGCTACTGGTTACTTGTCTGACCTGCACAAGACACATTCTCAAATGGATTACATCTTTACGGTTGGAGGCACTGTAATATCTTAGAGGTCAACCAAACAGACCTTAGTTGCGACTTCTTCAGACCATACTGAGATTCTCACCTTACATGAAGCTACTTGATGATGCTTTTGGTTGAGAACGGTAATGGAACATAAACGAAGCACCTACGGACTTTCTTTCGTCGTTGTGGTCCCTATACCGATTTATGAAGACAGCGCAACACGTATTGAACACCCCAAGAAAGGATACATCAAAGGAGACAACACCAAGCCTATTGCGCCAAAGTTCTTTTTCTCTCATCAGCAACAAGAACATCAGAAGATTAAAGTCAAGCAAATCTGTTCCCAAAACAATATGGCCGATCTTTTCAGCAAGTCATTACCCAAGTCTACTTTCCAAAAGTTTGTTTAAGGAATTGGTATGAATAAACTTTCTGAGTTATAAAATTGTTAGTTCTCTTTAGAATTATGTCAGAATGCAAGGGGAGTATCAAGAAGTATACTCGCTTAATCTTAGTGTACTATGTTCCCCTGCAATTATAGCATATATCCCTTTAGGTATTTGCTACCTTAGTAGGTTTTAACAAGGCATCCATCCTAGGCTGGTCATATCCTTGTTTATGTCCCGTAGATGTTAAAATTGACTTTTGTTGAAAATAATAATGGGTAATGAATGCCCACATAGAAACTGAAGACATTGGGTAGATTTTCAATGCCCATAAAATTAATCTTGACTTGTGAGATGAAGGAAGATTATATTGTCAAAGATGTGTGCTTGGAGTTGCTCTATAAATAGAGCACTCCGTATGCTTTCAAGGTAGAGGGAAAAAGAGATGAGGGAAGAGAAAGAAAGAGAGGAAGAGGAGAGGAGAGAATACATAGAGTTATCTTTGTACTCCTATTATTCTAAATTATAATGAAAGCACCACTGCTGCCCGAGGACGTACTCCAGTCACACTGACTGTAGAGGAACCTCGTAAATTTTGTGTCTTGTTTTATTTATTCCATTGTACACACATCGTCGATTTTACAACAACTTTGCATTAACTCACCTTTTTCCTTAGACTATGGGTTTTTCTCCCATATTTAGTTTTACCATAGACTATGCAAGTTCCCTTATATGAGACTATTGTGTTCCTAGATAAGTGTCAACAAGTCGACTTCCTCAACTTTGCCGAACCTGATGTTGAATCTAATTGAGTATTTACACACTTAAGGGGGGGTGTTATAAATATTATTTAATTGTGATTGTGTAAATCCTATATAGATTTGGTTTCTAGATTATCTATTATTCTAGTGTTGACATAGGGAGAATCACAACAATCCCTAAGCATTCTACAATTTCTCCACTCTCTAATGCTGCCACACCTTCTCTCTCAGATAAAATAAGCCACAACACAATATACATTTAATGAATCCCAAACAAATAAAACTAATTTACATACTAATCTAACGCTAATTTAGAAAGTTAAATCGTATAATCTGCACTATTAATAATTTATAAAAATTCGGATTCTCACAGATAAATTACTCAAGTAAATAATATTAAATTGATTTACTATTAAACCTATAGCCCAAATAAGATGTCAAAAGAATACTTAACTGAATCCAAAAATAATTTGATTTTGATCACTTAGTACTACGATCTAGTGGTATTCCTCTTCACTAATAAGTGAGAGGTCTTAGATTCAATTCTCGTCAAAGGCGAAATTGAACCGAATTATTACTAGCTCATTGTGAGGCTAAATCCACCATCTCTCTGTAAATAATGTCGTTTGTTCCCAAAAAACAATTCTATTTTGTTTTCAAGACTAGGCAATTGTATTGATCTCACAATATCCTAAAGATATATGATGACGTGATTTGAGTTTCTTATACGAATGCATATGAATCTTATTAAATGATCCGCAAAATAAGCTCTTCAATGAGTTGTCGTGCAACCCAAGTCTTCGACACCCAGATCTAAAACTAAGCATTAGTATGAAAGTTGGAAAAAAAAAAAAAAAAAAAAAAATTATCTGAACCCGTACTACGAAAGTATCCGTCAAATATCCGATTTTTCCAAATGTCCGCCTAAATTGTTTATTAGGCTTAATGAAGGAGGAGAGGATTTCTATAAAGTCCAACATTTTCCTTCCCTTGTACTCGGGGAACCGATGGAATAGGTATATATTTTTTCCCTTGAACTTTTTGAGGTGAATTCATTTTCGCTGTCTTGTTCATTTGGTATTAGTACTTTACAAGCATTTTTTGTCTTTATTTTTCTTATTCAAGATTTTGTTGGTTTGTCATTTTGCTTCCTAATTAAGTTTCTCTATAATCACTTATGTAAATGTGAGTTAGAACTGTTAGTTAAAACAGCATGTTCATCCTTTTATACTCAAGTTCAAACGCCACCCCATAAATTTGAATAGCTTAAAATACGATAACATTTAATCTCAAACCACAAACTCATGAGACTAGTGCCACACTTCAAAAACTCTTATTCAAACACTCCTATGCATTTACCTACAAGATCAGACACTCAGAACAATTTATCTTGAAGTAATACGATTTAAATTTCTAAATTTCTGCTTGTTAAGAGTGAGATTTCCAATGTTATTATGAGTGAGAATCCCCTTTGTCATCTTGTCAATCACATCCAGATCAGAATGAAACCTGGCATTAAAAATTCTCAACCTGGATTTTGGCTAAAATTTGGGAAAACAGTGGCGAAATCGCACCCAGCATTCAGAGAAAAATGAAGCAAACCCTTTGGGAAAACAAACACATCTCCTTCTATAGGAACCCTTTGAAATGGCTGGTTTTGGGTGTTAATAAACCCAGCAAGCACAATTCATTTTCTCACAAAGAACAGTTCGGATGCCCGGGGGTGGGAGTTGAGGCTCACCAAGCCATCGATTCTCAAGTCCGTTCACGCAATTGAGAGGCCAAGCGTGTTGATGCCTGGAAAGTCTGCAGCAGTGACTAGAGTCACTGAGGAGCCAAACAGATTGGTTTTTTATTTTCTAAATACGTGTAGAGATAAATTACATATTGAATTAGGTTTGTGAGGATAAGTTAAGTAGTAAATTTAAGTTTACAAATATATTGATTTTAATTAAAAATCATATAAATTTAAAAGAGACTCTATGGATTTAAATAAAATGTCTCCAACTTAAAAATTAAGTTGAAAATTACAGACACGCTCTATCCATAGTCTAAGATATTAGCCAATAAAAAGCTTGCACTTTTAATAGAAAAATTAAACTTTGACAGTACATAGCCTGGTTGGTTTTGAATCTTGGCCATTGCCAAGCAAAGGCCCAGCCGGGGATTGCGCAAGTAATGGCTTCTTTCGTTACCCTAGGTCAAATATGAATGTTGAGATTTTGGTCAATTCCATTTTTGTCTGATTGTGTCAGATGAAATTTATTTGACGTTCTTTACCCTTTATATAATATAAATTTAATGTTGATGAATTTTCACGACGGTAAAAAGATTTTTGTATTTCGAAGAAAGAATGTCTTATTACAAGTATTTTATAAGAATTTAGTAGTATTTATCTTCATTTATAAGTGAAGAGTTTTATGTTCGATTATGGTCAGAAGAAAATTTTGAAACACATTAATATGACTCATTAATTGTGATGATTAGCTCATTTTCCCACTCACTTTAATGTAAATACTATCTTTTTTTTAAATTAAAAAAAAATAAAAATAAAAAATAAAAATTTCCATATTTAAGGCTGGAGAAATTAAGGTCATTGTCACAACTCACATCCAAGGAAAGTAGTACCTTCATATGATTAATATAATGTTATAAACATCATGACAAACAATCACTTAAACCAAAAAACGAAATTTCTTGAATGCATGTGCTATACGCCCATCGTCATATCAGGCTTTACTCGAAAGAAATACAGAAGGAACTTTTCTGGCTTCGACTTCTAATTATGTCCAGGCCATGGCTCGTTTCGAGCGGTTTCATACGCACGTCTCGATCTGTATAGTCAGTGACTCAATGCTTAATGAAGTGACAATATGTTTCTGTATTTAGTTATACAGCTAAATACAAAGCAAAGCAACTCATCAGTAACGTTACATATACACAACTTTTAACTTGTGAACATATAGATATGCATCTAAATTAAAGATCATGATAGAAAATAAATAAGTTTATAAATTATATCATCTTTAAAGTGAGTATAAATGTCCAACAACGAAAATTAAAGAGTTAAACTCTGTTTACTACCCTCATGTTTCATGGTTTTCAACATTTGGTACATCAAGTTTTTTTTTCCCAAAGTCATTCCTAAGGTGTTAATTTTGGAACAGTCTCATACATCCGTTAGTCAAACTGTTAAGTTTCTTGTTAAATGATGATGTGTCGCCCATGTAAACAATGATTGTGCGCCACGTGTCATTAAGGGGTCCACGTAGATTTTTTTTTTTTTTCCACTCTCTTCTTCTTCTTCTTCCTTTCTTCCTCCCCCAACCCTTTCGTTTTTTCATGCAACCCACACCATCCCCCTAGCCTTCCTTCACAACCAGTCTCCCCAACCTTCCCCCACCTTCCTTCTTCCCTCTGTAATTTATGCCCCATCCCCCCTTCTCTTCGAAATCCCCAATGCATAAACCAGAAAAACCTTCTCCAATCGGCTCCTTGTGGATTCGAACCCGAAAAACCCGGGCTGGTCATTGTCATCGTCGCAGCGGAGATGGCAAATTGCAGGTTGCAGGTTGCAGAAAGGGATTTTAAATAGGGGAATGGGGAAGAAATTGTGGTAGGAGGAGAAATATCCACATGGGTTAGGCTTATAGTGATTTTAGAGATAGGGAGGGATGGGGAAGAAATTACAGAGGGAAGAAGGAAGGTGGGGGAAAGTTAGGGGAGACTGGCGGTGAAGGAAGGCTGGGGGAGGGTGCGGGTTGCAGGGAAGAAGGAAGGGAGGGTTGGGGGAGGAAGAAAGGAAGAAGAAGAGAGAGATGAATAAAAAAAGCTGGGGGAGGGTGCGGGTTGCAAGGAAGAAGGAAGGGAAGGTTGGGGGAGGAAGAAAGGAAGAAAAAGAAGAAGAAGAAGAAGAAGAAAAAGAAGAAGAAGAAAGGAAAAAAAAAAGCTGGGGGAGAGTGCAGGTTGTAGGGAAGAAGGAATGAAGGGTTGGGGGAGGAAGAAAGGAAGAAGAAGAAGAGAGAGGAAAAAAAAAGCTGGGGGAGGGTGCGGGTTGCAGGGAAGAAGGAAGGGAGGGTTGGGGGAAGAAGAAGAAGAAGAAGAAGAAGAAGAAGAGAGGAAAAAAAAAGTTGGGGGAGGGTGCGGGTTGCAGGGAAGAAGGAACGAAATGAGGGTTGGCGGAGAAAGAAATGAGGAAGAAGATGAAGAAGAAGAAGAGAGAGATGAAAAAAAAAAGTTGGGGGAGGCTATGGGTTGCAGGGAAGAAGGAAGGAAGGGTTGGGGGAGGAAGAAGAAGAAGAAGAAGAGAGAGGAAAAAAAAAGTTGGGGGAGGGTGCGGGTTGCAGGGAAGAAGGAAGCAAGGGAGGAAGAAAAGAAGAAGAAGAAAAAGAGAGAAAGAGGAAAAGATAAATCCACGTCACCTCTGAAGAGAAGAAAGAAAGGAAAAAAAATTTCCACGTGGACCCTTTAATGACACGTGGTGCCCAGTCATTGTCCACATGGGTGCCACGTCATCATTTAACGGGAGACTTAACAGTTTAACTAACGGATGTATGAGACTATCCCAAAATTAACACTTTAGGTATGACTTTGGGACGAAAAAAACTTGATGTACCAAATGTTGAAAACCACGAAACATAAGGGTAGTAAACAGAGTTTAACCCAAAATTAAATCATAGTTTATCTCAAAAAAAAATATATAGAAGCACAACAGTATCGAACTAAAAGTTTTGGAAAGCCCATTGGAGCTCTCGTCTCCTACCTCATGCAAACACTTAGTATGTGCACCAACCAACACTAACATTCACACTTAAGGGTATCCATGAAGTAGCAGTCACTAGAAAAAAAAAAGCCCTTGTGCGACGAAATTTTGCGCGACAATGTGTGTTTCATCTTGCAAAGTCACTTTGCGCAACGAAATTCTAAGCTTCGTTGTGCAAATTCTTGCGCGACGAAAATTTAAACTTCGTCACGCAAAGTCTTTACAAAAATAAATAAAATAAAAATATTATTTTTTAAAATCTTTGCGCGTTGGAATTCAAATATTTTGTCACCTAAACCAACTTTTTTTCGTTTTTTATTTTGTACACATAACACTTAAGAAATTGAATGGTATATGTATTTATTAAGTAGCTTTAAATTTATTATTGTAGTTCAAATCAAGTTTTTGTTAGAAGAATATATTATTGTAGTTCAGATGGAATTTTTGTTAGAAAAATATATTTTAAATTGACGATCGAATTAGTTCATTGTATTCATATAGGGTCAAGGAGTGTATTTGTAAAAAAAATCATCAAAATCGGAGTTGAAATAACGTTAAATCGTGATTTTACATTTATAACCGTCGAAAAGTTTTGTCTCATTACTAGATCTCTGAATGTTTGTTTTTTGTTATTTTTGGTGTATATGATCTCGAAGTATATACAAACAAGTTTGATGGTTGGATTGTTGAAACTAGTTTCATAGTATGCGTATCCCATCAAAACAATAGATTCACTAATACTTAGAGTTTATTTATATTTTCATTAAGTATAACATAAGATTTTGTGGTATCCACTAGTGTTAATATTTTAATTTGAAGATCGAATTTAGTCATTGTATTCATATAGGGTCAAGGAGTGTAGCTATTAAAAATCATGAAAATTGGAGTTAAAATAACCGTTAAATCATGATTTTTCATTTATAACCGTTGAAAGGTTTTGTCACGTTACTTAATCTCTGAATGTTTGTTTTTTACGATTTTTGGCGTATGTGATCTCAAAATATATACAAACAAGTTTGACGGTTGGATCATTGAAACCAGTTTTGTAGAATGTGTATCCCATCAAAACAATAGATTCATTAACACTTATAGTTTATTTATACTTTCATTAAGTATAACATAAGATTTTGTAATATCCACTAGTGTAAATATTTAAATTGAAGATCAAATTTAATCATTGTATTCATATAGGATCAATGAGTGTAGCTGTAAAAAAATCATCAAAATCGGAGTTAAAATAACCGTTATATTGTGATTTTTCGTTTATAACCGTCGAAAAGTTTTGTCCTGTTACTTGATCTCTGATTTTTTGTTTTTTCCAATTTTTGGTGTATATGATATTGAAGTATATACAAACAAGTTTGATGGTTGGATTGTTAAATGGTATGTGTGTGTGTGTGTGTGTGTATGTGTATTAAGGAGCTTTAAATTTATTTATTTTGTACGTATAACACTTAAGAAATTGAATGGTATATATATTTATTAAGTAGCTTTAAATTTATTATTGTAGTGCGGATTGGGTTTTTGTTAGAAAAATATATTATTGTGGGTTTTTGTAAAAATTAAAAAAATAAAAAAATTTTGAAGGGAGTAAAGTCACATTTTCAATAAATTTTATTATTTTCTTTTTTATTATTTATAAAACTTATTTTTATAAATTTTGCGCAATGAACCAATAATTCGTCGCTCAAAATCCTTAAATTTGGATAGGAGCCAAAAATGGGATGTGGAATTTTTTTTATTTTTTAAATTTTTTTTAAGACTTTGTACGACCAATTTTATGTCACGCAAAACTTTGCACGACCAAACTCTAAAAATTTGGGCGGGCAACAAAAATGGGTTGCGGGAATTTTTAAATTTTTTTTTAGTGCTCACGCAAAACTTTGCACGACCAATTTTTCGTTGCTCAAAACTTTGCGCGACCAACACTTCATCACGCAAAACTCTAAAAATTTGGGTGGGCAAAAAAATGGGACTCGGGAATTTTTTAAAAAAAAAATTTTTAAGACTTTGCACAACCAATATTTCGTCGCGCAAAGTGATACCGTTTTTAAAACCAAAATAACTCCTCCACAATTTCTCAATGTCTTTCTCCACTCTTACCTCTCCTCGTTCTTTCCCTCTCCCCAAATCCGATCCTCTCTCTCACACTCACTCCTCTCACTTAATCTCTCTTCTCTCTCTTCACTATCTCTCACTCCCACTCACTCTCTCATCTCTCTCACTATCTCCTCTAATTCTCTCACACTCACTCCTCCTTCTCATTCTCACTTACTCTCAATCTTGCCAAAAGGTATATTCTCCCCAAATTTTAATTTTTTTCATTAGTATGTGTTTTTGGAGTTAGTTTTCAGTTTGGTGCGGGGTTTGGGGTCGAGTATAGGATGAGGAGTGGAGTTTGGGGTCGGATTTGGGGTATACCAATTTTAGGGGAGATTATGCCAATTTTTTGTTATTTGACCATATATATATTTTTTTGTGGGGAATTGTCTAGACTTTGACGGCTAAAGTTGAGGATTAGAATGCTATCATAACATATCCCCCACCACTACCACCACAATAAAATTGTATTAGAATTTTTTTCTTGTACTTTGTTAATTTATGTGTACATTTTGAATATATTATATATATTGGATAATTTGATCACTATTTTTCATATGTATTTTATTTTGAATATGTCAATTTAAATTAAAGTAATTAAAAAAATAAAATCATACAATTAAATTAAATTTAAAAAGTAAAAATTCGAAAAATCTTGCGCTACCAAATATTTTGTTGCATAAAAATTTAATATAATTAAATTAATATAAGAGAAATAATAAAACAAAAGGTCAAAAACCCTGTGCGACAAAATATTTCATCGCTAAAAATATTAAATTAATTTATTTTAATTAAAAAAATTTAAAAACAAAAAAATTAAAATTTAAAATATTTCATCGCGCAAAGCTTTGCGCGACATTATCTTTGTTGCGCAAAGTAGCGCGACAAACTACTTCATCGCGTAAAGCTACTTTGAGCGACAAAATACTTCGTCGCGCAAAGATACTTTGTGCGACAAACTAATTCATCACGCAAAGTAGCTTTGTGCGACGAAGATTAATTTTCGTCACACAAACCCTATCGTCACAAGCTTTGTGAGATGAACCATGCACAACCAAAATTTCGTCGCGCAAAATTGTACTTTGTGCAACAAATTTATTTCGTTGCGCAAAGTATTTTTTGTAGTAGTGAGTTGTAGTCTACCATCACCTCTTTTCAGAGTTGGAGATGAGCTCCGATCGAACCCCCCGTAATACTCTATCCTTAGCATGCACTCACATATCCATATACAAGCAAGGAACATTGGAAGCATTAGGGTTTATGAGAACAGGCAGACTTCGAGTGGTATATAGGCTACAGGTGGGGTTGAGATCAATGACATTAGGGTCATTAATGCCATTAATTTCAAAGATATTGTGATATTAAAGAACAAATCTTAGAAGGGGATTTTCTTGTTCAACAAGAGAAGTGTTGATTGATCATCTTTTACTACCTGTTTTTCTATCTTTAGGCTTTTAAAAGTAAATTTCCAGAAATCCAAGTAGAATCTAGACAAATAAAGAAGCAAATTTTCCTTGAGTAAACAATAGTAAAAGCAAATATCAGGGGTACATTTTTGCTCACCCTTTAAAGTAAGGGTGATCTTATCTGTAATTAATTCCCATTAGCTTAAATGTATCTAAATAGAATTCATAGAATGTGTCAACAAGGTTTTTGATTATATATATCTAAATAGAATTAAGTAGAGTATGTCAACGATGTTTTTTATTCTATGCATCTAAATAGAATTTAGTAGAGTCAAGAGAGCCAAAAACTCTTGCCGCATTAATAGAAGAAGAACTCTAATCGCGTTGGTGGCAAATGACCGGGCCGAATCTACTCTATTCGACGACCCTTCATGGTTGAACTCCTGCCATCTCTTTTGTCTCGGTTAGATTTTTATTCTCTTGATTTCTGTTGATTCTTTGTCTTCTTAATCATGATGTCATTCATCATTGTTGTCTCTTCTTTATGATATTTGAGACCGCTCATCTATATCCCAAGCACCAAAAGTTTACGAAAAACAAAGCTAGGACACCAAGCGTTTGAAAGAAGAAAATGCTACATTTTCCTACTTACTATGTGAGGCATGGTCCTTAGGTAACTACCCATCCTCAAGGACAACAAGTATTTTCAAATGCCTATTTAGGAACAATTGTGAGACCATGATTTTTCTAGGACTAGAGTAAAGTGGAATATGCCTAACTCAAAAATCACGTCATGGACTTAACAACCTCCATTCCAGAGGTGACTAAATGGATCAGTGGTGCCACCATCATCTTGTTCTTGAATCAGGTGGCGAAGTCCATCGATCTCGCTGAGATAAACCATGTTTATTCCACAAGATTCAGGAACCTAATCCAATAGGAAATCGATAGGTTTCCTATAATCCCAAGGACTTAACAGCCTCCATTTCAGAGGTGACTAAATGGATCGGTGGTGCCACCATCATCTTGTTCTTGAATCAGGTGGTGAAGTTTGTCGATCTCGCTGAGATAAACCATGCTTATTCCACAAGATTCAGGAACCTAATCCAATAGGAAATCAATAGGTTTCCTATAATCCTAGAGTCCTTACAAACTAAGGATTGGTGTGAGCTGCACGTAATCACACTCCTCAAATAATGCAATATCTATTTCCTAGATATACTTGAGATTCTTCCGATTTCATAAGGATTCTACTATCCTAAAAGGTCATCTCCTCAACTGGTATAAATAAATTCTTCTAGGGTTCATCTCTAGTAACGCAATCTCTGCATACTTATTCTTTTGCCCACTGCTTGAGTCTTAATATTGCTTACTAACTTGACTGTCGAAAAACCTTTGACCGGCACACCCCCTCAAAAGTTTTTGATCATTGGAGTGTCTTTGCATATACTACGACGGTCAAGTTTTTCTTTGGTTGGCTCTCCGACTGACCGGCACCCCCTCCCCCTGGCCCCGCACCAAGATCGCGCACTTATTCTCTTATCCACTGTTTAAGTTTTTTTTTGTCGGTCAAATGCACAATTATCCCCACATTTTTGCCTAAAAGTCAAATTTTCCACCAGATAAAATGGTTTGCTTAACGAAATACTATAAAATTTGTACGACAAACTTTATTTCCCATGAATTTTTTCATCAAAAATTAAATTGGCCTGATATGTTTAAGTGACCTTTGCTCGACAAAATGTTTTAGTTTGCTTGATGAAATTTTAGGGTTTAGAAACAAGTGACATAATTTCTAAACCTTTTCCCGATGAACCATTTCGTCGAACAAAGGTCTTAGATGTTATAACATAGAGAAAATATATGTACAAGGATAATAAATAAAAAAATAAAAAATAAACCAATGAGGGTTTAAAGAAATTAAAAATATTCAATAATGGTTAACCTCCGTTTTTTAAATAATGAGTTTTTAAAAGCAACTTACATACTGCTCTTAAACAATGGTTATTGGAACTCGCTAACCTGTAAAAGAACAAACAACGGTTAAAACGAAAAATCATGATTAAACGGTTATTTTAACTCCGATTTTGATGATACTTTACAACTACATGCCTCGACCTTAGAAAAATACAATGAACGAACTTGATCATCAATGCAAAACATTTATATTAGTGGTTACCAAAAAAACTTATGTCATACTCAATGTAAGTACAGAAAAAGCTTTGAGTGTCTGTTGAATATATTGTTTTAACTGGATACGCAATTTATGAAACTAATTTGAACAATCCAACCGGCAAACTTGATTGCATATACTCCAAGATCACATACACTAAAAATCACAAAAAAAAAAAAATAATAATAATAATTTGACCTTTGGAGAGCCGACGATGTGAACATAGTTCATCACGCAAACTTATAATTTTTTTTCTTATTTTTTTATTTAATTTCAAACGATTAAAAGATCAACAAATTTGATTATTAGCTCCCTTTAATATGTGGGTAATCTCAATTAGTGTCCTTAAAAAAATCAAAATCAGGTCCCTTTAATCCGTGGTTAATCTCAATTAGCGTCCTTAAAAAAATCAAAATAGGAGCTAAAATAATTGTTAAATTGTGAATTTTCATTTATAACCATCGAGAGATTTTGTCCCTTTACCTAATCCTCGAAAAAAAAATGGTGATTTTTGGCATATGCGATCTTTGAGTATATGCAAATAAGTTGCCGATTCGATCATTCAAATTAGTTTCATAGATTGCGGATCCTGTCAAAACAATATATTCAACAAACATTCAAAGTTTATTATGTACTTCCATTAAGTAAAACATAAGCTTTTTTGGTAACCACCAGTATAAATATCTTTTGCATGGATGATTAGGTTCGTTTCATTGTGATTTTTCATTTCTAATTGCTGATAAATTTCGTCCCATTACCTAATCCTCAAAAATTTGTTTTTGGTGTGGCGTATGCGGTCAAAGTATATATGATAAGTTTGATGGTTGGATCGTTCAAATTAGTTTCATAGACTGCATATCCCGTCGAATGATAGATTCAACAAACAGAGTTTATTTTATACCTGCATTAAGTAAAACATAAGATTTTGCAGTAACCACTAGTGAAAATATTTTAAATAGATGATCGGATTTGTTCATTGTAGTCTTCTAGGATCGAGGAGTGTAGTTATAAAAAATCATCAAAATCAGAGCTAAAGTAGCCGTTAAATTGTGATTTTTCGCTTCTAACTGTCGAAAGATTCATCCCGTTAACTAATCCTCAAAAATTCATTTTTTGTGATTTTTTGGCTTAAGCGGTATCTGTGACATCCTACATCGCCCAGGGAAGTGATCCTTATATGATATTCCCATCCCTACCTAGCACGAGGCCTTTTGGGAGCTCACTAGCTTCGGGTTCCGTCGGAACTCCGAAGTTAAGCGAGAAGGGGGCTAGAGCAATCTCATGATGGGTGACCCACTGGGAAGTTGCTCGTGAGTTCCTAAAAACAAAACCGTGAGGGAATGGTAAGCCCAAAGCGGACAATATCGTGCTACGATGGTGGAACGGGCCTGGGAAGTGATCCGTCCCGGGCGGGGATGTGACAGTATCAGAATATATACAAACAAGTTTGTGGTTGGGTTGTTGAAATTAATTGTGCAAATTGCAAAAATCATCATAGCAACATATTTTCAGTTCCTTTAATGCCACATGATCTTCTACACATGGAACCTATGCACTATATAAGATAAGAAAATTCGAAAAGGGCATTAAATGCACATAGACTCTCGAATTTTACTTAACCTTGCCTTAGAGGTTCTATTTTACCTGATGGGCGGACTAAAGCCCTTTATATAGGGCTAAACGCACCTCCATTGAATGTGCAAAATGCCCTTTATCTTTGCCCGACGAACGGTTTAAAAGACGCTAGGCGCTAGTCCGGAGGTGGGCTAGGGGTCTAGCGCCTAGGCGGATTTAAGTAAATGTGTTTTATTTCGTGTAAATAAATGTTTGTTTATACTTAAAAATATATATATATATATATATATATAATTATATCATAAATTACAAAATAAAATGACATATATATTATGAAGTATTGAAACATAATGAAAACATGGGGAACAAGCATGTAATTTGTGTTCATTTTAGTATTCAACAAGTTTCTTACAATTGATTAAAAAAATGCAAAATGAAAGTTATCTATTTTCTGTCTAAATAAGTCGCAACCTAGAGGGTGTCTAGGCAGTGTAGGCGGGCGCCTCAGCAGGTATAGGCGCCATTTCTAAATACACCCCAAATTACTTTTCACATGCATATCCCAAGTCCATTTATCTTCTTCAACTCTCAAAACCACTCATACCCTCTATTGTAGAATTAATGAAACTACAAAAACATTGATTGAAAAAATTATTCTTAACAAATGAAATGTGAAATCAACGTTTCAGAAACTTCACATGATTGGTAAGACTTCTATTTCATTCCCATAATTCGATCACAAAGATCCCTTGATTTTAAAAGCAGCATAACAACCTAATCTCTTCCTCTAATTCAATGATTTAATAACTAAATCCATTCCCATGATTCAATCAAAGGAAAAGAAGAGGAATCATCATCATGAACCCCAAATTTATTTAATCCCCATTACCTAGTGCCACTGCTGCTACTCTATATAAAGCTCCACATTTCTATAGCTGCCATATTTTTTTTGGATTTTTATCTTCCTCATCCACTACTGCGAAAATCATCTCCCTCATCTATTGGTACGGAATACCCACAACCTTCCACCTCTTTCCATGGAAGGGATAGAGAAACATGAAGGGATAAACACATGCAAATAATCAAACAATTGCTAACATCACTCCAATAGAAAAATTAAAAAAAATTTCTGAATCACACCAGCTTTAGCTTTATACCGAAGGTGCCTTTGAATGATTTTATGTATTTGCACCTAAGATTTGAAGAGTGTGGGGTGTATGGTGAGAGCGTGGAGAAATTTTTCAATGTGACCGGCAGTGGTGGATTCAGGATTTTAAACTCGGGGGATCCCAATTATAAAGGTCAAAAAATTTATAGACAAAAATAACATTGAAAATTTAAATATAATACATTTCATTCAAAAATCATATGCAAAACAATATTACAAATTATAAAATCATAATTCAAGTGTCCATTACGAGGTTTCATAAGTTACTAGGGAGCACCTAAGTTATTAATTATTTAATATGAACCACTAAATTTAAAACACCGGTCAAATAAAACTCTCCCCAAACTCCCACTATCTTTCTAACCAAACACACAATTTTTTTCTTTTACTAGTTTCCAAACATCCACCTTCTATCTCACAAAGAACAAAGTTGTCATACCTCCACCAACCGCCTCCCTCCCCATTCTCCTGAAGCCATGGCAGCTCCACATCAAATTTCACCAACCCATGACAGATCATATCCATCTTACTAACCTTATGAAGGAAATTTCACCCATAAGAAAAATTACTACGATAGTTGAAATAATTTGGGGAAAATTGGGCTTATGTACTGCCCCAGCCAGACGACAGAGAAAGGTTGGAGGAGAAGTGGGTGGTACCGACGGATGAGACCATGGCAGAAGCAAGGAGGAATGAGGCAGGAAGGTCCCTATTTTCTTTCGTCTCCGTGCGCGGTCATCTTCTCTAAGAAGAAGACAGCCACTGCAACTTGTAACCTACAACCTACACAGACTTCATGCTCAAGTACAAAGGGTCCCCGGAAAATTTATAGCATCGATTTAGGATCGCCAACGGGTCCTGGGACCTCCCAGGTCCCTATGTGGATCCGCTCGTGGTGATCAAAACACGGGGTAGTACAACACATGTCATTATACAAATGATGAGATATGTGTGTTAAAAAGTTAATAACTTAAAAAATACAATTTCTCACCACTTATATTAAAAACACGTGGTGTACAACGTGTATTAAAATAAGTTTTAATTACAAAAGTAAATATAAAGTGTATTAAATATGTGTGATGTATTTAACAATATGTGGAATTTCAATATAATAAGCCTTTTATATATCACCACCAACTTCATTGTGCAGCGTTGAATTATAGAGATTTTACATCAATTAAGAAAATTTTAGCACATAATTTAACATTTATAGCTTAACAAACCTCAAATTTATGATTCCGTTAATTCTTTACTTTGTTAACCCATTTACTATTATTCACATTAGCAAAAGCTAACTTCTTTTTTATCCCACTTAACTTCTTCTCAATCAGACTTATTCGTTCTATATACTAGGCTCTATTTCTTATTTATAATGTTGCAAGTACATAACAACGTTACTTTTTAATTCATCATTAAATTTGCAAAAATATATATATATATATATATATATTAATCAAATAAAATTATTTAACCATTCGATTTACATAGGCAAAATTTTAGTGCTTATTTTATTTTATTTTATTCTTTAAAAAGAGGACTAGTTGGTGGCTTCGTCATTGTAGTTCATCATTTTAGAAATTGATAAGATTCTGTTGGCCCTAAATATTACAAAGCCTACGTGGCACGCATGCTAAGTAACTAATGAACTAACTACGTCATTCAGTTGATGCGGGGTGTGCCAACTCGTCGGCCAAGCTTGGCCGAGGAGTACAATTTCTTGATGTTGCGTTGAGCGCATTGCTGACTTCTTGATCTTATGACTGCGCCCTAGGAAGGAACAAATTCGGCCTTTGGATTCTCAAGCCTGAAGACAAGGCTACTAATTCTGCGAAGTTCACGAATCGTCGGCGCCGGATTCGGTTACAGTGATTATATTCGTGAGAGTATAAGCACGTCAAATCGATACCAGACTATACAGACACAAGTACTCGAAGGTGATGTATGTCTTGACGGTAAATGTGGTTCGGCCATCAGAATGCTGAACTCTGAAACTCACTTGTGAGTATCCAATCATAAAATCACTCGGCGTTCAATGTGCCGAATGTCATAACTCGTAACATCCGAAAAGGCTAATAAGATGACCTCTGCCAATGAGGATTCGGAAACCCTTCTTGACCGATACTTGGATAGGTAACCAGTAGGCCTTGACGCAGTGCTGTTTATCCAAATTGAAGGTGTTCCTCTGTCGGCTGATTCTACGGCAACAGTGTTGTTTATCCAAACTGAAGGTGTTCGCCGGTTGCCTTCACAGTGCTATTTATCCAAACTAAAGATGTGTCAGTGGAAAAAGAAAATAAAAAATCTCAAGATGTTTGAGAGGTTTTGCGCAGAGCAGTTGTGTATTGAATTTGAGGGCTTGAATAATGCACTATTCTCTCTATTTATAACAACAAATCCTCCTCAAGACTGAGTTGAAACCACATTCGGATTAGGACTTCTTATTCTGATCCAACTTTCTCTTGACCAATCCTACTCTTACTAGGACTTTGAACTCTCCCCCTTTTCAGACTGTATTCATTACCGGTCAAAAGTCCATATTGCACTAGGACTCGACCATCTTTACTGAATAGCCCATGACCACTAGGCAGCCCGTAGTATATTGGGAAAAACTTTGGGCCGAACCTACGCTTGGTTCAAAATATTATTTTGGGCCTAAACAGATTCACAGAGGCATTTCATCTTCTAACAAAATTTTAGTGCTTATTTGATTTGAGTAACTGTTAAATGGCTACATGATTTTATATTTAGTTGGATTTTTTTTTATAAAATCCTTAAATGCTAAAAAATGACTTAATTAAAAAATAAACAATACGAATCCAAGGCGGCATAGAAATCTGAAACTAAAAGTATTATCTATTTGCAAAGCTAGAATCGGCCTTCTCTTTCAGAATAGCTTAAAGTATTATCTATTGAATCGCTGAGCCAGATTTTTCTTATCTTTATCAAAAGGAGAAATGTAGAAAGATGCCCTTGTCTGCCATTTACCAGTCTCTGTTCCCAAAACCAACCCAATGCATCCAACTTTGTCAGAAATTAATAAATAGAAAATCTAGCTCTCAGATTTTCTTCAGACCCCCTTTCAATGTCCATATTTACTTCTCAGTTCTCTCCTCTGGTCCTCTCTCACCAACTAGGGTTTTTTTCTAATTAGTCCCATGAGTCCCCCATCTCTATTTAAGGGCCCTTTAGACTACCACCCTCCTTCACAACTAGAACTAGGGTTTCTTTCTTATTACTCTCATGAAACCCCCATCTCTTTTAGTATTTGTTTACTTTTAGGGTGTTGGAGTTTGTAGATCTGTAAAAAGTGTGAGTAAATGGGAGCTCCTTTTGATTCAAAAGCAGGAGGGAGAGAGGGTTTTACACTGCTGCTGGTTCATGGATACCCCTGAGGTGCGCACGATAAGGAAACTGCGCAGCTTAAGGGTTTGCATGGCCCAGGAGATGTGAATTCCTTCTCCTCTCCTTTCTTGGATTGAAGGGAGCTCCAATACTATTTGACTGTCCCGTGTCTCTCTCATTTTATTTCAATTTATTCCTTGACTCTATGAAACTTCATCTATTTATATGTATATATGTATCTATGTCTCTATAATTATTTCTGACCTGTAGTGTGTTTTGTGAAGATTTTTGTGACTGCAGTAATCATCAGAAATTTAACCCGAAATACGTCGAAGAGCATGCATATCTAGATCCGGACGGAGCACCTTATTATTTAGTTTCTCATTTTCTTGTGTAAATCTACGGAATCCAGATTTTTCTGTTGTCAAGATATGCCAGGGGAATATTTATGGCGTTTTTCCAGACTCTGTAACTCTGTAAATTAATTTAGATAAATAGGAATCATGTTTTAACAAAACACCATATATTATCCATCGTTCAGGTTTTGGATCTGATCCCAGAAGAACGTATAAAAATACCATCTCTGGCTCCTTCTTCTTTTTTCCTTTTTATAAATGAATATTGGATTTCGCTGCAGTTGCAATATTTGAATGCGTAGCTAAATATATACATAAGATAGTCACAGCTGCTTGGATAATTTGGTCAATCGCCATTTGCCTACCTAACTCGATTAAAAAAATTAAAAAAAGCCCCTTCATGTTTAAGTAATCACGGGGATACAGATCATGTGAACTGTTCATACACATTTTTTCATCGGACTATTCAATCGGAACACATTTTTTGGTGAGTAATAATGTTCGAGATTAAATTTGAAAATTAAATCTACAGTGTATCATTGGAATAAGCATGTTAATATAGGGATGGGCATCAAAATGGGAAAATCAAATCGATGACAAAAAAAATTGTAAAAAATTGTGTTAACCAAAGAAGTCAAAATCAAAACAAAAATCGAATTGTTTCAAACGATTCCTATTTCAATTTGGAAATATTAAGAATCGAACGAACTGGATCGAATCGTTTTTAATATAAATTATTGTTTTATTATTATTTTTGTTGTAGGCAGAATTTACTGAACAATTACATATCTACTATAATTTACACAATCACATTCATATTTTAATAGGATTGCAACATTCTTCCTTGAGTGTGGAAATACTCAAACAGAGGGCACATCAAGTCTTCAGTGTTGAAGTAAGTACAGTTGATGAAGTCGTCGACACAATGAGCGAATGCGAATCTCAAATCAACGAAAGAATTCACAAAAAAGTAAAACTCACAAAATCTTGCTATGGTAAAACTCAAGGTGGGGAAAAACCTATAGTCTAAGGAGAAAAGTGAGAAGTTGCATTAAGTCAAAACTATACGTCTTTTAGACGCAAGTAGAAAAGCTCACAAAGGTATGATCAGCCGATGATGGGTGCCTCGTTAAAACCTAGTTAGGTAGCAAAAACCCAGTGGGAAAAATGCTCCTAATCGTAAGGAAAAAGAGTACATTAAGATCAAGTGAGTATACTTCTGGATACTCCCCTTGAGTTTGACGTAACTTCCAAATGAAAACTACAAGCATTGCATATGATAGTTAGATATACCAATTCCTCGGACAAGCTTTTGGAAGGTTGACTTCGACAGTGACGTCGTGTAAAGGTTGGCAAGGTTGTCTGGGATTGGCTTGCATGATTTCAATCTCCTGATGCTTTGCTGATGTAGATGTGGACGCAATATGTCTTAGTATTGACTTCATTGATGTATCATAGCTTGATCAGGTGGATACATGTGGCATAGTCTTCATGGATCGTCGTCGAAACTCAACGATGGATGAAAACACAACAAGTACTTCGAATATGCTCAACAAGAACTCTTAACCATGTCTCACCTGTGGCATAGTGAAGTGAGGTGAGTCTTGGACGGATTCAAAGATTTCACAACTAAGGTCATATCGTAGACCTTTAAGATATTGCGATATCCCTAAAGTTAAAGACATAACCATTTGGGGATTTTGCCTTGTGCAGGTTCGATAAGCAACCTTCATTAGCATAACAACAAGGCAAGCATCATTTCGAGAATCAAGGGGTTGGATCCATTCAAGATGTATTGGGATTTGCCTTCGTAGTACCTTTAGGGTATGTCTTTAATATAAATTCATTGATTGTGTGTAGGTGCGGTGTTGCATCTTTATCAAGATTAACAGTGAAGGAGATATCCTGTCTAAATACAACGAGCTAAGTTCAACGAAGCGCAAAGTTTAACTCAGATATGGAATTTTGGATTTCATAACCTCTTCAAGGGTCTCATTTGTATATAAAGTATGGACAACCATAGGTATACTCAAAGGTAACACATTTGGAGTGTAGTTCGACTGGTAGACCAAAATACCATCAGAACAACGCTTAAACTTCAGGTCAAAGCATAAACGAGTTTTCCTAAGATCTTTCATCTCAAATTCCATCTTCAAGTGTGAGACAGTTTTCTCAAGCTCTTCCGAAGTCTTAGTGAGATTCGTGTTAACGACATAAATTATAACTCTAGCAATTCAGAATAAGACTTCATACTTTAACACGCAAAGACATAATTCATATCCATGACTGATCAAATAATCACTTAGACGGGTATACCACATTCGTTGGATTGTAAGTGAACGCCTCAAAACAAGTTAAGAGGGTGTTCCATGGTTTTGGAACTATTTGAACCAGTCCATGTAATTCTTCAGGAACTCACATGTAACTCTCCATATCTATATCTCCATGGAGAAAACACTAACCACATTTCATGATGCTGCTATCAATCACATGACATTTTGAGTGAAATCTTGCGTCGTAAAACGTGCATCATATCGCACTATTTCATTCATCTCATAACGCTTCCTTTCTCGCTTGTAACACAACGGGGTTACATTGGACAATGTATGAACAATAGGTCTAATACACACTTTGGTAAGAAGTTTGACCTAGATTGTAATTTCAGTTATCCAATCAGTTCTACATTGTCAGTTAATCAACGAAACACTATTCGATAAGGGAAAACATCATCGATGATAATCTTATTTCAATTCAGTTAGCTCATCCAAACTAGTATACTGGATGAAGAACTTTAATTCTCGGAAGTAATCCGGATTAATCTCATGAAATGGAAATGATTTGAGACAGCGATCGAGTTTAGATTTATTGTTGTGCCGTGTCTTCCTCTTCCACGGAAGTGAATCCTACGAACTGAGTGATTTGTCATGCTCCAGGTTAAGACAGATTGATTGGCTATCCGCCGGTGTACCTGATCGTCCAACAAGGGCATCCAAACCTTTCAACAGAGGCGGCACACCCTCCAGGGATGTTGACTCGACGTCCGTTAAGCACGTCTATCCTTGCAGGCATGTTTGCAGCTGGTATATGATCTCGTCATTGTAGCTAGATTAGAGGAATGCATACGGAGCAACATTCTGAAATATAGAATTCATCGCACTTGCTTATCACACTTGTGTGGTATGGGGATTGAGATGAGACATGGTGGGTAACGTCTACGCAACTTCGCGCCATTCTACAAGAATGTTGACGTTTTTATCTCCCCTTAACAGTGGGAAGACTGTCTCATTAAATTGACAACTCGCAAATGAACGGTAAAGAGATCGCATGCAAGGGTTCTAAGAGAGTTAGCGTGAAGGAGAATCATGATCAACAAAAGATACACATCCTTCTTTGAGACCCATGGTGGTACGTTGTGGCGACACAACTTGGCACATAGAATGCATACCCAAATGCGTAAATATGAAAATCGTCAGGTTCGTACCCAGTAACCAACTGTAACATCATATAGGTTGGACGACAATAGGCCTCAAGGCAAACCAACATAACTGCGTAGAATGATTGCATAACCCTAGGCAGAAACTGAAAACTTGGTACGTTTACCAAAATCTGGACGATCATTTAAATTGTGCTTTATGATCGCTAGGCGTGGCTATTTAGGGTGAACATGAGAATTCAAAGTTCAATTATAAACCCAAAATACATGCAATACTTTATCGAAAATTGTCGATATAAACTCTCTGGCATTATCCAGTCTCCCGGACCTTAAGGGATAAGTAGGGTGGTGAACCCTTAATCAGCCATGAGGTTTAGCAGCAATGTTTGTGGACAAACATGTAACCAATTTGTCAATCCATCAACAAAAACCATAACTATTTATATAGTCAGCATTTTGGTTGGACTAGTCCACATATATTCCCTTGAATCCACTGTGAAAAGAAAGTCGTGTCTTATCTTTGTGAGAAATGATTAGGGCTGGAAAAAAATCCCAAAAATCCCAAACCAAACCGAAAAAATCCCGATCCCAAACCAAAAAAATCCCAAACCAAAATTCCCGAAATTTTCGGTATGTTATCCCGAACCAAACCGAAATTTTCGGTATGGGATTCGGTATTGCATCTTCATTTTTTCGGTATTCCCATACCGAATTGAAATAAATATTAAATATATATATATATTTTTTTTATTATTAGAGAATTATTTCCTTCTGTGTGGAGGTGGAGACATGGGACTTTTATGACCTAAAAGCATATACCTTTTAACTTGTACAGAAACCCTTTTTCCTTCTGTGTTTTCTGAACTAACCAAATCAAAGTATTGGTTTCTAATTTCTAATTTCTAATTTCCTATTCCCTTCTCGTGGAGATGGTGCTGTTACTGCTATGTGATCCATCATTTCAATTTTAATGAGTTGTTTCATGAATCTATGGTTTTTCTAATTCATGCCTTATATTCGTTTTCTTTCATGGTTCTACATGAATTACGCTAACATTGTTACTTTATTTATTACTTTATAATATGTCAAATTTTAGCCCAAAAACATAATATGTCAAATTTTAGTCCAAAAGCCCAAAAGCATTTCGGGATTCCCGATTTGTCCCGAAATCCCGAAATTATTTCGGGATTCCCGAAAATTGGGATTCCCGAAAATTTGGTTTGGGATTGGGATTGAATTTGGGATTCCCAAAAATTTCGGTTTGGGAATCGGGACAATGGTTTCGGTATGGGATCCCATACCGAACCACCCCTAGAAATGATATAGAAAATCAATTTCCCTAATGAGCATGCTTGGCAAAGTGTGTTTGTAGACACAAGATCTTTACTTCAGATAAAGAGATGCATTGTAACATCACTGCTCGACCTAAGTGTCCCAAAAGGTCATGCCAAAACAAATAAACTACTCAATCACCAGGCTCCAGGTAGGGCACAAGTGGTGTATTCTCAGTTGGGAAACAACCCATTGGCCCTAAATCAAAACTTCAGGCTCATTTTTGGAGGTGGTGCAAAGATATTTCACTTTATTTTCTTCAGTGATTTTATTTATGATCATTGTCATCTCGAATATCCTTAAAAACTCAATGACATGGAGAATTTAAGGTCCTTTAAATGGTGATTCAGTATCATTCATACAACGAGAAGCGTGCCAATGCTCTTAATCAGGTTAGATAGACCTAAAATCATTGTTAGAGATGTGATTTAGGTGTAAAGTTAGTGTGCTGCGCAGTATGCATTCATCTAGACAACTAACTTTCCCACATTATTACCTAATCACATGTTTAATTGAATCGGTCACATGTATTAAGAAACATGATTCAATTAACTCATATTCAAGAACAATATCAATAAGATTATCCATAAGTAAAACATACACCAAACTTGAATCCAGGAACATGGAAAAATGTTTACAAAGTAAATGGTTTACTAAGGGGATTCGGCCAACAAGGTCATCCATGTCAAAATTCTGCTCTTCTAACGATGTTTGGTAGATCAAAATTAGTCACACATATTGACTACTAGAATGGTACTTCTCAACAACATTGGTAGGGGCACGAACAGATGCATAACCAATGATCTATTCCACCAAGACAGAATTAGATTCTGCAGGGTTGAGGTTTGGGAATACTATCCATCTATCCTTTATTCTTGAAGTTTTAGGTCTTAGGTGCTAAAGATCATGCTTCGGGCATGATGTCACACCTTGGCAAGCCCTGATTTTATCATATGTTTGTGGTAGTAATCAGATCCGAGAATTTGGTAAACTTTCGTTTTTTACAATGCTGCTTCAGGAGCGAGTTAGAAACATGGAAGGATGAGAAAAGTATTCTCTGGTCAAAATTCGATCTGATTTATAAACTTCAGAATTGTACTCATTCATGGACGTAATCATGGTTTGCTTTAGGTAATGTCTTTCATAATAAAATGGTCCATACAAGCGAGCCAAAGAGCCATGAAATCTTCGTTGGGAGGTATTTCCATTTGTAATGCTTTGAGCATAAGTCTTCGAATGAAGATCATGGCGGAAGCTTATTCAGCTCTTTCATGCCATTGTTGGCTTCAATGGTTTCTCAGCTTCTTGATAGTCAAGTGGAGATTCATGTCATGTACCTCATATAAAGTGGTTTCTATTAGAAACGTCCAAATCAAGAAAATCGAATTTGTTACTGTACAACAATCCACTGAATGGAAGGAATAAGATTGTGATTGATGTTATGGGAAGAAATCATCCATAAGCATCAAAGTTAGAATATTTGAGTTCTAAGACATGGTTTTCATGAAAAACGTCGGGTTTTCATGGGTGTATTATTTTATGAAAACTTTGAGTTTCAAAGGCGCTAAATTTGAAACTACAGGTTCAATTTAGTTATAAACCGCCGGTTCATAAAAGGAGGTACCTGTAAGAACACAGAATACGATATACAACTAAATGTAGTGGATTTGAGGTTCTTCAGGAACTCAAGTGTGAGAGCTTCGTTACTACGAAAGTATGTCAACGGTTCAAAGTATAAAAATAAATTATTGAATTGTTAATGTCAAAAAGTGGGCTTCAGGCCAATAATTTTGGATTAATTATCAGATTAATGGACTGTTGGTTACTTTTAATTAATTCAATAGATCGGGACCATTTGGGGTCGATCGTAGAAGCAAAAAATAATAATAACGTTCGAGTTAAAATTATTTAAAAATGCCAAAAATTAGCATAGGGTCGAACCCTATGGTTAGGTGCAGCTAGAAGTAGAAACGGGCCAATTTGGCTTGGGCAGGCCACACAGGGCAGCCCAATCAACGTGTGCAAGCTACATGCTTGCAGTGCAAAGGTGGGCCTTGTTGTAGGTGGGATGGGACATAGGACAAGCCTAGCAGCATAAAGGCTGCTGGTTTGGGCCAGGGGCGCTAGGGCAGGGCCCAACATGTTGCTGCAGGCCGAGCTGGGGTTCATGCCCAACTGAAAAACCTTCCCAGGCCACAGGCCTATTCAGTCTCGCACGCAGCAAGCCCTAAGGGCTGCTGCCTTTGTCCGGATGTCAAAACGCCATAAAAAAAAATCCCAATAAACCTTTTTCTTTTCAACATTCCTAGGGTTTGAAAAACCCTAATTGCTTCTAATTTATTTTAATTCTTTGACTCACATATTCCACATAACAAAAATTGCGTAATGCATGATACAAATATATATATATATATATATATATATATATATATCGTAAGGAAAATATAAACATAGGGGGTTCATGCATCATGAGAATGTTTTCATGCTTCAAGGTCGTTTCAAATATCTTCATTTATTTTAAGCGTACCTGATTGGCAGAAAACAACAAAAAGCCTTTGAATTTGTAGAAGTTCATTCTCGAAAAGTCGGAATTGCATCTCCAATGCGTTATATCATGTTCAACATAGAAAAATTAAATTGAATCGATAGCATGTAGATCAATTCAATGAAACAATAAATTAATCATAAGAAGAATGATTAAATCGTAATACTCCTTTGATTGAAGATCAAACTTTTGTTAGCTCAGCGTGAAGAGCGTGCTGCTAACATGTTGCAGGCATAATTTACTGAACAGTTATGGAGGCCAAAAAGAGAGAGAGGGTGAGGCATAAAGAGAGAATGAGAGAGATGTGTAATTGTGGATGTGTGTTATTTCACCCTTTTGTGCCTTTGTTTATAGTAGTAGGGAATGTCAATTCCTTACCCTTTTGGATTATAACATTTAATAAGTAATCTACTTCTAATAGGAATATAAGATATATTCTCATATCTACTAAGATATACACAATCACATTCCTATTTCAACAGGACTGCAACAATTTTTATATAAATAAGACATTTTTCCAAGAAGACCATGCGCATAAGCCCAATATTTTTCTTCACTTCTCTCCCTCTCCTTTGTTGTTTTATCACTTTTCTCCCCCTACATTATTTTTCTCCATTCTTTTCCAGTATATTATGCATTATGTACATTTTAGTTTAAGATTTACATTTTGGTCTTGATATGAGCCTTTCTATCTTTTGATTTATATTTATATGCACACTTTCTATTATCCGGTCACAAATCTTGTAGATCTAGTAGTGGAAACTCAAATTTACTTGAATTGTGGTTGAAATATGAGTTTTGTATTAGAAATATAAAATTAGAAAAAAA
Source organism: Pyrus x bretschneideri (assembly GCF_019419815.1). Classification (NCBI taxonomy): domain Eukaryota; kingdom Viridiplantae; phylum Streptophyta; class Magnoliopsida; order Rosales; family Rosaceae; genus Pyrus; species Pyrus x bretschneideri. The sequence goes on along the minus strand of NW_025999723.1, from coordinate 11,471,227 downwards.
AAACATATATATAATTTTGGTTAGAATCGTAAACCGGAAAGAATTGAACCAGAACCATCATGAGCCGAACCGTACGGTTTTAGTAATAAATTTAAGCGGAACCGCACCGAATTGAACCGTTGAATTTTTTTTTGTTTTGGTTCCATTTTGAGGGTGGAACCGGGCCGAACCGGACTGTGCCCACCCTTAAAGCATCCCCAGTGAGGGACTCTATATAGGGCTGACAAAGTGGTGGATATAGCCCATCTTAAAGCTCTGAGGAATCTTGGAGGCTTTATAAAAGAATTTCTCCCAATGAGGAGCTATATATTTCGGACTCTATATGGGCTATATATATTTATTTATGTAGTAATTTGATTAAGCGATGATTTTTTTATTTTATTTTATTTTTTTTTTTGTGTTAGCTTTTCTTAAGTTGATTTTTGGACACACTATCCTTTTTTTTAATTAATTTTTTTATGGACCTTTCAACCTAAAAAATTCAAAATGTGACAGAGTTAGATTTAATCACTTATGAATTGTTCATTGGATTAGATTCTCTTATCTTAATCTCATTTGTTGAAATAAACAAACCCCCACTTCGCCCTCTGAAATAATTTGATTTTCATGTATAACACAACAATTTACTTAGTGCCAATTGGTAAATTAGTATCATACAATTTTGAAAAAAAGTTATTTGAAAATTTCATCCACCAATGCCCATGAACGTTAAATCAATTTGAAATTTAAATTCTCATGGAATTTAAAACAATCATTAATTAGCCAAATCGCAAGAAAATAAGTAAGAAAAAAGAATTACAAAATAATAAAAAAGGAGAGTATAAGTGTATTTGCAAGTGGAGGGAGAGTGATAGAATTTTGCTCATATGGGTTGTTATCTTTTTTGTGGGATCCATTGTTTTTTGGGGCTCGATGTAACCCGATTTTATGCTACCCAAAAAAGAGAGTTGCAAGCCCCAGTGGTAGATCTAGCCCCATTTTCCGGCTCATCAGGGATGAAATTGCTCTCTAAGGCTTGAAATGTAGTAACCTTATGGAGGATAGAGCCCCCCATTGGGGATGCTCTTATATTTATCAATGTTTAAATAATAAATCAATCAACTTTTATATTCTTTAGTTTTTTTAATTTTATCTTCAAATTTAGTCTTGTTAACATTACCTTTTTTGGTGAAGACATATATCAACTTTATCTAGATTTTGAGTACCTTGGTCCATGCTTATGAACGCTAGCCGTCCATCTCTAAATGTGTGTCCTTTTGCAACCTTTGAGGTGAGGTGGTCAATGTACTTTTTCCTAATTTTTAATAAAAGGCTCATTTTATTGAATTAATTTATTTCTCTAATCTTGAGTTTGAAACTAATTTATTCTTGATAAATGATTACCACAAATTATTTTTAATTTTTTGTGTAATGCTAGAAAGATTCAATTTTAAAAATTAAAGAACATAGAAGTTAATGATTGATTTATTATTTAAGCGTTGATAAACGTGTTTATTTCTATTTGTGACTACATCATTTAGTTTGTAAATTTAGTCTCCCTGGTATTTCCCTAATTTTTTACACACTCATGTTTAATTTTGATCATTGATATCATTTATTTATTCAATTCAACCATCATAAATAACTAGAGGTAGAAGTTAAAAAAATATGTGAAAGTCACTTTTTTTTTAATTTTCTCTTTGTAAATGTATTATAAAATTTATATTCAGCTCGTTGCGTCATAGATTCAAATCATTTTCTCTCCTCTTAACTTAATACAGAATATTACTTGTATAGAAATAAAGAACAATTCACTGTTTCGTGGCATCTTTCTAGCCATCTAACTAAATTGATTGTTGGTCGCCCAATAAACAACGGTAATTAAGCAGTTGAAGATTTTTATTTTTATTTTTTTATGAAACAATAGATTTTGTTAGATTAGATGTTAAACTAGTTATCAATGCAGTTTGAACTCACGTTGTTATGCAAGAACTAAATATCTTTCTACCACTATGATAAAGACAATAAAATATAAAAAAGATTACAATAAAATATAAAAATTATTATCAACACTTTAAATTTAATTATGCACTCTTCATTAAAGTATTTTATTATCTAAACAAAAAATTTGAAGTGCATAATTATTCTATAACTATTGCATGCAGACCATATTTTTATCGTTTAAATCGTGTACAACTTTAGACTTTATCTACATATCACCAGAACTCGGAAATGAGAACGGCTTAATTCGACCCTTGAACACTTGCACGATGTTGTGACTAATTCCACAAAATATGTATGGCCTCTCGTAAGTCAAAAGTCCAAACCCTAGCATGCACAAAGCATACCTACTTTTAATTCTAATAGCGTGTTTTATGGTAGAGTTGGATTTCGATTACGAGTTACTCTTGCATTTACTAAATATTAGGGAATCAAAAATATATGGAGTCCACACAAATTTAGGAATTCAATTCCTCCAAAGTGAAGAAATTGGACTCCTTGGATGGAGGTAGTATTTCAATTCTGCGTGAAGCCCGGATAGGGAATCAACTTTTCTAGCTCATTATGCCCTTAAATAATTCCTGAAGTTACATTGTCCCCGCCCACCGCTTCCTGCTACCCAGCACCATTCCGTCTCCATCTCTTTTCTCCCTGCATCACTAATACCATGCCCAAACCACAAAACCCTTGCAACGCAAATCACTCCAAATTGACGGATGATAGAACCTCTTGTGCTGGTTATGTTATCTTCGAATTTCTTCTCTCTTTAACCAGCCCATAAACAAAAGAATTCAAATTTTATAAATGTTCCAACAAAATCAAGTCTATTAAAAATCAATATTGTCATGTTCCTGGTCATAATAATATAATTAATTTACTTTAAAAAAAATCCAATTAATTATTATATAAATAAAGGTATTTTAGTAATCACATTGGTATTTATTTCGATTTCTGTGAATTAGTAAACCACACAAATGAAATCAATACTATTTTTATTCCGATTTCAGAACATTCAAGTAAACAGATTCAACATGAATCTGATTCTAATTCCTCCTCATTCTAACTCTTCCTCAATTCAACTCCTTATAAATTCAATTCATCATCAATTCAATTCTTCCTATTTTGATTACAGTCACGTAAACGAGTCCCAAAAGCATTTCAGGATGTAAATGGAAACTACGCACGTAGCACCACTTTTAGTACTCGTTGTCACTGTTTATATTTCATTTTGGGGATTGGGTGAAAATGAATCTACATATACAATATTTAGCTGGACTACTGTTGGGTTATGGAGATAGCAATAGTATTTTACTTGACGTTTGTAATAATATTATTGGACCACATAAATGTTCTGGATTTCTTACAGGATTCAGGATCCTCTCCTGAGCAAAGGATGAGGATCCTCTTGACTAAACTCATCGGGTCATTGAAATTTTATTCAACAGCTATAAATAGAGAGCTCTCTAAAGTTATAATAATTGTAGCCGTTGAATAAAATTTTAACGGCCCGATGGGCTTGATCAGGAGGATCCTCACCCATTGCTCAAGAGAGGATCCTGATCCAAAATCTTTGCCACTTAGTACTACAATGTATGATATTTCTCTTCATTTGTAAGTGAGAGATCTTAGGTTCGAATCTTGTAGATGGAAAATTTGATACCAAATTTGATTATTCATTAGTGGCTTGACCGAACTCCTCCTCTCTTTAATGTAAAATAGATCGTTATACTCAATAAAAAAAAAATTAAACTACTATAGCCGATGTACTACCCATCCTTTAGAATATATTACTCTTCCTTTTTGGATTTTGGTCACTTAACTAATATTCTCTTTTATCCTCTACAGAAGAGAACCCCTTAATATGGTAATTACAGTTCATTAGCAAACAAAAAACTAAGTTTAACGGAAGAAGATAACCCCTATACCATTACTGTCAGCTGTCTATAATTTCAAATTTCTTTCTAGGAAAAGCCTCAACATTAAAAGATGAAACAAAAAACTTGATATAAGTCTAATTTTATGAGCCAATTCCTTTAATTTAGAGTTATTTTATTGTTGATAATCTCTTTAATGATAAAATTTACTATAAAATTAATTTTTTTTTCTTAATTATCTCTTTAATTATTTCTTCTTCATTTTGTTATTTTTTGTTTTTCTTCCTAATTTGAACCTCATTTATAGATTTTTTTTAAAAAAAAATTTATAATCAGCCTATATCACAGATTATTGTGTCTTAATTGTAAGCATATTATGTTTTTGTACGTTTTAGTTAGGTTTCATATCTTATTTATGAGGATAATATACATTCATATATTTGTTACTTGAGTTAGGATCATACATTTTGTAGGATTTATGTTAGCATAGTAGTTTTTTGTTAGAAGATATTAAATTGATTTATTGGAATTAGAAGGTGCATGAAACTAGAAGTATCTGTAATATTTTTCAAAAATATAAAATGAGTATAAAGTATAAAAAATATCACTCAACTTAACCTAATAACATGTTGATTTTTTGGACCCATATCTAAATGCCCTAAGATAAAATTACCGGCCGAAAATCTCAAACATCAAAGTTACACACCACAACCACCACTTAGTACTTCGGTCTAGTGATATTCCTCTTTATTTGTAAGTGAGAGGTATTAGGTTCGATTCTTGCCAAAGAAGAATTTGAACCATATTATTATTAGCTCATTGTAAGACTAAACCCATCGCTCCCCATAATATCATTAGTAAAAAAAAAAAAAAAAGTTACACACCACAACCTAATTAATGCCATGTCACCTTCATATGGCAATAAATTTTTTTTTTTTTTTTGTTTTTTGAAGAGAGTAATAATAATATTGCCATCCCTATAATTCATCCCAATTTTAAAATAAAAAAAATGATGCACATTATACTTGGACAAAATCTTGCATCACTCCTTGTCACGGTACAAACATGTGCAAATTGTACCAACCCCTCTTACAACATGCTAAAGAATTTAAACATCTTAATTCACTGAATGTAATTTGGTTTTCCCATTTTCACTCGTCAAGTTTGGTCATAACAAAATTTTAACCGTCTGAAATGAACCCGAAGAAACCCAATTTGTTATTAAAGTGAAATTGGTACTCAACATAAGGTAGTAAAGGTTATGAAAGTTCCCAAAAATTGGGACAAGTTTTTGAAGAGTTTGTATTTATGGCCACCTTAATTGACCTGTCACAACCCCTAATTACATATGTTTACCTTGCTAATTGCTTTCAATAACAAAAAGAAAACTTAAAAACAAAAACTCCACAATAAAAACCAAGTCGGACACAACTCCTACCCAAATGAGAGAAATTTCAGTGAACGCTAACTAACAAAACCAAAGAAGCACACAAAAGAAGGTGGAGAGAGAGAGAGAGACACACACAGAGAGGGAAAGTTTAGAGAGAGAGAGAGAAGGGTCGCCTGCCGCTTCAGTTTTATTATCACGACTTTTATGACCCTCTCCCTCCTCATCTCCTCCTCATCGATCCTCTTCGTTTCTCATTGATTCCATTTCTCTGCTCACCCTCTTTCCGTCGCCCACTGCCACCACCCAAAGTCCGTCCTATCTCCTCCCAGATTCTGCTTTCTCACACCCTCTTCCGGTCGTCTTCTTCTGTGGGGTTTTAGCTTTTGGGGGTTGGATCATGAAGGAATTGAATACGGATCTATTCGACCCGAGAACTACGCTGATGGAATCCGACTTCTCGCGGGCCGTGACGCCGTTGCCCGACGCTGACGGCGACGATTTCGCCTTCGCCTTTAACGACAGTAACTTCTCCGACCGACAGCTTCGGATCGAGATCATGGGTGACACACCCGAGTCCAGACCCGATTCCGAGGCCTGCACCAGTATCGCTGATTGGGCCCTCCACCGGAAGCGGCGGAGAGAAGACATCAAGAAGGAAAACAGTACGTTCTCTTTTGATTTTTCAATTTGGGTTTTGAATTTTGAATTTTTATGGGCTTTGTTTGGTTTCCGAGAAATTAGGGAAAGTTTGAACATTTGGGGTTTTAGGGTTTCGAATTGGGGGTTACTTTGAAACAGTTTGTTGCTTGTTCAGCTGAAAAGCTGAGAAATTTGGTGTTTATTTATCATAGAAGTGAAATTCGTATTTTGATATTGATTATCCCCTAATAATTGTGCTTAAAATTCAAATGTAACCATTTGGGCAACTTTTGATTGGTATTTCTGTGGTGTTTTTCCCTTCCCTTGATTGTTTCAAATGTAATAATTCCGCTTCTCAGTTGATTTGTTTGTCCCTTGATTGTTTGGGATTGTGATTTCTGTTATCTGGGTATTCATCAGTCACATGCATGGTTCTCACTTCCCATACATTTTATTCATGCACATGATGTAGTGTTATGGCAATGTTGGCTAATGTTTTAAATTTTGTTCAGTTCTGGATCTCGCAGAATGCCCCGAGGAGCAAATCTTGAATGACAACCAGCCTGATATGGATGATTGCGAGGGCTGTGAAAATCAAGATGAGGAACCAGTTGCAATGGTTGAAGAGTCACCTTCAGGTATCTGAATGTGTCTTAAGTGAAGTTAGCAAAAGCACATAAGAGCATGGCTTTACTTGATTTGGATCTGTCCCATATGCGTATTCCTCTGTGTCCTTGAGCTCTAAAGGAAGTCGTCTAAATAAAATAATTACTGCTTAAACATAATTCTTTTTATCCATTGTGTCTGTGAGGGTTCTGAGTTAGAATGTGTAAATTTGTGAGAATAATATTATCTGAGTGAAACCCTGATACTATCAGTATGAGTCCTTACAACTTCATTACTCCATGTCCTTGTCTTGCCTTGAGTCATGTTTATAGTTGTATTAAGTGATCTGCTTTGTAATTTCTAATTTTCTAGTGGTGTCGTGTTTTAAGCGCTCTTAAGCTTGAATGGATATTCTTATAGGGGATGAAGCTGCAAACAGCAATGACTCAGACTGGGGAATGGATTGCTCTACAGTTGTGAGAGTTAAAACATTGCACATTAGCTCTCCAATTTTGGCAGCCAAGAGTCCTTTTTTCTATAAGGTAATTGTCCTCTGGTTTTATATATTCCTGTTTATTTGCTTGTTAACATCAGAGGATTGTTTTTCTCATTTTTGTCCTTATGTATTATTATGCAGCTCTTTTCAAATGGGATGAGGGAGTCTGAACAGCGACATGTAACCTTGCGAATCAATGCGTCCGGTAAGACAAAATATTAGAAGCTTACTGTTCCTGAAATGTTTGCTTCCATGGAAACTATTAGTTTACAAGTTGATCATGAAGAAGTTACCTGACAAGTCTTGTTTTGTTTTCCCGAGTGCAGAAGAAGCTGCCCTCATGGAGCTCCTAAATTTTATGTACAGCAATACCTTATCCACCACCACAGCTCCTGCTCTACTGGATGTGTTGATGGCTGCTGACAAATTTGAGGTAGCTTCATGCATGAGGTATTGCAGCCGGCTACTGAGGAATATGCCCATGACACCTGAATCTGCGTTGCTTTATCTAGAGCTTCCTTCTAGTGTCTTAATGGCTGACGCAGTCCAGGCATTGACTGATGCTGCAAAGCAGTACCTTGCTGTCCGTTACAAGGACATAAGCAAGTAAATTTCCGTGTGACTCGTAGTTGGACTTGATCTGACTAAATTCTTGTTCGTTAAAGTTGTTTCAAATTTTAAGAGATGTATTTCTTACAGTCGGTTCTTTCAACCAGGTTTTTTGAAGAGGTGATGGCCTTACCCCTAGCGGGAATAGAGGCAATTATATCCAGTGATGAACTCCAGGTTGCATCAGAGGATGCTGTATATGACTTTGTGTTGAAATGGTCTAGGACTCACTACCCTAAGTTGGAGGAAAGGCGAGAAATCTTGGGTGCTCGACTTGCACGCTACATTCGCTTCCCATACATGACTTGTCGAAAGCTGAAAAAGGTCTTAACCTGTAATGATTTTGACCACGAAGCTGCATCCAAGCTTGTCCTTGAGTCTCTTTTCTTCAAGGCTGAGGCTCCGCACAGGCAGCGAATTCTGGCAGCAGAAGAGTCTGCTACCTTGAATCGTCGGTTTGTGGAGCGGGCATACAAGTATCGCCCTGTTAAGGTGGTGGAATTTGATCTTCCCAGACAGCAGTGTGTGGTGTACCTGGACTTGAAGCGAGAGGAGTGTGCAAATTTATTCCCATCCGGACGGGTATATTCTCAGGCATTCCACTTGGGTGGGCAAGGGTTCTTCCTCTCTGCGCATTGCAACATGGACCAGCAGAGTTCTTTCCATTGTTTTGGGCTGTTTTTGGGGATGCAGGAAAAAGGGTCAGTGAGTTTTGCAGTGGACTACGAATTTGCAGCAAGATCAAAGCCGACTGAGGAATTCATTAGCAAATACAAAGGCAACTACACATTTACAGGGGGCAAGGCAGTAGGGTACCGTAACTTATTTGCCATACCATGGACTTCATTCATGGCCGAGGATAGTCTTTTCTTCATAAATGGCGTCCTTCATCTTCGAGCGGAGCTTACCATCAAACACTGACTTATCTGTTTAGGTGATTGTCGAAGCAGAAGTTCGATTATCTACCCCCGCGACCATTTTCATTTTGTTTGTATGTGTTTGCGTTTTACCGTCCTTGTCCAAACTTGGAGAAGGCATTGTAATAACTAGATACGATTTAGCGCTCTCTGTTTGGGGAGGGAGCTTAAACATGAAAGGTCTAATAGCTGTACCATACTGGGAAAGGTCTAATAGCTCAGTTTTTATTGGCTATGGTTGTTTCATTTCGTATGGTATTGGCCGTGGCTGACTCCATATTCTTCAGGTGTGGGTGCTTATGGTTTTGGTGGTGTTTGAGTGGTTGTGACTTGAACTTTTAGATTAAAGAAAACCACAAAGATCAAATTTGATAGAAACATGACGGAATCATATCGTTGTTGATTAAAGTAAATAAACTAGTGATTTGTCAAATTCTTTACTCAATTTTGTTCCATTAATCTTGGGCGTTAGCAACACGAGCACAATCTCATCCCTTTTTAACTTTTTTATTTTTTGAAGAAACGATATTACTAAGGGGATGAAAGAGTGAACTAAGCTTTACACGACTAGCCATAATAATGTGGTAATCTCACCCGTTAACTTTGCAACACAAATTTTACATGGCTGTAGAAGTCCAAGTCACTTATGAATCCGATTGTTGTATCCACCTTGGTCCTTGAATGAATTGACGAACAAAGATGAAATTAACCCCTCTTTTCATTTACATATTAATTTTTATATTTTCTGCTCTTGAGGTTGTAAGTAACATTCTTTCAAAGTGAACTCAACGTTAATCAATCTGTAAGTCAATCGATTTAATTAGACGATCCCTTGATCGACACCTCCCCTGATTACAATGAACTTGGATTAACTAGCTTGTCATCAAGCCTATGTGTTGATGCAATTCTTGAACTTCTGAAATGAAAGCTTTGACAAATAGTTGGTAAGGTTGTGTGTCATATTAGCATTAAACATGTTTCTCTAGCTTCCATTACTAATTCTTTATGTGAGCGATCTTTATACACATTAGATAGAGATTCAGATTTTACTTGCCCAATAAGACCATGGTTATTAGTGAGTTCATCAAAATAGAACAAGTACGTGTCCATAATTTCTTAAAAAAAATGTGATATCTGATACATTGTATTGTGTTAAATACAATAAGGCACATACTTCACTAAGATAGGTACTTCTAGACCAAGTATCGATCATCATTTACCTTACGATGATGAATGATCTTAGTATCTAAATATTGGTTAATCATTTGTGTGCTCAACCAATGATCTTCATCCAAAATCCTATTGATGGATAAGAATCACGTTGGCGTATTGCTCGATATGCAGCTCGAGACAATATTTGTCTTTCAATACTTTATAATCTTTCTAAACTCCTCACCACTTGACGTGGAAGAGACTCAATCTAATATCAACTAATGATCTTCTACCATAAACCTTCCAGGGCTTGCTTTTGAATCCTTCAGGGATTTTCTACACTTTAGACACTTTACTTTAGGAATTTGTACAGAGCTGATTCTATGTGTACTTCAAAGAATTACTTATGGACATATGCTTCGAGCACAGGTTATTGTCAAAAAGGTATAATGAGTTGGTTGTTCAAGACTCTTTGGCTTTCATTGTTCAATGTGCGAGTTATGTATCCAAAATGGGGCAAAGTCTACTTGCTCGAACTTACCAAGTTGAATCATTAACTGTTGAGGTGGTGAGTCTTAGACAAGAGATTATAGGACACAAGCACAAGAATAAAGAGTTGCACAGACTTGCAACTAATTACTTGGCTAACATGAGAAGAAAGCTTGACCAATTGCAAGAATCCCAAAGTCGATTCAAAATGACCACCAAAGGTTCGTGGGTAGATTTCGATGGCACTGGTGCCTCTCTCCATGAGTTTTGTCAAATATTCGGGCTTTTCACAAACCAACCTTCGTGAAAGCTCCATTATTGTAGCTATAACTCATGTATATGCACATGTATAGAAAAATTTCCTCTCTTTTATTGAACTTATTATCATTTATTTATATATGCTTGAAATTTCTAGTTCGACTTGATAGATATGAATTCTTTGGCATTTGGAATCCATGAAAGGCATTTCATGCCCAAGATCTCAATAGTAACCAAATTGAGTTTTGATAAGTTCATCATTTTCTTATTCAAAAAAAAAAGTTAAGGGTATGAGGGAACTTCTGATAATCAATTCATTCCATATAAATATATGTCCACTCAAAGTGTTAGAACTTCAAGTTTGTAACATTATTTATATTTTGAACTTCGTGTCAAAATATTATACATATTTATATGAAGTTTATTCCCTTGATCTACATCATTAGAACCTTTAAGTTCATATTTCTAAAATTCTTTCCCATATTTAATTGTACATGGATTAAGGAACTCGTATTCCTCATTTACATGAATCAAGAAACTTATGTCCTTCATTTAATAGAATATATGGATTAAGGTGCTTACAGCTATCATTTAATTAAGTTGAGGAACTATTGGTCTTTCAATTGATAAAAAAAAAAAAAAATCATGCTCTATTGATCAAGGAACTTTAGGTTCGATCTTTTTATATAATGAGCATCAAGGAACTTCAAGTAGGGTGGGCATAAAAATCGTGGAACCACTAAACCAAATCAAACCGCGACAAAATAAATCGTAAAAAACAGTGTTTATAAAAATAAAAAAAAATGTCAACTTAGGTTCAAGAACCGAACTAAACTGTTTATACTAGTTCCCGGTTATGGTTTTCATGCTGACGGAACAACTCAGAACTGGACTGAACCATGAATATAATAATCACTTAAATTAAATAGTTGAATTGGGTGTTTATTGTTTCACGTAGTTTATGTTAGCTCAGATTTGTTGAATTTTGGTTTACTTTGTGTGTTTAGGAAGATTTGGGTTCTCTCTTGTTGTTGCAGAGACTCAGTGATCATAGGATTTGAGTATTTTTTGTTTGCTTGAACTTGAACGGTTAATGTATTTTACTTAAAAGCTCGGTACCTAAAAAGATAAACAAGGGAAAGGAACAAATAGAGTAGGTATGTAACTCATAATTCTACATCAAAACGAAGGACTACAGATTTTTTATTTATTATTTGCAAAGGACATTTTGTTTGCTTGGTGCAAAGGACATTTGCATTTTGATTTAGTATTTGCAAAGGATTTGTTTTGTTTGTAACTTTGTATAACCATTTTAGAAAACATATTTGGATGCAAGCATGCAAAAAACAAGAAAAAAGAAACAAGTAAACTTGGAAATACCATTTGATTTGGTATTCAAATAATTTCGTATTCGGAATTGTAAATCAGAAAAAACCGAACCAGAATCTGTGTAAACCGAACCGTACGATTCTGATGATAAATTAAGCAGAACCGCACCAAACCGAATCGTTGATATTTCCCGAATCCGGTTCCGATTCCGATTTGAGGGTGGAACCGCTCCGACCGCACAATGCCCTAACCTAACTCGTGGAACCGCTCCGACCGCACAATGCCCTAACCTAACTCCAAGTTCTATTATATACCCATCATAACAAAATGTAGTACACTAAATAAATCATTGCAAATGGCGACATATAATTTCACCCATTGTAAATAAATTGCTTTAAATAATAAATTTTGTGACAAGGAATTTAATCCAGCACCATTCACATAATCATCAAAACTTAAAAATAATGACTGTTATGATGAGAAGGGCGACAATGCTGCACCATATATCTATAGTATAGGAAGGGCGATAAATCACACCTTTCACCTTATAATATATATAATATAGGATGAGTGATAATACTGCAGCAATCACATTAATAACAAAATTAATATATATAATAAAACAAAGACAAAGAGTAGGAAATTGTCTCCTCTTTTTTCTTCTCCTTCATCAACGATTGAGGATCCTCTTCAAATTCTCTTTGTAAGGATCCTAGGGATTCTCACATCATATCCGTTTATTGTACATCGTGCGGCTAGCTTTCATTAGTTACAATTTTGTGTTTAATTTTAAATACAAAATTTGAAATAATTTCTGACCGCACGATATACAATGAACATATAAAATATGAAGAGCCCTAAGATCCTCACCAAAAAATCCTGATAGAATCCAAATCCCTAAATCACTACCCAAGTTTTGTTTCTTCCTTTCTAGTTGGTCAAACAAGTACCAACTCTCCCTTTTCCGCCTTTTGCCGATACTTTGATTCAGTCTTGTATTCTTTCTTTTCTTCTTTATCATTGAATGTTGCATTATCTTTTTAAGTTGGCGTTGCACCACTATTCGTCATTCTTTTTGCACTACGAAACTATGAACAAGTAGAGGTCAATACATTTGCACCTATTGATTAAAAATAGGGGTAAAAATTGAGGACTTCTGCACCTAATAGTTAGGAGTGGCGAATATTGAAATTGCATCTAAAAATAGCGTCGCTATTAATAAATAGGGGCAAATAAGCACTTACTTCCGCCCTTAATAGTAACATTAATAGGGGCATTTATTGTTTCGCCTCTATCACAATCAATAGAGACAAATCTATATTTCTGCCTCTAATAAAGATTAATAGGGACAAATCTTTATATCCGCCTCTAATCCACCGCTCCTAATAATCACTATTCTTGTAGTGATGTTTGTGCTATTTTTAAAATTAAGAAAATTAGTCCTATTGAGATATGAAGATAAAGTTTTCTTATCTATGAGATTTCAGCCGAGAGTTGTGAGAGGCAGAGAGTGCTTCATTGGATTCATGACGTTGTGCTTCCAATTACACGAGAGCGTATTGTACTGATAACGTATTGCAAAACAAATGATATATATATATATATAGTGGCATATAAAGTAAATAAGGCACTTACAAGGTTCAAACAAGTGAGCCTACGTCCTCGGGATATCAACAGTAGTTTCTTTAAATTATCTAAAATAATAGAAGCACAAAGATAACTCTAACTATTTTTCTCTATTCTCTCTGGCCTTGGTACAGCTTACATGAATTTCTCTGTTGGGTTGTGTTATCTCTGGAACATTTACTTGAGATGGTTGTATAAGCAAATAGATGAGCTAGTATGGCTCACCACCATCCCAGGCTTTGATGTTTTTCATGCATGAATCCAATATCATTATATGGAGACATCCACAGTTAAACAAAAGGTTCATTCATGGCAGTTTAACAAAACCCATTTATTTGAAAAAAATATAAATAAAAATTTCGAGAAAAACAACCCATTTCTTTGACCAAAATGATATGCTCGGTTTCGTTGAGATGTATTTTAATTATCTTGTTTGGAAGTTCTTTTAAAATGATTAAAAGCGCTTTTGGCAAAAGTGTTTTTCCAAAATTCACTTGCAACATTACCAAAGATTGGTTCCGAAAGCACTTTCATCAAAAGCGCTTTTAATCGTTTCAAAAACACTTCCAAACAAGTCATTCTTACTGAAGCCTCTTATGACATCGATTTTCAATTTAAACTAGCTCACAATTTTTAAGTAATGACCAACAATTTTGAAAGAAGTAAAAATCTAACTAGAAGTGCTAGAGCCAATTCCAACAGACCCACTGACATAAAATTGCCAAATCTCATTTCAAAGGTGAAGTCTGGGAGCACATTAACATGACTACAACAATAAATCAAATAAAAACCTATTTTTGATTACAGGACACAAATGCCTCTCACAGCGGACATACATGAATCAGAACGAAAGGATGGCGACGATAAATGTACTTTTGACACCGCGTCAAGTGGATCTATTCAGTTCCAGCAATCTTCTTCTTCAGCGCTTCAATGTCTGTAGCTAGTTCTTTTCTGCTTGACTGAGGGTGATACCAAATACAAAATGCACTTGTTAGAATTATCGAGTGCTTAGATGCAGAAAGAAAATATGTTATAACCATTAAAATCGTTGATGGATGGACGGGGGAATTGCGTGAATGACATGACCAAGAGAAAACAGGGTACAAGATCCTATAACGGGGCAAATATGAAAAGAAAAACAGATCTTATTTCCTGTAAAGGAATGCATCCTGCTTTTAGAAAACAGAAATAGGTCAACTTTCCGTTGGGAGTTTTAAACTAACCTTGAAGAGTAGGTAACGGTAGACAAACCATCCAGTGTATCCTAGCCCTACCAACTCCAGGACCTTTGGAAGCTGAAGGCCAATTCAGAGTAGTTCAATTAATTCAATGACACGCACAAAGTTGTAAGTTGAAAAATAGATTCATCATTTTCCATAATCAAATGGACTCAAAATTGAAGAAGCTAGAGGTATGTGGTTTCCAGAGAAATCACTTACAAGTGGCACTGAATTGACGGCGCCAACAACTATTGAGGACAACCACACAGCGACTATCGCCCCACCTCCATATAGAAGTAGTGTAGACTTATTTTCAACTGCATCCCACTGGTAAGAAGAATATAAAGGCAATTATTTTTAAACCAACTATTGGATTCACTTCATCAAGGAAAGTCATAACAAAATAGCTGTAAGTAGCAGAAACTTAGAAAATGATTGTCATAAGATTCAATACAAAGGAGAACAAAAAGCTCTTCTTACCTTCTCCTTCAAGTCTGATAAAAGTTCATCAGTGTCCACGGATGTGGATGTCTCGTCTGAAGATGAAGCTCTGGCCGGAAGAGAAAGCCTCCGGGACCCTTTGAAAGAAAAACAATCATTGCTTAAGCTTATAATTAACACATTCTTAACAGTTTATATAAAGAGTGAAAAAGTGATAGAAAAACTAAGTATATCAATGATTTGCTCTAAGCTTAATCAATTATTTTTATCTTTCAAATGTTCTGCCAAACCGAAAAGACAAAAATTCACTCCAAAGGTTTTTAAAAATATCATCTTTGTTTGCATGTGTTGGATTGCGCATAAGTGCTCTAGAGTTGCAGCAAGTTTGGAGCAATATATGAGATCGGTCAATTCCTACTCTACTATATGACTGTTGCCTTTTCACAGAACGGCATACTTGAGTCCCACAACCTATATCAACAACTATCAAATAAACATGACATGCGTCAACTTGGCTGCGAAGGCGTTATTTCCACTTCACAGTTTGAGCACCAAGGTTCCCTTCTCCTACCATTTGATCAAAGCTATGAAAGGTATTGAAGTGGAATTGGAGCCTGGAAGCAAAAAATAGCGGTTTTAAGTTCATTTACTTGGAATGCTGTCAATGAACCAAATCAACTATAAGCCTAAATGCTTGGATACCTAAACACATGTTAAAAACCAAAAACATCTGACACTCATTCCCACCCTTAAATTCTATTGAGACTAGTTCCGTATGAAACTAAAGACGGAATCTTGAAGCCCCATTCTAAAGTAAGTTACTATCGCAATAATCCAACTTAACCAACTAAGATACATCCATTCCTTCTCGTAACTTCTGCATACCTAGTATATCCACCAGATTCCTCCTAATCAATGCCTCTCAAATAAAACTTTAAGCACCAGCACAGCAATGCAGGACAGTTATCTTAGTCTCAATCAACACCCTACTTTGAAAAAATCGAAACAGCAAGCTTCAAAACCTCTGCTTTAACAACCAGAACCAAGATTTTACCTTTCCTCTACATCTATTAGCTGGAGAAATATAGAAAAACAACAGAATAAAAATTCTTCCTTCATGAATTACTACAATTTCCAAAACATTAACAACTAAAAGCAGGGAACATACTAGCAGATAATTCCATTGAGACCCACATAACAAATTTCAAAATAAATAAAAATCACAAACAAATTTCCCTCCCACCCACATTTCCTCAGCAACCCAAAAGAGCAAGTGAAAAAAAACCATGTTGGTTAAGAAATAAACTTAAAAAATACAAGCTTGAGAAGTAGCTCACCTGAGAAGGATTTAAGAGGGAAGGAAGAAGGGGAGGAGGAGAGGCGAGGAGGGAGGTAAGGTAAGGCGGAGTAGCAGGTGGGTTTGGTGGGGAAACGTGGGATGAAGACGGCGGTGGCCGCCATGGTTGAGGCTGTCGCTGCCATGAGTATCGAGTCGTATCGTCAGCTGCTTGACTTTGTTGATTGCTTCGGTTGCCTGCAACGATTTGTTTATTTTCCCTCAAAGTGTTGGGTGTAGGTTCGTTCGTTATCCTCGCAGGGTACCTCAGTCTCATTGGAGAGCTTGACACGTGGCATAATAAACCTTTTTGATTGGGTGGTTCCCTATCTGAAATCCACGTTTGAGGTCTCCTTTTGTCAAAGCTCAAAACAAAATACTCTCTCTTTTACTTGAAATGCCTCTTTTTCTGGTTAATGTTATGAAAGAGCAAAGATGCTAAATTTTGAGATTCTTGGATGCCACACAAGTTGTGTGCAGCTATATGTTTGTTTCTCTTATTATGCAATTAGATATGTTGCTGAGCTAACAACTCTAAGACCGAGATAATATGTAAGTCAAATTTAAAGGAGCTTGATATGTGAGCCACCTGGATTTCAGCTACCTTGACCATGAGTACTTATGAACCCATTAGATCATGCATTTGAACTATAATGTATGACATTACAATAAATTCGTAAGTTTATGTATATAATTGTAATGTTTTAAATTTGAGGTACCTAAACTTTAAGGTGTAAACTGTAATTTAGATCAAAGGTATTTCGGATTTCCCAAGACACACACTTAAAAGAGAATCCCAAAACTAAAAATGCTAGGTCATGTTTAATTATTTTATATAATCTTTTTTAAGTTGAAGGGCAGTGAGTTCATACTTGAACCCTCTCTAACAATAAAACGTTGAAAAATATTACTAAACTAATAACTAATCGGTAAGTATAGTTAAGTTGTCCTATGTTTCTACGCAAGATTATCATGATATTATTCAATTTAATCATAATAGTTCACCCCTAAAAAATTTAACTAGTATTCAATCTAGCTATAATAATCTAGTTACCTATTGTGTTCGAATCAAATACTGAGTATTAGAGAATTTGGAAATCCTCACTTAGGCACCTAGGTTGTGCGTCCACCATATGACAGTATAATGACGAGACATTATTTACATATTATGAATATAGTTAGGTTAACGTTGTCAATATACTATCTGCCTGGTCTTGCACAAACCATGTACACAACGGAGGTGAACGTTGAATACACGTGTGAGAAAAAAGAGTAACGCGCAAGGTTTGAAGTGTCAACTATTTGTTCCAAATGATTGTTTAGGTTATTGTTTCTGTAAAACCAACCCAATTCAAGAAAGTATATGGGCTTCTTTGAGAGGCTTGGGCTGTTAATGAACCACTACATAGGCCCAATTGAGTCTGTTTTTGTTTTTGTTTTTTTGTTTTGGTTTGTCGAACCCCAATTGAGTCATTGACACACCTCAAAAATATGTCTTAACAACAGAAGCAACAATTTTAAATCGTAATCAAGGACGCCCCAGTTATGATTAGTGACCTTATTAAAGAAATATAATGAAAAAGACTGTCATGCTGGCAGTGAGCAGTTTTTCTGCAAGACTACAAGCTAATTTCATGTGTTGAGGTTTGTTAATATAAATGAAAAACACAAATTTGGATCATTGGTTAGCCTAGAACTCTTAACTCAAATGGTACTTAGTTATGACAGAAATTAGGAAGGTGGTACAACAATTGCTCAAAACTAATTTTAATGCACCGATGATTTCTAATTAACAAGTGTAATTCTAAAAGACACTAGGCACTAGTCGGGTAGTATGCTGAGGTCTAGCATCTCGGCCAATTTACATGAATATATAATATAAATAAGTGACTATTTATACTTTTTTTTTAGTATAATGATATATTTTACACTAGAGAGATACTGAGTGACAGTGCCTATTATACTTCAAAAAAAAAAAAAATACTTGTATTGGGAATAAACAAAGATAAAAAAATGGAATAAAAGCCAATGAGCTTAGTAAATATTAGACCTGGCATTCGTGTCGTGTTTCTCGTGTTTGTGTCGTTTTCGTGTCATACCCGATAGCTTAACGGGTCGTGTCGTGTAATACCTGTTAAAGTAAACAGGTAATATGACCCGACCCGAAATCAACCCGTTAATATTATCAGGTAATATGACCCAACCCGTTACCCGTTAAGAAAATTATATTTTAAATCAATAAAAATGAAAAGAAAAACATAATTTGACCCAAAAAAATGTAAACCATAATATTAAATTAGTATATACATACTAAATTTCGGAGTTGACCCCTTAATGAAAGTTGTAAAGCTTTTCATTACGAGTGATTACATTTTTCACACTTATTATTATTAATTTTTCACTCAAATAAATAACATTGTTCATGAGATTTGGAGGGTTTTAAAAATCTACACTTATTTATACTTTCATCAAGTATAACATAAGATTTTATGGTATCCACTAGTGTAAATATTTTAAATTGAAGATCGAATTCATTCATTGTATTCATATAGGGTCAATGAGTGTAGCTGTAAAAAATCATCAAAATCGGAGTTAAAATAACCGTTAAATCGTAATTTTTCGTTTATAACCGTCGAAAAGTTTTGTCTCATTACTTGATCTTTGAATGTTTGTTTTTTTTGCAATTTTTGGCGTATGCGATCTCGAAGCATATATTAACAAGTTTGACGGTTGGATCGTTGAAATTAGTTTCGTAGGATGCGTATCCCATCAAAACAATAGATTCACTAACACTAAAGAGTTTATTTATACTTTCATCAAGTATAACATAAGATTTTGTGGTATCCACTAATGTAAATATTTTAAATTGAAGATCGAATTCATTCATTGTATTCATTTAGGGTCAAGGAGTGTAGCTGTAAAAAATCATCAAAATCGGAGTTACAATAACCGTTAAATCGTGATTTTTCGTTTATAACCATGGAAAAATTTTGTTTCATTACTTGATCTCTGAATGTTTGTTTTTTGCAATTTTTGGCGTATGCGATCTCGAAGCATATATAAACAAATTTGACGGTTGGATCGTTGAAATTAGTTTCGTAGGATGCGTGTCACATCAAAACGATAAATTCACTAACACTTAAGAGTTTATTTATACTTTCATCAAGTATAACATAAGATTTTGTGGTATCCACTAGTGTAAATATTTTAAATTGAAGATCGAATTCATTCATTGTATTTGTTTAGGGTCAAGGAGTGTATCTGTAAAAAAACATCAAAATCGGAGTTAAAATAACCGTTAAATCGTGATTTTTCATGTATAACCGTCGAAAAGTTTTGTCTTATTACTTGATCTCTGAATGTTTTTTTTTTTGCAATTTTTGGCGTATGCGATCTTGAAGCATATATAAACAAGTTTGATGGTTAGATCGTTGAAATTAGTTTCGTAGGATGCGTATCCCATCAAAACGATAGATTCACTAACACTTAAGAGTTTATTTATACTTTCATCAAGTATAACATAAGATTTTGTGGTATCCACTAGTGTAAATATTTTAAATTGAAGATCGAATTCATTCATTGTATTCATTTAGGGTCAAGGAGTGTAGCTGTAAAAAATCATCAAAATCGGAGTTATAATAACCGTTCAACCGTGATTTTTCGTTTATAACCGTCGAAAAGTTTTGTCTCATTACTTGATCTTTGAATGTTTGTTTTTTGCAATTTTTGGCGTATGCGATCTCGAAGCATATATAAACAAGTTTGACGGTTGGATCGTTGAAATTAGTTTCGTAGGATGCGTATCACATCAAAACGATAGATTCACTAACACTTAAGAGTTTATTTATACTTTCATCAAGTATAACATAAGATTTTGTGGTATCCACTAGTGTAAATATTTTAAATTGAAGATCGAATTTATTCATTGTATTTATATAAGATCAAGGAGTGTAGCTGTAAAAAATCATCAAAATCAAAGTTAAAATAACCGTTAAATCGTGATTTTTCATTTATAACCGTCGAAAAGTTTTGTCTAGTTACTTGATCTCTAAATGTTTGTTTTTTGCAATTTTTTGTGTATGCAATCTCGAAATATGTATAAACAAGTTTGACGGTTGGATCATTGAAATTAGTTTCATAGGATGTGTATCCTATCAAAACGATACATTAACTAATACTTAAGAGCTTATTTATACTTTCATTAAGTATAACATAAGATTTGTGGTATCCACTAGTGTAAATATTTTAAATTGAAGATCAAATTCATTCATTGTATTCATATAAGGTCAAGGAGTGTAGCTGTACAAAATCATCAAAATCAGAGTTAAAATAACCGTTAAATCGTGATTTTTCGTTTCTAACCGTTGAAATGTTTTGTCTCATTACTTCATCTCTGAATGTTTGTTTTTTGCAATTTTTTGGAGTATGCGATCTCGAAGCATGTATAAACAAGTTTGACGGTTGGATTGTTGAAATTAGTTTTGTAGGATACGTATCCCGTCAAAACGATAAATTCACTAACACTTAAGAGTTTATTCATACTTTCATCATTTTGATGGGTTATGCATTGATGTTATACTTAATGAAAGTATAAATAAACTTTAAGCGTCAGTGAATCTTATCGTTTTGATGACTTGGAATAAATATATTAATTATTTATATATTTGAAGTGTTAATTAGACTATGTTTCAATTAGTATGTGATGATATTTAATAATAAAATTACATTTATGTTTTTTATTACGTATTTTATTTTTATTCAAGTTAAAATGTTATAAGAGATAAAAAAAAGAAAAAAAAAGATGGTTATTTTTTTTCTTTGGGTTAAACATTAGGCGGGAAATGGATGGATATAGGTTGCAAAATTTCCCAAACATTAGGTGGGAAATGGATGAAACTCTTGAAATATTAGGCGGGAAATTAATTATTATAATTTTTTTTTATGTTTTTGGTATTTTTAAATTACTTGATATTTTTATTTTTAATGTGTTTTATGATTTTTAATCTCAATCCTTGCCTATAATATACTATAAAAATAAATAAATAAATAAAACTTAAATTTTAAAATTTATATAGAATAATAATAGAATAATAATTAATAAACAATATATACATATTCATTATATCTATTGCATTTTATAGTAAGTTTTTTTTAGTAGTTTAAAAAATTAAAATCATCAAAATAGCATTTTTCTTATCGTGTCGAAACAGGTTACCCGCGTGTCACTTTCGTGTAAACCTGTTAAGGACCCGTTATTAACGGGTTATTATCGTGTGACCCGATAATGACCCGATTAGTTATCGTGTTGACCCGAAACCCGTTATTTTCGTGTCGTTTACGTGTCGTGTTAACGGGTCGTGTAATAAATTGCTAGGTCTAGTAAATATACAATTTAAAAGCCAAAAGCCAATAAGCTAAGTTAGCAAATTAACAAATTACAAATATAAGGAAGAGTTTCCACAACTACTTGTTCTAATTCAAAAGCCTCCTTATTTTGATTTAGTAAGCATTAATTATTTAATTAGAAAAAAACTTAATTAGTTAATGAAAAAAAACTTGAAACCGCCTAGTGTGTCAACTAGACTGCCTAGCGGCCGTCTAGACCTCCTGGATCGTCTAAGTTGCCGCCCAGTTCTTCCGATTTTAGTAACTATTTTTACAACTTTATTGTCCGTAAACAATACACCCGAATTTGAATTTTAGTATAAAAATAATTTGTACAAAATTATCACAGACTCTCACTATCAAATACCTAAGTGCCGACTAGGCCCATTTTTAAAACACTTTTAACAATTACCTCTTGACCTTCCGTCCCTTTGATGTTGTTATTAAACAGTTGACTAAGCCAATTCTTTTGGCGATAAAATTGGAAATGGAAATGGACCTTTTGACCACTGACCAACATGCTTGATTAAATATGAAATGGAGTGACAACTTTATTCTATAAAAAAATTGCAATTTAGTAAAATTTCCACAGATTAAATCTTTATTATTGCCCTATTTATTTATTCATTGTTGTGGTTGGATATTGGAATCTTTACCAATTTCTTAATTTTAAGTATGGGATATGACATTTGAAACAAACCACTACAAAGGCCAACTCAAATCATGGGCAGCTTCCCTTCTACAGTTGTATTAAACTATGCTAAATCTCTTTACATAAAATTATAATAAGTCTTGAGGAGAAAAAGAGAGAGAAAAGAAAGAAATACGCAGCTGTATGCACTATGAAACATGAAATCAAGGGACTATATTTTTGTTTCTCAATGCATAACTAAAATGTATATTTTTGTACGAGAACTTATATGTCACAAGTGATTTATTGTATATTTTTGTGTCTTTGTCTCATTTTTCACATAAAAAGTGATATATGTAACCCTGTAATAAGTAAATTCTTCTGCTTTGCTTGTCCTTCCTTTTATTCTTTTCCCTTTTTTATCTTAATTTTTTCTTTTTTGAGTTTCTTTGTGCCAAGAGGGTTGCCTAAAATAATGCTCAACTGTAGACTTTAGAAGGTCCAGAGTTTCTGTCTTGTATTGTGGAACTATAACCCTCCAAAGCATTTGCTAGCACAAGCAACCAAGCCACTCCCTGTCTTTCCTTCATCAACTAATTCAACCAACTAGGAATTTAAAAGAAACAAAAACTAAAAACAAAAATTGACAATTGTAATAGTAACATAACATCTTTTTTTATGATCAACAATTAAAATAACATCTTAAACAACTCATCCATTGGACACCTTCTTATTTGGTGCCCAACTAGCATGGACTTTCCATATGCATAGAATACATTCCACAAACAACAACCAGAACTCTTCCAAATCCCATATCTTCCTCTCCCCCATTTCTCCTCCATCAACCTCTCCAATACATCCCCAACGCCTGCCCTCTATTTCCTAGGAAAAACTCCAAAAACATCGCGACGAAACGAGTATGTTTTTGGAGAATTCAGACTCATACAGCAGGCTGTCATTTTGCAGAATATTCATTTGGTGATGTGATTTTGGTTTACCTTCTCAAAACCTAAGTCAAGATTACATATCTCTTGATTTCTTGGGCATATTCTGCAGACACCTAATACCTCTTTCATTTCACCGTGCAAATTGTTTATTGCCTTTTAAATTGTGGAGTTTTTATAGATTCTTTATTTGTTTATGAATTGTGGAAGCTTTGTATAATAGGAACTTTCATGGATGTGGAATACAGATGGATATATGCGATTTCAATCCAAGAAGAATTTAACAACAAAATCACAAGGAGACTTCCAGGGTTGCATTGATTGATGGAGTTCTTCAACTGGTACATAATCTGGCTGATGATCTTATTTTCTCTGTCATCGCCATCACCGTCATTCATGCAAGCCTCCAATCGCTATGATCCTTTGTCCTTGACAAATTTTCTCCATGATTATGCAAATGCAAGCCTAAGGAACCTGCACACTGGCACGCTGTACAATATTTCTCTCCCGGCTAATTTTTCTGGCATGGAAGCTTCATTTGTTAGGATCCTTAGTGCAAAGTTTTGGAGTAGAGGTGCAAATTTCAGTTCATTTTATATCCCACCAAAGGTTATACCATTACCTTCTGGCAGAAGGTTAGCTATAGTGTTTGAAAATTTAGGCAATTGGTCTTCACTTTACTACAAAGTATCAAATTACACATTGGTTGCTCCTGTTGTTGGATTCATGGCTTATGATTCTCCAAATGCAACTGTAATTGGCAACCAGAAGCTCACGTTCACTGCCGACGGTGACCCCATCACAATCCGGTTTCCTCACATTGATGCTGCGCAAGGGGAAAATATGACACGAAAATGTGTCCAATTTGGTGATTGGGGGACCTTTGAGATCACGAACATGACTAGTGAAAATGAGTGCATTACACGTGGTATAGGGCATTTTAGCATTGTTGTTGCATCCCCGCCAACACCAGCACCGGCGCCAGGGAAGAAAAAGAGGAACCGGAAATGGTTTGTGGTTGGAATTGTGTTTGGGTTAGCATTTTTAGGGTTGGTAATGATAGTCACATTCAAGTTACTGACGAAGAGGAAACTTAAATCTATGGAGAAGCAGTCCGAAAAAGATGTGGCGTTTGATACATTTTGGGTTGGGAGAAGTAAAATGCCTTCTGCATCCATGACTAGAACTCAACCCTACCTTGAACATGAATATGTTCCTTGACCCAAGTTTTATTTTTACTTCTTTTCCTTTGTGTGCTTCTTTCCTTTCCATACAAATTTGTAATAGCGAAGTTAAATTAATTTATGAACTTTAGAACGATGACAGAAACATTATTTCCAAGTTTGTAAGGTCGTACCAATGTGGCTGTTGCATCTTTATTCTTATTTCTCTTATCACATGACTAACAAGTGAGAGGCAACATGGTTTACTTCGCTCCCAAATATATATGGGCTTCTGCAAAATTTGGTAAGTACTTTTTTAAGTTCAATTGAATCCAAAAATTTCACGCATGTATGCTTTATTACTTGGCTGGGTTTCAGAGAAGGGACGGCACCTGGCTTTTGTACCTATAACATTCATCAGATAAAATGTAGAAGCCAAATTTAAAGGCAGAATATAATTTGTAGTTTGCAGTGTTTGAAATTGTAAAAGAGCTACATTCTACATAAACCACCAACCCGATCAACCACCATCGAATAATTTTCGTTGTTTAATGAGAAAATGACCTGGTTTAGCATATAGCTTTATGGCCTATTGTATTCATGACCAGTGAATAGTGAATCCAAAAACCAAGATTCCAGACGGCGTTTTCAAGAATAACCTCATTGTCAACCCGCAAAACGCTGGGTCGGCACCTTAATTATACTTTCTTTACATTAGATTTCCATGCATGTGCCAGTGAATAGGCACATGTTCATTGTTTAGGTATGTAGGAGAAACGATGCAGACGTGGGTTAAGTTTAGTTGCGTGTGGCAATATGTCCGTCCTTTTGCGCTCAAGTTTGCATTTTCTTTCTCATCAATTATAGTAGCTTGGAAAAATATATAATAATAATATAAAAATTATAGAAAAAAAAAAAGACAATTTTGGTTTTATAGTTGTTTTTTTTTTTTTTAAGAAACGATATTGTCTACACTATATGGGTGGGGAGTGAGCTGATGAGTCCATATTATACCATATACTTTACCCTAATTTTAGTATTAATTTATGGGTTATTTTGGTAGAATTTTGATACTTTGTTATGCATTTTCAAGGTAGGACATTCGATTTCCTCTGGAGAAAAAATAATCAAACAGATGAATTTTAGAGTGATTTCAATTGGAGGATGTTCATGAGTCTTTCAAGATAATTCTATCAAAATTTCAGATTTTTCTACCAAGTCATTTGACTGTGGCGATGAAATAAAGGCCCAACGTGCAGCTTTCCCAGTTTGACATTTCTAAATGTTTTGGACATTTTGAAGACGAAGATGGCATATTTGGAGGAAGATTCATTCTGAGGATTTGTAGGGAACGCCTCAATCTTTAAAAAGAGACATTTTGAGACCAAATTGGAGTTGATTTGGTCGGTCAAAAGTTTGATTTTTCGAGAAGTTCGAATTTCAATTTAAATAGAAAACCTTTTATTTCCTAGTTATCTTATTCTATTATATTTCCTAGTTTTTAGAAGATTTTTTCTAGTAAGGATTTTATGTTGCAGTAGTATCAATAAGGCGTATTAGCCATTAGGGTTGAGAGGGGAGAAAGCATCAATACTTTGCTAGGCTTGGAGAGCTTTTGATGACTCAAGTTTATTTTCAAGATATTTTCTATTCATGTTTTTAATAACATTTTATTTTATGATTTTTAGTAACTAATTATGTTTGTTAGGGCGAGGTCACGAGCCTTAGCAAGAATATGTAGTTTCTTTTCAATTTGCTTATGATACTATGCATGCAAGTTTTGAATTATTAATCACCAGTTTAAACTATCTAATTGTCTTGATGATTGGCCACCATTAGGATTTTTTTTTTTGAGTATATCGATATTTTTACACTAAGGGGAGGGGAGTTCGGCTAAACCACACAATAAACAGCCTAATTTGGTATCAAATTCGCCATCCACGAGATTTGAACCCAAGACCTCTCACTTCCAAGTGAAAAAGAATACTACCAGACTATAGTACTGAGTGGCAGGATATTTGGAAAAGTAATTTGATGCTAGGAATACATAAATCATTCCTTCAAAACCTTTTATCATAAAACAGGGCTTATGCATCGTGTCTTTCCTTCACACCCTCGAACAAAATGGTCTAGTTGAGCAAAAACAGTGTCATATTTCCACCGTCACTCACCCATTCTTAAATATTGATCATGCCTTGTCCTCCCTTTGGGTGGAAACTGCCTTCACTACCACATTTATCATCAATCTTCTCCTGTCTGTTGTCATTGGTTAGTCTAGTCCTTATGTCGGTCTTTTTGGTCGTCACCCAAATATGTCCTCTCTGCGTACATTTGGTTGTCCATGTTACCCACACCTAAACTACTAACAAATTGGAATCTTGTTCCAAACAATATGTTTTTGTAGGTTACAACTTGCAATTTAAAGGCAATCAGATTCATATATCTCAATATCTTACCTATGACGAAATTGATTTTCCTCTTGGTTGTATTGCTGCCCTTGCAGCACCATCTACTATGCCTCTTCTTCTGGAACCAAGTCAAGCCTTATCTCAGCAGGCCCTTGCACGATAACCCATATTGTCTCATTCTCTTCTTGCAGCTCCTGCTCACCTGGGCCCAACCCATTCTACCACGTCTTTTGCTCTTGGACCCACACTGCAGTCCACCGCTCTAGGTTTTGTAGCCCATCATGAAAACCACCCTCACGTGCTCTTATAACCCAGCTCGTTCCTGGCTAATGTGCCTCCATCTGGGTCTATTATCTCTAATGTCTCTCAAGCCCCTGCCATACAACCTGCTTGTCCTGCTTCTTCTAATGGGTCGTCTTCACCTATCCAACCATTATGGTCCGTGTCTGTGCAGTCTCATCCGGCCTTACCTCAGTCTCTTCATCCCATGCAGATCGGTCCCGTACTAGTCATTCCGCACCCAAACAATACACCGATGGCACGGTTCATTATCATCTTCCTCATGCCCTCACTGCTTTTCTTGAAAATGGTACATTGTTTCTTGTTCCATCTCATCCCACTCAAAATTTAGTTGGTTGCAAATGAGTAATACAGATGGTTCAATTGAGCATTATAAGGCTTGCTTGGTTGCTAAAGGTTTTCATCAACAATATGGGTTTGATTATGATGAGACGCTCAATCCGGTTGTTAAGCCTGCCACTATTCACCTTGTTCTCAGTTTAGCAATCACTCATGGATGATCCATTCATCAGCTTGATGTAAAAAATGGCTTCCTCCGTGGGTATTTACAGGAAGATGTCGTTATACTCCAACCACCTAACTTTGTCAATCCTCAGCGCCCTCACCATGTCTGTAAGTTACATAAGGCATTTTATGGTCTCAAACAAGCTCCCCGAGCTTGGTTTCAACGGTTCAACACTCTTCTTCTCCGTCATGGCTTTGTGCAAAGCCTAGCCGATCCCTCATTGTTCACATTCCATCATGGTGAAACTCATCTTATCTTATTACTTTACGTGGATGATATTGTATTAACTGGGAATAATTATGTGGCCCTTCGGAAGACCTCGGTCATCTTCGTTATTTTCTGGGTCTTGAGGTTGGTCCTGCTTCAGATGGCCTTCATCTTTCTCAAACTAAATATACTCTTGACTTACTTAAAAGGACAAATATGGGTGATTGAAAGCTATGTAACACCCTCGTAACCTTTCATGCTTAGTTGTCCAATCAAGATGATACCCTGTTCTCTGGTCCATCTGACTTCCATCACTTATCAGGCTCCCTATAATATCTCACTTTAACTCGACCGGACATTGCCTATGCAATGAATCATATTTCTCAGTTCATGTCTCGTCCTACTCATACCATCTTATTTTTGCTAAGCGTATTCTGAAGTATGTCAATGGTTCCATTGAACATGGGATTTCCTTTCGGTGCTCGTCTATTTCTCCTCTCCTTCATGGTTATTCCAATTTTGGTTGGGCTGGTTGTCCGAACACAACCCACACCAGATCGGGATTCTTGATTTTTCATGGCCCTAATTTGATATCTTGGAGCTCCACCAAGCAACCGACTGTTTCTCACTCCAGTGCAAAATCCGGATACAGGGCCTTGGCTCATGCTTGTGCCAAGTCCATTTGGCTTTCTTGTGTTCTCCGTGAACTTTGGTAATCCGGTTGTCTCTCCCACTTTACTATTTTGTGATAACTTGAGTACTACTTATATGGTGGCTAATCATATTTTTCATGCCCGCCCTAAGCACATTGAGCTTGATTATCATTTCGTTTGTGAACAGGTGAAGCTTGGTTCATACAAGGTATAGTTTATTCCATCCACTAATCAACCAACATATGTTTTCACCAATTCCGTCTCCGAAGTTCAACCTACTCTAGTCAAACTTGTCGCTCAACGACAGCCAAGTTTGAGGGGGGCTGTTAGTATAGGAGAATCAAGTCATTTGACTTGTATATATTTGTACCTTGTGTTATCAATCAAATCAATAAAGTTATAGTTCTTAGGTTTAAGGCGAGCCTTGTGTTATCAATCAAATCAATAAAGTTATAGTTCTACAGTTTAACTCTCGGGTTCTGAAGTCGCCTTAAACCTAAAATGAATAAAACACACTATGGAATCCCATAATATAGGGTGAAGTGCCGATTTAGTCATTGAACTATCATCTCAGTGAAAATTAGGTCCATGAATTATTTTTTTGGTAAAATAAGTCCTTAAATTCATTAAAAATTGCTAAATTCATCCCTACTATTGTATCTAAAGCTATTTTATCCAATTTTTCGTCAACTTAAGTCACTTGACACACGTTAGAGTGTAATATTGTTCTTTTCTCGCCTATAAGCCTTTAACATTTCATATAGGTTGCGAATCTAACATTTCATTTACTCTCTAAAGTTAACTCCATACACTATTTCTTTATGTAAAATTACCAATCTACCCTCCAATGTGTATCACATGTAAGTAACGTGACTTAAATTGACAGAAAATTGAATATCATAGCTTCGAATATAATATTGGGGATGTAATTGGCAGTTTTTTATAATTCAAGGACATATTTTTTTGAATAAAAAAAAATAGTTTAGGGACCTAATTTTCACTCAGTTGATAATTTAGGGACTAAATTGGCAAAAGCTTATGAACCAAATACTTTGGAAAACAAAGTTATTACATTCTTGCAGAATGAGATTTGTAGGTAGAGAACACAACCTTTAAAATCCAATCCAATCCAATCTTTGAAAGAAAAAGGATTTCTCAGGCGATACTGTGGAGGTCACAGAACTGCTCAAAGGGAAAGGGAGGGTCTGAGAAAGTGCCGTTGAGGATAGCCAATGTTGTTAGCTTGTTTGCTGCTTCTGTGGCATGGACTCCATCCCAGCTCACATAGTTGTAAGGGTCACTACAAGCAGTTGCAGTCACAGGTCTCCCATTGATCACCTTTGTATTTCCACAAAAAACTTGAGGGTCAAAATTATGGGCACCACCACCATGCCCACAACATGATTTTGTACCATACTTCAAGCCTGTTTCAAAACAAAATAAAACTAGACTTACAACATAAAAATTTACTTGATGACATGAAAATTTCTTGTTGGGCACATTATTTGACATAATATGTTACCAAGAACTGTTCTCTTGTTGGATTGTGTGACAATTAGTAAATTGACTTGTTTTTTAGTGTGTGATCCAGATTTACAGTCTAACAATACAAGTATTTGTTCCTCAATTTAAGTATGGCGAAAAAATAAAATAAAATAAAAACATTTCTCTAATGATATAAAACCTAATTAAATAGTAAAAACCTTGGTGTCAAGAGCTATACCATGAGATGTGGGATGCCTAAAGAGCTCAAGCAAAACAGAGGAGGTATCCACATATATTAGGGAACCATTTGGGAGGGAGCCTCTAGTTTGGTTAAGTGCCTCCTTCAACAACTTGTTGTAGTCCACAACTGCGTTGTTGTAAGCAATTGAGCATCCAAATGCGTCGAGTTCAGAAGGAGGAAGCCCCGCCAACAATGATGGATAACAACCCACTGGTGCCAGATTAAGTACCAGAAATGCACGCCCTCCTAATGCATATAGCTCCTATAAGTTTTGAAAACCAATATAAGCGAAGTGTAAATGTCGTATAGTTTGTTATTATTGTAATGGTAAAGTACTGTTTTCTTGCCAGAAAAATATTTATGCTGACCAAATTGTGAATTTGATTCATATATTTTAACGAAAATTCAATTTCAGTCTTTATAAAAATTATTGTTATATTATTAGACAATCTAAATATTCTCTAAAGTAGAAAAACTTTTCTACACCCGTTGCATGAAACAACGTATCTCACATTTATTATATCATGCGAGGAACACGTGACCATAAATGTGAGAAACCGTTTTATGCAAAAGTATACCTTTTCTCCTTTGATGATCAAGCCTAAAACTCATCTGCTCAACAGAAGGTATATATGGAATTAAGTACTGACTCACCTTGATGGTACCAGCAATTTGAGAGACCACTTGAGGAAGATATTGCTTCACACCACCTACACCAATGGCTGCCAAATTGGAGGTGAAATCGTTTTGGCCAATGTAGAATGTGTAGAGTGATTTCCCAAAAATATCCAGGGAGGGAAGTCTCTTCAGTTCTAAGCAACAACAATCGCCGTCATCAGAACTAACAAAAACTCGCATACATATGTAAATCAAGACAGTTAGTCAAGATTGTGTACCAATTCGTATATGTTTACCTTGTTGATTCGAGGAGTGGTGAAACTCTTCAACTTGGGTCTTGAATGCCTTCATTTGGTTGAGCTGGATGGCCAGAGAGAATGGGCTGATTCCAGTGACAAACAAGGAAGTGTTTGGCAAAAGCACAGTGGATGCTAGTGTTGCATAGTTTGCCCCATGTTTATAATCAGATCCAATTGATTTCAGGTATGGACTTATAAATGGTAACCCTAGAGCTTGAGCTGCCAAGTTCAATACCAAAAAGCATAAAATCAGGACATATATCTGCTGTTATGTACTTTTGCTTTGACACTAATACACATCTTCGTGCTATCAATATCACGTGACGTAAACACAGTGTGCTCTAACAAATATTGCATTGCTCTAAAAGTTCCACACAACGTACAATTGGTTTAGCTTAGCTCGGAGACATGCATATGTAAGTTAAGTCAATTGATCAGGGCAATGTGTCATCTATATGCTCTCAATTAAAATCTCCTTCTATCATCCAAAAAGATAGGTATAACTTCACCTATGATGGCTTAGATATTTTCTATATCATTAGTGATATAATTAGTGATGTAAAGGAAAAGAACAATAAATGTCTACTGATTAGTCAAAACTTTGTCTAGCTGTGGAGTCTTTGTCTTGTGGTATAAAAGGGCCTAATAAAACAATCCAACTGACCTGTCAAATGTAGGGCCTCCTATATCCTACAGGATTAGGAAAATATCAAGCCAAATGACAAAATTGCTGAACGAATACAAGCACTAAACAGGCTTGAACTATGACCTCCTAATCAACTAAGTCCCCGTTTGGCTGATAAAGTAGTGCAAGAACACCAGACCGAGGGTTGTGTGAGTTACCTAGAAAATCAACAATGAGCCTCCCATCTGTAGCCCGACCAACAGGTCTCTTGAAGTATGTCATGCCATTGGGTCCAGATTGCGCCGGAAAAGCTGCCCAAAATCCCCCTGTATCTGAGTTCGAATCTCCAAAATTGAAAATTCCCTCGAATTCACATTTAGAGTGACCTAAACAACTCAAAGTTGCCACCACTGTCATCCATACGATTAAAATCTTGTGGAGCACACAAATTTTTGGTACACACGGGCTCATTTTCTCAGTAGCAGATAGAATTGACTGGTATATAATACCAAGCCTTCTCCAGTATATATATATACACATATATATAAGGTGAGGCACATAATTACACACAGGCCCATTTTTTCAGACGCGTGAAACTTTAGCTCCACCATGTGTCGGTCATGCTATGAATTGTCCCACATAGGTTGTTGCCCACAATTGATGTATACGTTGATTGACAATTATTTTCAATTCCTAAAATACTTTTGTGGAGCCAAAAATAGTCACAAGGCAACATATGGATTTTTGAACAAAAGATGACAAAATTACCCTTGAGGCATAACGGGATTCCTACACGCAAGCAGCGGGCATTCATTCCTCAACAAAGTCGAAAATGCCCAAAATAGATAACAATTTGAACCTATTTTATCAAATCCCATTTACAAGGTAATTCCCAAAACCTATCTCATTCCATATATTTTCTACTGCATTATTTAGCTAATCAATTAGTTAAATAATTTATTCATTCCATAATTCCTAAAACATTCCTTCTAAAAACATAATAATTGACTAATTAATGGGTTAATTGCCTAATTAATCCATTAAATGTCAATTAAGTCACCCAATTAACCACAAAATATACCCCAAATTCCCAAAAGGCCGGGCACCCTGGTTGATCTCATCATATTTACCTATTTCATCATACTAATTAGCTAGTTAATTTGGCAATAATTCTATTTGCTAAATTAACTAGTCAATTATTCCCGTAACTGCTAAATTCAACCTAAATCAAGAATCTAGCCCACAAAATGAGCTAGGTGGCTGGTCCTCTCTCACCCAAAGAGGCCGGCCATTCTCCTATAAAAAGGTTCATATTTTCTCCAAAATACACTTCCAATTCTCTTGTGAAAACTCTCTAAAATTCTCAAACACTTTCTCTCTAAATTCTAACTTTGGCATCGGAGGTTCTTCGGCCAAAGCGTCCCCCCCCCCCCCCCCCCACCAAATTCATCGTGGGCGCGTGAGGTTCTTGGCCTTGACCAAAGGTGTTAATTGTTTTGTAGGTGCAATTTTGTCTAAGATCAAGGAGGAAGAAATTTGCATCCACAACTTTCAAGTTCGAATATCCTACCTCTGTCAAAAGAAAATACATGCCGTGAATTCTTCCTATAATTTATGGCATAGTTGTTCTAGATATATTTCAAATCTTGAAGACTGACTTGTTTGATTGAGAATTTTTTGTATAGAAAACTAGAGAGTAAATTGTAGCAATGGTCCCTCAACTTTAATCAAATTGGAGCAATGGTCCCTCAACTAAAAATACATTACCATTGGTCCCTCAACTTATCAAAATGTGTACCTATAGTCGTTTTCATTAATTTTGTCAAAATTTTGTCAAAATAAGTTATGTTAGGATAACCATTTATATAATAAGGGTCCCTCAATTCATCAAAGTGTGTAATTAGGGTCATTTTCGTCAACTACGTCAAAATTTTTGTCAAAACGAGTTATGTTGGAAGGACCATTGCTACAATTGGGTTAAAGTTACGAGACCATTCTCCAGTTGAATTAAAATTGAGGGATCAGTGGTAATGGATTTTTAGTTGAGGGACCATGGCTGCACATTTTGATGAGTTGAGGGACTAATGGTAATGTATTTTTAGTTGAGGGATCATTGCTCCAATTGAGTTAAAGTTAAGACACCATAGCTACAATTTACTCAAAACTAGATTTTAATCCTTAAATAAGATAAAGTTTAGAAAAATGTCTTATACAAGATTAAAAATTGATTTTAGTTCCTAGACTCTGTTTAACGCCAACATATTAAATGTCTCACTTTTTTATTT
Source organism: Pyrus x bretschneideri (assembly GCF_019419815.1). Lineage (NCBI taxonomy): Eukaryota > Viridiplantae > Streptophyta > Magnoliopsida > Rosales > Rosaceae > Pyrus > Pyrus x bretschneideri. The sequence goes on along the minus strand of NW_025999723.1, from coordinate 11,437,113 downwards.
ATAATTTTATGGTGTTCATAAATTAAATTTTATGAAAATATTATAAATTTTAATTCTCATTATGGTAAGTATCTTATATAAGAAAATATTTTCGTAAAGATTTTTTGGTACACATGTTTTTTCATATTTTCTTATGTGCCACTAATTCATTACAATATATTTAGGTATGACCATTTAGGTATACTAGGTTAGTATAATATGTTTAGGTACGGACATTTGGTACACTAGTTTATTATAATATATTTAGGTATCGACATTTTGGTACACTAGTTTAGTATCATATATTTAGGTACGGAATTGTTCAGTACACTTATGTTTTTGCATATTTTCTTATGTGTCACTAATTCACTATAATATATTTAGGTACAGACATTTTGGTACACTAATTTAGTAAAATATATTATGATACGGACGTTTAAGTACACTAATCAGAGGAAGTAAAATAAATATAATGAATTAAAATGTGTATAATAATAAATAATTTTAATGTAATGACATTAAATAAGATATCTATTAAATATTAAAACCAAAATATAATATAATATGAATTAAGTACACATTAGAGGTGTAAAATCAATATACAAGCTAACACCAGGTTTTTATTGAATTTTAATCTTCTTCAAGGATTAAAGTTCAAAAACCCCTTTCATAATAGTTTGATGTTTATACAGCTACATATATATATATATATATATATATATATATGGGTAATGCTAGGGAGACTAAATTTTGTAAAGTAAATGATGTGGTTGTTAACGATTAGATTATTACTTAAATGTTGATTAACGTGCTTATTTCCTATTGGTAACACATCATTTAGTTTGCAAATTTAATTTAAAAGTTTAATCTCCCTAACATTACCCTGTATATTTTGATGTCAATTATTTTTGTTTAGTTTTGAAGTCTAATCACTTTTAAGAGACAAGGAATAATAGCCCCCCAATGTCAATGGAGTGTTTAAAGTGATTGGTTAAAATGTTAAATCTTTCATTACTCTGATGTAAACATTTGATCTGAATTGGAGGACGATGAGCATTGAAGATGTAGCAAACACCCAGATCAGAGAATTCCAAGAAATGGCTAAGCTTCATAGTTGTTTAGCCTACTGATTATGATTTCCCACTCTTGTTGGAGATGGGTTTTGAGCACTTTCCCGCTAAATGAGACTCCCTTGAACCATGATTGGCGATGAAAGACTTCCTTTCTTTGCAACCAATACAGAGTCATAGTGTCATCATTCGTCCACTATATGCTTGTCACACATTCAAAAAGTTACTTGTCCAATAAACGTTTTCTATGTGGTGAATTGGTAACAAGATAATATTTCTCCTTATAAATGATTTTGTTTGCTTTTCTTTCTCTTTTTTACTTCGAAAATAGTTGGTTCAACTTCATGACATCCTCAATGCACAGCAGTTGGCACTCTTTATCACCATCAATTAGACATGATATTTGTGTTGTGTTTTTCGTGTTCGTATCATTTACGTGTCATACCTGATATCTTAATGGGTCGTATTATATAACACCCGTTAAAATGAACAGGTAATATGACCTAACCCAAACTCGATCCGTTAATATTAACGGGTAATATAATCAACCCGTTACCCATTAAAGTAAATATATTTTAAACCAATAAATAATCAAATGAAAATATAAAACTAGTTTGGTATATACATATCACATTGTCACATAAATATTACTCCAATACATAAAAATACATTTGTCTTTCAAGTATTACGTATCTTAAATAAGAGCGTAACGAAAAAAACATTAGTACCTTACTACAAAATATCAAATATTCAACGATATGCAAAAAAAAAATGTTATAATAATAGATAGAATCCAACGGTAAGGATTTAAGAAGATTAGTTTTTTTTTTAATTAATGTACAAGTGTGAAAATATAAAATATATATATATATATATAAATGCTCGTAATGACTGATGAGTTGATTTTATATTACATATTTTACTCTAATCTTAGTAAATTTTGGTTATGATTTTGGTAGATTTTGATACTTTGCATTATATAGGACATTTGACTTCCTCTAGAGCAAAACATGATCAAGCAAACAAATTTTGGAATGATTCAAATTAGAGGACGTTCGTGAGTCCATTAGTTTGACCATGTTGAAGTTTCAAATTTTTCTACCAAACAGTTATTTTCTAGCGAGTAAATAAAGGAGTAGTGCGTGATGCTGTGACTTTTTTTTCGTTAATTACGTTTTTTGGAGTCCAAGATGGCCTCTTTTGGGTTCATGCCATTTTGGAGAAGTGTTTAAAATGTTTCAAGCTTTAAATCTAGCTATGTTGGGCTGGTTTTTGGAAAATATTTGGGTCCAAAACATGGGTTATCAGATTATGGGTAGATTTTCCTCATCACCTTTTTTTTTTTTTTTTGAGAAATTTCCTCATCACTGTAGAATTATGTTTCCTAGTTTATTCTAAGATATTTTCTAGGAAGGATTTGATATTCTATGTAGTATAAATAAGCCATCGTGGCCGGCTCTATTCTTCTTCTCTATGCAATTTTTGATAGAGGAATTTGGCCAAAGCTTAGAGATTTCAAACTTTTACATTCAAGGTGTTTCTGTGACAACCCGTCCCAAATTTTACGTTTTTATTAGTTTTAGAAGCGTGAATTTATGAAAATGCCCTAGAGGCATGGACTTTGACTTCCGTTGATCATCGGTTAGAGTGACATATGACTTATTCTTTTAGCATATCCTCGTAGTACTTGCCACTACGAACGCATAGGCTAAAGCCGTTTGCGAGTCCAAATTATAACGGTATAATTATGGACGTTTGAAGTTGGTTATTTAAAGGTAATTAAGTTATTTGAACTCCCACTTTGTGGGAAGACTAACTAATCAGCCTTAAGTAAAGAGAAAAAGGGACCAATCAAATAAAAGGGATGGAGGACCAATAAGAAATCAGAAAGAAAGAAGAAAAGAAAGGAAAAAAAAAAAGCTCCCAACTTTCCCGTGGGTTTTTCCACTCGCGACCACCCATTTTCCAAGGCCGATTCCGGCCAACTCAGGTGGAGTTTTTCTACGCCACCATCACCATCTTGAAGCTCTCATTACCCTCTACAAAACCCACCCAATAACCACCTTGATTAACCACGGTATGTGCCGGTTTGAGGCCACGAAAGTAGACGGTTCGCACGATGCTCCGACCACCCTTTTTCATTTTCTGGAAAATCGGCAAAGCGATGGCCAATGCCACCACTTGGACTTTGTAGCCCATCCTTCCAGGAGCAAAACCCAACCAACCTTGACCTCGTTGGACCACTGTAGACGACGAATCGACACCGGGAAGCTTTAGGCACCCGTCAGCTTCGTGGGCAAACTTGACCATCTTCCGTCCACTTTTGGACTTTGTGGCAGGTATGAAAGATGTTCCTCTCTTTGAGATCTTCATTCCTGTAAATTTTGGTAATTTTTGGAAATAGTTGGATTTTCCGGCAAGTCGGGGCGGCCGACCGCCACCCACAGCGGCGCGTGGCCAATGGACCGCCAATGCTATTTTTGGGCTATGTTAAATGTCTTGAATTTAGTCTTGATATTTGATTGACGTAGGTTGATCATTGGAACCTAAATTCTCTACGATACATTAATAGGTATTTATGTGAATCGACGATCCAACCGTTGGATTGTCACCAAACTTTGTTACATTGTAGTAGATAATATTTGAAGAATGTAGGAACTTACAGATTGGGAATCTGACGTACAAATCTTTCCAAATTGGATTTGTAAGTTCATAAAATAAAACGTTAACCGCTAATCAGTTTTGGGAATTGGCGAGGATCCAACCGTTGGATCGTAATAAAATTTTAGTATGTTATTTTAGAAGCATAATTTGGATCTTTGGAAGTTATAGATTGGAAATCTGATATGCGGATCTTCCGAATCGAGTTATACAGGATTGTAGATCCTACCGTCGATCAAAGATCGACGGTTGACTTTCAGTCAATGGGTCTCAAATTATTCTTGAAGGTCTTTGAGGATATGTTTTATGTAAATTATGTATTTTATCGGTAAGAACTTTGAGACGTGATTTGATAATTGGTCACAGGCGACGATATATCGTGATGTCTCGATGTGCGTGCAAGATAATCATAGCGTGGACTCCAAGTGAGTGGGTCTTTTTCTTTCATAGGCATATAATTGATAGTTTCACAAACACTTCTAAAGTGATCTATGCTTGTTACCTACAATTAATCATTGCGAACTACGAATGGCTTGATCCTTGTTTAGGGTACGTAGGCAGTCTAACAAGACATTAGATGCAACCATATAATAAATGAGATTAAATAATTGAGACAATAGCCTTGTTTAGTGAATTGAGCAATGTGAGGGACATTGGTGGGAAGTGTGAGTTTTAGCTTTATGATTTGGTGACTAAATGTTGATCATAAATCAATGCGTGAAGAATCAACAAATTGAAGTAAGGAAAGATAAGTAATGATAGTTAATTTAACTAGTGTCTAATTGGGCTTATCACTGATGATTACTCTCAAAAGTAAATAGTTTGGGAGTAGGGTGTTATTGATTGTACATGTTACACCGTATTATATATTCTGGGAATATCATGAAATGTTTGGGTTTAGATTGCATCATGGCATATTCATATGGATATTACTTGAACCTAACTATTGTGAATGTTTTGAAGTGCTAAATGACGCCATGGACACCCAAGTAAGCTTTAGGTGAATACATGTTGATGATAGTGATGGCAGTGAGTATGATTGTGTTGAGATATATTGTAGCTCATAAACCTGCACCCCGATGTTAGTGCTCCCGCTCGTGGCCAGGGCACAGTCTTTCATGTGATGTTCACCTCCCGCACCTTACGCTCACCTTGGATCCAAGGTAGGTGCACAGTCCTATTGTACAGACCACTTTAGGTGGTTCCGACTCATAGGTGACCCGCGATTATTCGCACAGGTCACTATAGGTGACTCTGACTTATATGCTAGCCATGATTAATGAGATATGGATAAGTTGTACAGGTCACAAGAGGTGACTCCGACTTATATCTAGCCATGATTGATGAGATATGGGTGCAGTCGTACATGTCACATTAGATGACTCCGACTAATATATCATTTTGTTTTGATTAAGTTCATTTGGCCTACTTATTAACGCATGGTGAAGTTAATGGACATGGCAAATCGTGGTTTTGGCCATTTTTTAGTATGGTTTGGATATATGTATATATGTTGTATTGTCTACTGGAAAACGATACGGGTTTTACATTGAGGGGCATTGCTTTTAGAGAGGTAATAACTTTGGGAAGCTTGGTTTTATTGCTCACTCACACTCTCTGTTTGGTGCCCTCTAGGTTTTAGCTGCTGAGTTTGTATCAACAAGGATCTGTGGTGAATCTTAGTATTGATGGATACTTCTGAAGATATGATTCTTACCCACACTTCTATACCTTACTTATGCTCTGATGTCGTGTGTGAAATGGGTTCGCTCCCGTTCGCAACGCACTCTGGTATTTAAAATTTTTAGGTTCAAATTTATTCACATTTTTGTACACTCTATCACATTATATGGCTTCGTCACCTTTCAGTTGTCGGCCAGCACAGCTCGATTCAGGGTCCAAGTGGACTTTCTGGGTTGGGGTGTGTTAGTTTGGTATCAGAGCATAAGTTGGGCAGTATTGTGTTCATCACATGCATGATGTAAGCATTCTTGGTTTTGTGTCTAATGCTCGAACTTTGCCGCCTCGTCAATTACGGAAAAATATGTTAACTTTTTTTTAGTTTTGGGCAGTTTTGTGGTCTTGACGACATTTTATAAAATCATTTTGGCGTTCGTCCTTAGAATTAAAACGAAGATTTTCCTTGTGGAGGAAAGGTATAAAATTGAGGCAAGTTGATGGCCTAAGTTAACGTATTGATAATCATGTATCACTAAAGATATTACCAAATAATTCTATCATTGTTTTACCGCCGTTAGTATTGATCCTTTAGAGATTGGAAATCTTAGCTAGTCTTGATTTCTTAGTAGCATTTCGTGGAAGATCATCTGAGGGATAATTACTTTTGGTCCCTGTTAGCACTAATATCTTCAAGCGTACTTATGTTCATGCTAGATCTTCAAGAGGAAGATCGACTCTCGATAAAGTCTTTTTGAAAGTAGATCTTTAGCAAGGTCTTTTTCTAGCCTTGGGATTTTTCAATCAACGTTATTCCCAATTTTTTGCTTTCGTAGTAATACTTATTAAACGGGTGAGAATAGGCTTGCGAATGTAAGTTGTCATATCCTGGGAGTTGTAGAAATCCGAAAAGCAGTCATCAAATCCTCCTGGGATCAATGAACTACTTCGCTTGAGCCGTATAAACTAGGATCGTGGAAGCTTAGGAATAAGCTTTGTAATAGGACAGTAAACTCATGATTGTTGTTTTTACCTTATCACTTATCTAGGTAAATGAAACCTCTTTGACTAACCACCTCTCGATCACTTCCATAGATAGACATTAGAATCGAAATGCAGGATGATATCTCACTGTTAGATTGTTTTGAGTGTCGAGGAAACTGTGAAGACCTTTTAGTTCGTGTCGTAGAGTTGGTTAGTAGTATTGTTCATTTCGAGGACGTATACTTTTGGCATCATATCCCAAAAATCTTACCTCAGATACCACCACATTGTTAAGTTGGTATGGCAACATGATGGAGTATTGCTTTTATTTTCCAATGGTTAGAACCGTTTGAAACGAACCATCTTATTCATGATCTAAAGTCAACAGTCATCACCTTATTTCGAAAGCTAGATGACACTTCTCAGTAGAGATTTTGATGATGTATGTGACAAGTCAATTCAGATTCAAACTTTCTTAGTATGCTAACGCTTATGTTTCTTAGTGGTAGAACCGCTAAGATGAACCATCATATTTTTGACCTAGAATTAGCAATTTCTATTTTCATTGGAAAACCGATTGGTACTCTTATGTAGAAAAGTGTGTCCAAATCTTCATTGACCTTAGAACTTTTTACTACATTTACTTTTTGGAACAAGCTAAGTTCTATCAGAGGCAATAGCATAATTAAATTAGCATCTATGAGTGCACTATTGTGTATCTACTCTCGCACACTTTCAGCCTATCCTATTCTATTTAGTTGGGAAATATGAGTATCGATATGGAGTTACCTTTAATCTATCAAGAAATGGTTCGAATGATTTTAATCATTTTGTTATGTGAATGGAGTTATGAAGTATCCTTTTATATGCTCAGTTCGAGATATGTTGTATGTGTAGAGAATGTGAAATTCATTAATCGTGATGCTAAACCAATGATACGCTTATGTGATGTTCCAATTGGTGGTAGTTTTCTTAAGTAGAAAGTAGTATTTTTTTAGCCTCAAAGTTTGAGGTATTGGTGATGATTTCTTTCTTTAAAATGGGCGTTGAAATTTCAACAGCAAGACACGTGTGAAGTCAACTAAGATAGAAGTGAGATGTTGTTAATTTATCTGTGGGACGTGATCCAAAAGTCCTCGTTTGTGATATGGTCAAATGTGGAAATAAAACAAAAATTAAAATTGAGGCTCCACTTGAGGTGATTGAAGAAACTTTTCGGTCTAGGCGTCTCGCCTTCGGTTAGAGTAGAAGGAGGTTGAGGAAATAAAGTCCAAACAAACTGGATAACCACAGTTTCTTCTCTGTTTACTTTCGGAGGATAATGGCATTATGAGAAAATTGCTTGTAGATTTTTATACAAGTTCAGGCAATCAGAAACCCAACAAGATTATCATCTTGGTGTAATTATATTTCATCGTGTTAAGTGTTTCACTTCCAAGTCTTTGGAAGTCTTTTAAAATGTTGTAAGTATGAGATGTTGTTTAGTATCATATTTCCACCCATAAACTAAAGATTTAACTGAAGCGAATTACACAGACTTTAGTGGACATGTTGCGTTTTGTTCGTCCCATGAGTACTATGGTTGTAATATATCACTATCTCTGTTTTAGTTGTTTGTATCCATACTTAGTTATAATACCACTGGAATCGACAAACGGAGATTTTATGCTCGGTACATGATTGTTAGACACTTAGCTTTGTTAGAGTTATGTGTAACTGAGGTTACATTCCTGGTTATAAGTACGACATCAATTGAGATATGGTAGCAATATGTGAGTTGCAGCAGAGAGTTGTGGGTAGGTATTAGAATGATGGAAATTGTGACACGAAAATTATATAGTATTGATGATGTTGCTTGGGAAAGTAGTTTGTGAGCACGTTTGAGGCTTGTTCAGATAATGTATGGGTATTTCTCCAATGAGGGACAAGATGGTAATGTTGCACCCTCGTTCGATTACAGTTAGTCGTTTACTTATTGTTGGGATTAACCCAATGTTATTATACACTTACCTTTAGAATGGGTAAAACTATGAGTGTGTGGGCGAAAACTTTCAGTGTTCAATTTCAATTTAAATATATCTATTTTGACCTAATGCTTTCGTAAGAGATTTTATACTGTAGAATTGTTTTGAAAGAGAATGAAAGTTTGAGTTTTCAGGCATCAAAGAGGAATGACTGCACTATGATCGCGACGGAAGGACATTCTCTTTTATACAACATCTCTAGTTGATTTTAAATTTCGAGGATGAAATTTTTAAGGTGGGTAGATTGTGACAACCCGTCCCAAATTTTACGTTTTTATTAATTTTAGAAGCGTGAACTTACGAAAATGCCCTAAAGACAAGGATTTTGACTTCCGTTGATCATCGATTAGAGTGACGTATGACTTATTCTTCTAGCATATCCTCGTAGTACTTGCCACAACGAACGCATAGGCGAAAGTCGTTTGCGAGTCCGAATTATAACGGTATAATTACGGACGTTTGAAGTTGGTTATTTAAAGATAGTTAAATTATTTGAACTCCCACTTTGTGGGAAGACTAACTAATCAGCCTTAAGTAAAGAGAAAAAGGGACCAATCAAATTAAAAGGGATGGAGGACCAATGAGGAATCAGAAAGAAAGAAGAAAAAAAAGGAAAAAAAAAAAAAAAAAAAAGCTCCCAGCATTCCCATGGGTTTTTCCACTCGCGACCATCCATTTTCCAAGGCCAATTCTGGCCAACTCCGGTGGAGTTTTTCGACGCCACCATAACCATCTTGAAGCTCTCATTACCCTCTACAAAACCCACCCAAGAACCACCACCTTGATTAACCACGGTATGTGGCGGTTTGAGGCCACGAAAGTTGAAGGTTCTCACGGTGCTCCGGCCACCCTTTTTGATTTTTCGTCAAATTGGCAAAGCGATGGCCGATGCCACCACTCGGGCTTTATAGCCCATCCTCCCAGGAGCAAAACCTAACCAACCTTGACCCCGTTGGACCACCGTAGACAACGAATAGACATCGGGAAGCTTGAGGCACCTATCGGCTTTGTGGGCAAAATTGACCATCTTCCGTCCACTTTTGGACTTTGTGGCAGGTATGAAAGTTGTTCCTCTCTTTGAGATCTTAATTCCTGTAAATTTTGGTAATTTTTGGAAATAGTTGGATTTTCCGTCGAGTCGAGACGGCCGACCGCCACCCGCGGTGGCGCGTGCGGCGGCGCGTGGCCAATGGGCCCCCAATGCTATTTTTAGGCTATGTTAAATTTCTTGAATTTAGTCTTGACATTTGATTGACGTAGGTTGATCGTTGGAACCTAAATTCTCTACGATACGTTAATAGGTATTTATGTGAATCGACGATCCAACCGTTGGATCGTCACCAAACTTTGTTATATTGTAGTACATAATATTTGAAGAATGTAGGAACTTACGGATTGGGAATCCTACGTATAGATCTTTCCAAATTGAATTTGTAAGTTCATAAAATAAAACGTTAACCGCTAATCAATTTTGGGAATTGGCAAGGATCCAACCATTGGATTGTAATAAAATTTTAGTATGTTATTCTAGAAGCATAATTTGGATCTTTGAAAGTTACGGATTGGAAATTTGATCTGCGGATCTTCCGAATTGAGTTATACAGGGTTGTAGATCCTACCGTCGATCGACAGTTGATTTTTGGTCAATGGGTCTCAAATTATTCTTGAAGGTCCCTAAGGATATGTTTTATGTAAATTATGTATTCTATCGGTAAGAATTTTGAGACGTGATTTGATAATTGGTCATAGGTGACGATAGATCGGGATGTCTCGATGTGCGTGCAAGATAATCATAGTGGGACTCCAGGTGAGTGGGTTTTTTCTTTCATAGGCATATAATTGATAGTTCCACAAACACTTCTAAAGTGATCTATGTTTGTTACCTACAATTAATCATTGTGAACTATGAATGGCTTGATTCCTGTTTAGGGTACGTAGGCAGTCTAACAAGAAATTAGATGCAGCCATATAATAAATGAGATTAAATAATTGAGACAATAGCCTTGTTTAGTGAATTGAGCAATGTGAGGGACATTGGTGGGAAGTGTGAGTTTTAGCTTTATGATTTGGTGATTAAATGTTGATCATAAATCAATGCGTGAAGAATCAACAAATTGAAGTAAAGAAAGGTAAGTAATGATAGTTAATTTAGCTAGTGTCTAATTGGGCTTATCACTGATGATTACTCTCAAAAGTAAATAGTTTGGGAGTAGGGTGTTATTGATTGTACATGTTACGCCGTATTATATATTATGGGAATATCATGAAATGTTTGGGTTTAGATTGCATCATGGCATATTCATATGGATATTACCTGAACCTAACTATTGTGAATGCTTTGAAGTGCTAAATGACGCCGCAGATGTCCAGGTAAGCTTCAAGTGAGTACATGTTGATGATAGTGATGGTAGTGAGTATGATTGTTTTGAGATATATTGTAGCTCATAAACATGCACCCCGGTGTTAGTGCTCCCGCCCGTGGCCAGGGCACAGTCCTTCACGTGATGTTCACCTCCCGCACCTTACGCTCACCTTGGATCCAAGGTAAGTGCACAATCCTGTCGTACAGACCACTTTAGGTGGTTCCGACTCGTAGGTGACCCGCGATTATTCGCACAGTCTTCATGTGATCATAGCACTTGAGCGTATTTATTTACACCCAGTCTTGTCGTACAGACCACTTTAGGTGGTTCCGACTTATGTGCAGGTATACTTATTGAGCTATTGGCTAGCATGTTATTGAGTTATTGGCTCGCATAATTGATGAGCTATGTGATGAGATATGGATAAGTCGTACAGGTCACTATAGGTGACTCCGACTTATATGCTGGCCATGATTGATGAGATATGTGGTGAGATATGGGTGCAGTCGTACAGGTCACATTAGATGACTTCGACTAATATATCATTTTGTATTGATTAAGTTCATTTGGCCTACTTATTAACGCATGGTGGAGTTAACGGACATGGAAAATCGTGGTTTTGGCCATTTTTGAGTATGGTTTGGATATATGTATATATGTTATCTTGTCTTATGGAAAATGATACGGGTTTTACATTGAGGGGCATTACTTTTAGAGTGGTAATAACTTTGGGAAGCTTGGTTTTATTGCTCACTCACACTCTCTGTTTGGTGCCCTCTGGGTTTTAGCTGCTAAGTTTGTATCGACAAGGATTTGTGGCGAATCTTAGTATTGATGAATACTTCTGAGGGTATGATTCTTACCCACACTTCTGTGCCTTACTTATGCTCTGACGTCGTGTGTGAAATGGGTTCGCTCCCGCTCATAACGCACTCTAGTATTTAAAATTTTTAGGTTCAAATTTATTCACATTTTTCTACACACTATCACATTTTATGGCTTCGTCACCTTTCAGGTGTCGGCCAGCACAGCTCGATTCAGGGTCCAAGTAGACTTTCTGGATCGGGGTGTGTCAGTTTCCAATTTTTTTTATTTCTATTAAATTCCTTTTGATTTTAATTACGATTATGCGTAACTAACTTTCTTTGGCTCGTGCGAAGTCATGAGTCTTAGTATGAATATGTAGTCTTTATTTAATTACTTATGATATTATGCATGCATACTTTGAAATATTAATCACTGTGTTTAAACTGTCTTTATGTCTTAGTGATTCGCGACCATTAGGATGTTTAGATAAGTAATTGGTTGCAATTGGGTCGGATATCACCAAAGGATTAAGTATTGCTTCTTTTGGTTAATAATTGTAATTTCACTTAGGATGAATATCACATCTTAGGGGTTGCATGGTTTTTCAAAGAGTTTTCACAAAACTTAATGAGTCTCGCATGTTCATATTTGATCTAAATATCACAGACATGTTGCATGTTAGATATACTTTCTTGCTTGAATATCACAAGAAGAATATGCATTAGGAAAACATAACCTTCAAAGTTGCATGTCTAATTCATAAGTAATTGATAAAACTACATAGGATTGTTAAGGTGACGGCGGAACCCTAGTGCTTTTACAACTTTGATTTCCAAAAACAATTTTCTTTTCCTTTTCTCCTCACTTGTAAGTGAGAGGTCTTAGGTTCAATTCTCGCCAAAGGAAAATTTGAACCATATTATTGCTAGCCTATTGTAAGGTAAAGCCCAACCCCATCCCTATATTATTGCTAGTACATTGAGCTTGATTATCATTTCGTTCGTGAACGGTGAAGCTTGGTTTGCACAAGGTACATTTTATTCCATCCACTGATCAACCAGCGGATGTTCTCACCAAGGGTCTTCTAACTCTAGGGTTCAACCTACTCCGGTCCAAACTTGTCACTCAACGACCGCCAAGTTTGAGGGGGACTGTTAATATAGGAGAATCCAGTAAGGATTCTATTTGGCTAGGTTATGTACATCCATACGGGCTTAGGTTTACTCGTACACCAAGTCACTTGACTTGTATATATTTGTACCTTGTGTTATCAATCAAATCAATACAGTTATAATTACAGTTTAACTATCGGGTTTTGAAGCCGCCTTAAACCCATAATATAAAACAAACTGTGGGATCTCCCATAATATAAAAGCTTATGAACCAATTGGAAAACAAAGTTATTACATTCTTGCAGAACGAGATTTGTCGGTAGAGAACACAACTTTTAAAATCCAATCCTATGCAACCGTTGAAAGAAAAAGGATTTCTCAGGCAATACGGTGGAGGTCACAGAACTGCTCAAAGGGAAAGGGAGGGTCTGAGAAAGTGCCGTTGAGGATAGCCAATGTCGTTAGCTTGTTTGCAGCTTCTGTGGCATGGACTCCATCCCAGCTCACATAGTTGCAAGGGTCACTACAAGCAGTTGCAGTCACAGATTTCCCATTGATTACCTTTGTATTTCGACAAAAAACTTGAGGGTCAAAATTATAGGCACCACCACCATGCCCACAACATGATTTTGTACCATACTTCAAGCCTGTTTCAAAACAAAGTAAAACTAAACTTACAACATAAAAACATAAAATATACTTGATGATATGAAAAATTCTCGTTGGGCACATTATTTGACATGATATGTTGTTAGGAAATGTTCTCTTGTTAGACTGTATGACAATTAGTAGATTAATTGTACACCACATATTAGTTTGATTTGTTTTTTAGTATGTGATCCAAATTCACAGTCTGACAATATAAGTATTTATTTATCAATTTAAGTATGGCGAAAGAAAAAAAAAACATTTCTCTAATGATGTAAAACCTAATTAATTGGTAAAACCTCAGTCGGGAGCCAGGGGCGGAGTCACCTTGTTATTAGAGTGGTCATTTGACCCTTGTGAAATTGTAATGAGCCTCACTAAAATAGTATGTATTATATTGTAGTTTATTAATGATACGTTGTATTGTTATATATTGCCCCTTGTAGCCCACTAAACAACTTAATGCCCATTTGTTAGTTGACCGAAGAGTCTCAATATGGAAGAATTATTTCTTACATTTGTCTTCTTTCTTTAATTAATGCATTTAAAATATTTAGAATATTAGAGAAATTACACAAATTGAAAAGGTAATCAATCAATTAGCATTAAACTTTAAACTTCTCCTCCATCATCAAAAATACTTTTAAACTTCTCCTATTCAGAAAATCGGGCATCTCCACCTCCAAGATAGCAAGCCTTCATTAGTTCATCTTTAGAATTCGTTTATGAATCAACAAATTAATAGGTAATTCTCAACTCTTAGTTTACAATTTTCTTTGTGAATTTGGTGATTATTGGTGAGAATTATTATCATTTGTTAATATAAAAAAAAAACAACATTGTAATTCATAGAGTTAGTGTCAAAAGAGCTTTTTCTACTATGAATATATTGGAAATTGATTCGTGAAACTGAATAAGAGATATGTGGATGAATGACAACATGTTTTATGAATATTTATTAAGACTAAGGATTGTAATTTTTATATTAATTTTCTTTATCATTTACTATTATAGTTATTTAAAGTTGACCCTCCGTCAAAGTTTTTCTGGCTGCACCACTATTGGGAGCTATACCATGAGAAGTGGGATGCCTAAAGAGCTCAAGCAAAACAGAGGAGGTGTCCACATACACGAGGGAAGCATTTGGGAGGGAGCCTCTAGTTTGGCTAAGTGCCTCCTTCGACAAGTAGTTGTTGTCCACAACTGCTTTGTTGTAAGCAATTGAGCATCAAAATGCGTCGAGTTCTGAAGGAGGAAGCCCCGCCAAAAATGATGGATAACAACCCACTGGTGCCAGATTAAGAACCAGAGATGCACGCCCTTCTAATGTATAAAGCTCCTATAATTTTTGAAAACCAATATAAGCAAAGTTAGTTATTATTGTAACGATACAGTAATGTTTTCTTGCCGGACTAATAGTTACGCTGACATATTGTGAATTTGATTCATATATATTGTAACGAAAATCCAATTTCAGTCTTTGTAAAAATGATCTTTATATTATCAGACAATCTAATAAGAGAACATTTTCAAAACATTTTTTTGTTTCTCAAATGTTGCATGCAATATTTACTAAGGCATGCTTTGCATCTTCTCTAAAGTAGAAAAACTTTTCTACACCCGTTGCATGAAACGACATATCTCACATTGACTATATCATGCGAGTAGCACATGACCATATATGGAATTAAGTACTGCCTCACCTTGATGGTACCAGCAATTTGGGAGACCAGAGGAAGATATTGCTTCACTCCACCTACACCGATGGCTGCCAAATTGGAGGTGAAATCGTGTAGAGTGATTTCCCAAAAATATCCAGGGAAGGAAGTCTCTTCAGTTCTAAGCAGCAACAATCACAGTCATCAGAACTAACAAAAACTCGCATACATATGTTAATCAAGACAATGTACCAATACGTATATGTTTACCTTGTTGATCCGAGGAACGGTGAAACTCTTCAACTTGGGTCTTGAATGCCTTCATTTGGTTGAGCTGGATTGCCAGAGAGAATGGGCTGGTTCCAGTGACAAACAAGGAAGTGTTCGGCAAAAGCACAGTGGATGCTAGCGTTGCAAAGTTTGCCCCATGTTTGTAATCAGATCCAATTGATTTCAGATATGGACTTATAAATGGTAACCCTAGAGCTTGAGCTGCCAAGTTCAATACCAAAGGCAAAGAATCAGGAAGCATATCCACCGTTAAGTAATTTTGCATCTGACACAATCAGTTTAGCTTACCTTGGAGGCATACATATGTAAGTTAAGTCAATTAATCAGGACAACGTGTCATCTGTATGCCCCTAAGTTGAATCTCCTTCTCATAAATTAGTATAGGTTTGACTACCGCATGTATAAAAATATAACTTCATCTATGATGATTTAGATATTTTCTTTATCTATATGCCTTAACATCTATATCATTGGTGATATAATTTGTGATATAAAGGCAAATATCCTACAGGGCCTAATAAAACAATCCAATTGACCTGTCAAATGTAGGGCCTCCCATATCCTACAGGATTTAGGAAAATATCAAGCCAAGTGACAAAATTGCTGAACAAGTACAAGCACTAAACATGCATGAAATCTGACCTCCTAATCAACTAAGTCCCCCGTTTGGCTGATAAAGCAGTGGAAGAACCCCAAACAGAAGATTGTGTGAGTTACCTAGAAAATCAACAATGAGCCTCCCATCTGTAGCCCGACCAACAGGTCTCTTGAAGTATGTCATGCCATAGGTTGCAGGTTGCGCCGGAAAAGCTGCCCAAAACCCGCCTATATCTGAGTTCGAATATCCAAAATTGAAAATTGCCTCGAATTCACATTTAGAATGACCTAAACCACTCAAAGTTACCGCCACTGTCATCCATACGATTAAAATCTTGTGGACACAAATTTTTGGTACTCACAGGATCATTTTTTCAGTGGCTAGATAGAATGACTGGTATAATACCAAGCTTACTCCAGTGTATATATACACACACATAAGGTGAGGCACATAATTACAGAGTTCAGACGCATGAAACTTTAGCACCACCATGTGTCGGTCATGCTGTCAAGTTCAAATCTCATACCTCCATTAAAAGAAAATAAATGGCGTGAACTCTTCATATAATTTGTTGCATAGTTCTTCTATGTACGTTTATACAGCTATATATATTGATGTCAATTGATTTTGTTTAGTTTTGAAGTCTAATCACTTTTAAGAGACAAGGAAAGATAAAACCCCAATGTGAAGTGTTTAAAGTGATTGGTTAAAATGTTAAATCTTCATTATTCTGACGTAAACATTTTAATCTGAAATGGAGGACGATGAGCATTGAAGATCAGAGAATTCCAATAAATGGCAAAGTGTGAACCACCAAAGTAGCTTTTGTTCTCGACTTATAATGGTAGTCGTTTTTCCTTGTTTAGAAGAGGTTTAGGGTTGGGACTCTTATAGATACGAGAAACATATGTTTTTAGATAGTGATTTTTAGACTGTCATTTTCTTATTATCAATTACTTTGTTTGTTTCTATTTATTGCTTTTCTTTGATTTACTTAATTGTACGTCTCGAAAAAGTGGGAGGATTGGAAGAGGATAAAAAGGGGGAGCGCGAAGTTAATTCATGTATATTATGATATGCTTGGTACTTATTTGCAGCTATCCTTTTTAAGTAGTGTAGCATTATTGCGATCCTGTTGTAACTCATATAGACATTTCAACCTTTGTTTTACCATCATCGTGTAATTCATCAATGCTAGAAATCAAATCAGGGCCGTGCGTGAGAACTGAGACCCCTTTGAACCATGATTGAAGATGAAAGTCTCAAGCATGAGACAATCTTTCTTTGCAACCAATACACAGTTCCAATAGCATCATTTGTCCATTAGAAGCTCGTCACACATTCAAAAAAGCAGAATACTTGTCCAATAAATGGTTGCCACATAGTGAATTGGTAACAAGATAATATTTCTCCTCATGCTTGGTTTTGTTTGCTTTTCTTTCTCACTGTTTTTGTGATTGGGTCTTTGAATATGAAAAAAATGATAGTGCTATTTACACCTTATTTTTTTTACTTTTTGCACTCTTATCATATTTTTGCATTTATTTTTTTTCATATAAAAAAAAAAGATCGGATCTCAAATCTTTTGTCTTAAGGTCCACGACAACTGGGGCCCACCAACGTGGCATTGCTATCCACGTGTCTGAAGAACCTTGTAGGTAAGGTTGCTTTTTATGGATTTAGATCCTCTCAGAGAGGATCATCTTGACCAATCATTATGGATCTTTAGATTAGATTTTTATTTAACGGTTACAATTATTATAATTTGAAAGAGGCCCATGTGTATAACTGTTGAATAAAAATTTAACGGTCCACAATAATTGGTCATGAGGATCCTCTCCATTAGCTCAGGAGAGGATCCAAATCCACTTTTTATTGCCTGGACTTATTCACCACGCCATTAAATTTTTAAAAGAAAAGAGATTCTTTTCGGATCTCTTTTATTAAGATCATCAGATCAAGTGATTTGAGTATTTAAAATTTTATCTAATGATAAAAAATTATTATAACTTTTAAGAAATTAAAACAGATAAATCGTTAGATGAAAATTTAAAAATTTTGATTACTTAATTCGCTAATTTTAATGAAAGAAATTCGAAGAAGAACCCTTTCCTTTCTAAAAAAGAGGCTTCCACGTCAGATACCTCCAATCAAATGTCCTTTTCCTAGTCCACCGCAATATACGCATCGCCGTTCATCTGGACAGCAGATCAACGGCCCAGTTTTGCATGACGTGTTCCTTCTGACTATTTGGCCACACCAACCCCCACTTGGTCTCACATGCGCCACTCTGGTGCGGGCACTCCCATTGCAAGAGTAATTTTTGAGAAGTGCTGTATGAATCAACTCTTATTATAGTACGTATATTCATCTACTAATATTATATACGGAAATATCAATCTACGATTAATTGTTTGGAGCGAAAGTATTAACTTAACATACAAAGTTAAGGTAGCCTTTTGGGAGAGATTTAACTTTGTAGTCGAACACATTAAAAAAAAACTTTGTAGTCGAACTAAACAAAATCTGCTAGCACTAACTCATTTAATAAATTGGCTTCCAACAAAAAAAAAACACTTATTTAATAATTATATTGTTTTTTATTTTATTTTTGTGATTTTTTTAACAAACGATATTATATATATTAAAATGAGAGGTGGGCTTAGCCTCACAATGGGCTAACAATAATGTGGCTCAAATTCACGTTTGACAATAATCGAACCTAAGACCTCTCACTTACAAGTGAAGACAAATATCATTAGACTATAGTACTAGTGGTCTCTGAGATTGGCATAACTCTTTACTTTGATCGCTGTGATTTTAAATTAATAAAAGTGGTATCTGAGATTGTCCACCGTTAATCATTTTGGTCCTTTTGTGAAAATCTCAGTTAAATTGAAGTAACCACCAATTCACAGAAGAATCATAATGATAGACGGCGAACAATCTTAAGAGCTAATTCTACAAACTTTAAATCTCAGGAACCAAAATGAGAAATATAACATCTCAAAGACAAAAATGCACATAATGAAATTAAACACTAGCAACAAAATTACTTTTGAGTTACTTTTACTTTCGATATTTTATTTTCATTTAATTTCTGTTATTTCTTATCTTCTATCCCATTTTCTTTTTTATTCTTGCGTTCAATTTTTTAGCATTTAGATTGTATAAATTTAAAAAAGATTAGTCGACAGAATCGATGTTAGAACCGTAAACGTACGTAGTATCATATGCAATTGACAAACAATTAACCTAAAAATAATTGATAATTAGGCATGCCCTAGTTTTGGTCCACTACATCAATTGGTTTTTCCCATTTTTAACGCCTTTTGTGACTGATTTGCTACCAAGATTGACGAGGTGCACCCATTACCCAATGTGTGTAGCAAAATGAGAAGGTAGGGATGGGGAATGAGGGTTCTCTTTGGATTTTCTTTGTGAAGATTATAGGGATTCTTAAATTATGTTTGTTCGTCATATATCATACGGTCAGTTTTTGTCAAGTATTATTTATATTTAATTTTAAATAAAAGTATTTAAAATGATTTCTTTTTTTTTTTTCAATGAAGAAGAAATTTATTAAAGTTTAAAACCTCTAATACAACCGTTTCCAATACAATCAAAATTAAAGACATCCGTAGCCAAAATCGGAAGACAATAATCCCAAAAATGAGAGTTGGCAACAATGAGGCCCGTATAAGCTAATGCATCTGTCACGAAATTTGCCTCCCAATAAATATCTTCCAACTGATATGTTGAAACCCAGAAGCTAACCATTTGATATCTTCTATGACAGGTTTAAGATGCCAAGGGGGCATCCAAACAATGCCTTGCACCACCTTGATGACAAGCTTAGAATCTCCTTCAATCATCAACTTCTTCACACATTTGCATTTGGCGAACAAAAGCTTAGAATCTCCTTCCTTTAAAGCAACAGCCTCTGCAACCGAACTGGTGGCGCCATCAAGATTCAATGCCCCAGCACCAACAGGTTGCCCCTCTTCATTTCTAAGAACAAAAGCAGTTGCATAACAATTCGAACTAACAGACCCATCAAAGTTTAATTTTCATGATGAGGAGGACGCTAGCAAATGGGGTGTTGGTGGCAAGCATCACCCCTAGAGATCTTCTTACAATTAACATTAAAAAAGGATAAGCCTACACTTTGCGGCAATGGAGATACTCCGAGCGGGACTATGATTCATACTTCTAAAAACTTTATTATTTCTATCATTCCACATGTACCAACAATTTAGAAGAGCTATACTAAGATCACTCAAATCATTGCACTCAGTATTGTCAATTAATTCCATCAAATCTAACACATTATTTCTATCATTCCACATGTACCAACAATTTAGAAGAGCTATACTAAGATCACTCAAATCATTGCACTCAGTATTGTCAATTAATTCCATCAAATCTAACACATTATTAAATTGGGGAAAATTATTCTTCCAGGAACTTACCGAGGAAAGGTTCCATATTTCTTTAGCATGCTCGCAATTAAGAAAAATGTGATTTTGAGTCTCGTCCTCATTGTCACACATAGGACACAATTTGTTAATATTCTGAATGAATTTACTCAATTTCATCGTAGTATGAAGTCTTTCATGAACAAGAAGCCAAACAAAATGTTTTACCTTGGAAGGTATCATTAACTTCCATATCTTCTTAAGGAGTTTCTGTCTTTTAATTTCTGACCGTACCAGATGTACGAAACGAACACGATTTGAAGATTTCCAAGAATTTTCACAAAGAAGATCCAAATAGAATTCTCATTCAAAGATGGGTACACTAGAATGTAGCACCCACGTAGATGTAAGTGGTGACACGTTAGCCATTTCAAGATCTCTAGAAAGTATCGACAACATGATATTTGAAAAGGGATTCTCTTTGGATCTCTTCTTCTTAATCCGCCAAATTAGGAAATTCATACCATTAAAATTTGAATAGCTATAAAGAGGGGTCCATTTTAAAAATTATAATAACTTTAATCTTTGGATGAAATTTTAATAGTACAGATTTCTTAATTTGATAGAATTGAAGGAAGGGATCCGAAAAGAATCTCTTTTCATGATATTTGAGCTGGCTACGCAACCGGTGCTCGCCTGCACCCCCACATCCTTTCCGAGTCAATCTACGTGGAACACGTCAGCCGACGGGACCACAGACACCGACATGTGCGGGAACGGGTAGGGCCCAGGAGGAAGTACGTGTTGGTGCGTTGCCCATTTGTTTATTCTCTTTTTGTTCAAAGGAAGGAAAGGCCTCGTTGGCAGTTGCACAGTTCCATATTTTCTCCCTCTCTATCTCTTACGTGCCGTGTCGATCTCCTCGCCGTCGGATGGGATCAATGTAAACCGTCCATTGTATTTGCGTCAGGGTGGGACCCATGCGATATTTGACCGAATGTATGAGTTTCATTTTCTAATGTATCTGGGATGGCGACTGAGGCGAGGCATTGGGCGTGACGCGATGGTGAGGTAGAAGATGGAGATGTGGTGGAAGGCGGGCGGAGTGCGGTGGCGATTGGGTAAGATTCGAGTCAAAACGGCAGGATGCGTCAAACAAGGAGTGGACGCCGCGTGGCTTGCTTTGCATGTCAGAACAAACGTTTTTTACATCATCTACATTGCACAGGTATTGGAGACATCTCCCACAAAAAATATGATACATTTGTATTTTAGTCGTATTTGTTAATTTAACCTGCTGTGAAAAATGTTATTGCTAGTTGGTTATACCAAAGTTTTTATGCAACATTTGTGTGACTAGAAATGATATTCAAGCGCAATTAATTCTTACAATATTTCTGTCTAATAAGAACTCACTTCCTGTATTAGTTGTCATCATTAGCATTTTCCAAAGAAATCGCCAATAAGCCGAAAAGGATAACCATTAAAAGATCAATTTTGGTTTTTATAAAATAAAAATGTTAAAGAAAGCATATTTTCAGATAATATTTTACTGATTAACTATCAAAATATGATATAAAAACAGGATCTTCCTCACTCTTTTCATAAAATTATATCGGAGGATCAATGTTGTCCAATAAGAATAATCTCAAAGAACGTTATCCAATGAGAAGCAACCATGCAATCAAAATATGGAGAATTGTGCAATAATTTAACTAAAAGATAATGTTAAATAGACTAAATTTATACGTAAAACTTTATAAATTTCATGACATAAAAGTTGATGTTTAAATTATTATTTAAATGTTAATAAACGTGCTCATTTATATTGATAACTTAATATTTAACTTGTAAATTTTGTTTACAAATTTAATCTTTCTAACAATAACAGTAATTAAATTATGAAAAACTATCTATAGATTAATCAAAAGCTAATTTATGCAACAATGGCATCTGGCATATAGCTTGGATCTGCACGTCATGACTTTTGAAAATCATGTCCCGCAGGGCGCCAGGTAAAATATCTGCCAAATCACATTTTTAAAGAAAAATCAGATCCTTTTTACATAGAGAATCTTAATCTAAGCATCTCACTATCTTGTTAACGTGTGGCTTAAAGACCCCATTTAGTGGAACCTTCTTTTGATGATAATTTCTATTACTAAGTATTATGATCTAATAATATTCTTCTTCACTTGTAAGTAAGAAGGTTTAGTTCGATTATCGTCAAAGATCAAATTGGATCCAGAACCCGGAACACGTAGATCGAGTGGCCGCTAGACAGGTGTACGGACAAGCTAACGCCGGAATAAATAAAAAAGACCAGCCCAAATGTCGACGGGCCAGCTCAACAACCACTACACGACTTCGTATATACGGTGTACCGTATACGCCCTCCCTCCATACAACACGTGTTCCGTGACGTGGCCGTTGGCTTGGCGCTCTTCTTCTTCCTCCTCCTCCCCCTCCCTCTTGTTCTTCTCCTCCATCACTCCCTCTCTCTATTGTTTTCCTTTGCGATATAAAACAAGCTCTTTCTCTCCAAATTTTAGAGAGAAGGAAAATGCAAGGGTTGTGAAGCCTGGTCGCCATTGAAGACAGTTGAAGCTTTGAGAAATTTGAAGCAAATTCTGCAGTTTTTTTTGCTCTTTTTAGCTTTGATTTCGGACGTCGGGAGGGGAAGATTCGGAATTGAGAGTTCAAGGTACGTTGAATTTGGAGTTCCGGTTGATTTTTTTACGTTTGGATTGTGGCTAAGGCTCTGTTTGGTTGCTGAGAAAATGGATAAAGTAAGGGGAAAGGGCATAATTTCTTTGTTACTTGAACGGAATTACGGTGAGAAAATGCGTAGGTAGATGAAGGAATTCAAAGTATGCGTCTTTATATTTTTTTTCCGTCAGCTTGAGATTTTCTTAGCAACCAAACAGAGGATTAGAGTGGTATATTTTGATTGATCTGGAAGAAATCTTTTTTTTTTTTTTCTTTTTTCCTTTGAAGTAGGATAAATTAGCGATTAATATAGTTTTACTTAGTTGATGAACACTCACCAAAGAGCTAATGCTAATGCTATTGCTGCTACAAAATTTGGTAAATGAATGAAGTCTCAATTGTTGTTCTAGTGTGAAGTATTCAGCACCGTCTTCAATCGGTTTTCCAAATTTTCCGCAGATATCCGATTCCTCTGGTTTCGACCGGTTTGTTTTTGATTTGGAAGATATGAACTCCATTTCGTATGTGCATCAAGCAATCTCAAGTAACATGTTGTTTTCTTGTCGTTGCTTTAGCGTTAATTAAGTTTGTTTATGGAGGCGAATCGATTCATCGGTCTTAATTTATTTCTGAAAGAGCGTAAGAAAGGTTGGCTGATAGATGTACACTAACTTCTTCTATGCAAGGCATCGGTAAAATATAGTTTGTTGAAAAATGTGCAAGTAGCGGAAACTTATAAGCATATTTTCTGTAAGCTGCTTATCCAAAATTTTCAACATTTCTTATCTCAGATGAGAAAATCTTTACCAAAATTTGTCGTCTTTGAGTCATACATTTGCCTATTGATTTGCTAGTTTTTGTTTTCGCCTTTTCGGTCACTGTGGGTGTGCTAATTTATGCTCTGTGCGGTCTGGACAGATGAAAGGAGTGATGCTCTAATCAAGGAAGATCGCGATACTTCTTCACGTTATCATTGAATAAGCCATAGTCTTGATCCATGGGAAACGATGATGATGCAAAGTCTGCTAAATCCGAAAAATCATCCTCGCCTCTGCCGGGAGTAAGCACATATACATTGTTGTTTTTGTGATATGCTTAGTGGTTTACTATTGGGGCTTGTTTCTAAGTATTTCACGATCGTTTTATACTGATAGGATCAGACAAATCATACAAACCAGACCAATATGCAAGTCTGTCCTGATTGGGGAGCCATGCAGGTTACGCATTTGTTTTGCATTTTTGCCCGAACAACTTTCAGTGGAATTATATTGTACCGTTTCATGTGAACTGATTCGGGCCAAACCCTTGTACCTTCAGGCTTATTATGGTCCCAGAGTTGCTCTCCCTCCATATTACAACTCAGCTATGGCTTCTGGGCACCCTCCTCATCCCTATATGTGGGGACCACCACAGGTACTTTCTTTTTCTTCAAAGTGGTTCAAACATTCAATTTAAGTTAGCAATTGCCTATGCATGCTGGAATATACTGTATGAGAAGTTGTTGACTTGTTAATTCTTTCAGCATATGTTGCCACCCTATGGTGCACCTTACGCAGTATACTCGCATGGAAGTGGTTATGCACATCCGGCAGTTCCCCTTGTAAGTTTAAATTTTCATCATTTTCGTTGAAGATCCTACATTTCATCAGACTTTCTGTTTGCTTCGCAGTTTGGAGAGTGATTTATTGATTTTTAAAGTTCCCCAACTTTAGTGCTATACCTTTTGAAAGCGGAGGCTAGATTGTATTTGCCCCACATTCTTTACTATTATTGTGTAACCGTATTTGTACTAGTACTTGTTGGACATTCTAATTGCCACTGATCTCCCCATGCTTCCCCAATGGAAATGAATAAGCATTGCCATTTCCTTATGTAGAGTTAGATATAGCTCCCAGTCAATAATTCATAACTCCATCCACCCTATTTGGTTAAAAGTTGTTGCGCAATCCAGTGCCTTCCACGTCCTTCCCCCTTTTTTCCCGTGTGATATAACTGTAATATTTACAAGACTGGAAGTTTCTTATGCATTAACGAATTGTTTTTCCTGATATAGGCATCCCATGGTCAAGGTGTTCCATCCTCACCTGCTGTAAGTGAAGTTTCACCTCCTGATTTTCATATGTCCACAGACAGAGTGTTTCATCTTTATCTTTGAATGTAACTCTATTGTGGTGCAATAATGCAGGCCGCCACTCCTTTGAATATGGAAACACCTACAAAGTCATCTGGTAATACTGAACGAGGGTTAATGAAAAAGCTGAAAGAATTTGATGGGCTTGCAATGTCAATAGGCAGTGGTAATGTTACGAATGCTGAAGGTGGAGCTGAACAGAGTCTCTCCCAGAGGTTTGTAAACCAGTTTATCTTATTTCTTCCTTTTGTTGGTCCACCTTAAAGATATGCCCCTCCTAGCGCACCACTCTGGTCCACTCTCTGGTGGACTGGAATTCTCCTTTTGCTCACGTGTATCTGGAAAATTAGTTCACTAGGCTCTGCGTTTTTCGTGTGAATATATTGTTTATGGGCTAATTTTATGAGTTTGTTACCATGTTAACAGTTCTAGAACTGAAGGTTCTAGCGATGGAAGTGATGGGAATACTGCTGCGGTGAGGACTTCTTCATTTGCTTGTAGCATGTTTCTGCTATACCGTCCTTTTTTTTTCACTTGATTTGAATATTCTATGTATATTTATTGATGATTAATAGCGAAGTTAAATTGCACTATCTGCCTGTTCTATGTCCAGGCAAATCAAACCGGAAGAAAAAGAAGTCGTGAGGGAACACCAGCCACTGGTATTACTCTGTTCTTCACCAAGTGTTACATCTTGATGAACAACAAAGTTGGCCTGCAATCAATATCTTTTTTTAGTAAATATCTCTTATTTCATAAAAGCTTAAAATCTTAAGATGTGAGTCAATTGTTGTTTTACATCCAAACACACTCCCTCACATGCGAACATCTCTCCACCACTTAACTCAGACTTTGATAGGTAATATTTTTAGAGGTTTAAAATCAGGATCCTCCGCTTTGATGCAGTGATAGATTCACTGGTGTTTTACAGTACACAAAATCTTAAGTTGTTTGTTTTAACCTGCTTTGGACACGTATTTTTGCTCAATATTTGTTCCAGCAGCTGGAAATAGGAAGACTGACATGCGGCCTGGTCCAGTTTCTGCTAAGGAGGCAAATGCAGCTACTGATAAAGTGTTGGGTGTAACTATTGCTGCTGCTAATATCCCGGGAAAAGTGGTAGGACCAGCTGTTTTTCCTGGTGTGACCACGGTGTTGGAACTCAATAACCCACCTATCTTGAACTCAAAGACGAGTCCTACCTGTGTTCCACAATCCTGTGCAGTTTTGCCTACTGAAACCTGGATAGATGTATGGTTTGCGCATGTCACTTTGTAGTTGTTAGATATGCTTTAGTTTCTCATACTTCATCCAAGTTTTGCACCACCCAATGTAACTTATGGTAGATTGATTATGATTCGCAGAATGATCGGGAGATTAAACGGGAAAGGAGGAAACAATCAAATCGGGAATCTGCTAGAAGATCCAGGTTGAGGAAGCAGGTATGGAAATTGTGAAAGAGCCATGTAAAAATATTCTATTTGTAGAATGTGTTCATAATAATGAAGATATGATGCTAATGCTTATTCCGTCCAGGCTGAGACTGAAGAACTTGCACAACAGGTTGACGCCTTATCTGCAAAGAATGTGGCACTTAAATCTGAAATAAACCGATTAACAGAGAATTCTGCTACACTCAAGCTAGAAAAGACTACATTATTGGTACGTCCACATGCTATTTCAGAATCATTTCTTTCCTCGGAGATTGATGAAAATTTATGCGGCCGTTGTTCTTCCGCTAACTTACATTCTTTTCTCAACATACTAGGATAAACTGAAAAATGCACGCGCAGGAAGAATGGAAGATATCATCATGAACATCGACGATAAGAGGGTCCAGCCTTTCAGCACCGAGAACCTACTGTCAAGAGTTAATAACGCAGGTTCCGTTGCTAGGGATGCTGAGAAAGACGGTGACAATGACATGTATGAGAAAAACAAGGGGGCAAAGCTGCACCAACTCCTGGACACGAGTCCAAGGGCAGATGCAGTCGCCGCTGGCTGATCAATAGACCGGTAATTTGTGCAGTTTATTTAGTTATGTAGTTTTGGCATATTACAAGCCCAAAATTACTGCTAAAAATTAGCCGGAGAACGCAACAGCTAAGCCGCTTGGAATTGCGGTGAAAGCTGAGGCTCTAATTTTTACGGTGTGGTTAGTTATCTCATGGAAGAAGTAATGGCTTATTTTTTTCTGATTTAATCTTGAGTTAAAAGACTAGAATTCAGATGTGCTGGAATGGCCACTGAAGGGTGATGTACATTGAAGAGTGGAGAGATTTAGAACAGAACAACCAGCCTTAATTATATGCGTGTGTGTGTGTGTGATGTAAACTTAACAGTTAAATGTGATGACTCTGCAATGTCAATGTATGCTTTTACTCGACACATTTTTAAATACTCGTCTCCATCTCTTTCATCACGCGATATTATGGAATATTGAATAGATATGAACATAGCACGTGTCTAACTAGTTGCAGACAAGAAAACAAGTTTGTCATGCTCATTTTTAGCGACCAACGTGAGATTTAACTAATTTGGAAATTCCAAACATGAAAGTCTCGTTTTAACGTAAAAATACCTTTCTTGGGTGTTGAATAACATGAAAACTTTAGTATTGACTTAATAATTGCGTAGCAACCATGGGTCTGTTGTCCTCATTTTTGTGTTTCCATTGTGTCTTCTTGTTAATTTTTCAATACTTGTCCTAGTACTTAATCCACAGTAAACTCTGTGAACTTTTTTTATTTGGTAATTAAAAATTAAAGAACAAAACTAAAAAATACAATGAAATACGGGAGCGTATTCTTAATCAAAATCAATCTCCTTCTCGATTCTCATCTCTTAAACCCTATCTGAGTGAGGAAGATTATTATAGCGAGTGAAGGATCAGACTTCTTGCAATTCCTAAAATTGAAATCGGAGAACCCGTGATGGTTACGGTTAGGGCCGCCATTATTTGATGCGACTCTAAGTTATTGGGCTTCTATTAGATCAATTGGGTCAGCTATTGTTGTTGTTATCTATTAGGCTCATTACATATGTAATACCATTAAGCTTGTTTACATCTCAAACCCTAGCTATTTTTTGGTGTATTTAAACCCCTTTTATGACGTAAAGAGACTAGGAATGAAGATAGGAATTTACTTTGATTTCTTTTCCATTTTCTGCATTTACTTTCTTGCAATTTTCCTTTTATCATGTCTGATCCTATTATTATTTCCGGCAAAGCGCTTGCAGAGGTCATCATCAGACTACATTGCAAGGTTCATATAAGTTTCAGATTTGTATATGGGAAATTTTATTTGAACCCACATTTCTTATCTTTACACCCAACTAAATAAATTTATCTACCAAACTTCCAAATTTGTCCTTGAATAAATAAAAATGAAAAACTAATTTTATAACCCTAAAACAAAAACAACAATAATCTCTCTACACCATTTTTATTTAATCCAGTGAACTCAACCCTTTTTATAGAGAGAGAAAAAAAAAAGTGTAAGGGGATGGTGGGTGTCGACGATTTTGGAGAAGGGTTGCTGGCGTTAGGGTTAGATTCATCGGATTAGATAAAATGGGTTTAGAGAGAGAAATTTTTTATGTTTGTGTTTGGGTTTATAAAATTGTTTCTTCTTCCTTATTTATTTAAGGGTGAATATGGAAGTTTGGTAGACAATTTTTTTCTAGTTGGGTGTAAAAATAAGATGGTTGGGTTCAAATAAAATTTCTTTTTGTACAATTAATTTGGAGCAGATTGAACTGTCTACTTTACTAGGTGGGATTGAGTAGGAAAATGGAGGGTTAGGTAAATTATCGAAAGGGCAATTGGCTGAAGCTCACGCCTTCTCTGTCAATTAAGAGGTATTGTTGGTTTACCCCCTTAAACTTGTATAGAATTTTCAAACTTTAATTTTAACCGATTACTCTCTGAACTTGTAAAATTAGCCAATTTCTCTTTAAACTTTACTTTTAACCGATTACCTCCTAAACTTTTATAAATATCTAATTCTCCCGTTGGCGTTAAATTTTCAAAACTTTCATTCAATTTCTCATCCACTAAATTTTTCCCTATTTTTGCCCTCATACAGTGGTCAGGTGTTGTTCTCGTGATCAAGGTGGATGAAAATTTGACTATTTATAAAAGTTCAGGAGGGTAATTAGCTAAAATTAAAGTTCAAGGGAGAAATTGGTTAATTATAAAAGTTCAAGGGGATAATCAGCTAAAATTAAAGTTCATATGAGAAATTAAGTTGTATTCAAGTTCGGGGCAAATCGACAAATATGCCATCAATTAATGCCATAATTCCTGAATATGAGAATTTTTTTTTTAACACACGATATCTACACTAAATGTCACATCCCAGCTCGGACCCCCATCACATCCCGGGCCTGACTCCACCATAGCACGATATTGTTTGCTTTGGGCCCAGACCACGCCCTCACAATTTTGTTTCTGAGAACTCAGACGAGAACTTCCTAGTGGGTCACCCATCGTGGGAATGCTCTTGCCCGAACTCACTTAACTTCGGAGTTCCGATGGAACCTGAAGCCAGTGAGTTCCCAAAAGGCCTCGTGCTAGGTAAAGATAGGAATATACATATAAGGTTTACATGATCCACTCCCCTAGGCGATGTGGGATGTTACAATCCACCTCCCTTAGGGGCCCAACATCCTCGTCGGCACACTGGCCCAGGGATTGGCTCTGATACCAAATTGTCACATTCCAGCCCAAGCCCCCACCACATCTCGGCCCCGACTCCACCGAAGCATGATATTGTCCGCTTTGGGCCTCGACCACGCCCTCATGGTTTTGTTTCTGGGAACTCACACGAGAACTTCCTAGTAGGTCACCCATCATGGGAATGCTCTCACCCGAACTCACTTAACTTCAGAGTTCCGATGGAACCCAAAGTCAGTGAGTTCCCAAAAAGTTTCGTGCTAGGTAGATATGAGAATATACATATAAGGCTTACATGATCCACTCCCCTATGCGATGAGGGATGTTACACTAAAGGGGTGGTGGGAATGGCTAAGCCTCACAATGAGCTAGCAATAATATGGTTCAAATCTGTATTTGGCGAGAATCAAACCTAAGACCTTTCACTTAACACCACTTACCAGTTAAGAGGAATACCACTAGACCACTTACCAGTTAAGATGAATACCATTATACCGTAGTATTAAGTGGCATGAAGATGAGTGTTTTTATATCACCTTTTTGCGTGTTTATTTTTGCTTTTTAAACATTATTGGATACTTGGAAGACCTGAAGATATTAGAAAACAAAAAATTTATTTGAACCCTATAACATTTCTCTACACCAATTTATTGTCCACACTTGTATTACTTTTAATTAAACTATCAATATCTTTTTAAACTCAAAATTTCTACCTAAATTACTCTCATAAAACCAATTTAATATATATAAATTTATCTTTACACCCTTTTAATAAAAACCCAGAATCAATGTTTTGCAACTCATTCAAAACGTAAAGAGAGTAGCATCTCTCACATATTTGTCTCGTGCTTTATCCTTCTTTTGCTAATTTTGCTTAATCTCATATGTCTTAATTAATCTTTCATCACCTAATTTTGCTAAATCCCATATGGATGATTAATAAAATTTAAAAATTTAAATCTCATATATGTTTGTGCTATAATTAATATGATTTTGAAAAGTCGTTAATTTTGTTCCTAAACCTTAAAAAAATTGAACACAAACGAAAAATACTTGCATAAATTGCTTCATACCTTAGTTGAAGGATTCAAAACTTCAAAATCATTATCGGTAAAAAAGAGCTTGCTTATTTTTACTAAAGCGTCTTTGGGTTTTAGTTAGGATGAACATAAAATAAAGATTGCGTAATGGTAGGATTTGATTATTGGGTTTGGGATTTTTTATAAGTTTTAGTTTTCTTGTATATTTCATCTTGTACTTGATAGTAGTATGCAATCGGGGTAAAAAAGACAATTTACATTTAAAATTTAAGTTGAATGTAGAGAAAAGCTATATGGGTTCAAATAAAATATCCCTTAAAAATATTTCCATACTATTGAGATTTGGGAAATTTTATTTGAATCCATATCTCACTTTACACCAACTTAGAATTTAAATGTGAATTGTCTTTTTTACCTTATTGTATAACTACCATAAAGTATAAGATGAAATTAACACTTAAACTAAAATTTATCAATATACCCACACCTAATAATCAAACCCTAACCATTACATAATCTTTCTTCGATCTATTCTAGCTAAAACCTAAGACGCTCTCATAGAGAAAAGCAAGCTCTTTTTAACGGATGGATGGTGATTTTGAAATTTTGCATCCTCCAATTAATGTATGGTTCGATTTATGCAAGTTTTTTAAATGTGATTTTAGTAATTTGTTTAGGGTTTAGTAGTACGTATTGCCTGCAAAAAAGGAACCCAAGTTTGTGTGCTAAACAAAAGAAAGAAAAAAGGGATTTATGCCCTAGCTTTTGCCGTGAGAAAGTGGGGGAGTTAAACGAATAAGGGTCTTTGATTGGTGGGGTTATGCTAAAATTACGCTTGCATCCATGCGATTTTCCATGGGGTGCATGCTTCATTCCAACGTGTTTTTTTTGTGTAAAGAAAAAATGGTTCTTGATTGGTGGGTTTAATTCTCACCAGTTCTTATTAATTTCGATTATGATTTCTATTGAATTATGAAGAATTGAAGGGAAAGACAACAAACTTGTCGGAAGGAGAAAACGTCAATGGAGAGAGAACATATGCTTTGATTTTGGGTTTTTATTCTTTAAAAGGGTGAACTGCCAATTTAGTCCTTAAACTATCACTGCAGTGAAAATTAGGTTTCTGAATTATTTTTTGGATAAAATCAGTCCCTTAATTCATTACAAGCTGCTTTATGTTCAACGCTTTTTATTCAATTTTTTTTCCATTTAAAGTCATAACACATTATAGAGGGTAATACTGTCATTTCATCGCCTATAAGCGCTTCAAGTTGCATATAGATTGTGGACATAGTGTCTAATGTACTATCCAAAGTTAACTTCATACACTATTTCTTAGAAAAAAAAAAAAAAAGTCCTTAAACTTGTGAAAACTACCAACCCACCTTACAAAGTGTATTACATGCAAGTCACGTGAGTTTAATTGACGAAAAATTTAATAAAATAGCTTCAAATCTAATATTAGGAATGTAATTGGCAAATTTTTGTAGTTTAGGACTGATTTTTCTAAAAAAGTAATTTAGGGACTTAATTTTCTCAGATGATAATTCATGAACTCTTTGTCATCTTACAATTTAATTTTAAAGTGAGACTCTTTGTCATCTTACAGTTTAATATCAATTCATGTGATAACAATATAAAACATTGTGCCAAAAAACATGAGGTAACAAAGAGTTAATGATAAATTCCAATTTTAAGAATTAAAATCTGTAGTTCACTCAGATGATAATTCAAGAATTAAAACTAGAGAGCAAATTTGATGTAGAATGAAGTTATATAAATTCAAATAAAATTTCTCTTGATATTTTCATTATTATAAAAAAAAATAGTAGTACATCCATAGAGAACAAATTGGGGCAGAGATTTGCTCAATACTCACTTTTTTAACAAACATATAGGGAGAAAAAAGTGAGGATGGGCTTTGAGAAAGCTGAAGACAAAAATTGTACAAGATTAATGGTGTTGTTACTGCATATATTAGGAGAGTAGAGATTACGATTCAGATTGCTGACTTTTGCTAGAGTTTGAGATAGGGGCATCAAGAAGAAGGTTGACATATGCTCGCATATTTAATTGTATATTTGAGTTCTTTTTTAATTGTTAAATGCAAAAAAAAAAAAAAAAAAAAAAAAAAAAGGGTTAACAAAGTTCTCTCAATTAAGTCATGAGACAATGTGTCAAAATATTAGCAAAGAGATACAATGGAAACACATAAATGAAGACGGCTGACCTATGACCATACACACTAGTGTTGTGGTTACATTAGAAATTTATTCCTTATAAAGCACGTCTCAAGTATATAGCGAGGTTACAATCATACTGAAAATTTCTCCTTTATAAAGCACATGTCTAATGTTTCATTTACATGTGATGATTTGGATGATTCATAATGCATAAAGGGAGTGGGAATTCAGTCAATTGAAATGTCAAAGAACTATCTTAAAATTGGAACTTATAATAAACTCTTTGTTACTTTATGTTTTTTGGCACAATGTTTTATATTCTTATCATAAACTTTTTGTTACCTCATGTTTTTTGGCACAATGTTTTATATTGTTATTACATGAATTGATATTAAACTGTGAGATGACACAGAGTCTCACTTTGAAAGAGTTTCTTTACCATTTTTCTTCAGTCAAAAAACGAAAAAAGAGAAGCGGACAAAGATGAAAGGTTAAATAAACGTAGACCTGAACAAAAGGACAAAATAGAAGATAACCAAAGCAACGACAATGTGGAATGAGAAAACATAATACCTTAGACGTAACTAAAACGAGTTTCTTCCTGTTATTTCAGCCAAATGTATATCGATATTGAATTGAAAGCATCCTATTTTTGAATACTATGTGAAACTTTCACACATGCAACTCCTAGTTCTAGAGTCCTTTTTTAACCTCCCTTTTTGCTTAATATGAAGAATTGTCCCCAATATTCTTATTAGGGTAGAATTGTCACTACACCTTTAGCATAGAATACATATAGTCCTCTTAATGAAGCTACTATAAGTATGGGTGATACTTAAACACAGAATTTCTCCCGACAAAGTAAAATCTCAGGAATATTAATCACAAGTCCTATTGCAACCACAAAATAAAAACAATTTGACAATATAATACAGTAATACTCCGACTTGATTAATATAATGACCAACCATACAATTACTACCGTCTCATAAAAATCATTCATCTTGCTCACTAGTACCACCTCAATATATCCAAATTAATGTCAAAATCCTTGGCCAAAAGCAAACTCAACACCCCACAATAAACATAGGAGGACACAAACTGTGACATCTCACATCGTCCAGCGGAGTGATCCTTAAATGTATATTCCCATCCCTACCTAGCACGAGGCCTTTTGGGAGCTCACTGGCTTCGGGTTCCGTAAGAACACCGAAGTTAAGCGAGTAGCGCGCGAGAGCATTCCCAGAATGGGTGACCCATCAGGAAGTTCTTGTGTGAGTTCTTAGAAACAAAATCGTAAGGGTGTGCTGGGGGCCCAAAGCGGACAATATCGTGCTACGGTGGTGGAACGAGCCCGAGAAGTGATCCGCCTTGGGCCGGGATGTGACAATTTGGTATCAAAGCCTAACCCTGGCCATTGTGTGCCGACGAGGACGTCGAGTCCCTAAGGGGGGTGGATTGTGACATCCCACATCGCGCCAGATGAGTGATCCTTAAATGTATATTCTCATCCCTACCTAGCACGAGACCTTTTGGGAGCTAACTGGCTTCGGGTTCCGTAGGAACTCCGAAGTTAAGCGAGTAGCGTGCGAGAGCATTCCCAGGATGGGTGACCTATCGGGAAGTTCTCGTGTGAGTTCTTAGAAACAAAACCGTGAGGGTGTGCTGGGGGCCCAAAACGGACAATATCGTGCTACGGTAATGGAGCGATCCGGGAAGTGATCCGCCCCGGGCCGGGATGTGACACAAACGCTGTCATTTTCAGTTCATATTCAAAGTTGGCACTCACTAGATCAAAAAAGAGCTGCTGAGGTTGGTGAGGTCCAAATAAATGGCTTCTCAAACATTTAAAACTGCATGGTCTCCATCTCAAACTTGGACCCTCAAACTTCCCTTCTATTTACTTTATAAACATTGACCGCTCGTACGGTGTTGATGTACTCCTCGTATCTCCACGTCCCTACTCCTTCCTACCAGGTATCTGCAAAAAACCACTGCTTTTTTTTTCCCATTATCTTCAAACATATTTCCTTTTTTCTTTTTTATTCACTTCCTTCTCATTCTCCCATGATGTTGCCCCCCTACACTTTTGTTTTGGTGTTTGTATTTTAATTTATTTCTTTTCGGTTCCTTAGCTTCTGTTATTAATACCAAATTCGAAACACTGAATGCTTCCTAGGAAAAAGGGTTGCCTTTGCACTTAGACATTTACTCAGTTTTGGTGTTTGTTCAAGGTATTGTCTGTGCATTGTTTAATTTGCAAGTTAAGAGAGGCTTCTGCCTGAAAGTTTAATTAAAAACTTAAGACTTTTAAGGTTGCTTCGAGTAATTAAGGACTGAATTCTTTTTTGTTTTCAATTTTCCTTTGTTGGGTTTTTTGGAAAAGGCATGTTACAGTTGAGAATTTGGTTTTATTCTTTTTACGAGTGTGTTTAATTCAAAGTTCCACAAAAGTGAGGCTGCACAAATTTGGATTTTTTTAGCCTTTTTCTTTTACATTCTATTGATTGTATGAATTTTAGGTGGGTGTTGGAGGTTTGCTGTGCAGCTGCCGAGTTTCACTTCTTGGGTTTTCTGGATTTGGGGTTTTGGTGCTTTAATGACACTTTAAGAGGCATCAGCATCTTGGGGTTGTAAAAGTTGAGATTTTGTAGATCTGAGGAGTAATGGTAGTTGCGTTTCTCTTTTAATGTAAAAGATTACTGCTTTTTCACAAGTTTAGGTGTTTGGTTAAGTTTAGATCTTTGATTGTGTCACTGGGACTTGTTGAGTTGGGGGACGTAGAATTCTGCTTGTTTTTAACAAAATGGGGCATTCAGCAGCAGAATGGGAACATAGGGCAGCCATTGAGATTGCAAAAGATAGGAATGGGGTAGAACAGGTGGTGCTTCAGAACCAACAAGGGGCTTCAGCACGGGTGAGATTCGAGAATCTCTTCTTTTCGCCGTTGATTAAGTTTCCGAAGGCTATGAATTTAGAGTTTGTCCTCAAATTGTTAGTTCATATACCATGTTGATTTCTGTATTAGTAGGGTTCTTAATGATTTCTCTTCTGATAATATAGGTTAGCTTACATGGAGGACATGTCACTTCGTGGAGGAATAAGCACGGCGAAGAACTCCTGTTCACTAGTAGCAAGGTATAACTTTCCACTTCCTATTGTATATATTTTCCATCCATTTGTTTATTTTCTACAATTTTGTGGCTGTTATAGTTGAGAGCATTTGATTTCGTCTTTTATCGTGGCACGGATGCTGTTCTATGTTTTATAAACGTTGTTTGTCTAATTATTCAGACAAGTAATCACAAGATATGTATGGAACCAGCTTTCAAGGTTATATCATTTTCCAGGTCAAACTGAAGTTTTCAATTCATATGACTTGGTTGAATGGTGAAGAACTAATATTCTCCGTACAATGGAGACTCTATGTAGAAGTAAAACTGGGTTGACTGAGTACTCTGCTTTAGGATAGTCTAATTTGTGCTAGTTCATAGTTTATGAACGAGTTTGAATCAGATTTCCGGTTGGATCAGAACTTCAACTGCATTTTATGTTTTATGCAATGTTATGTCCTCATACATAACACGGGAGACTTTGCAGCCGATATTTGGCCTAATGCAGTCACCGTTACACGAGTAGTTTAATGCATATCTTACCTACTTGAGATATGGATAATAGATTCTTTTTAACATGCGTTCCATCAATCATAGACAGTCTCCAAGCCCCCAAAAGCGATGCGAGGAGGAATTGTCATTTGTTTCCCACAGGTATTATCAATTATTCCTGTATAAACTATCCTTTTAAAATGATATAAAAACTGTAAACTCCAACTAATGCTTTTACTTAATCCTTTTTGAAGTTTGGGAACTGTGGATTGCTAGAACAACATGGTTTTGCGAGGAACAAGGTGTGGGCAATTGATGATAATCCTGAAATGCATCAATCAAACGATTCCAATGGAAAATCCTTCATTGATCTACTACTTAAACCATCTGAAAATGACCTGAAGTGTTGGCCCCATAGGTATGAGCTTGGATGCAGTATTCTTAGATAAAACTACAATAAGTTCTCTCATTAGGTAAAGGGGACAATCACCTCGTTTCCTGTCGATTGAAGTTTGTATGGTCTATTTTTTCACAAAAAGCAAATCCTAGATAATTTTTTTCTCGTTTCTTTGTTTCCTATGCAGTTTTGAGTTTCGACTTAGGGTGTCTCTTGCAACAAATGGAGATCTGAACCTGACATCACGAGTTAGAAATGTGAACGGCAAGCCATTTAGTTTCTCCTTTGCCTACCACACTTATTTTTCGGTTTCTGATATAAGGTATGTAGCTATTATTGTTGAATTCACAATCATCTGCCTTCTGGCTGTTGCATATTTGCTTCCATTATTGGTGTGCGATATGATTTTTTAATGTGAAAATGACTTCTGTCCATAGTGAGGTGAGGATAGAGGGGCTGGAGACACTTGACTACTTAGACAACCTTCGCGAAAGAAAATGCTTTACAGAACAAGGAGACGCCATAACATTTGAGTCTGAGGCATGTTTCTTATGCATATGAAATTGCTTTTACATATAATGCAGGAAGTTGAAGTCCGTGAATATGGTGAAGTCTTTGCACACAGTCTGTGAAAAGTTTATCCCATACGTTCACTTCGTCCATTGTCTCACTCATTTTGTTTCTAAAATTTTGAGTCAAATTTGAAGGTAATTTGGAAACAATTGGAGTTGGCATTTGGCAACAAGTCATTAATTGATTTCTGCATACGGTGATATTAATTGTAAGCGGTATGGAAGAATAAGTAGTAGTCAACCTCCCAGAACAGTATTATATTCATAATGTTTCTTCCAAACTCATTCAGTCTCGACTTTCTAATTTGTTGGAAATAAATATTAGATAATTTTTGCTTCTCTTGCTAGCAGTGTTGATGCAGTATGAGTTTTTGGCTTATAGAAACAAAAACTTTCCCCTTGCAGGTCAGTCGACTTTATCTAAGTTCGCCCAATGTAGTTGCAGTCCTTGATCATGAGAAAAAGCGAACATATGTAATAAGAAAAGAAGGACTACCAGATGTTGGTAAGCAGGCACATATTTGATATTTTCACTCTTTTACACTTACGGAAAGTGAAATTCTTAGTGTTGTTATGTCAACCAGTACGATTGAAAAAAAATGGACAGTTGAAAAACTAAGCATATCACATTCACATGTTGAACACAAAGATGACTTCATGCGTGATCTTTCCGTTGCCCTCCAAGATATATGTTGTTGATACTGAATTTGGCTTTCTGTTTGCATTTTCATTTCCCCTCGCACAGTTGTTTGGAACCCGTGGGAGAAAAAGTCGAAATCTATGGTTGATTTTGGTGACGAGGAGTACAAACAAATGCTTTGTGTGGATGGGGCAGCAATAGAGAAACCAACCACCTTGAAGCCAGGCGAGGAGTGGACAGGGCGACTGCAGCTCTCAGTGGTGCCTTCGAGCTTCTGTAGCGAGCACCTTGATCTTTAGAAGGGAGGTTTTGGAAGACCAGTACAGATTATATATAGGGTAAAGTGCTTTGAGTTTACGTAGTGCTAGGCCGCTAGCGGATACTGCAGAAGGGGTCAGTCCCGTTGTAGTTTGTTAAACTTGAATTCTTCGAACTAGGATCAGAAAATGAAACACCGAGACCCGGCTTTCTATTAATTTTTTGTGAAAGAGTAGGAGGTGGTTTTCATTGTGCTATTAGCCCAAATAATAACGTGTTATGTTATGCTACAGATGATGATCTCAGTGCAAAATTCGACAAATGATGCTCAAAAAATGCCCAAAATTTGACAAATAATAACGTGTTATGTTATGTTATGCTACAGATGATCTCAGTGCAAAATTTGACAAATAATGCCCAAAAAATGTTTAAAGGGAAGGTATAGCTTGGACAATTTCAATCAAGAAGATGTGAAATTAGACCAAATTAAAAAAAAAAAAAAAAAAAAAAAAATTGTGAACTCGAAACGGAAGCCACTCAATATCAGAGCCAGGTTTCGATCCTGGGACCTGTGGGTTATGGGCCCACCACGCTTCCGCTGCGCCACTCTGATGGTTGAAATATGGGCACCTAAATAAAATATTTACATGAAATCGGGAAGATCTTTGAGAGGAATGCTAGTGTTGTTGGGGATTTAGTCACGTGTGAGTCAAGTAACAAATGAAACACTCACAAATCTATTTTTTTAAGTTCTTTCCATCTCATGTTGGTCCCTAAACTTTTGATTGCGTGATTAACAAATGTAGAAAGAAACTTTTGTTACAAAAGTTGAGAGTTGAGATGGAAAGAACTTTAAAACGGTAATTTTTTTAAAGCATTTAATTGTTACCTGACTCACACGTGACTAAATGAGATGAAAAACATTTAATTGTTCCACATTCTCTTATCTCATGTTGGCCACGTGTGGTCACACGTGACTAAATGAGATGGAAAGCATTTAATTCTCATCTCATGAGAGAATGAGGTAACAAATGTGGAACAATTAAACTTTTGATTGCGTGATTAACAAATGTGGAAAGAAACTTTTGTTACAAAAGTTGAGAGTTGAGAGAATGGCACACGGTAATTTTTTTAAAGCATTTAATTGTTCCACGTACTTTTGATCAAAACGTCATCTGCCTACTACTACGTAAATTCTTGTGCCTATATTTTTAGCTAGCCTACTACCCATTGAAAAATTTATGATTCCGTTCTTGCTCGATTCTAATGTATATGCCAACAAAAAAAAAACTCATCGAATAAAATAGCACCCACCACTAATCCTATTAAATTTTTAATCCATGACACTAACAAATTCTTAAGTGCTCATGGATCAACTTGGGACGAAAAAATTGAAGAACAAAGTGAAAGCAAAAATGTTAGTTTTATTGCACATTTGTACCATTTCCTTAATACACATGAGACCTAGATGTGTTTATGGATTATGTTTCTATTAGAAAGATGGTACAAATATGTGGTAAGTATAACATTACTCCCGTTAAAGTTGAGGATCATATTTGAAATAAATTATTTTACAAATAAAACAATAAAAATAGGATAGAATAAAGAAAAGCTTGTCCAAAAATCCTAACCGCCAATATCAGCATCCAAACCTTACTGCTTTTTTATCTCCTTGTCATAAATTGTTGATCCGATTTCCTGAGATTCAATCCTTCCCCTTCCCTTCTCCCTCCATTCTTCACCTTCATCCTCCAAATTTCACTACCCATTTCGTCTTTTTCCCAGAAATTCAAATCCGCTATTCAAAAACTCATCACACTTCAAAATCCCAAAAATTCAAATTCCTTTGTTTTCAAAATGTGCTGCCACCTTCTTCCTGCTCCGTACGATTAATTTCAGTACCCACAAATCAATCCAATTCCTTGAATTCAATCCACATTTTTTTTTTTTTAAATTCGTTCAGCTTTCAATTAAATCGCATTTGGGTCTCTGTTTTCTTCTGCAAAATTTCCCAATATAATGGCGCAACAACTGCCAATAAGACCGGTGGTGCACAAACCGCCGGGATACCGAGACCCATATCAACCGGGCCGACCCGTACCCGGACCACCACCCCGGAAACCCAATCTCCCCCCTTCCTTCCGCCCAAAGCGCAGCCGGGGGAGGAGATGCTGCTGCATATGCTGCTGCGTCTTCTGCACCTTCCTCCTCATCGTCATCATCGTCGTCGCCCTCGCCGGCGGTATCTTCTACCTCTACTTCGACCCCCGCCTCCCGGCCTTCTACCTCCTCTCCTTCCAGATCCCCAAATTCGACCCCGTCTCCAAGACCGACGGGATCCACCTGGACGTCCAGGCTGTTACCAGCGTAGAGGTGAGGAACCCCAACCCGAAACTCGACATCTTCTACGGCGAGGGGATCGAGATGCACGCGATCCTTGGGGACGAGAACGATGTCGGGATGGGGCTGGGGTCGAAGCAGCTTAGAAGGTTCACGCAGAGGCACCGGAACACGACGAATTTCAAGATGGATATGAGGGTGAGGAATAAAGTGGTGGATCAGACGGTGGGCAGGAGGCTGGCGGCGCAGCTGAAGAGTAAGGAGATAAAAGTGGCGGTGGAGGGAAAGACGAGGGTTGGGTACGTGATCAAAGGTTGGAGGATTGGAACGGTGAAGATCAATGTACAATGTGGCGGCGTGAAGTTGAAGGTGGTTGATGCAGGGGAGATGCCCAAGTGCACCATCAATGCATTCAAATGGTACGGAATTTTAATTATTTCTTTTGAATTTTGCATGTGTGTTCGTGTTTTAGATTTTTTTTTTTTAATATGGCATATACACCAGTCACATCATCTGGTATAGAAATATGTTCATGTTACTAGGTTCCAATTGTAAAATGTTCTTTGTCATGTTATTGAGTTCCAATTGTCTTTGAATTTTAATGACAAGAGATCACAGCGATATTATACATTACTTTACATTAAATGAAGAAGCATGATTTGAATTCGAAATGTAGTGAATTGAAGAGAAAAGTCTTAACCACCGTGAAAATTCACCGCTTAGAGATGTTTGGGAAGTTCAAATAGCATTCTCAAAAAGTAAAGGTCCATAATTGTTAGCAATCACATTGAAATATATACTTGGCATTTTCGGAGGGGATGTAAAAAATTCTATGTGGAATATTTTGACAAAAATAAGTGGTTTTTTGGTTCCTAAGGAGATGTTAAGATCTTACATGAATTGACATTCTCCACTTTGATGCCAAATTTGAAAGCAACGTAAAATTATTTTCTTTTTGTTTTATTTTAATTATGGTCCCACTTATTTCTTTATTTTCTTTACATATTAATTATCTTAATATTAAATTCTAACCTACTTAATTTTATAAATAACCAAAAATATTTTAATTTGACATTTCGGTTGGAATATGGAACTTTACGCAATGTTATTATGCCTACCATTTACATGCTGAATAAATATAATCAGTTTCAAAAGAAGAGTGCATGATGATTTTTTTGTTGCGGCACAAGTGGCCTTTGATAATTGATACTCTTGTATGGAATATTAAGTGTAGTAATGATGTCGATCTGTGTGCGTGCACTTTTGCAGGATCAACATTCGTTGATGTCACGATCCTCACGTAACATGTTCAACTGATGACAACACAAGGGAGAGTTTGACTCGGTCAGCTCATCGATCACATACCTGGATCCTGCAACTTTCAAGCAGACTTCTTATGCAAAAATCATATATTCTTTGGTGCTTCAAAAATAGGAAAAAGAATAGGAGGGGGCAATATCTATATGGTCATCTAAATTCCAAAACACAGGCTAACATGATTTCGATCCTTCTGATGCAATTGGAGTTTGATCAACTTAGAAGGAGCAAGGGTTGAAATTTTAATTAATTTATTTATTTAATTCCGGTGACTGGTTTGGAGACTTGATTAAATTAATTATTTTTCAGTTTCATATATATATATATATGAAATATTTTTACCTAAAAATATTCATTTAGTGTTAAAAATGTTACAATTAATATATTTATATTTATGATTAATTTTTTATCATATATTTTTATTTTTAGTTTGTACCCATTTTTAATTTGCAAACCTTTTTTTTATTTGTACCAATTTTCTTTTAAGTTTTAATTTGTACCCATATGTTAATGTATTTATTTATTTTTTTTTCTTATAATAAAGGTTGTTTGGCTCCTGGCATTTTGTCATATGTATTTATTTGTAAACTAAAAAGAATGTAATCATATAATTAAGGTGTGACATCTTTTTATTAGTTCGGTAAAAGTTGGAGACAACTTATGGACGACTACAAAAGAGTGGCTGCCTCATAAAGGAAAGGAAGCAAAGGCCAGAAGACAGTTTGTGTCGTGGGGAATTGACTTCATTTCCGCAGACTGGGATTCACAAATTTTGATCACCTAAAGTAGTGAGCGTGACCCATCCAACCTAAGACAGTTTGTACTTGGGGATTTGGAGCTTCGGGTCTTATGTACCGAAGTAGCCGTGCTGAAAGCCTTGCCTTAACGTGGTAATGGTTCTCTAATGCGGAACAGGATCCTCTCCGAATCCTTTATATGCAAACCCTGAGGATCAATGGATCCTAATTTTTCACCACAAATTGAACGGTTAAAATTCTGCACATCTCTCATTTTCTTCCTCCTCTCTTTTTCTCTACCTTCACAGACCTCTGCACCTCCTAACAACCCACACTGCCTACTCCAATCCCTTTTCTTCTCCTCTCAATCCCTCTCCAACGACACCCACATGCGACAAGATGGCGCCACATGAGTGAGGAGTGAGGACGACGATCTTGCTTTGGAGTTGGAGAAGAAGAAGGGAGAGAAAGGGGGGAGAGAGTAATGTAGGTGTTAAACAATTTTGGGAACGGATTGGTGAGAGAACGAGAGAAGAGAAAGAAGGCAGTGAACAAGAGGTTGGGCGGGACCATAACCAAGGGTGGAGCCATGAAGGGACTAGAATGGTTTACCTTGACATCTTTTTCACACATAAACAATGAGAGTTCTCCCTTTAATTGCTAAAGATTTTTCAAGGTATTAGAGCCCTAACAAAAATCTTTTCCATATTCCTTTAATGGGTTCGATTTGAGGTTGGTGGCTACTAATGCGATTAACCAGCGTCACAGTCAATTTTGAGAGACTAAGGTGATCAAAAAGGGAGAGAGAGGAAGTAGGCAAGATAGCTGGTTTTCATTTTTATTTTTTATTTAATTCCTTGAAGTCTTTTAATACTGTTACTTTTGCTTTGTTTTTCCTTCCTTTTTTTTTTATTTTTATTTTTTTATCTATTCCCCTCCTCATTCCTTTCCTCTTCCACTAAAGGGACTGTTATTTTGAATTTGAGTCATGATAATACGGGGTTGAGCTGAGGAAGAGGATGACAAGAACAACGTCATACTAAACCCAAATGATGGTGGTTTGTAGTTAGGACACGGCATATCCTTATTTTTCTTAAATCAGAAGAGCGTTTTAGGCGAAATTTTTGGCCCCTCCTGAGTCAAATTCTAGCTCCGTCACTGACCATAACATTCGATCTTTCTACCATACTATCGTATCTCATAGAATAAGATTGATTCTAGTCCGCAGATTCCATTTAAGACGCAAAGTAAATTGCTTTAACCAAAATAGTTACGTCCAAGTATGTTCCATAATCGTTGACGAATGATGAGTTTGCCATCATTTCTCCACTCTATTTAAATGCATTACTCTCTACTTTCTGTTTTTGGGCTACAAAAATGCTCAAGGTCTCTGCTTGACCCGATACCATACCAAGAATCAAAGCATGGTCAAGTGATCAAGTACTATTCCGGCTTTTGAAGGTTCAGCGGTACCCAGAGCCACTCATTAAAAGTTGATATCTTCTTTGAATCTCATTGTATGAAATCGAACGATTAAAAAATTAGAACCTTTTAAATTAAATTATGCAGTTCTCATTAACTTATTTCACTCACTCACCTCACACAAAACAAAAACTCGAATCTCGGTCTCTTAAACGGTCTAGATACCTCGATTTTTGGCCTCCATACAGTGAAATTTGAAAAGGATTTCAATACACTAATTAAATGCGTCGCTCTCTACTTTCCGTTTTTAATCCCTCAATAGGATTTTAAAAAACCATCCAAAACCCAATCTCGGCCGTCCAAAATACGCAATCAAAACAAAGTCATCAAAATCAACGGCTTAAAAT
Organism: Pyrus x bretschneideri; assembly: GCF_019419815.1. NCBI lineage: Eukaryota > Viridiplantae > Streptophyta > Magnoliopsida > Rosales > Rosaceae > Pyrus > Pyrus x bretschneideri. The sequence continues at coordinate 11,392,387 of NW_025999723.1, read as the reverse complement.
TAATCTCAGTCTGATAGAATCAGATTCACATAAAAGCAAGAATCTCTTTTGAATCTCTCTCCTCTCTCTCAGGCCCATAGTAACAAAAAGTCATTGTTATTATAATTATTCCGTCCTTTTTTCATCATATCATCATTATTATTATTGTACACTTCGTCAAGCACACTCTTCTCTTTCTTTCTCCTCTTTGTCAAAGCAGCGCCCCTTCCTTAGATCCGTTACGATCTACGAGGTCCATCCATGGCTTCCAAACGGATCTTGAAGGAGCTTAAAGATCTCCAGAAAGACCCCCCGACCTCTTGCAGCGCAGGTACAATACCCCCCCTTCTTCGACCCCTGTTCTTATTTACCTTTTTTTGTTTAGTTTTGCCGTTTTCTTTCATTTTTCATCGTCCTCAGCCTGTTTCGAAGCTCGATCTACGAATTTTAATCGTTTTGGGTGTATGGGTTTTTTGTAAAATGGTAGATTCTGACATGGGTTGTTCTTATTTTGTTGCGTGCTTGTTCGCTTGTTTGGTTTTGTGTTTGATGTAGCTCAAGTTAATTTTTGTAGAAAGAATTTTAGGTTTTGTGGAAATTATGTGATAGATTGCTAATTCGTGGACTAGCTACAGTGTTTTTGTTATTGAGGCATTGAAATATTGGATCTTTGAGGCATGTTTTTTTAATTTGTTTTGATTCAAATGCAATTTTCTGCTAACGTTTTGTGAATGAAATATTGGATCTCTTTTTTCATCACGGGGTTGGGAGACATTTTGGATTTATAAATTTTTGTGATAGAACGATGTTGAATTCTTGTGAATGTTCAGTGTTGTGTTGTGCTTACAGAAATTTGAGTTGAGCTCTATGGAGGGAATTTGCATCCGGTAGCAAATATGTCATGGTTTATGATCATTGATTTTATACCAAGTTGTTGCCTAATCGAAACAGAATCAAAGATAAACACGTTTAAAAAAAAAAGTTTATTTTCTTCTAAACTTTACTAAACTGTGGAAGTAATAAGTAAATTTTGTCCTCAAAATTTGTACTTCCATCATTTTGATTTCTAGTTGCTCAAGAAGGCATGCATTGAACTTTGTGGTGATAAATTTATGTGTAGAATGCATTTTAAAAATGGTTACTTGTGTTCGATGTCAGGGCCTGTTGCTGAGGACATGTTCCATTGGCAAGCAACGATAATGGGTCCCCCAGATAGTCCTTATGCAGGGGGTGTCTTTCTAGTTACCATCCATTTCCCTCCCGATTATCCATTCAAACCACCTAAGGTATGACATCAATTTAATTTTCATTGTAGAAGTTGTTAGTTTACTTAATAGAAATTGTATTATGGTTAACTGCTGTTCTCTACCCCACCCGCTTTTTTGCAGTCCGTTTGGTTTTGGTTTGGGGTAGTATTCAGGAAATAGGCATTGTCGGGAGATCCAATAGATGGTGCGGTTTTATAGTCACAATGCTATAGATACTTTTCTGAAAATTTCTGATCTTTTCAAGATAATATTGGTGTTTTGTTATTATTCTCTTATTCATTAGTCTGTCCAATGTATAGAAAATGTAACCAACTTTATTAAATTACTGATATTAAGAACAATAAGAGGCTGAGTAAGTTTGGAAACCGTAGCTGGTGTATAGGTGAGTTTTTAAATGGATGACAACAAATGTACAGACATAGGCATGGTTACCTCTGAGAACAACCACTAGATCAAGTGGCGGTTTTCTACTGTAGTTTTTTGGGAGTTCTTTACTGTGCCTTAAACGGTTGGGTATGATTTAGTCATCCAACAATTTTTAATGTTTGTCTGTTTGATTCTGGCATGATACAAACCGGAGAGAAGTTGATGCTCTTTGATAGGGAGGAAAATTGTTGTTTGCTTTGGTTGTTGGTCATGATCAATTCTTTGTCCTGTTTAACTCTTACGCTCTTCGATTTTCTTCCACTTATATGATATGCGTTATTAAACTACTTAATAGTATGATTATGTGTTTAAACATTCTTGATGCTGTAAGTATATAGGGCCAGGCCTTAGGCGCTCAAGTCAAACATATTGGCTTGGGTCTTGGACTCAGTCAGGAGCCTTAGTCCTAGGTCTGAGCCATCAACCATTGTATCAGCAGGTTCAGTTCAGTGTATGATTTGGGGCTCAGCTGGTCATGGCCTGCGAATAAATGTTTGAACCTTGCTGGCACATCGGTTCTTGGATGAATTGACCCATTTTGACGAATTATCAATAGTATATTGTGTTGAATTGTCTCCAATGCTTTTCCTCAAAAGTTCTATAAACGTCTAGATGAATTTTAATTTGTTAATATTCTTTCACCAAATTGTTTTTGTAGGTTGCCTTTAGGACTAAGGTCTTTCATCCAAATATCAACAGCAATGGAAGTATCTGCCTTGACATTTTGAAAGAGCAGTGGAGCCCGGCTCTCACCATATCTAAGGTTCTGCTCTCTTAGTGACCACGTTGTGATTTAATAACTGAATCTGTTTTCAATTTCCCTATTCAATATAAACTAGAGATGGGATGGTGATTACAATGAATGAGTGCACTGTGGATGGCTGTCATTTGTTAATAAATGGTTGCTTTGCACCCTTTTCACTCTTTCATATCTGCCGGTTTTTAAGTGGGTGGGAAAGGTTCTTGTTTCCTATTTCAGGTGTTGCTATCCATCTGTTCCCTGTTGACGGACCCAAACCCAGATGATCCCTTGGTGCCAGAAATTGCTCATATGTACAAGACAGACAGGTCAAAGTACGAGACAACCGCAAGGAGCTGGACCCAGAAGTATGCTATGGGCTAGTGTGCTTTGTCGCGAGGGCATGTAGGAGACTGGTTTGTATTCCTTCTTGTTATGTATAAAAGAAGTGTGGTTCGTACTTTTGTGATAGACACTGAAGAATAGATCTACATGTACACCCCTCATAAGTCATGTTAATGTTTTAGGTGGTTTAATGGATATTTATCCTAGCAACTATATGTGAAAACCAAAGTTTTTCGTGACATTGCTCGTGATGATTTGATGAATGATGGTATGTTTACCCTAATGCCTGCACTACTGTACTAGTTTCGGGGCAGTTGTATATGGCATCACCGTGCGGCTAGCATAACGTGGTAATTGTGAAACAAGGCCGTATACAATTTGCCCCATCTTGGAAATTATTGAGGGTTTAGGATTATTCTGAGATCACAATCATCAGTGTTATAGTGTTTGACTAGCTGCAGTGATTTTTTGTTGTATTTTGACTAGCCACGTGGATATTAAAAATAAAAATTTAAACATAAAAAAATAATTAAAAATAATTGAGAAAAAAAGGGTGTCGTCTTCCTCAAACCACCGCCCCCCTCCTCTCCTCTGCACCCACCTAACCCTCATCTCCTCTTTGATTCCCCACACCGGTTCACAGGTAACGGACACTATCGTTGTCGATACAGTGTTGGAATTGTTCAATGAGGGGAATAGCTCATTGTGGAGGAGAGGATTCAGGAGGCCTAGTATGGACGGCGACGAGCTCATAAACCTCTTGCACCGCTTAGATCCGGTCAAGGTCAAGCTCAATGGGCTCGAGAATGAAGTCAGAGATGCAAATACGGCTCCATCTGCAACTTTTCTCCAAATTTGTGGTCGATTTTATCGAGATTTGCCGTCAAATCTGGTAGGTGGGGCACGCTCCTTCGAGCTCACGGGGTCGTCAAAGAGGATGAGGGTTGAGTGGGTGGAGTCGAAGAGGGAGGGGGAATGATGGGTGTGCAGATGTTGGGTAGGTGCAAAGGAGAGAAGGGAGGGGGTTTGAGTAAGAAGACACCCTTTTTATTTTTTATTTTTTTAATGTTTAACTTTTAAATTTTTTTTAATATCCATGTGTGACTCATATTGACATGTGATGCCTAGTCATTGTCTACGTGAGCGCCACATCACCAGTTAACGACTGATTTAACAACCTTGATGGATGTGTGAAAGTGTCCCAAAATTATGACTTCAGGTAGCACTCTTGACACACCCCGATCGAGATCAGGGCATGTTGGCCGTCACGTGGAAGTGACGCAGCCAAGTGCACAGTGCAGAAGCTAATAATATAATAATAAAATAATATGAATAATTAAAATTTGTCTTAACACAAGGTAGCAACATACATGTGTAAGCAAAGTGTGAAAACAAAGTTCAGAGCACGAAGACCTAATGCAGTCCGGGAGAAAACGACACGACAAAAGTACACCCGAAGGTGGTCCTCCACTGGTGACAGTCTGTTAGATATGCCGTAGAAATCCTCAGGGAAGCTACCAAACGTGCTAGCCAACTAGAACCTAGAGGGGCGCAAAACAAAAGCGTGAGTGGGCAAAAACAAAGCTTTTCAAAAACCATTTCAAAACAAGTTATAACCCCTCGTCGTAAAACCTGTATACTTCCCAGAAACATAATATACATATATATAAATATAATCGTGCTCGGAAAATGTGCCATGCCAGATGCCTCGTAATAAACGCAAGTGCCCAGGAAATATCGAAATCAAAGCTATGTAAACTGTCAGCCGGAGTCACCTAACGTGACCTGTACGGCTGAATCTAGAGCTCAAATCTCCATCTCACTAACTATACCTGCACACGAGTCGGAACCACCTAAAGTGGTCTGTACGACAGGCCTGGGTGTAATCTAAGTACGCTCAAGTGCTACGATCACGTGAAGGCTGGGCGAATAATCGCGGGTCACCTACGAGTCGGAACCACCTAAAGTGGTATGTATGACAGGACTGTGCACCTAACTTGAATCCAAGACGAGCGTATGGTGTGGGAGGTGAACATCACGTGAAGGACTGTGCCCTACTCTGGGCGAGAGCACTAACACCGGGGGTGCAGGTTATGAGCTCTCTATGTATCCAGAATCACTACTGAATGTAAATATAAAACATACCCACCTGGCACTTACCCGTACGTCCGCAGCGCCAACAAACTATATATATATATATATATATATATATATATATATGCTACTAATAATGCATAACCAACGATAAATACAATGCATGGCATAAAGACGTATAAATGTTTTAATTCATTTTCTGGGAAAAACATGAGTATATAGGTATATACGGAAAACCAAAAGCCCACTCATTGGTATGTAGAAGGGTCGTAACCCCTTGCCTCGAGTGACCACGCTCGTCCTCAGGATAGGTCTCACCTATATGCGAAATAACTACAAAACTTTAATTTTAAAGCACATAACCAACCTTAAGAAATAACTTCTCATACAATGCTCAAATGGGGTGTATGAATACACCAACGTGATCTACTCAACCTCAGGAACATCCCTATATTTTTAGAAAAAAATTTCACCGTCGCACGCGCCCCCACGCGCCGGCCAAGGCACGACCATACGCGCAGGCATGTGCCTGGCACGCTGACGGCGTCAGTTAACGCCATCAGGAATATTCCGTTAACTTTAACGGATTCCGTTAACGCCGTTAGGAATATTCCGTCAGAACTGACGAAATATTCCGTCGTCTTCTTCGGCGAGGCTCCGGCGTCGGAAAATTGGGATATTTTCAAATCGTGATATCTTCTTCGTTTTTCAACCAAATTTCACAAAATTGGTACCAAAATGAAGTTTACAACAAGAGGAACAAGTTCATACCACTTTCAAGTGCTAAAATCCACGAAATCTCGGCTGGAAAACTCCACCAATTACGGCCAACCTCGAAACTCACTATCTCGACGTCCAAAACCTTCAAACGAACCACCCTGAGCCTCCTAAGGACCTCACCAAGCTTCCTACAAGCTTGAAATTCCCAAAAACATAAGAATTTACGTGTGCATGAACAGTGACAAAATCGGGGTATCTCGAGTTCGACATGAAAACGAAGGTATCCTTACCTGAAGTGGATATGGTTGGACTCCTACGGACCTCACGAGCATGGATATGTACTTTGTTTCTTCGATCTGTGAAGATTTGATGGGTTTTGGAGTGTGTCCGTACAAATGGAGGGAAAATGGGAAGGGAAATGGCACGGGACAGGTAGCAGGGCAGGGAAAGGGTGAAGAAAATGTATGGGGAAGTGTGTGTGGTCCACAACCAGCCACACCAAGCTCAAAACAACCATACAACGTAAAATCACACTAGGGGCAAAATCGTCTTTTCACGCGCACGTTTTAAAAATTCCGGAACAGGCTGTCACAACTCTGGAATGAAAAAAACTTCATGTATTAAATGTTGAAAACTAAGAAACTTTAAGATAATAAATTGAGATTAATCCTTAGATTTATATATATTTTTGTGTAGTTTTTTTTTTTTTTTTTTTTTTTTTTCATGTGATACTTTTGTAGATTTCATAAATTTTTATTGACTATTTGAAACTTCATGAAATTCACACTTTTTCAATGCTAGGCTTCTATTGATCTTTCAGAGTTTAATGCTATACTTTTTCAATGCTAGGCTTCTATTGATCTTTCAGAGTTTAATGCTATACTTTTTCAATGTTAGACTTCGACAAAATTTGGTTTAGAATTTTGATTTCCTTAGAGAGTAAAATACCCAAGTTTTAAACAGTACCTTATAAAAATAATTGAAATAAAATCCAATAATTTTTGGAAAAAAAAAAAAGTCTCTCCCTAATTCTCCATCCCTCCTCTGTGCATAACCATCTGTTAATCCCAACGTCACTATCTCCCAAGGTCGCCAGCCTCACATCCATTTTTGAATCCTTTTGTTCTTAAAATCCCAGGAATCAATCAAATACCAAATCCATGACAACCCAAAAGAATTTATTCACGGCTGAGGGTCCAAAGTTTATAAAATTTAAGAGTCTGTTTAGTACTATACTTTAATTCAATTTTTTACAATTGAATAAATGAAGTTCTTGTGATAAAAAAGTCTACCGAAGCAGAGTCCTGATGGAACCGTTCTTGCACGGCATCTCCTTGAATATTCCTCTTGTCCTTTAATGGCCAAAACTTTATCTCCACCCAGTCTCGGCCCTTTTACTTCAACTAGGATTCTGGATTTGATCCCATTATAAAACTCATTCGTCTTTATCCAAATACGCAGACATTTTGATACTTAGAATGCTTCATATTTATCCAAGGCTTAATCTCTTGGTAATTTCAACTCGTGCAGGATTTGACCGAGCCTTCTAACCAATCAAGAGACCTTTCTTGATAAGGACTTTGTTGTGATAACCTTATTTGTGGGCTGGAAGCCCATTGGCCCGGACGATGTCCATTGGGCTGAGGTTTGCAATTCTTAGATCGGTCTTCATTGACTAAATTGTCATTTTAGGCCCAAACATTGCCCTCTCGCTTCTGGAACCTTCGATCATGAACTCTTGGTTGGAAGGTTTTTAAGAAGCGAATATATATATATATATATAATTTTTTTTTTTTTTGTTTTGCTGCCCACTAACTTGAATTAAATGCCTCGATCTCAATTTATACGCCACTTTTGTTTCGACTGTCAAACATTTTTCATTTTTCATTAAATGCCTATATCACCCCTCCATGCTTAGTCGCCCTTCCCTTTCGGACAACAGAGCCATCGGAAGGTCTCTTCCTGAGATACCCAACCCAATATCAGCTGTCAGCCTTCAAATCAGATTGAAATACTTGATGACATGGGATTTTTTTTTTTTGGCTTAAATATTAAGATGGTCTGTGTTTTACCCATCCGACCGATTTGGTCTCAATTACCGTTAAAAATTTACACACATGTTTCAAATTGATAAAAAGAGTAAAATTAAGAAGAAGAAAAAACTATAAAAGAAGTTAAAAATACTGAAAAAGAAAATGATAAAAATTCAACAACAATAAAATTGAAACCTGCCGGGCTCCTACTTTTACCCTAATCCTAGCCACCACCGTTTATCAAATCCATCCAAAGAAAACACTCCACCCACCATGAATTGCCCTTAAGCACCCATGCTATCTTTCTCTGGAAAAATTTCACATTTCCCACCTGCCATCGAATTTCGGGTCATTTCTCTAGCGATACCTCAACATTGCGTTGCTCTCCACCTTTCGCTCCCCTGTTCTAGCATTGACCACGTATGACCCCAATATGTGTCATCTCTGGATCCACCACCTTCGTAGCATCGGTTTGCACCACATTTCCTCCTTTGTGGATCTCCTTTCCCCACTGTATGTTTGTGGTTGGAGATGTTGCCTTGAGTTTTTAATCTGAACTTCTTTTTTTATGTTTATGTATCTTTTTTTTTTTTTTTTTAAAATTTTACATTGAGCTTTTCATGTTTCTTAAATAAATAGAGTGTTTAGTAATTTAAAATGAAATATTTAGCCGTAAATTAGAATTGACCAAATTGACTAACATTTATTTCTTTTTTTGGTTCATGGTTTGATATTTTGGTGTCCTAGGTGTAGAGGAACCACACCAAGCTCCAATTGCATCATAGGAATTTAAAAAATGGTTCTTTAAAGGGAGTTTTAATAAAAAGCCCACGGTATTGTTCACTTTAACGAAAAACCACATTTTTACACTAAAAAGTTAATCCTGATACTATTCACTTTAACCTTTATTTTGTCTTTGTCATTAAAACTCAAAGCTTTCAAACCATTTTCATTATTTTTCCTTTCTTTAAACCACAAGGACCGAAATAGCCAAATTAAAAACATTACCACTGGTCTCTCAACTAATCAAAATGTGTAGCTATGGTCTCTCAACTAAAAATTCATTACCATTGGTTCCTCAACTTTAATCCAACTGGAGAAATGATCTTTCAGCTTTAACCCAATTGGAGCAATAGTCCCTCAGCTTTAACCCAATTGGAGTAATGGTCTCTCAACTTTAACCCAATTATAGTAATGGTCATTCCAACATAACTCATTTTGACAAAATTCTGACGAAGTTGACAAAAATGACCATAGCTACATGTTTTGATAAGTTGAGGGACCCCAATTGTGGCAATGGTCATTCCAACATAATTCATTTTGACAAAATTTGGATGAAGTTGACGAAAATGACCATAACTACATATTTGATGAGTTGAGGGACCAATGTTAATGTATTTTTTAATTGAGGGACTATTGCTCCAATTTGATTAAAGTTGAGGGACCATTGCTACAATTTGATTTTCACTTAATTCAAGAAAAGACACTCTATTGTGACTTATTCAACAAGGATAATATTAGAGAGACCGAGTTTTTAAATCAAATGATGTGTTACCAATAAGAAACAAGCACGTTAATCGATACTTAATTAATAATCTATAATCACATCACTTAGTTTGTACAATTGGTTTAAAAAATTTGGTCTCCCTAACATTACCCGTTTAACAATACATTTATATAAAAGAAAACTAATGAAAATGGCTTGAAAATTTTGAGTTTTAATGATAAGGACAAAATAAAGGGTAAAGTGAATAGTACCATGATTGATTTTTTAGTGTAAAAATGTGGTTTTTCGTTAAAATGAACAGTACCGTGGATTTTTCGTTAAAACTCTCTTTATATAAAGAGTGGTGCTATCCACACACTTATTTTTACTTTTCATACATCTTAATTTACAATCGTGAAATTGAATGAATTGAATTTTTTTTTCAATGAAAGAAATTAATAAAAATACGTGAAAGGTAAAAATAAATGTATGAATAAAGCTGTACAATACAAGGAATGTAGAATAGCAGATGCTTGGTCCCCAAGAAAAGAAAACTATGGGTTGCTATATCCGGTTAACTAAATATAGCAACCTCAAAATACTTTCTAGGAGATATTAATTCAAATAATCTCAAATTCTCCCAAAGGAAAAAGAAACAACATAGGCTTCTCTCACATATTTTCCGTCATTTTATAGGTCAAATATTTATTTTTTTGCTATATTGGAAATGATTCATATGATTGATATACACATTTTTTAGTGTTTCAGTTACACCATCACGTATTACTTTATTTATATCAAGATATATGTATTTATCTATTAATACTATACTTTATGATCATTTGAATACCAACATATCATTCACTCATATCGTAATGTACATGAGCGGTTTGACGACTATATTCAAGAAAATACACCAAAATAAACAAAAAATACTCCAACTACGATATTCATTGATTTGAATTGAAATACGTACAAACAAACAATGAAAATAGAGTGCAAACAATAAGCCTCGGTAAAAACTTTGACGGAAACTTCTACTGGTTCGAGGAAAAGAGCAAATCTTATTAGGAAGGAATTCTATCAAAAAAAAAAAAAAGAAAAGAAAAAAGAGAAGCAAATCTTCAGTCTGAACTGGTAAGATAAAAACATTCTTAATACTTATCTAACAAGCATACTATAATAAAGGGAAAAACACGAAAATGTTGGAGATGAAATTTTTAATTTTGACGGGAAAACAAATGGTACATCATGTGTTTTTTGTATAAATAGTGAAATTTTTTATTTGTTAAGTTATTAACTTTTTAACACACATATCTCATCATTTATATAGCGACACATAATGTACCATCTTGTATAACGGTCACAAAAAAAAAAAATCTCTTCCCATGTATAACCGATCCTTGTAAGTTTGACTCCTCTGCTCCCTCCTCTCTCTCTGAACTCTCTCTCTCTCTCTCTCTCTCTAAAAACTCTCATATTTATTCCTGGCTGTTACTGTCTTTTAATGCTCCATCAGTTCAGTTTCATTTTCCTCCGCCGTTAACATTTGCCCTCCAAATTTCTCACCTTCTTCTTCCTCCCACCATTCATCTCAGTATTTTGTTGTTTAGCCTGTAAGCTACAACCATGGATGGGCCCAAGCAACGCACGCAGAGTCGTACGGTCACAAACAAACTCGTCAAGACGCTCACCACCCACTTCCGCGAATCCAATGCCGGCCGAGCCCCCAAAATCGTACGGATTTTCGTCACCGACGACAACGCCACAGACTCTTCCGGCGACGAAGAAGAACCCTCGCCAAGCCGGAAACACCGGGTTCTCGTGAAGCGCGTCATCAACGAGGTCAGAATCGAGGACTCTTCTTCGCAAACGATGCTCCTTCCTAAACCGAAGGCTCGGAGGTGCAGACCGGTGGAGGAGAGTAACGAGGTTTCGCCGAACGGGAAGAAATACCGAGGCGTACGGCGGAGGCCGTGGGGGAAATGGGCTGCGGAGATCCGAGACCCGCATCGTGGAGTCCGGGTCTGGCTCGGAACATTCGAGACGGCGGAGGAGGCCGGTATGGCTTACGATAGGGCTGCCATTGCGTTTAAAGGACCTCTGGCTTTGACCAATTTCCTCAAGCCTCCCGAAAATGCCATTCCGGATAACTCGGACGTGGACTGCAACCAAATCTCTCAGTCTCCGCACAACTCGGATTGCAATCACTGTGTGTGGTCGCCGACGTCTGTTCTCAGTGGCCGAGATGCTGAAATCGTCTGGAAACCGGTTGTTGGGGTTTCGGAGCGACAAAATTTCGGGGCTGTTGATACGGACTTTTGGTTGAAAGATTGCTTCGAACCGCCGATATGTTTCGACGAAATGAGAGTCGTACCCGAAACGTTGTTAAAAGATGAGGATTTCTCCGATTTATCGCTCGATTTCCGGTCGTGTAATTGGGATGACGTGGAGGATTACTTTCAAGGTGCTTATGAGTTAAAATGATCATCATCGAAAGTGGCCTTGTGGATTTTGAATAATGCTTCAAAAGATTTTGAGTGCAAAAAGTGGTTGAGAACTTGAGAGTTTGCGATATAGTAATTAGTTTATATAAATTAAACTAAATTATTAGTATTTATTATTATTACTACTAATTGATGACTTTGTAAATTCGTTTGTATAAGGTTAAGGTATTGGTATTGATTTTGATCCTAAATTTTTGGATGTTTTTTCATGAAGTGACATACTTTTATTATATTACTGTTAAAATCTACTATTTTCTATCTGTTCATACTTTGAATGTTGTTGCAATTCAAAATTCTAATCTTTCATACTTACCACTTGATCATTTGCGCAATTCAAATGAAGACGCTACATACTTACCGTTTGAGTGTTTGTGTAGTTCAAATGAAGATGTTTCCTACTTACCCTTTGAATGTTGATGCAATTCAAATTAAGACGCTTGAGTTCACATCTTTATCTCATCGAGGTTTGAGTTTCCAACTCATCTCATACTGAATTTTAACTGCTAAAGCAACTCAAGTTCAACACTTACGTTTCTGTATTTTGTTTTGGTCATCAAATCCCAACTTGACAATGTGATTTGAAGTTTTTGTGATTTGTTTTAAAACTAATAATAAAAATGTTTAGTGCAAGTGATTTAACAGTGATTGAAATGAAACATAGTTCCACGGCAGCATTAGGTCATTGACCCAAATGGGGTTCTCTGTCTCTGGAAGACAACAAACGGAAAGAGTGAACAGACTGTAAAAATCAATGGTGTGAACTGAGAAGTGTGATCGATGTTGTTGCTCCAAACCTAGAAAATCATTTAGTTATTTGATTTTAATAGTAAGCCTACAAGTCTAATACTAGAAACCTTGGAAATGGTGAAACAATAGGGGATGATCTGCCTTAGTACTGATACAGGATATCACGTGACAGTATACTCATACAGTATAAGTTTGTTCTCGATATATAAACATAACACTAGGGGATTTGCTCTTCCAGAAAGATCCCAGACAATGTCAGTTTGGTCTTTGGTGAAATCCCCGGCATGCTTCTTGAATCTCCGGCCAACCGAAGCTGTCCGTTATATCTTTTCGTGGTCAAAATTTGCACAAAAGCCACGGATTTGTTGGTAAATTTGAACATTTAAGACCTTTGTTGTGGAATACGATGTTTCAAGGTTCATGTGGGCATCGGACCCACACTTCCAACTCGTAAGTGCAATGCCCTCTTCCGTGACTAATGACTACTCTCTCAAATTTTGGTCAATAGATATTCTGACAAAACATGTATTTTGGGTCCCCCGTGTACTCTTTTTTGTCCAGAGCGTAATAGCCATTAGGTCGAGGTTTGATTACCTTTACCCAATATTGATTGGCATTTGGCAATCTCTTCACAAAAGATAAACTTATATGCAAGATCTTCTTCGGCGGTCAAACCATCACGAGCGTTACAGTCTACTCATAATATCATAAAATATAAAAGGAAATTTTATTTGGATTCAGTTATCTTATCTCTACATACAACTAACAAGTTTTATTTACCAAACTTCCAAGTTTACCCTTAAATAAATAAGAATAAGAAAAGAAAAGAAAATAAACGTTGGTGTTTTTTATCTCTACACCACATAACTCCAAAACTGGCACACTAGTACACTCCTTCATTATTTCTTGCAAAACCCACCCAAATAACAACAAAAATTCTCTCGAGTTCATCAACGAGTCAGCTTACTGGAAACCTTTATCAGCCCTCATTTATAATTTCAGCGTAGGTTTTCAGTTGATATGTTTACTTGTTTGAACCATTATCTGGGAGTTGGCTACTTGCATAAATTATTAAAACTAACAAGTTAGCTTGCTAGAAACCCTTGTTCCTATTTCTTCTAAATAGACACTGACATGGAAGCTTTTTTCTCATATTGTAGGAATTTGTTTCTTGTCCAACGAATTGGTAAGAAGTTTTCTTTGCTGAAATTATAAATGAGGGTCGCTAAGGGTTTCATGCAACAAGGGTTTTTAGCAAGCTTACTTGTTGATGAACTCAAAAGACTATTTTGTTGTCATTTGCGTGTGTTTCGCAGGAAATAATGGAGGAGTGCAGATGTATGCCATTTTTTTGAGTTATTGGGTGTAGAGATAAAAACACCAATGCTTATATACTTTATTTTCTTTATTTTCTTATTCTTATTTATTTAAGGGCAAACTTGAAAGGTTAGTAGAGAAATTTTTTTAATTTGGTGTAGAGATAGGATAGTTGGGTCCAAATAAAATTTCTCAAATATAAACTCAATTGTTGTAAACAGTGGGTATGTTTGCCCACATGTATACAGTAAAGATTCATATGCTAAATAGTGAAGTTTTTGTAAGTTTTCAAAGTAGTTACTCTATAAATAGAGCACTACAAGTGTTTAAAATAGATGATACAAAAGCAATAAGAAAAGAAAGATAAGTTAGAATATTTTCAGTATCTAAGTTAGAATATTTTCAGTATCTAAGTTAGAATATTTTCAGTATCCTCTTTTTTCTCTCTAATCTGCAATCATTTTGTGTAATATTTTGCAACAACCTCGCTCTTATCCCTAGCAAAGGTTATTTCTTTAACTTTTGCCTATTTATAACACGTTATCAGCACGACTCTCTAACCCTAAAACATTTTCTCATTTCTCTTCGCTGAAAGAAAAAAAAAAAGTTTCCTCTAAGGTTTTTACTGTTCCTCTTCTTCCTTTGCCTTAATTGCTGGATATACCCTCGCGAAGAACGGTTTGCACCATGTTTACTTCTAGTTCTCAACCTAACAGTTATTTATATTTTTGATTTCTTGTTTGGTGTAACTCTTGACTACTAACCCAATGTTTATTTATGCAATCCAAAATGGTGCGGTATCATCGCCTATCTTGGACTGCAGATTTAATTTTACTGCAAATTTTAGGTGGAGCGGTATAATCGCCCACCCTATCCTGCATATTTAAATTTGCCTTTTATTTAATTTTATTGCAATTTTAGGTGGTGTGGAATAATCACCCACCTTACTCTGCATATTTAATTTTATTGCAATTTTAGGTGGTGTGGAATAATCACCCTTTTTGCTCTGCATATTTAAATTTTATCACAATTTTAGGTGGTGCAGTATAATCGTCTACCTTGCTCTGCATATTTAATTTTCCTGCTGTTTAAAGTGGTGTGGAATAATCGCCCATCATATATTTGTTTAGATGAGAATGGTGCGGTACAATCACCTGTCTCATTAATCATGTAAATCTCGAGCCTGAAGTTTCGAGTACTTATCATTTTGGCCTGAAGATCAAAATTTGTAAGAACCAGAAGTTCTAACAATATATTCTTCCAAAATACATATTATTGCAAGTTCTTACACACCTCATTTTTCTTTCAGAAAAGAAAATGACGAACTTGGCAAAGCTTGATTTTGTTGCCCTGGATATTACTGGAAAAAACTACCTTACCTAGGTAATGGATGCCAAGATCCATCTGAAGGCAGGAAATCTTGCGGATACCATCAAGGAGGATACCAGTACAACCTCTCAAGATTGAGCGAAGGCCATGATCTTTATCCGTCGCCATCTTGATGAGGGACTGAAGAGTGAGTACCTCACAGTTGAAAATCCATTAACCTTCTGGAAGGCACTGAAAAATATATATAATAACCAGAAAACGGTGATTCTTCCAAGGGTTCATTATGAGTGGGCTCACCTAAGGATCCATGATTTCAAGACGATGGTTGAATACAATTCTGCAATGTTCAAAATTAGTTCCCAGTTGAAGCTCTGTGGAGAAACAATAACTGAGGAAGATATGTTGGAAAATACTTTCATCACATTTCATGCCTCCAACGTGCTCTTGCAGTAACAATATAGAGAAAGAGGCTTTACTGAGTACAACCAGCTGATACCTGTACTCCATGTAGCTGAGCAAAACAATGAGCTTTTGATGAAGAATCATCAGTCCTGGCTTACCGGATATGCACCATTCCCAGAAGTGAATGCTGCTTCCCTTGAAAAGAATACCACATCTTCTCGTGGCAATAATTACAAACGAGGACATGGCCACAAGCGGGGCCGGTGGAATGGGAAAGGCAAGAACCATGGCGTCCAGTTGAACAACCAGGTTCCAAGGCATAATACAGGCCCGAGCTTTAAGAATGCAAATCGTCAGAAAGGCAAAGCTCATATGAACACTCCTAGACATCCTGAAGGAGTTTGCCATAGGTGTGGTGGCAATGGGCACTGGGCGTGTACTTGTCGTACCCCAAAACATCTGGTGGATCTGTATCAAGCCTTCCTTAAGAAGAAGGGTGTTGAGACCAATTTTCTCGACCAGGCTAAACCAATGAAAATACCTAATCCAGTGTCCAATTTATCAGGATAGTTGAACACAACACACCTGGATGTTTTAGACTTTATTATTGAAAGAGGAAATGAAGTTTATGGGTCTGATTAAATCATTTATGTTTAATGCACTCTTGTTATTTGTACTTGTGGTTTAATGCTCACATTTTCAATTCAATAAAAGTAGTATTCCAATATGAATAAACTGCTTTTTAACTGTAATTTCTTTACTCAGAGAACATGGATAAAAATTATGGTTATTCTCAAAACAAGAGCAATGGAGGAGATTTTTGTCCTGCAGATTGCACAACCACGCATTCCATACTTCGAAATCGAAAGTATTTCTCGAACTTGGTACTTGCAAAAGTAAAGGTAACAATAATATCAGGGCAATCAGATGTAATTGAAGGCTCAGGAAAAGCCCATATTATGTTACCAAATGGAACAATATCGTTTATACAGAATGCGTTGTACATTACTCAATTTACTCGAAATTTGTTGAGTTTTAAAGACATACGTCTAAATGGATACCACATTGAAACGAAAAGTGCAGAAAATGTGGAATATTTGTGCATTATCTCTAATGATACCCAGAAGCGTATATTGAAGAAGTTGCATAGTTTATCGAGTGGATTGTATTATACATACATAAAGACAATTGAGGTACATACTGTTATGAACCAGAAGTTCATGGATTCAAAAGTTTACATGCTTTGGCATGACCGTCTGGGTCATCCAGGATCCACCATGATGTGTAGGATCATTACCAACTCTAATGGACATCCATTATTGAGCAGACACATTACTACCTCAAATGATATCCCTTGCAAGGCTTGTTCCCAAGGGAAGTTGGTAACTAGACCATCACAACTAAAGGTTGATGCTGAATCCCCATCAGTTTTGCAAAGAATTCAAGGGGATATCTATGGGCCTATTCAACCACCTTGTGGACCATTTCGATATTTTATGGTTTTGATTGATGCATCTACCCGATGGTCACATGTTTGCCTATTGTCTACCCGAAATGTAGCTTTTGCGAGACTTCTTGCTCAAATAATTAAGTTGCGAGCACAATTTCCAGATCATCCTATTAAGTCAATCTGACTTGATAACGCTGGTGAATTTACGTCTCAAACCTTTGATGATTACTATATGACACTGGGCATTGATGTTGAACACCATGTTCCTTATGTCCATACTCAAAATGGCTTAGCAGAGGCATTTATCAAGCAGCTTCAATTAATAGCTCGTACTCTGCTCATGAAAACGAAATTACAAGTCTTTGCATGAGGATATGCCATCTTACATGCTGCATCATTGGTTAGATTGAGACCCATAGCCAACCACCAATACTCATCAACATAACTCATGTTTGGATATCAGCCAAACATTTCACATTTACAAGTTTTTGGTTGTGTTGTTTATGTGCCTGTTGCACCGCCACAACGTACTAAAATAGGACCTTAGCGTAAACTGGGAATTTATGTGGGTTTTGATTCACCATCTATCATTAGATATTTGGAACCCTTGATATGTGATATGTTTACAGCTCATTTTGCTGATTATCATTTTGATGAGACAATCTTCCCGTCGTTAGGGGGAGAAAAAACCGTTCCAGAAGAACGGCAAGAGCTGACATAGGTTGTTCCCACCTTGTCTCATCTTGATCCGCAAAGCATTCAATGTGAAAATGAAGTGAAAATGATCGTTCATCTTCAAAGTATTGCTAATCAAATGCCAAATGCATTTAATGATGCTTCGAAAGTGACAAAGTCACATATATCAGCTGCAATTGCACCTGCAAGAATTGATGTCCCTGTTGGACAAAATAAAGTGGCAGCGAATGATTCATCTAGTACACGCCTAAAGCGTGGTAGACCCCTAGGTTCAAAAGATTCAGCCCCTCGAAAAAGAAAGATGAGGGCACAGTTGAACCCAAATGAAATCATTCAGGAAAAAAAAAATGAATGATAAATCCACAATTCATAATTCTGTACTTCCAGAAAAAGAAAATGTCCTTGATGAGACATCTATCCCTGAAGAGACAGAAGTACATGAAAGCAAAGAAATATCCATAAATTATGCATGTACTAATGAATTGTGGGATCGAAATGAAATAATCATCGACGACATGTTTGCATTTGCAATAGCCACCGAAATTATATTAAGCGATGACATTGAGCCGTGCTCTGTTGAAGAATGCAAACAGAGACAAGATTGGCCTAAGTGGAAAGATGCAATCCAAGCATAATTAAATTCCTTGGAAAGGCGAAGTGTTTTTGGATCGGTAGTCCAAACCCCGCCTGGTGTAAACCCTGTGGGTTACAAATAGGTATTCACAAGGAAATGCAACAAGAAAAACGAGATTGCAAGATATAAAGCACGACTCGTTGCACCAGGTTTTTCACAAAGACCTAGAATTGATTATGAAGATACATACTCTCTTGTAATGGACGCAATTACGTTCCGTTACTTAATAAGTTTGGTGGTTTCAGAAAAACTTGACATGCGACTTATGGATGTCATCACCGCGTATCTATATGGAGAATTATATACTGACATATATATGAAAGTCCCAGAAGACTTAAGTTGCCTGAAGCAACTAACAAACCACGAGGTATGTTTTCAATCAAATTAAGGTGATCATTATATGGGCTAAAACAATTTGATTAAAAAAGGATATACCAACGATGTCATCTACCCTTGTGTGTTCATTAAGAAATCAAATACTGGATTTACTATAGTGATAGTATATGTCGATGATATGAAACTCGTTGGAACCCCTGAATAGCTCAATAAAACTGTTGAATATCTGAAAAGTGAATTTGAAATGAAAGACCTTGGGAAAACGAAATATTGTCTCGGCCTGTAGATCGAGCATTGTGTTAATGGAATTTTGGTCCATCAATCAGCTTACATTGAAAAAATACTGAAACAATTTGGCATGGACAAGGCTTATCCACTTAGCACCCCATGGTCATTCCTTTTTTGGACATTGAGAAAGATCCATTCCGTCCAAAGGAAGATGATGAACTGGTCCTTGGTCCAGAAGTACTATATTTGAGTGGAATAGGTGCTTTATTATATTTTGCACAATGTACTAGACCAGATATAGCTTTTTAAGTCAACTTGTTAGCAAGGTATAGCTCTGCTCCAACAATTCGTCATTGGAAGGGAATCAAAGGTGTATTGCCAAACCTTCGTGGAACAACAGACATGAGTCTCTTCTACTCAGAGAAATCCACAAATGACTAGATTCTTGTTGGGTATGCAGATGCTGGTTTCCTCTCTGATCCACTCAAAGCCCACTTACAAAATGGATATGTGTTCACTAATGGAGATACTGCAATTTCATGGTGATCAACAAAACAAACATTAGTTGCTACATCTTCCAATCACTCGGAAATAATTGCTTTACATGAAGTAAGTCGTGAATGTTCTTGGTTAAGATCAATGATCCATCACATCCGGAATTCATTTGGTCTACCTTTAAAGACAGACAATCCAACTATCATCCATGAAGATAATGCAGCTTGTGTTGCCTAAATGAAGGAAGGATTCATCAAGGGCAATAAAACTAAACATATATCTCCAAGATTTTTCGGTGCACATGAGCTTCAGAAGGCCAAAGTGATTGAGGTTAGACAAATCCGTTCCAATGTAAATTTGGTAGACTTGTTCACCAAATCTCTACCAAAGTGCACATTTCAGAAGTTAGTGCAGGGAATCGGATTACGTCGGCTTACAAATTTGAAGAATGCGGAATCAGGGGGAGATACAATTCAGGGGGAGCATCCATAATACATGCATGTTGTACTCTTTTTCCTTCGATTAGGATTTTTCCCATTGGATTTTTCCTATCAAGGTTTTAACGAGGCAACATAAGCATGCTCAACATCATATTAACAAACCTGGTAAAGTTGTACTCTTTTTCCTTCGCTATGGTTTTTTCCCACTGGGTTTTTCCAAACAAGGTTTTAATGAGGCAACTGATGTTGATATGTGGGCGTCCAAGGGGGAGTGCTTTAAATAGTGGGTATGTTTGCCTTCATGTATACAATAAAGATTCATATGCTAAATAGTGAAGTTTTTGTAAGTTTTCAAAGTAGTTGCTTTATAAATAGAGCACTACGAGTGTTCAAAATAGATGATACAAAAGTGATAGGAGCATATTTATGCTACTTAGTTATGTTGTTTCCTTGCATTTAGTTAGTTAATTACTACTTATTATAGTCTTTTAAGCTATTTTCGTATGTTTATAGGTCCTAATGGCAAAAGGAGCAAGAAAGTGCATTTTGAAGCTATTTGGAGCAGTTTTGGGCATGGATTGGATATCTTAACTATGGAGCAAAGTGGATGGACGAAATTGAAGTCAAGAGAGGCTAGGAAAGGCTACAAATTTGGAGAAAGAAGTTCAAATGCAAAGAAGATAAGGAAATAGCAAGAAATAAGGAACCTTATCCAACCTTATCTTACCTTATCTTAACCAACCTTATCCAAATCAGTTTGTGCCATAATTCTAGCTATTTAAAAGAGATTAGATGTATATTTAAACACATAGAACAGATTCTAGAAGCCTTATTCCTTTGTATGCCGCATAGACACCATTCCTTCAAAGTTTAGGAGTTGTAGTTCATATCCTACACCTATGCCATGTGTTCTTGTCCCTTTAAGTCCAGGAATCTGCCCTAAATACTCTTTCTAGAACACCCTATCTATTCCTACAAAGGTGCCGTACCCCTTATACCTTCTAGAAGTCCAATTTCTGCCACAAAACATATTGTTTCTAGAATCCCTACAAAAGTGGCGCCTCTCCCTCTTCTAGAAGCTCTAGAATCTGCAATCGTTTTCCCACTCTTCCTTGGTCTTTGTCGTGGAATCCTAGTCCTTTTTCCCTAGGATTGTGTAAACCTTTTCCCACCTAATTTCTATCACACCCTAATCTGATTTCCCTAGGGTTTAAGCTCTATAAATACAACCCTATGCCGCACCATTCAATTCATCCATTCACTCATTCATTCATTCAAAATTTCAGCCATCAAACACCATAATACACACCACATCACCCTAGTGCCGCAAGGAAGGAAGGAAGGAGAAGAAGACTTGTGCAATCTGCCATCCAAGGAGTGCTGTGCATGCCATTGGAGTGTGGAGTGTTTCTAGGTGTATTCTATCCTTAGTTTTTAGTTCAATGTTTATATTAATTTGGTTTTCAATTATGATGAACATGTGGAACTAATTTCTTTTTAGTTGGAGGTGAATTTGAAGCCATGATTATATGTTTTATATGAATTGATTATATCCAGTTATTGTTTCTTGAGTCTTGAATGTGATTTGCTTATCTAAGTTATCAAAACTTGTTTATGTATGTTGGTTGAGGGTGCACACTTAATTTGCATGCATGAATTTGATATATTCACAAGTAGTGGAGGTTGCTAGTTACAATCGTGTTAAGTAAATCCTTGGTATGAGTCTCATGCGTTTCATAGCGATGATTGCCTTGTCAATGCTTATAATTTTCATAAAACTTAATGACTTTTGATATGTATCTTTATCATGCGTTTCATATATGGAACTTGAGAAAGATAATTTGGTTGCGATGCGTATTCCATCTAATTCAATGAAATAAGGAAAATCTGATGGTTGATTGTGCGATGCAATTAACTTGGGGTGTTGTCATTCATAGTCTAAAGGAATAATAACTGGAAATTGGTTTATATGCATATGTCATGTGTGGAGAAGGACCCTCTAACTAGCCTTTCATCCATTTAATTCACCCAAATTCGTTTTTACAAAGTGTTTTATGCAAAGTTTCTATTTTAAGTTTTAAATTCGTCAAAAACAATCCCCCTTTCATTTAGTCTTGTTATTTGAGTCAAAATCTGTTTTCTTTTAGTCTTTTGAGTTAAGTTAAGTTGTATTTTCGTCAAAATCACTTGTTAGGTCTAGAATTGAGTCTTTTTGAGTGTTTGTTGCTGTTTTAAGTGTTTTAAGTTAGATTTGAGCCTATAGAGTCTAAATTAGTGTTTTTAAGTCTTAATTGTGTTGATTAGCATCCCTAGTTAATCCCCGATCTAGAACGATCCCTACTTGCACATATACTACAATTGTCACAAATAGGGTTTAATTTGTGTGTCAAGTTAATTTTCACATCAAAAAGCAATAAGAAAAGAAAGATAAGTTAGAATATTTTTAGTATCCTCTTTTTTCTCTCTAATCTGCAATCATTTTGTGTAATATTTTGCAACAGCCTCGCTCCTATCCCTATCAAAGGTTATTTCTTTAACTTTTGCCTATTTATAACATCAATTCTAATATATACAATTTATGAAACAATATAACATCACATGACGATGTTGAGACTACACACTAAAAAGCCTTTCTTTTCCTCAGAAGTCAGGAGTAGATTCACAATGTGTCCCATTCAGAAGAGTAGATTAACCATGTCCTACCGGTTGTAAAACTTTTTCATATAACGTGATTGATAAATTTTTCTCACTCTACGTCGTGTTACTATTCTATTCATGTTGTAACACTTTAAGTTTATTTATTAACTTTATAAGTTGGGTCCATCAAATCTCCATCATATTATCGATATTATAGTATGTGTATTAGTAAAGCTAGTTAGCAGTGAGACTACCATAGAAAAAAATTTCTCGAGCAAGCAAAGGTTATGGAATAAAATGTATACAACAATCGAAATTAAAAAAAGTGTAGTATGAGACCAAATCAAACCAAACTGAATGAAACCAACAAATAACTAATTTTATAACCATTACTATTATGTTTAATCATTACAAAATATTTTCTTGTGAGTTATATTTTGGCATTAGACATTTTGTTGTGAGTTATAACCATTACTATTATGTTTAATCACACGCGTTAGTATCAACCTTTAATATATTAGAAAACTAATGAAAAAAATTTCAAAATTTTAAATTTTAACCAAAAACCAAGTAATGATTTTATTTAATGGTTAGACAAAACCCAATACCAAACCAACCCACCCAATAAAGCTGCCCAAGCAAAAAAAATTATTGAGCTTTCGAATTTTCCCTTAATGTCTAAGTCTTGCCCGTTTATTTGGTCTGTTTCCTTTGTATCTTCTTCTCTGTCAAACTCTGGAAATGGCGGAACAATATCTTCTTCTCCATCCAAATATCAAACCCTACCTCAATCATCTTTCAACCACCCAGAGCCACCAAGATGCTCAAACCGCAAACAAACCTTCACCAAATTTGCAAACCCCCTCCCCACAAACTTAAGTTGGAGCATCTCTATCCCTTTCTTTGATATCGCAAAGGTAAGCATTTGCCATCCTTCATCTCTGATTTTATTGTTCAAAGAATTGGAATGAAAAGCTCAATATATTACTCATACATGTTTTTGCTGTGTGGAACTTTGATTTTAGGCTATGGCTTTAGATTGGATGAATAAACAAATGGCGGAGATCTCGAGGTTTGCGGATTCATGAATGATAAGGTAAAAAGAAAAATACCATCCATTCCTTCTTTTGTCGGCGCTGTAGCTTCAGATTTACTTATGACTTTGTCATGTAATCTCTGTGATGTTTGTGGCTGAGAGAATAAATGCAAAGTTATCAGTGCTTCCATGATGTAAATTCATCCTTGCTTATAATGAATCTGTTTGTGGTCTCCATATTTGTGCATCCATGTATTTTATTTATTTTTTTTAATAAATGGGGGATTGTATTTTTTATTTTTTATGAATTGGGAGTGTATGATTTCTCTTTTCCTCTTACGATGATTTATGGTGTGATGACTTGATGGGTCTACCAAATCCAATCAAAACTTGAGCGATGATTTTCAAAAACAATAAATAAAAAATACAATACTCTCTATGATTTCTTTTTACAAGGTGAGATGTTAGTTTTTATCTCAAATTTCAGTCCATTGAAGTTGAAATTGATTGCAAAGTTGTCAAATGCATATTTCAGGCTGTTTGACTCCAACATGCTCATCAGCAACACTACGACAGTGATATGCTTAGATGATTAGCATTCCCCAGACGTGACATGGAGGAAGAAGAAAGGAGTGACAATGCTTGACCCAAGAGCTAACGACTTCGATCTTATGTATAAGCAGATGAAGGCAATCAAGGAAGGGAAGGCTGTTGAGAACCCTATTTACAAGAATGTTTCTGGTCGCTTGGATCCTCCTGAGCTCATCAAGTTCCCCCAAGATTCTTGTCATTGAAGGTTTACATCCAATGTAAGTGCATGTTTACTTAATTACTCATCTTAATCACTTTCATTAACTAATTAATCACTGCTTTATTATTTTTCATCACAACACATTCATGAAATCGTGGACTTGTTCTTAATTAGAATCTTTCTTCTAAAGTGATATTTTTACCCTTAATTCATCTAAACCGATTTGTTAAAATTGCACTTATTATTATTTTTTAGATGAGAATATCCATGCAATTTAGCGAGAGTATAACAAATCTTCTTTTATTTTTTGGATGAGGTACTCATTAATTGATAAATCCACATATCCTAACCTAGTGTTCTTTGTTCAATTCTTAATTGTTTTTATGTATCAGCTGCATGCTGCAATCATTGAACTGGATACCAAGATCAAGAATGATAACTCATTAACCAAAAAATGATGAAGATTATAACTCTAGTTGGCCACTTGCGTTGCATATAATCCCTTTAAAGATGTAGTACGTACATTTATGTACTAAACCGAAATCAACTGGATGCAAACCATGTTTCGGTGCCTCTTTTTTGACTTCTTAGTGTCTCTTGGGTTATGATTTTGATAAAGACTCTGTAAGTTTACATTCATTATGTTGTTCGTAATCATAGGTATACTAGGCTAAATTGGTAGGTTCTTAATGTTCTGGATGTGAAAATTTTTGTTTCTGGGTATTTGAAGTTTTTCATTCCAGTCGGGCGTTATGAGAGCAAAAAAGAAGTTGCCTAAGAGAGAGGAGGTTCTTCGGCGTATCAAGCAGGTGCCTTTTTTGAAGGGATGAGAAGCATGTATATATATAATAACATATGCAAATAAAATTGCAATTTGAACTGCTAAGGTTTAGCCTTCAATCAAAATTACAGATGTGGTGCATCCAAGTTTCAGAAATAGTGTTTTCAGTTTCATAAATAGTCAGTTTTAGAAATAGCGTATCCATTTTTAGTTTCATAAATAGTTAGTTTTCAGAAATAGCGTACTCATTTTCAGTTTCATAAATAGTATACTTGTGTTGAGTTTCATAAATAGTCAGTTTTATAAATAGTGTACCTGTGTTGAGTTTCATAGATAGTCAATTTCAGAAATAGCGTATCCGTGTTGAGTTTCAGATATAGTTAGTTCCAGAAATAGTTTAGTACCCATGTTTAGTTTTAGAAATAGTTATAGCACCAATGTTTAGTTTGAGAAATAGTGTATCCGTGTTGAGTTTCAGAAATAGTTAGTTCCAGAAATAGTTTAGTACCCATGTTTAGTTTTAGAAATAGTTATAGCACCAATGTTCAGTTTGAGAAATAGTTAGTTCCAGGAATAATGATAGTACCTGTGTTCAGTTTCAGAAATAGTTATGTTCAGTTTAAGACATAGTAATAGTACCAATGCTTATTTAAGAAATAATGATAGTACCTGTGTTCAGTTTCAGAAATAATCAATGTTTAGTTTTAGAAATAGTATAGTATCTGTGTTCAGTTTCAGAAATAGCTAATTTAAGTAATAATGAGGGTGGGAGAGAGGGTGTGCTTATGGTTAAGAAATATTCAGTGTTTAGTTTATAAATAGTCTATCTGTGAAATTTATATTAATCTTACTTTGATTCTATAAATATTTCAACAAGCATTTCAACACGATTTTGTTTTTGAATCTTCCTCATCTAAATCCTTCTCAATTCAATTTCTCTAATTTGGTTTACTAGTTTATAAATTAGTAAATAAGCAATTATTCTTTTTCATTTTAGTTCCTTAAATTTCATTTACAAATTTTTATGCACGCCATAAATGTAGTTGAAGCTCCTAAGCCCCATCACCCAAAAATAAAAGACATAACCTAACCCAATTTCCCTATCGAGATTTAATCAATTTAATTTTAATTATATATGATTGTCACTTAGTATTACGGTCTAGTAATATTCCTCTTCATTTGTAAGTGAGAGGTCTTAGGTTCAATTCTCACCAAAAACGAATTTGAACCATATTATTGCTAGACCATTGTGAAGCTTAGCCTTCCCCCCCACCCCTTTAGTGTAAAAATATTGTTTGTTTAAAAAGAATAATAATTATATATGATTAATGTTCTGCAAGTAAAAGAGTATATGGCTATGGGAAATAAATGAGGAATATGTTGAGTGGATTCTAAATTTACTTACTAGAAGATAGCATATAGATGGGAAGGAAGGAAGAACTTCTCACATCACATGCATTCAAACCCAAAACAGACCTTAAGGGGAGGAGATGCAAAGGGAAGCAATTTGTGCCGTGCTAAAAAGTACCTGACAAACCTCTTGCTATACGCCATGCACTTTTCTCTATCGGTGTCAATTTTATTTTCGAGTTTTGTCAGAAATTGGGTGAAATGAAAGAATGTTTGAGTAAGAGAAATGAGTGAAGTTGCTGCCATTGGTTTCTATGGTGTTTGAAACTGAACCAAAATAAACTACGTTATTTATGAAACTGAACTAAAATAGTCTACACGATTTCTAAAAAGGGAAGAAAACACGTAGTTAATGAACCAATTTTTCATATAGAAGTAGTGCAAAAACACATTATTTCTAGAAATGAACTATTTCTTTATTATGAATTTCCAATTTTAACCTTGACGACAAGCCTTTGACCGTTTAATCTCTGCTATGCTCTCTCCCCCGTTTCTTCATGACACGACAACAATCTCCTTTCAAAGGAGAGGAGAGGAGAGGAGAGGATAGGAGAAGAGAGATAGTTGTCTTGTCAACGAACATTCGAATATTGTTATCACTGTTACCTCGGATCCATGCCGGCCCAAAATGAATTGTGGGACCACCACAAAATCATAAAAAAAAAAGTAGAAAACAAATGTTTGATTTTGACCAATAACACAAATTTCTTGGCGAAACCAAACCCAATTACCATATTTATGATCAAGTTATTGTGATACTTGTTGAAAAATTAAAGAGTGTTACTTAATTCAAACCAATAATTAAGAATTATAACCTTAAAAGCACTTTAACAAGAAAAAGAAAAAAAGAAAAAAAAAAACTGTACAGGTGGCGATCAATCCCAAAAAAAAAAAACACATAAACAAGAGGCTAAGGATATGTTTGGCTTTTGAAGCAACCGAGGAAACTGGAACAAGAAGGAAAAAGAGAAACGGTGACAAGGGAACTAGAAGGCTAATGGGATTGGTTGGGTTCTGTCAGGGGCAGTTTTGGAAAAAACATTTACTTTCGATTGGGCTTTAATTCAAGAGTGTTAATAAGCTCACCTCATTGTTCTATTTTCTCACCTATATTTTAATAAAAATCTCAAAAGTATTAATAACATGTTTATAATTTTAGAAAAAGACTTTTAAACCCCTACCCCAATTCTCCCCCATCGTCTCTCTTCGTCCCCGTTTCTCTGTTCCGTTTCATCTCTCTCTTCTTGGCTTTTGCACTGACTACCACGGCCGAAAGCATGTAGGATCAGGAGAAGCACGACAAAGTTGTGGTGGTGGAGTATGAGCAAGAGGAGTGCTCCTCTCCTCTGGAGTAAGTCACTTCTTGTTTGGGGCTTAAATTTCAATTTCCATTGAATTTGAATGGTTGTGGAGATTGAGAGTGTCGTCACAGGGGTATTTAACTTTTTAATTTGTTTTTTTTTATTTTATTTTTTTATTTTTTTGTATTCCCCGAAATTCATTGCTTGATAGTTGCTACAAGTGCAAGTGACTTGTTGCAGTAGTAACTTTTGATTTATTTCTCATAAAGTAGATCTAACACATTCTTGAATAATCATCAATGAATGTGAGGAAATACCTGTTTCCACTCATGGTTGGAACCTGCATAGGTCCACAAACATTAGAATGCACCAATTCGAGTCGTTCTTGTACTCTCTAAGTAGTCCCCTTAGGAAATGACTCCCGGTGATGCTTCCCAAATACACACCCTTAGCACACATCCTCACTATCTTGGATCTTAGGCAACCCCAACACCATTCTTTGATTCTGCAATAGCTTAAGACTCCTGAAATTTAAGTGACCAAATCTCTTATGCCACATCTTTGCACATTCTTGCACACTTGTACTCAATGCAAGCTTCTTATTTGTACCAAAGATCAAAGAAAAACCTCTATTTCCATTCTGTTTCACACTAACCACCAGATTACTTAGAGACTTGCCATCAAACACATCCAATCTATAGTCTCTAAACAGAAGAAAATAACCATGCTCAGTCATCTGGCCTACACTAAGCAAGTTCTCTGTGAGATCAGGTATAAACATCATTTCCCTTATATATCTCATGCCCTTCATTGTCTCAATAATCAGTGTTCCCTTTCCTGAGCATCAACCAAAACTCCAATGCCTACTTGGACTTTGGCTTTCACATTTATATCAATATCAACTTACTACATCCACTATCTATGTACCACACATCATTTACCTTCTTCACTTCACTAAAGTGACTAGCATAAAACAGATTACCAGTTTCTTCTACCAAATGAGCAAAATTTACTTGTTGCACAACCTTGTTCGTATTGCAGTACCTTGCAATATGACCAATTTTGTTGCACTTGTGACACTTGACTTTGTTCTTAACCCAGCATTCCCCATAATGAAGTCTATCACAGAATTTACACTTATCCCCAATATTGTTTGCATCATTTTTCATAGGAACAACAACCTTATTACTCCAATTAGCCTTATTACTCCACTGTTTTCCTTTGACTTAAAATTCTTCTGATATTTACCATTGTTAGCTTGACCATTAAACCTATTTGGTCTAGATGCAATGTTCAAGCTAGTAAATGCCCTCTCTGTGCTACTCTCTCCATGCCTATCAATTCTTTGCTCATAACCTTTTAGAATAGCAACCACATCCTAAGCATCTATGGTATCCAGATCCTTAGTATTTTCTATCATAGATGCAATACTATCATAAGATTTAGGCAAACTAATTAACAGTTTCTGCACTATTCTTTGATTACTTAGATCTTCACCATAGCTTCTCATTTGGTTAATCAGATCAAACAATTTAGCAATATACATAGAGAGTGATTCATCTTCATTTATACGAGTATACTCAAAATCTCGCCTAGGACCTTGAAGTTTCACAGATCTTACTTGTTTATCGCCAACAAATTCTTATTTCAGAATATCGTAGGAGCCTTTGTACTTTCTTGAGTTGCGATCCTCGGAAAAATTTAATCTAAAACAGCACCTTGAATGATTCCAAGTGCTCTAGCATCCTTGACTACATTTTCTCGCAACAGCTTATTCTTCTCTATGTGCTCCTTCTTATTCTTCATCAAAGTATCAAAATCCTTTTCAACTAGATTCCACAATTTGTGTGAACGGAAAATAGTTTTCATTTTGATTTGCTAGAAATCAAAATTCTCGCCATTGAAGATTAACGCTCTGAGTTCTCCTCCTCCAGATCCAGCCATGTTAGATTATATCACATATACAAACTCAAATCACTACAATGAGCTTTTGTTGTGAATCCAAGCTTGATCCTCCACAAATACGACGCCCAGAAATTCAAACTCAACCTGAGCATATGAGCTCATACAAGACATATAACCGTTAGAGAGAAGAGAAAGAGTGGTATACTTAAGTTTCAATCTCAGCCATTCATCATATAGTACACTGAGATTAGAACACTTGTCACTCATCAAGCCTTATGAGACTTAACTAGCTAATTACATTTTAATCAGATAAGCTCAACCAATGAGCTGAAGCATTACACTAATAAAAAAAAATGTAATCTTCTCCACATCAGTTCATCAATTTACACATGAACATGAAAATGAATCATAAGAACAGGTGGGATCAATGGTCCTATTCAACCTACCACTAGAACAAGGATAGAGATTTGCTTGAGATCTTTGGGTCCATGAAGCCATTAATGACCTTTCTAACTTGAAAATATACGGGTCCATCTCGCAACTACATTTTCCATCATAGACAAACTACAGCTTGAGTTGTCTTTAATAATATGTTTTTGTTTATAACAAACCTTTATCTTTATTTAAGGAGGAACCTGTAAACATGAAAATTCTGTAACAAATGAAACGATAACACGTGTTCAAAGTAGATTTGTATTGATGAATTTGTAGGTTACAATCTTTGTTTACAACTTTTCCTCTGATTTAGTCTTCAAATTTGATGTAGATGTGTGATTGTTGATCCAAGGGTCGCGATGACTTGATTTCGGATGAACAGTTGAACCATTGATTCAAGTTTTGAGCTTGAAAACAACGCGTGGATGATCTTCACCTCAAGGGTTCGGCAAAAGTAGTGCTTGATGCGGGATTTCATTACTTCAAGGGTCTTGACAACTTGATCTTGAAATGAACTTTGTTACAAGTTTATAAGCTTGCAACAAAGTCTTGAAGGAATCGGCACGAGTGCTTTTTGATTCTTCAAGGGAGTGCTTCAGCTTTGGTCGAAAGAAAGCTTCGGCTTTGGTTGAATGTTCTTCAAAGAGCTTTGGCAGCGTATTAGTTTTTAAAGGTTTGGCAGAGATTCTTCTGTGTAGAGATTTTTCGACCCTTATGCTTATGGGAAGACCTTGTATTTATAGACTTCTCAAGGCTTGCCTTTAGGATGATTTTAGGCATGTTTTGTGCCTTCATTTCAGCCACTTTACTCCCTTGGCAGAATTGCCTATTTTGTGAGCAATCTTCAATTCTTACTTGTTTTATGAAGATGCTTTAGCTTTCTTTCTAGTTTTAGGATCAATTTGGATTCCCTAGCTGAATTTAAGGGGGATTCTCCCTTATTGCCAAATTTTGGGGAAGTTTTATACTTCCTTTGCTTGTCTTGTGCCACATGTCATTGATGACTTGTCCATTTGTGATGAGTCATATACCACGTGGAGCTTTACGCTGCATCATTTTAATACAACGAAATTTAAATGTCTATGGAACCATTTCTAACAGAAAAGTGGATCAATATTCTTAGTTTTTGAGGCTAAAACCCGCATTTAGACATTGTAGTCTACGTACAATTCCACTAATGTAGGTTAATAGAAGTTGATGAATGTCGTGGAATTGGAACACGTTCAAGTTTTAGCTTTTTGTTACCTTATATGGAAGTGCAATGTTGAGTTGGTCACATTTTCCTCTACTCACATTGAAAACATGATTTTATTGTAAAAATGTGGTTTTAAATCATCTGACTACATACATTTATGAGTGGTGAACAGTGCATGGTTAGTGGTGTATAACTAACTAAAATGGCCAATTTCAAATGCAGCAGAGCTTCTGTTGTATTTGCCTTTTATTCGGGCAGGAATTTCACTGGGAAAGGTCCCTGGCTCGAGCACACAGCTCCCCAAGGAGTTGTCACTTTGTTTCGTTATCGAGCTCATTCTTGCTAAGAGGCTGCAAGAGGAGAACAAAGTTAGTTCTGAAAGGTGCCTTTGTAGGGCCTTAGGTGTAGGCCTTGAGGCTCACAATCAAAACTAGCTAAGTACTTAGGCGTGCCACTGCCATCGCAGTATGGCAGATGTAGAACAAGTGTGTTTAAGTTGATTTTTTGTGCCCTAAGTTATTCTGACTTCTTGTTATCAAAGGATTGTTGTAGATGGGTTAAGTCTACATTAAGTTCTTTTCTGTTCCTTGAGACAAAGGACTTTTAGTTTATTATCTTGTATGCTTTAAAGGGTGAAAGTCCAGATCTGGCTTAAGCCATCGGTCTAATTCCCATTCATCTTTTATGATAGTAAAACCACTAAGTGAACCAGATTTGAGGACCAATGAAGCTTCTGATCACCAAAAGACTGGAAATAACTTGAATATATACTGTAGAATGCATCATAATACTAGATCTACTAATGGAAAGATGAAACAAAGAGAGTCGGGCAAGATTTCACCTTGTCGGGCAAGGTAGAACATCTTACAGTCTCTTCTCTTTGTGATTACAAAGGGTTGTGTGTTTGGAATGGATGGATGGTAAACAAGTTTACACGAGAGAATTGATACTACGTTACTAGGGGTGATAACAGAGCTTTAAACTAGACAAAAGATGGTTTTTGTAAGGAATGATCCTGAAAAGGATTAAGATATGGGCTGATTACAACTTTTAGATGCAAATCTAGCTTGAGAGCAGAGTTTGTATGTTTGTTTGTTTGATTGGTTAAGTGTCCTTGTCTCTGGACCTTATTTTCTCTTTTATAGGCAATGATCTTGGCTGTTGTAAGCTTTGCCCGAAAGCACTTCAGTAAGTCATCACATTTTTTACATGTTTTGCGATTCAGAAAATGCTTTTGGGTTGAGAGTAGGTTGATTTCCAGCGGTTGTCACTTTCTTTGTAAGCACCTAACCTTTGCATTAACGAGAGGCCGTCATATTGTCCTTGAGATGGATGGATGGGCTTAGTGTTGGCCCTCGGGCAAGTCTCATTTCTCTAGTTCTTTTGGGCTTTCTTTCCTTTAAGTCCAAAGCCTAAATAGTAACCTAAACAGTGCCCTCGTCAATCATTGTCGAGCCTGCAACTCAAGGCGTAAATAATGATTGAATAGCCGCCACTGTCGCACGCCCTTGCTCGGAACTTAAGCCATTTTAATGCAACCGTTTGTTTGCCTGAAACCCTTTGTACTTCCCCACAAACACTACTGTTACTCAACCATTCCACTATATAATCTTTACTTGATCTCTTTGGATATCCTAGCCATTTCAAGCCTCTGGATTTTTCACAACTCCTTAGAACTCCCATAGTTCAAATTCTTCGGGAATTCTTCTTGTTCTTCAACTCTTCTCCCTTGGCTCCAAATTTCTAATGGTACCCATAATGGCTTGGGTTTAATTTCCCTGCGAGACTAGTGAGGGGATTTCTACCATGAACCACCTTCTTAACGACCTTCCTTGTCCTCGAGTAGGCCTTCACATTGAACTCTTCTTCAAAGAGGGAGAAGTGCATTCCTTGGGACTGGCATGGACTTCTTAGGTCTCAATTTCTGTTGGAAACAACATTCATAAGGAGAAATCATCTTTTATAATATCTTCAGAAAGACGCACTACTTCTGGCTTTCATTTCAGGATTTCTGTGGTCTTGAGGAGTAACCAAGTAGCCTTAATCGCACCGGCAACTTTTGCTTTCTTGATCACTTTATTATCATAAGTGTATGCTTTAGGATCAACTATCATGACTCTGCCGGCCAAAACAACTCAGTCCAGTAGATTGGAAGAATTTAAGACAACAAACAGAAGTTGGATGTACTATAATATATTTAGGAAATATTAGTAATGTTTAGGAAGAGTTGGGCAAAATGTAGACCCACCATTCTAGGATAGCTGCCTTAGTTAAGGATGTAAAACTCATTGAGCCAAGTCTGATGTAATTCTCAACGTTTACTGAAATGAAAAATGACTTTTTTAATTTACTTTGGCTTGCCTTCTTTTCTTAAGATCTAAATTCGATGAGCCCAAAACTGCCTTTAAATTTCATGTAATGCTTACCCTTCTTCAATGTAACAGTCTCTAACATCCCACAAGGTTGGGTGATATTTCTTTAAAAACTTAGCATTAATTAGATGCCTTTGCAAACTCCCTTCCAAATCTGCCACATAATATCCCCTTTTGTCAAGTACTTGGTTGATAATGAAAGGACCCTCCCAAGTTGGACTCCACTTCCCAAAGCCTCTAACTTGAGCCCCCAAAGGCAGAATGACCTTCCATACTAATTCTTATTTCCCGAAGTTCTTCAACTTCACCTTCTTATTGTATGCTCGGGCAACAACTTTCTTCCCCTTTTGAATTTTATCTAGGGTTTCAATTTGGGCTATATCAAGATCTTCAACTCCTTGACACATAGCCTAAATGTACTATTAGCTGTGTAGCCCGACTTGATTATGAATCCTGATAGAACTTACATTAATTTCCATGGGGATGACAGCATCTTGCCTGAAGGTTAGGGCATACGAAGTAGTTCCAGTTGCTGCCTTCTTAGAAGTTCTGTTAGCCCATAAAGTGTCTCCTAACTTCTCATGCCACTTTTTTGGACTATCTGTCACCATCTTCTTAATAATGTTCACCAAGACTTTGTTGCTAGCTTCTGCTTGACCATTTGACTGTGGGTAATAAGGACTAGATTGGATCATCTTAATCTTGAACTTACTTACAAATTCTTTTACCTCTTTTGAAATAAAAGACGGCCCGCGGTCTGTAACAATTGTCTCGGGCACCCCATATCTATGTAAGATCTTGGTTTCAATGAATTTCTTGACCGAAGTTGAGGCTATGGTCATCACTGTTGAAGCTTCCACCCATTTGGTGAAGTAGTCCGTTGCCACAATTAAGAATGTGTGCCATTTGCTAAAAGCTGGATGAATTTGCCCAATGAAGTCTATCGCCTATCCTTTGAAAGGCCAAGGTTTGACCACCAGGTTTAACGGTACTAAGGGTACATCTTGGAGAGGTCTATGTCTTTGGCATTCTTCACACCTTTGGGCATAAACTTTGCAATCCTTCTCCATCTCGGGCCAGAAATAACCATACATCCTAAGTAGCCACCTCATCTTGGTTCTTGGCTGATGTGCTCCACAGACCCTTTCGTGTACTTCGGCCATTACCCTCATTGATTCCTCTTGGCCTAAGCACTTCAACATTAGTCGATCTGGAGTTCTTCTTAGTAGATTTTCCTTCCACAAAACGTACTTAGTTGCTTGTTGTCTATTCTTCTTACTTGTGGGGAATAAGGACCTTTTAAATACTGAAGAATATGTGCCTTCAGATCTTCAACCTTCATTTCTTTAAACATCACATTTAGGCTGAATATTTTTTCAAAGATAGAAGAGAGATTTCTTTTTTGGACCTCTACATCTCTTTCATACATTCTTTCTTGGATCTGCGCTGCAGAAGCCAATTGTGTCATCTCATTGGCGATTGCATTCGATCCTCTGGGGATATAGTTGGCCGATATCTTAGTGCCCCAATAGCTTAATAGTTTTGTAGATACCAAATAGTAACCTCCCATGGTGGTGTGTCTATATTTGTACTCTCCATTTAGTTTATTGATCACCAACTCTGAATCACCGAATACTTCAACTTCAGCTGTCCCCAACTCTATCAAGATCTCCAGGCCAATTATCAGTGCCTCGTACTTGATGTGAGAATTACTTGACACTCAAATTAAACCCTCGTTTGACAATTGTAGTAGAATGGATAAGTGAGGGATCGTTCTAGACCGGGGATTAGGAGGGCTTGTTAATCACTTGGATTTTGACTCAAAAACGTAAAAACAATATAAAACACTAAACTAGACTCAAAGAATGTGAAACTAAACGTTAAAACATTAAGACAAACCAAAAGACTCAAAATTCTTTAAAAACACAAACTAAATTGATTTCTAACTAATTTGACAATAAAGTAAAGGGGGGATTGTGTTTGGACGAGATTAAATTAAATGGACAAATTGTAATTAAAGGCAAAACGTAAATATGAATGAGATGAAAATATGGATGATGGAATAGCCAAGGGGTTCTTCTCCACACATGTTACACTTGCATACAAGATTGATTCTCAGTTGGTCTTTCGATAAATTATGATTTCTCAACACCCCGGGTTAATTAGGTCCGCTTAAATTAACCGTCAAGTTTTCCTTAAGTTAATGAATTGGATGACATCATACGACAACCCAAAGCATTCTTCAAAAGTTCCTTACATGACATCATAATAAAGATAGAATCAAAGATCATTACGTTCAATGAAAACTATAAGTGTTGACGAGGCATTCGTTACTATGATTGCATGAAACTTATGCCAAGAATTTATTTAACGCGATTGTTTATAAGCAACCTCCACTACTTGTGAATATAAGTTCATAACGATTAGGTGAAACTCACTTATATTCTAGCGTCATATTCATGCATGAAAATTAAGCGTGCATTCTCAATAAACATACATAAATAAGTTATCAATCAAACGGTTAAACAAATTGAATCCACAACTTATGAAATTCCAACGAAAGTTAATCAATTCATATTGCAAACATAAACATAGTTTCGAATCACCCCCTAGCTAAAGGGGGTTTAGTTCCTCATAACTTTGAAATCAAAGAAACACCTAAACATTCCAACAACTCAAACTTGAATTGTATGAACGTTTAGGCACTCTTCTCTTCCATTCCTCATATTACAAAACAAGGAGAATTGAATTTAAACATTGAAATCAAAGAAACGCGTAAACATTCCAACAACTCAAACGTGAATTGTATGAACGTTTAGGCCCTCTTATCTTCCTCTTTATTGTGGCACAAGGACTAAGGGATGTTGTTGGTGTGTTGAATGGATTGGGGGATTATGGAAATGGATGAGGAGTGGTGGAGAAAATGGAGAGAAACTCACGGCTAGGGAGAAGATGGAAGTGTTTGTGGTGTGTTGTGTATGAAATGAGATGATTTTTGAATGAATGAATGCAAGGGTATTTATAGGAGGAGTGGAGATGTATATGGCTATTTGTTTAAGGTGTTTGTGGCTACAATGATGAAGAATTGCATGTGGAAATAAAAGGGAAAATGTGGTGAAATGATGAAGTAGGAAGGTGGAAATGCATGTGAGATGTTGGAATAAAGAATGAATGGTGGAATGATGAAGAGTTGCATAAAGAATGCATGTAGGGTTAGCTAGGTTGTGTGATGATGAGTGTATGTGGAATAAAGAATGAATGGTGGTGTAATGATGAAGTGAATGCATGTGGAATTAAAGAGGGAGAATGTGATGAAATGATGAAGTAGGAAGGTGGAAATGCATGTGAGATGTTGGAAAGGAATTGGGTTAAAGAATGGGAGTGCATGTGCAAGGTTGTTGTTGTGATAAGTGATAAGTGATAGGTGTATGGTTATGATAAGGAGATGAATGAATGATATGTTAAGTGATAAATGAATGATATGTGGTGATGATAAGTGATGATAGGTGGTTTTGATAAGTGATAAGTGAATGGAAGTGAATGACATGATAAGTAAATGATATGTGGTGAGTGATAAGTGAATGGAAGTGATAATAAGGCTATTTTAAAAGGCTAGGGTTTAAGTACATAGAATGGGTCTAAAATAGGTTGGTTTGCATGGCATAATATGTTTGATTGGGCTAGAGGTTTTCCATGGCTCAAAGGATTTGTTTGATTGGGCTAGGCCCTTTGTTTGATGTCCCCAAAGAGCATACAAGGCTTCAATTTCGTCCATCCTCTTTGCTCCATGATTAAGCTATCCAATCCATGCCCAAAAGTGCCCCAAATAGCCTCAAAATGCACTTTCTTGCTCCCTAAGCCCTTAGAACCTGAAAACACACAAAAGAAGCATAAAGGACTAAAATAACTATGAATTACCAACATAGATGCACGAAAACAAGCTAAGTAAGTCGCCTAATTATGCTCCTATCAAATACCCCCACACTTATCTTTTGCTAGTCCTCGAGCAAAACAGAAAGAAAAAAAAAACAAAACGAAACGAAACAAAACAAGTAAAACACAACCTAAACCTTCCAACAACCGTCTTAGGGATTTCCAATGCACATGACATGTTAGAAATCATCATTCTCACAGATTTTAGTCATCTTCACACTTAAGTACATTCTTAATCATAGTCACCATATACTAGTTCACAATTAAGCATTTAAAACCATGTTTTGAATGTAGTAACATGCCTTAGAGAATTTGCTCAATTCCTTACAAGATATGCACTCGATTTTCACTCAGAATTTCTAACTACACACCCTAATCTAGTCATATGTGAGAAGATTGATGTAAACATGAAAACGAACACTCACATATATGTATCACAAAGAACGCAATTTCTGGAGTTAATAAGCATGTTTAGATATGATCTCATGAATGGAATGCTACTACTTAGACGCGAGAACCAGTGACACCATATGCTCATACCAAATTCAAACTCCACAATTGAAATACATAACACTCAAGATTGAAGTCACGGGTTGTAATGGGGCTTGGGGCGTGTGGATAACAAAGAAGGGATATGGAAAACAACGGTTCTTAAAGAAATAGTGAGCAAGGCAATTGAATCAACTTAGAATTCACTTTTGAATGAAAACTCAACTTTGGAACAAAAAGGGAGACAATTTAGGGCCATAATTGGTGTTTTGAGCCCTTACTTCAATCACTCATTCTTTCATTTTTTTCAAGATTTTTTTTTTTTTTTTTTTTTTTTTTTTTTTTTTTTTTTTTTGTTTTTCTTTTCTTTTGAAACTCAAAACATACTTAAGAACAAGCATTCCTTCTCCCACACTCATTTTCTTGCATAATGTAACTCAAAAGGAATTCATTTAAGTCATGCTCACTATCTTCTAAGAACAAAGGTGTGGATTGTCCTAAACTAGGCTAGGTGAGGATAATGTGGTTTGACAAAGAATAAAGGCTAAACAAAGCTCAACGGGGGTAAAACTTACAACATATACGAAATATGGGAAGTGAGGTTATTTGGCTATGGTGGCAATTACACAACTTCATCTTGAATATGTTATGTAAATCAATAACATGCTTTGAATGAAATGGGCATGAGTTCTAGCATTTGGAACTATATGATGAAACGCCTTCTAAGTAGTAACCAAGCAAATAATAATGAGATCATGCAACAACTTTAGAAAACAAGAAATCACAGATTATACTCTCCAAAGAACGTTATAGGCTCAAGTTTTTCAGGGTTGTAGCGTTTGTTTGAGTTCCTTCCTTCAAGCATGTTACAAAAACGAATTTTTCTTTTATGATTGCATGTGAATTCATACGTTATAACCATAACCAAGCATATACCAAGAGTAAATCAAACTTTTCTCCATGTTTATAACTTTTTTTTGAACAGTCATGCAATTAGAAACCAAATCCTTATCATTGTGTTGGAAGGTGACCTACGACACAAAAACGACTCAAAACACTCTTTTTAGGCTTTTCAAAACATGTTTTTCAAATTTTTATGTGATTTTTGAATTTTTAAGTCAAAACACACTAAACACACTTAAAAACAGCAAGAAACAACATTTGAAGTTATGGTGGATAAAACCCTACGAATTTGCATCAAAACACTTTAGTATCTCCCCCACACTTAAATCAAACATTGTCCTCAATGTTAAAAACCACACTAAACACAAACAAACATATAAACAGCAATTAAACATACTAAACATGGCAGAATGTATCTAACAAAGAGAAGAGTTTAGAGATGCAAATCTGGTTATGGAGTGTTCGTTCCATCTTCTCCTTGGTGATTGCAGTGAGGCTTCATCTTGAGTTTCCACAGGCTTACTCTTGAACTGCCCTGCTCCCATCGTTGATTTTCCTTTGTGCTACTCTTGAACTGGGCAGCAGGCTTCCTTTGGTCTCCCCCGAAGGTCTGAGCTTCCTCCTCTTATCTGTTTCTTTGTTCAATCTCTCCAATTCGTATTGAAGAGGGTTAGAGGATAGCTCAGCAAAGCTAGGTAAGCAACCAGGGAATAGAGTCTAGATAGACTCCAAGTACCGGCTGATTGCTTCTTTCACTTTGCCATGCAAGTAATAACAAAGACAAAGGAAAAGACAGGGAAAGAGCATGATATGAGATACTTTTGCTTTTGACCTTGATGATATGAGATACCTTTGCTTTTGAAGAAGCGGTGAATGAATCAGCACATGTATTTGTTGTGCTGCTTCCTCCTGGGTCATCTGTACTCCAGGCATCTGGTATCATCTTTAGGGAAGAAGAAAAAATTGAGTGATTCGAAAGGCTTTGCTGGGAGTGCGCCTTCAGAGGTGAGGAAGAGTCGGGCATTTTCTTCAGGTTTGCCTTGCCATAAAAGATGAAAGTCGACAAATATAGGGATTTCCCAATAGCAAGTGGTGGTACTGTTCTTTTACCCTTGTCGACAAACGTTTTGATCCCGCAAATCCAGCTTTTTGAAATAGTGACGACTCTTCGATCTTTGAAGACGCCTCTTCGATTTCTGAGCAGGCGCTTTCTGAAAAGCAGAGAAAGCGTCGCCGAACTTTGCGCTTGTCGGCTAAAGACGTGTAGTTGTGATGGTGGCCTCCACGTGTCGAACGCGTTTTCTGAAAAAGCCGAGGGAGCGTCGCCGAACTTTACGCCTCAAATTCCGGCTTTTTGAATCGGTGGACGCGTTGCCTTGGCTTTTTATAGAGCTATCGATCACTGCCAACTTACATACTTTGAAGATTTCCCATTCTTGATACTCGTCTCCGGCCCTTTTGAAAATTTACTCCGTCCACCCCTTCTCTTTGAACACTTTTGAAAAATGGCAAACCCATCGAACCTTAGCTTAGAATTGAGTCTCCGCAGTGATACGGGCGTGCCGCGTCAAGGTAACGTATGGCGCCCTTCTTTCTTTTCTTCTAACGGTCCTCTTACAGGTGAAGACTCTGTGATGCAGGACGCCACAACAGCTACGATAGTAGCTCGGAACCTCCTCACTCCCAGAGATAGTCAGCTGCTTTCAGGACGGTCCGATGAGTTGGCCGTTCAAGAGTCCCTGGCTCTCAGCGTTCAGTGCGCTGGTTCTGTGTCAAACATGGGCCAACGCCTCCTTGCTCGCTCCCGTCA
This sequence comes from Pyrus x bretschneideri, assembly GCF_019419815.1. Lineage (NCBI taxonomy): Eukaryota > Viridiplantae > Streptophyta > Magnoliopsida > Rosales > Rosaceae > Pyrus > Pyrus x bretschneideri. Next base: position 11,351,758 of record NW_025999723.1, on the reverse strand, counting down.
GGTTGAATCTTTGATGGCGGAGGTGGAGAACCTGAAACAAGAGATCAAACAACTTAAGTACGAGAATAGAACTTTGCATGTGCTTGCCAATAACTATTCGTCGGGCATGAAGAGGAAGCTTGATGAGATGCAAGAATCTCAAGGTCGGATGCAAAGTGATCGTCAACGGCTTGCGTCTTTCTTCCAGGGGCACCTTTTTCCTGGGTCATCCAGCGTTCCGCCAAGTATTGGGGCCTGGAATGCTCTATCTCCGATACCTATCGCTCCCATGCCTCTCGCTCCGATGCCTCCTACTTCGATGCCTCCTGCTTCGATGACTTCCGCTTCTAGAGTTTTGCCTCGTGGTGGGTCTTCACGCAAACAAAAACAAAAACAACCTTTGTGAAGCTCCATTTGTTAGATACATTTGTAATTTCTCGAAAATTAATGAAAAAGCTTTGTTTTATTCACTGTATTGGGTTGCCTCCCAAGTAGCGCTTTCTTTAACGTCTTGCAGCCGGACGAAGAACACAATCATGCCTTAATGGAACCCACGGCATGGAGTTGATCATTGAATGGATGATGATACTTGAAATGTTCCGGCAATGGTTGAATTTCAAGAGTGGGTGCCCTAATCATTGACATCAACAACATATTAGTCAAAAACGACTTTGGATTTTGAGTTGGTGGCTTACCTACATGCTCCAATAAGAACTTAAGTACATCCTCCACGAAATGCTTCTCAAAACATTCAAGAATTGGATCTTTGTATGGAGTGGAATAGAGATCTGTCCTAAGATCCATGTAAACTCTTTCACCAAATTGGATTTGAGTAGGTGTCTGCAATGAAGAATGTAACACACGATTAATTGAAGTGGGAATTGGAATTTGAGTTGGTGGCTTACCTATGGGCTGCAATATTGGCTCTAAAGTCGCAACACATTCAACAAATGCACAAGGGATGTTTTCATTCAGATTGGACATTCTGAAGGTTGTGGCTGTGTGATCCACTCCAATTTCCTCCTTGATGAATTCAAGATGCTCCTCAACCACTTTTTCCTCGTGAATTGTTGGAAAGGTGTCCAAGATGTCTTTCTTCCCCTCATCTTTCATGGATTGCATGAACCTGCCAGGGAAGGGTGCATTTGGGGGAACAAAGTTAGAAATAATTAAATTTGGAACAACCTTACTTGAATGGGGTGGTGTAGGAATATTGGGAGGTTGCGGCAAGGGTTGTTCTTCCCTTGCCGTGCCTTGTGCATCCTCCTCCTCTTCGAGCAGTAGCAATTCATCCATGGGCTCATCTTCAACCATTTGTTCTTGAATTTGTTCCATGCATTCTGCATTCTGCCTAAATTGACTGTTCCACTCAGCCAACTTTTTTGCTTGATAGAAATCCTCAATTGGTCGCCAAAATGCGTCTTGTTGAAATGGTTGAGCTTCCCTGCCCTGCTCCACAGAATTCAGTTGTTGAATAACTTCCTTATAATAATTTGATATACCTGAATTTGGTTGTGAAGATTGAGGGGAAGGCTGTGGTGGTGCATATGAATCCTCATATGGTTGCCAATATGTTTCTTGGTGAGTCTCCTTAGCTTGATTTTGTGAACCCTGCACCAAAGAGTTTAATTCATTAAGAATTTGATTATAATCTATTAACGAATTTGAGTTTGGTTGGGCATATTGAATATGAGGTGGCTCCCAATATCTTTCTTGTTGAACATTTTGAGGTTCCCACCACATAGAAGTTGAATGATCACTCCAATCCGAATTGTAAGTATTGGAAAACACGTTATTCCTTGATTGAAGATCAACTATATCAACGTTTTGCATTTGGGACCTTTCCATGAGCTGTGACAAAAGATAAGCATTATCAAGTGCCATGTTGTGCTTCTAAAATCAACAAAATAAAACTAAAAATATATACACACAAACGAAAATAAAACAATCCAAGAGATTAGCAAAGTTGCTAATCCCCGGCAACGGCGCCAAAATTTGATGTGAGAATTACTTGACACTCAAATTAAACCCTCGTTTGACAATTGTAGTAGAATGGATAAGTGAGGGATCGTTCTAGACCGGGGATTAGGAGGGCTTGTTAATCACTTGGATTTTGACTCAAAAACGTAAAAACAATATAAAACACTAAACTAGACTCAAAGAATGTGAAACTAAACGTTAAAACATTAAGACAAACCAAAAGACTCAAAATTCTTTAAAAACACAAACTAAATTGATTTCTAACTAATTTGACAATAAAGTAAAGGGGGGATTGTGTTTGGACGAGATTAAATTAAATGGACAAATTGTAATTAAAGGCAAAACGTAAATATGAATGAGATGAAAATATGGATGATGGAATAGCCAAGGGGTTCTTCTCCACACATGTTACACTTGCATACAAGATTGATTCTCAGTTGGTCTTTCGATAAATTATGATTTCTCAACACCCCGGGTTAATTAGGTCCGCTTAAATTAACCGTCAAGTTTTCCTTAAGTTAATGAATTGGATGACATCATACGACAACCCAAAGCATTCTTCAAAAGTTCCTTACATGACATCATAATAAAGATAGAATCAAAGATCATTACGTTCAATGAAAACTATAAGTGTTGACGAGGCATTCGTTACTATGATTGCATGAAACTTATGCCAAGAATTTATTTAACGCGATTGTTTATAAGCAACCTCCACTACTTGTGAATATAAGTTCATAACGATTAGGTGAAACTCACTTATATTCTAGCGTCATATTCATGCATGAAAATTAAGCGTGCATTCTCAATAAACATACATAAATAAGTTATCAATCAAACGGTTAAACAAATTGAATCCACAACTTATGAAATTCCAACGAAAGTTAATCAATTCATATTGCAAACATAAACATAGTTTCGAATCACCCCCTAGCTAAAGGGGGTTTAGTTCCTCATAACTTTGAAATCAAAGAAACACCTAAACATTCCAACAACTCAAACTTGAATTGTATGAACGTTTAGGCACTCTTCTCTTCCATTCCTCATATTACAAAACAAGGAGAATTGAATTTAAACATTGAAATCAAAGAAACGCGTAAACATTCCAACAACTCAAACGTGAATTGTATGAACGTTTAGGCCCTCTTATCTTCCTCTTTATTGTGGCACAAGGACTAAGGGATGTTGTTGGTGTGTTGAATGGATTGGGGGATTATGGAAATGGATGAGGAGTGGTGGAGAAAATGGAGAGAAACTCACGGCTAGGGAGAAGATGGAAGTGTTTGTGGTGTGTTGTGTATGAAATGAGATGATTTTTGAATGAATGAATGCAAGGGTATTTATAGGAGGAGTGGAGATGTATATGGCTATTTGTTTAAGGTGTTTGTGGCTACAATGATGAAGAATTGCATGTGGAAATAAAAGGGAAAATGTGGTGAAATGATGAAGTAGGAAGGTGGAAATGCATGTGAGATGTTGGAATAAAGAATGAATGGTGGAATGATGAAGAGTTGCATAAAGAATGCATGTAGGGTTAGCTAGGTTGTGTGATGATGAGTGTATGTGGAATAAAGAATGAATGGTGGTGTAATGATGAAGTGAATGCATGTGGAATTAAAGAGGGAGAATGTGATGAAATGATGAAGTAGGAAGGTGGAAATGCATGTGAGATGTTGGAAAGGAATTGGGTTAAAGAATGGGAGTGCATGTGCAAGGTTGTTGTTGTGATAAGTGATAAGTGATAGGTGTATGGTTATGATAAGGAGATGAATGAATGATATGTTAAGTGATAAATGAATGATATGTGGTGATGATAAGTGATGATAGGTGGTTTTGATAAGTGATAAGTGAATGGAAGTGAATGACATGATAAGTAAATGATATGTGGTGAGTGATAAGTGAATGGAAGTGATAATAAGGCTATTTTAAAAGGCTAGGGTTTAAGTACATAGAATGGGTCTAAAATAGGTTGGTTTGCATGGCATAATATGTTTGATTGGGCTAGAGGTTTTCCATGGCTCAAAGGATTTGTTTGATTGGGCTAGGCCCTTTGTTTGATGTCCCCAAAGAGCATACAAGGCTTCAATTTCGTCCATCCTCTTTGCTCCATGATTAAGCTATCCAATCCATGCCCAAAAGTGCCCCAAATAGCCTCAAAATGCACTTTCTTGCTCCCTAAGCCCTTAGAACCTGAAAACACACAAAAGAAGCATAAAGGACTAAAATAACTATGAATTACCAACATAGATGCACGAAAACAAGCTAAGTAAGTCGCCTAATTATGCTCTTATCAGTACTCTGCCCGATTGTTGGTAGTCTCTTGATAGTCTAGGATGAATGAATAATAATGGTGAGCACCCTTGGGATCAATGATAACAATCCCGGCTTCCGTGGCCGTTTGCGTGTAAGAACCATCAAAATGCAGTTTCCAAGGAGTGTTCAAAAGACTAGCTATTCTTTTTATCTCTTGCTGGATCCATTCTTCTTTGCCTGAGAAGGCTTTGCTCGATAGGATCCACATACTGCCTACCTCTAGAGTCCCGAAACATTGATAATCTCATCTTATGAATCTTGGTGCTTAGCCAAGAAGTTTGCAATTGCTTGCCCCTTGATCGCTCTTTGAGGCACATACTGAAAGTTGAACTCTGAAAGTGCTAAAATTCACTTTCCAATCTTCCCCGTTAACATTGGTTTTGAAAACATATATTTGATTACGTCAGTCTTGACAATAATGTGGATGTGGGAAAGTAACATATAATGCCTTAACTTACATACCATGAAGTATAGAGCTAGGCACAACCTTTCTATCGATGTGTATCTTGTCTCTACTTCAATAAGGATTCTACTGAGGTAGTAAATTGCTTGTTCTTTCCCGCCTTCATTGTTATGAGCCAACAAGCTTCCCATTGATTTCTCAGAGGCAGAAATATAAAGCTTTAAAGGCTTCCCTCTTTAAGGTGGTAATAGCACTAGTGGGGAGGCCAAGTAAGCCTTTATGTTGTTGAAAGCTTCTTGATGTGGTGGGTCCCACTCAAACTTTTCTTTATCTTTCAACTTTAGCAAAGGAGTTAGCGACTGAATCTTGCCTGCCAATCTGGTGATGAATTTGCTTAAGAAGTTGATTTTTCTTAGTAGCCTCTGTAATTGTACTTTATTGGTGGGAGGAGGTGATTCCATGATTGCCCAAGATTTGTTCTTGTCAACTTTTACACCCTTTTGATGAACAAAGAATCCCAAGAAGTTGCCCGACCTTACTCCAAAAACACATTTCTTTGGATTCATTTTTAGCTTATGGATCATCATTCTTGTTAAGGCTTGTCTGAGGTCTACCAAGTGCTGGTCATTAGTTTTAGACTTCACCACAATGTCATTAATGTATACTTCCATGTTGTGGCCAATTAAGTCATGAAAAATGGCGTTCATCGCTTTTTGATAGGTTGCACTGTCATTTTTGAGCCCGAATGACATTACCAAGTATTCATATGCTCCAACATAACCTGGGCACCTAAAAGCTGTTTTGTGTATATCTTCTTTAGCCAGTTTTATCTGATTATAACTGGCATTCCCATCCATGAAAGATAAGACTTTGTATTTGGCAACTGCATCTATGGATAAGTCAGTCATAGACATTGGATACTCATCTTTAGGCGTGGCTCCATTAATGTTTCTATAGTCAACACAACATTGGACCATCTTAGTTATAGCTTTTAATATAGGTACAATATTGGCCAACCACTCGACATACTTGGCAGATCTAATAAATCTAGCCTTCATCAGCCTTTCAATTTATTCCTTGACTTTTTCCTCGATCTTCTTTGACATCCTTCGTGGTGCTTGCTTAACAGGTTTATACCCCTCATTAATAGGCATTATGTGTTCTACTAAGGTTGAATCTATGTCACATCCCGGCCCGGGGCGAATCACTTCCCGGGCCCGCTCAACCACCGTAGCACGATATTGTCCGCTTTGGGCTTACCATTCCCTCACGGTTTTGTTTTTGGGAACTCACGAGCAACTTCCCAGTGGGTCACCCATCATGAGATTGCTCTAGCCCCCTTCTCGCTTAACTTCGGAGTTCCCATGGAACCCGAAGCCAGTGAGCTCCCAAAAGGCCTCGTGCTAGGTAGAGATGGGAATATACATATAAGGATCACTCCCCTGGGCGATGTGGGATGTCACAATCTAAACCTGGCATTTCAGTATAATGCCAAGCAAAACAGTCTTTGAACTTATCAGAAGGCTGACTACCTTTGCCCGATCCTCTGTTTCTAATAAGCCACTGATCTGGATAGGCCTTGGATCTTCCTTAGTTCCCAAATCAATGATCTCCAAAGGGTCTTGTACTTCTGGTGGTGGCTTGTCAAATTCTGCGCATAAGAATTCAACTAACTTTGGATTCTCGAGCAGGTCTTTTGGTCTGTCTAGGTCATATACACATTCAGCCATTTGTACGACCGTTTCCAACTTTTTTTCTAAAAAGCTCCTCTTCGCTCTGACTGCTTGAGGCTTCCTCCTGATGCTCTTCGACCCAGCTCTCCATTTCTTTCTTTCTCTCTCTTCCATACACCAACAGTCTTTTGATTAAGGACCTAATTGCAACTACCTGGTCATTGTTTCTTTGTTCTAACATCACTAGTGTTAGGGAGTTGGGATAATATGAGGTTAGTCCCATTCTTTCCTTGTAAGGAACAACCCTTGTTCCAAAAGTTTTTGGGCCGTCACCTTTGTCGGGCTGCCGTTCTCATCAGCTCTTAAACACTGGAGAATCCTAATGCTAGGATTACAAAAATTGGCTTTTGCCACATTGGCAATGGGAAGGAATGGTCGTGACTCAGCCTCTACCATCTCCCAAAATCCAAGTCTTACTTCCCCCTCTTCATGATAGATAGCCACTTGTTAGTGTAAGGTAAATGGCATAAAGAAACTTTAATGAATCCAATATCTGCCCAATAAAGCACTATAAGTGGAAGTACTGTTTACAACAAAAAAGGCCAACATAATTTGTTTAGAACCCAAATCCTTATAATGGCAGTATCATATGGGTCTTAGTGATGGCTCATAAGAAACTGGAAATTGTAAGATCTGTGGGGGATGAGATCCTCCTCACTTCTGCACACTCTTTTCTTCTGCTTGTATGGCAGCACATTGCTGCTCCACCATCAATCAAGACCCTCTTGAAGGATACTCCTTCCAGATAAGCAGTCACATATACGGGTTTGAGATGGTTGTCCATGGCCAAATTTGGGTGACTGAAGGCCATCTTATCTGTGTATACCCTATTGGGCTCTCTCTTTGTAGGTTTGGGCAAATCCATTTTGCCTGCTTCTTATTTTTTAGCTTCTTTAACACTAACATGTGCCATCATATGTCTTGTTGCTAAGTGGTCACCCTCTATTGTGGCAGGTTGATCATGCTCAGCATAAAACATGGCAGATAAAACATATGTCATGTTTGTGTGAAAGTTGCTTTGTCCAGATAAGTCTTTTTTGCCCTCAATATGGTTCATGAACTCATCCAACCAGGCTTGCATTTCTTCTGGCAGCATCATCTCGGGCACCCTTTCTTCCTGGGTTATGCCAAAGTTTGGCATTTGTTCTGGAACCTTGCAGAAAGTATCGACCAACAATGATGCGAGCAACCTCTTCTCAGGTAAGATAGTTCCAAAGCATATTGGTTCTGGGCTCCATCTTGGGGTTGACATCATCATCATATCCTCTTGAGCTCTCTTCAATATTTTGTATTTCCCAGGATAGGGGTTCTGCAACACATGTTTTCCTTCCCTTTTGGTCTTGCTATTAGCCTTCTCCACCTCTTTCTTGGTCCTCCAATGAAATTTACATTCTTTGAGGTTTCTGAGGCAGCGGGGACTTTAAATGAGTTTATGTGGGCTTTATGTTGCCTCTGGACTCTCCTAATCATGGAGGCTCCCATTTCCTTAACGGGCTTCCCATCCTTTCCGACCACATACCATTTCCACCCGAGTCGAGCATGATTCTTCTTTGTAACTGGATTCATGGTTATCCCCTTTACTCTGAAATCTCCACCATTATAGCTTGGTTGGGGTGGCTTCACATACATCCATCTTGGTACCTTGGGCATGATTCTTCTTTGTAACTGGATTCATGGTTATCCCCTTCACTCTGACATTTCCACCATTATAGCTTGGTTGGGATGGCTTCATATCTATCCATCTTAGCATATTGGCTTCTTTGTCATCTACTTCTTCAGAAGCTTCATAATTTCTGAATACTTCTGACAAACCCTTTGGTTGAGAGTTTCCTCCCAACCGTTGGAAAACATTCCTTGAGGTTTCTCTTTCCGTTGCCCACATGACATTTTTGCAGGTTTCATCTTTTTTTTTCTTTTTTCTTTTTGATCAACTCTTGACTAATAACAACTCCTGTTGCTGGGATTTCTAATTCACACTCACATTGGCATTTACTACATAACACCACTCATTTGATTATGGCTGCTTTAGGCTTCTCGGGCAACTTGATAGCCTCTTTAGTTGGCCTATCAACTTGCCTTCTTTCTGCCTTTACCTCCCAGGTAGCTTTTCCTTTCCTATTTTCTACCCACATTAGGTTGATCATGTTTATTGGGACTTCAGGGAAGGGGTCAACGTCAATCATCATGTTAGCTTGCGGTTTCTCCAGCAACAACTTTCCCTTTACTATAAGGTCTTGTATCCAGTTCCTGAACTAGACATAGTTGATTATAGAGTGATTGAAAGTGTAATGCAACTTGCAATATTTCTTTCTTTTTAGCTCTTCGGGCTTAGGCAACTTTTTGGTACTGTCAAGCATGATCACTCTTGCCTAAACTAGCTCTTCATAGATCTCCACGGCCTTGGTTAAGTCAAAGCAATAACTCTGGTACTTGGGGGGGTTTCATGGGGATAAATCCTCCATCATTCGTGACCACTTTTTAGTCCTTAACTGGCTATACTAACCCATTTACAGTTACTAGTATGAAGAGGGTAGTTATCTCTGCTGTATACACGTCCATTCTCTCTCCTTCATGGCCATTATTCTCTTCTGGCTCTCCTTCAAACCCCACTTCGTGAATGGTAGCTTTGCTTTTGTAGAAGGGAGGCACCTTAGATGAGTGCTTGACTTGCTACTTCTCTAATAACAGCTTCTTATACTTGGCGGCTGCAATTACTAACTCCTATAGCTCATTGAACTGCAAGTCATTAAATTTCTTCCTCAAAGGCAATCTCAACGCCTTTTGAGCTATAGATATGAGCTGTGCATGAATTATAAGGACTGGCACCTCATCCTCGTTCTACTGAACCTCATCATAAAGTCTTCTGTAGACTTATGCTCGTATTGCTTCACCTCCATAAGGTCATTGATAGACATTTCAGGCTTGACCTTGTAAAACTGCTCATGGAAGGCCATCTCCATTTGCCTCCAGTTGGCAATGGAATTAGGAGGTAACAAATAATACCACTGAGATGCTAAGTCTACCAAGGAGTTCCCAAACAATCTAAACTTGTAGTTGGATTGTCTTCAAATGTTAAACATTGATTAGAGAACTTGACCATGTGATTTCTGGAAGACACATTACCATCTTCTTTGCTGAATGTTGGGAATGTGGGCATCTTAAAGTTGACTGGAAAAGGGTTCTGCTCATCAACGTGCTTAGGATAAGGTTTCTGATAAGTGATCTTAAACAGCGGGCGAACTTGTGGCTAAGCATTCCGAGCCACCATCATCCTCAAGTCGGCTAACTCATCCCTGAGTTGTTGGTGAGCTGTATTATCAGGAAGAGTAGGAGGAGGTTCCCATTTTAGGCTACGATCATTGCCCGAGAAAGTCTCTTTTCTTGGCTCGGGCTTCCTCCACTTGGCATCCCCTCCCTTACTGGCCAATAGTGGGGACATATAAGGAAGATGCTTGTCTGCCTTGGTAGGCCCGCATTTCCTATTGGATTCCCCAATCAACTGGGGCATCTCATACTTCGTTCTTTCTGGCTCGCTTTGCCCGCTACCATTAAATGGAAATAGTAAGGGGTCGAGCAACTCTACTTCTAGTATTTCCTCCAACATTGGTACACTAACTCCTTCCTTGTTTTTATTTTTACCATTTTTCTCTTTAAGCAAAGGAGATAATGGAATAATTGGTTCTTCCTTAGGGCTCGCTCCCTTCACATAGCCATTTTTTGGAGTAGAATACTCTAAATTTAGCCTTCTCTGCAAACTCCCCGTTAAGGAACAAAGTCTGTTGACTTTTCCCTTGGTTTCTAGGGAGATTTTCTCCATACTTCTTAATACTTACACCATGGTGGCTTGCAAGTATTCATTGGTTACTATTCCCCCCGACTTCTTAGATAAGGTTGGGCTTCTCAAGACAGCTGGTCCTTGTAAGGAGGGAACGTTCCCTGGGCGGTCTGCCATGCATGATTTTGGTAGAGCTTGGGGTAGCCTGTACTCCGTGTTCCACCTGAAGGTTTTTTCCTTCCTTATTTTTCTTGGCATACAAGACTAATGTAGTCTTATTGGGCGTCCTAAAACTATGTTCGGGCAGGAATTTCACTGGGAAAGGTCCTTGGCTCGAGCATACAGCTCCCCAATGAGTTAGCACTTTGGTTAGTTGTCGTGTTTCTTCTTGTTGAGAGACTGCAAGATGAGAACAAAGTTAGTTTTGAAATGTGCCTTTGTACGGCCTTAGGTGTAGGCCTTGATGCTCACAATCGAAACTAGCTAAGTGCTTAGGCGTGCCACTGCCATCTCAGTATGGCAGATGTAAAACAAGTGTTTTTAAGTCGATTTCTTGCGCCCCAAGTTATTCTGAATTCTTGTTATCAAAGGATTGTCGTAGATGGGTTAAGTCTACATTAAGTTCTTTTCTGTGCCTTGAGACCAAGGGCTTTTAGTTTATTATCTTGTATGCTTTAAAGGGTGAAAGTCCAGATCTGGCTTAAGTCATTGGTCTAATTCCCATTCATCTTTTATGATAGTAAAACCACTAAGTGAACCAGGTCTGAGGACCAATGGAGCTTCTGATCACCAAAAGACTGGAAATAACTTGAATATATACTGTAGAATACATCAAACTTAAAAGACAGACGTCGCCGCTGCGAGGCGAGGGAGTCACTTGTCTGGTCTTGTACTAGATCTACTAATGGAAAGACGAAACAAAGAGAGTCGGGCAAGATTTCACCTTGTCGGGCAAGGTTGAACGTCTTGCAGTCTCTTCTCTTTGTGATTACAAAAGGTTGTGTGTTTGGAATGAATAGATGGTAAACAAGTTTACACGAGAGAATCGATACTACACCACTAGGGGTGATATCAGAGCTTTAAACTAGACAAAAGATGGCTTTTGTAGGGAATGATCCTAAAAAGGATTGAGATCTGGGCTGATTACAGCTTTCAGATGCAAATCTTGCTTCAGAGTGTTTGATTGGTTGAGTGTCCTTGTCTCTGGGCCCTGTTTTCCCTTTTATAGGCAATGATCTTGGCTGTTGCAAGCTTTGCCCGAAAACACTTCAGTGAGTCATCACCTTTTTTACATGTTCTGCCATTCAGATGGTGCTTTTAGGCTGCGGGTAGGTTGATTTCCATCGGTTGTCACTTCCCTTGTAAGTACCTAACCTTTGCATTAATGAGGGGCCATCATATTGTCTTTGAGATGGATGGATGGGCTTGGTGTTGGGCCTCGGGCAAGTCTTCTTTCTTTAGTTATTTTGGACTTTCTTTCCTTTAAGTCCAAAGTCTAAATATTAGCCCAAACAACTTTTCTCCGTTTATTAGGTGCATATGTACAGAACCAGTTTGAAGAAGTCCCGATGTGTTTCATGCTGCCCTCATTGAAGGATGGTGGTGTCTATTCAAAGTTTTGGGTCCATATCCCGCTTTTGGTAAAGCACTTGGGCCGCCCCCAATTTTGTCTTTGTGTTAAGCATGTCAACATGATGTTAGTTAAATCACATGGGGCCTAATGCTGGAAAGATTTCAAAGAATAAGGGAAAGTGACCTGATTTTCAGACACTTACTTTAGGTTAACACATTTTTCTTTATTATTGACAATTGAATTGAATTAATTAAACGAAAATAACGAAACATTATTAAACATGAATGTGTAAGAGGAAAAAAATTTGTGTGTTTATCATTTTTTCTAAAGTCATGTTTGCGTGAGTAAATGTTGAGTTCCACTAGATTGAGACCAAGTTAGTGAGGAATGAATTACAAAAATGTGATAAGAGGGATTAAGAAATGCACTACATAGAAAACTTCATTATAAATTTTGTTAAAGCATATCCTGCATTGGGGATTGAACTACATATAGCTTATACTGAATCGTCCAACTACTACTTGCATCGAGACATTTTGTAATAAAACTCCACACCTCTTGAAATACACGTGTAGTTAACTTGGAGAAAGTATGGATGATGATTAGTAGTTTTCCCATTGACACTCTCTGAAATTTTAACAAATTTTAATGAAAATCTAATCGGAAGGGGAACTAATAATAAACCATAGCTTTATGCTCCTTGTTGGTGTATTAGTGTTCCTCGAATTTCATTTTTAATTAAATGTTCGTAATCAATTACATTTGTTTATTTTTCTGAAATAAAATCTAATATACAAGTTGTGCACGTCATAATTAAGCATGGTTTTATACATAAGTAAGCTATGATGATATGCAATATACATGGATCACATGCATGACTCAACTTGACGTGAAACTTTATATTTTATTTTTCAAAAGAAGAAGAACGTGATGATAGTGAGGGTGTGGGGGGCATGAACAGCTAAAGCCACCAAATCTTCCCTTTGAAGAAAAGAATAAACAAAACTAGAAAAGAAGAGGAGCCCTACTTCATCATATTCCAACCAAACCACAGGCAAAAGAAAAAGAAAACCTGATAAAATTTAACTTGGCAAGTCAAGAATAATATTAAAGAAAAAGGCCATTGAAAATCATAAATTGTAGCGGGTATTTGATTGATGGAAATGTATCTGTTTGAGGGAGTTTTAAGAAAGAAAGAGCTGCAGTTTTTTTAGCATGGGATTTCATGGTAGGCTCAGCAGCAAAGAAACTGGGGCAAATAGCAGGTTGTGTAGTCTCTGTTCAGAAAATGGGTGTTACTGTGACATTGCAGAGGCCCCATTTGAGGAGAGGAACAGACTGATTGGAATTAAAGATCAAGTGAAGGAAGTTGAGAACAAATTCATGTTTTTACAGGTAATTACTTGCCCCCTCACAATTATTTGTTCATCCTTCTCCTTTGTGGCGGTTGTCCAATTTGTAAATTCATTTTTGTGACAAACACTAGGATAATCTACACTAATTAGGTTGTTTAAACTATGAGGAGCGGAAATTGAACATTTGTGCCGAGGTAGAAAGTAGAAACACATTGCTAATTAAAGCCAACTAGATTAAGCCCAAGTTGTCCAATTTGTATCTAATAGCAAGTCGCGTTCAATCAATAAACTTTGTGGTTTTCTCAATTCCTGGTGAACTCCAACGTAGCTCAGGGTATTCCATTCGATTTTCCAGTATATATATCACGCTGCATCAAGAAATATATACTAAACACTTGTGGGAATATACATACGCAGAGAATGAGTTCTTGGCAGCAGATGGATAGGCAGGCAGCATTCAACAGTTTGGAAGAAAGCAGGCTCAATCTAGTAGCAAAGGTGACAGAGTATAAAGGAAGAAGGGAACTTGATGTGGTGACAGAACTGAATGCATGTTTTGGCAGTGAAAATAATGTCCCTTTTAATTGGGATTTTAGAGGGAGACTGATTAAAAAGAATGAACCAGCAGGTGGTTTTCACAGCAGAAGGTTTCTCACTAACTGCATAAGAAAGTTGCTCGTCTCATGGAAGTGGCAAAAGGTTTATGGTATTGCAGTGAAACTAGCAATGTTTTCTGTGAGCATTTCTTCTGTAATTGCTGCTTACAGTACCAGGCAATTATTATACACCAGCTCAAGAAAGATGATTCCATTTTTGAGTTTCAAAGAAGCAGGAAAAAGTGGTAGTCTATTAGCCTTCTCAAAGAACCCTCTTGATGTCTTCTTTGGTAGGGGATGATTCTTAATTCTTTTTAATTTTTATGTCACTCATTCTCGTAGTTTGTCAAGAAAACTTTAGAGATTTATTTTTTGATTAAATTTAAGTAACACTAAAGTTTGTGAGAGTTAAATTTATGACATGATATTAAGTAAAGACTAAGTGTCACTAGACTAAATAATCATTAATGTGAAATGTTACGAGATTGGATCTCTTTCTCTTTTTCACGTACATGTAAGCATGTGCTGTCCACTTGTAAGAGTAGGTAGTCATCAAATGTCTTGTATCATATTTTCAACTAGTTCTACCCTTGTAAATTTAAATCAAAATTTGATAGTTGGAAGGAATTGAAAACTACAAATTTTGTGTATATCTTGTATTCTTGTGGGCACTTTTAATTTGAAAATGGATACAAATTCAACAGCTCTTTGGAACAAGAATAGAAAAAACAAAAACATATAAAAAATGCACAAGCAATCTAAAAATCATGGTCATGTGTGATGACTACGAATTTTAACAATACACACAACGAGAATCAACTTAATCACACTCATTAAAGTTAGACTTAATCACTATCCTAAGTCTAAAGAACCTAAAACCACCAAAACCCTAAAATAACCCATAAACCCAAATGACAACTGGAGTGCTGATATCAAACTCACCACATATAACTAGGAAGAATTTTAGAACAAGGTGCGATTGTGAAGAAAACTCAGTTTTTAGCGATCCAACTGTGCATAAGAAACAAACAAAGGTCCTCATCATATGTCAATGGCCAAAAAGTAAGAAGACTAGCATGAATAAAAACTTTCAGATGGAGGGTTTTGAAGAATGATATCATAGAAGAAGCAGAATAAATATGAGCTACTAAGATCAAATTATTCACTACGAGGGAGTAATTGGATCAGATTTAACTTTTAACCCAAATATCATAAAAGCCCGTTCAAATTTCTCGCACATGAATCCTCATCCACAGCTAGCAGGCCCAATTTGATTGCTCCCTTCAGCCCCACGAATCATCATTTTTTCTTCTGTACACTGTTCCTGACAAAGGAAAGAGGTATTCGTTGATTCTCCTGCTAGAACTTGTAAGAGCATTTCCAATGGGAGCTTTATGTTGGATGTTAGACTCTATTCCAACAGCTAATATGTCAATATAGTTAATAAGTATTGTTGTGGAATGTAAGTGCGATTAGGGTTTAGTTATAAGCTATAACTTGGACTCCAAGTAAGGTATATAATCCGGTTATAATTGGAGAGTAAGGGCTCTTGAATGAACTGATGTTTCTTCAAGTTTTGATTATGGTTTCTTTTCCGCTACTATATTTAATGCTTGCATGCATACGTATATGTATGTACTAAGTTTGAGAGATAATATGCATGCACATGTATGCAAATCTCGACTAAATATAAAACTAACATATACATATAAGACTGCAAACAAGTGCGATGATTGCTTCTTGTATTATGATTGCATTCACAGAAATCCTAAAACTGTCTACCATGCATAACTAATGTAAGAACTAATTTTGGCCTATTAAAACTTAGAAATTGTTTGCTTAAAAAGTCTTGATTGCTAAGCATGTTTAATGATCGAAAGTTCTAAGGTTCATAGCATGCTTAAAGTTATAACATGATCAATGTTTTTGAGATATAATTGAATGAATGAAACACAAACAAATTCGTTTCAATCATTCAAGAACGGCTAAACAATTCAAGGTTTAATTGATCAGCTCGTATCAGTAGCCATAACAATGAGGTTATATCCCCAAATAAAGGTGTGACTAATCGACATTGGTTCGGTTACTGATAGCTCAGTGAAAACATACAAGATGCATATGCTGTGAAAGTTAATAGCCAAACAAAGGTGGATGGCTTTCATGTTGTACCATTACTTATGCAACTTATATGTTTTGCACCGATACTAATTAAACTTGAAAAACCAAACAAAGGTTGAGTTGTTTCAATTATACAGAATATAGAGTCTTGAATACTTAGTTTGTTTGAAAATCTTTTAGTAATTAGCTTCCTAAATTCAATTCAAACACTCAATGGAACCGACAATAAGAAATGGAGGCAAGATATTGAAATAACACTAGGGCTCATGGATTTCGATTTAGCTCTAAGAGAGAATGAACCAGCCAAGCCTGCTGATGATGCAACTGCAGAAAAGAAGAATGAATATGAAAGGTGGGTTAAGGCTAATAGAATGGCGTTGCTAGTAATCAAAAGACCAATGTCTAATCTGGTTTGAGGGGCAATCATTAAGTTAAACAATGCTAAGGCATACCTTGACTCCATAGAAGCAAAGTTTAAGGAATCCGACAAGGCTAAAACTGGAACACTAATGAACACCTTTGTAACCACTAAGTACCTTGGTGGTGATGTGAGAGAGCACATTTTCTCAATGGTTGATGCAGATGCAAAACTTAATGCACTTAACATTAAGATAGATGATCATTTCCTAGTTCATCTTGCCCTGAATTCCTTACCTCCTGAGTATTCTCAGTTGAAGAGTACTTACATAGCTCAGAAAGAAAAATGGGACCTAAACAAGCTGATTGTCATCTGTGTGCATATAGAGAAAAATATTCGACAAGATAAAGGGAAGAAACAAGTCAATGTAGTGCAGAATGTCAACCCTGCAAATCCTCCCAATGAGAAAGACAATCCTCCACGGAAAAACAATAAAAGGGCTGCAGGAAGGGTCAATAAGGGTAATAACCATCTAAAAGTTCATAAGGGTGTTGGAATAAAATGTTTCATATGCAAAAAGGTGGGACATCAGAAAAAGGAGTGCACTAGGTATAAATGTTGGAAGGAAAACAAAGAAAGTAAGAAAAACAAAGGTACAGTACATAAAATTTCAGTTTGTTTTGAATCAAATTTGGTTGAGATATCTTATGATACCTGGTGACTTGATACTGGTGTTACAATTCACGTAACAAACTCATTGCAGGGGTACATTAGTAAGAGGGTGCCAAACAAGGATGAGGTGTCAGTGTTCGTGGGCAATGGAGCTAAAGTTACAGTGGAGTTCATTGGAGTAGTTAGGCTTGAATTATTTTCTGGTTTTTTGCTAGATTTGGTTGATGTTGCTTATATACCTTCCATGAGAAAGAATTTTGTCTCAGTTAGTAGACTTGTTAAATCAAAGTTTAAGTTTGATATTAATGAGATTGGTTTTTCAACATTTCGAAGTTCCAATCTAATTGGTGATGGAGTGTTGATTGGTGACATGTTCAAGCTTAACTGCAATATACCAATGAGTGTGGTTAACACAATAGGGCACAAACGAACACTAACAAATGATGCCTCATCCAAGTTATAGCATAAGAGATTAGGGCATATTTCTAAAGAGAGAATGCAAAGATAAACTAGAGAACAAATCTTGCCATCACTAAACTATGGTGATTTCGAAATTTGCACTAACTGCGTTAAGGGAAAATTGATAAACAAGAAGAAGAAATGTTCGACTAGAAGTACAAAGCTGGTAGAACTAATCCACATAGACATTTATGGACCTTTCCCAGCACAAACACATGATGGCTATAGGTATTTCATCACATTAACAGATGACTTTTCTAGGTTTGGGTATGTATACTTGTTGACTAAGAAGTCTAGTGCCTTTGCTGCTTTCAAAATTTATAAAGTAGAAGTAGATAACCAATTAGACTACAAAATCAAGGTGGTAAGGTCTGATAGGGATGGAGAGTACTATGGAAAGTTTAGTGAATCTGGTAGACAACCTGGTCCTTTTTTCATTATTTTTGCAAGGGCATGGAATTGTTGCTCAATACACTAATACTAGTACCCCCCTCTAAGCAAAATGGAGTTAGTGAAAGAAGAAATAGAACTTTGATTGAAATGGTAAGAATCATGATGAGTAATTCAAAGCTACCTACTTTTATTTGGGGAGAAGTAATCAAAATTGCAAACAACTTGCTAAATAGGGTCTCTAGTAAGTTTGTCCCCAAGACACCCTTCGAGTTATGGACTAACAGAAAACCAATGCTAAATCACTTGAGAATTTAGGGATGCACTGTGGAAGCAAAAGCATACAATCCAATGGAGAAGAAGCTGGACCCTAGAACAATCACATGTTTTTTTGTAGGGTATCCAGAAAGAACTAAGGGTTACAGGTTCTATTTCCCCAATCACACTTCAAGATTCATTGAAACTGGGAGAGCCAAGTTCATTGAAGAAGTTAATGATGATCAATGGGAGAAGAATCTTGACTGAAATGAAGAAATCACAGCAATGCAAGAAGAAAACCTAGGTGATGATATGACAGATGAAGTTGTTGTACCAATTCCAGTACAAAATGAATAAGTTGTAGAACCAACACAAGCTACTCAACAAGAATAATTGCAGAAGAACCTGTGCAGTTGGATAACACACCAACCATTCGAGATGAACACATTGAGCCTGTGCAAATGGAAACCAAAAGATCTACCCGTGTAAGAAAACTTGCAATATCAGATGATTTCCTTGTGTATCTGTAAGAAGTTGAGTTTAATAGTCAAGAAGAAGATCCATTAAACTTCAAGACAGCAATTGAGAGTCTCAATAATGCACATTGGCAAGAAGCTATACAATCAAAATTGGATTCCATGAATAACAACAAAGTATGAGAGTTGGTTGAGCTTCCACAAGGGTGTAAACCAATAGGCTGCAAGTGGGTCCACAAGACCAAGAGAGACTCAAAGGGTGATATTGAAAGATACAAAGCTAGACTTGTAGTAAAGGTTTATACTCAGCAAGAATGAGTTGATTATAATGAAACATTCTCTCCAGTTTCTACAAAAGACTCTTTTAGAGTGATCATGTCACTAGTGGCTCACTTCGATCTACTTTTGCATCAAATGGATGTTAAGATTGCATTCTTGAATGGAAATCTTGAAGAAGAGATCTACATGAAGCAACCAGAGGGTTTCATTCAAGAAGGGAGAGATAATTTGGTCTGTAAACTTAACAAGTCTATTTGTGGATTGAAATAGCTCTTGAGTGTAAACATGAATTTTCCTGCGATGAAACGAGACAAGAACACATATACAAAATAATATTTTGTATTAATGATTTTGGGGTTACAATCTCTTTATAGTTTTATCCTGCGATTCGATCTCCGTAAGGTGTAGATTTGTGGATGTTTTGTTGATCCAAGAGCTATCAAGAGCCTTCAGGGCTTTATCTTGAAGATTGAGGGAAGTTTCTTCAAGGGCCTTTGGGGCTTGATCTTGAAAGTTGATGGAAGTTTCTTCAAAGGCCTTTAAGGATGAACAGATCTTCAAGGGGCTTTTGGGCTTGATCTTGAAGAACGGGGATGAACGGATCTTCAAGGGCTTTTAGGCTTAATCTTGAAGAATAGAGTATGGATTTTTTTATGTTGTTGATCCAAAAGGCTGTTGGGGCTTGATCTTAGGATGAACGGATGATGAACGATGAACACTTTCTTCAAGGGCTGTTGAGGCTTGATCTTGAATTGGTGGAAGTTCTTCAAGGGCCCGCGGGGCTTGATCTTGAAGGAGGATTTGATGAAGAACGAAGAGGGCTTTCTTGATCCTTCAAGATTTGCTTGAGAGCTTTAGAGTTTCAAAGCTTCAAGGTTTTGGTGTGATGTCAATTGGTCCTTTGATCCCTTGATGGAGAAACCTATTTATAGACTTTGAGAATGAATCACCATCATCCCTCTTTTTTTTTTTTTTTTGGTGAGGTAAGTGGATGATGTAGGTAAAATGAGTGGAGGTTGTAGGTGAAGTAAGTGTATGATGTAGATGAAATGAATGGAGGTTGTAATTGTAATGAATGGAAGTTGTAATTTTATTCAGTGCATTGTACTAAGTACAAATAAAGCATATACCTCACTAAGATGTGTTACTTCCCTTTTTTCTTTTTTTTTTTTTTTTTTTTGGTGCTTAATGCCCTGTACTTCCTCTACTTTCTACTTTTCAATTATTCTGTCGCCACCGCCCTTTTTCTTTTTCCCTTTTGTCTTGCTAATAATAGCATGCATGGCATGACTGGGTTCCTCAGTGGGCTTCCTTGCTGTACTGCACTCTTCGCATGCGGACCATTTTTCATTTACTTCTATGGAGACCATTATTTGCACAGTCACTACACCAATATTTTTTTTATTTGTTATTTTTTTATTTATGTATTTGTAACCATTTTTAATTTTGCTAAATGTACCCATGCTAATTATATGTATTTATTTTATGTTTTAGAATATATCAATAGTTATTTTTTAAAAAATATGTTAATTATTATGTGGGTACATTAATTTTTTTGTTGCTATACCTTCAGATTTGATGGATCGCCGCCCCGAAGCCCCGTTGCACCCACTATTCTAATTTTCCACAATTATGAACCCAATCTTCTCAAATTTGCTGTGGAAATGGTAGAGGAAGGGCCGAGATGTTGATTGGGAGTGGTGGATCTGCCCAATTCATTAGAAAAAACAGTGAATTTCGCCGAAGAAACTCACTGGTCACAACCGGGTCGCGGGTCGAAAGGGAACCTGAACGATTCCTCTCATTGTCTCCTTCCTCCTTTCCCCTCCTTTCCGATGTGTTCTTCCTTTATTCCTCATTTCTCACAAAATAATATTAAAATAATAATGTGACATCCCACATCGCCCAGGGGAGTGATCCTTATATGTATATTCTCATCCCTACCTAGCACGAGGCCTTTTGGGAGCTCACTGGCTTTGGGTTCCATGGGAACTCCGAAGTTAAGCGAGTAGCGCATGAGAGCATTCCCAGGATGGGTGACCCATCGGGAAGTTCTCGTGTGAGTTCCCAAAAACAAAACCGTGAGGGCGTGGTTGGGGCCCAAAGCGGACAATATCATGCTACGGTGGTGGAGCGGGCCGGGGAAGTGATCTGTCCTGGGCCGGGATGTGACAATTTGGTATCAGAGCCTAACCCTGGTCGCATATGTGCTGACGAGGACGTCGGACCCCTAAGGGGGTGGATTGTGACATCCCACATCACCAAGGGAAGTGATCCGCCCCGAGTCGAGATGTGACAATTTGGTATCAAAGCCTAACCCTGGCCGTGCTGTGCTGACGAGGACGTCGGGCCCCTAAGGGGGGTGGATTGTGACATCCCACATCGCCCAGGGGAGTGATCCTTATATGTATATTCTTATCCCTACCTAGCACGAGGCCTTTTGGGAGCTCACTGGCTTCGGGTTCCTTAGGAACTCCGAAGTTAAGCGAGAAAGGGGCTAGAGCAATCCCATGATGGGTGACCCATTGGGAAATTGCTCGTGAGTTCCCAAAAACAAAACCGTGAGGGAATGGTAAGCCCAAAGCGGACAATATCGTGCTACGGTGGTGGAGTCGGGCCCGGGAAGTGGTCCCGGTCGCCCAGGGGAGTGATCCTTATATGTATATTCTCATCCTTACCTAGCACGAGGCCTTTTGGGAGCTCACTGGCTTTGGGTTCCTTAGGAACTCCGAAGTTAAGCGAGAAGGGGGCTAGAGCAATCCCATGATGGGTGACCTACTGGGAAGTTGCTCGTGAGTTCCCAAAAACAAAACCGTGAGGGAATGGTAAGCCCAAAGCGGACAATATCGTGCTACGGTGGTGGAGCCGGGCCCGGGAAGTGGTCCCGCCCGGGCCGGGATGTGACAAATAATCTAATAATTACGAGAAATATATAAAATAATAAATAGTAATCTTTACAAAAGTACTTTTTGGATTTGTAGTTCCATAAAACCCCAATCGTAACTTCGGTTTTGATTCAGATTACACTTACGCAATCGTCCCGTCGAGAACTTTGAGAGTACGGTAAAATAGTAACTTGCACGCGTTACTAAATGACGGTTAACAAAAATCAACAATCTCCCTAGTAGGGCATTTTCATCAATTCATTATTTTATAAATTAATAAAATCGTAAAATTAGGGACAGGTTATCACAATCTACCCACCTTAAAAAAATTTCGTCCCCAAAATTCAAAATCATTTGTTATACAAAATTTGTGAAAAGACAGCAGAAAAATAAATATGTAAAGAAGATATCAAGTTAGAGCAGTTGCATAAAAGAGAATGTCATTCCATCGTGATCAGATTGTAGTGATTCGTCTTTCATGCCTCCAAACTCAAACTTTCCTTCTCCTTCAATACAATACCATAGTATAAAATCCTTTATGAAAACATCAAGTCAAAATAGATATATAGTAACATATAGTCAAAATACGTATATAATATAACGTACAATTTAAAATAGTTATGTTGAAGTCAAAATTGAACATAGAAAAATTTCACCTACGCACCTGTAGAATAACATACTCCGAGAATAAGCATGTAGTAACCTTGAGTTGAGCCCAAACAATAAATAAATAAACTAACGTAAACGGCTTAATTGTCCACTTGCTTAACGAGTCCAACGAATAAGTTATCGATATTACAGTCTGCAACCTGCAATACCGACAACTCACAGTTGTCTCAATACGTAAGTAACAAATTCCTAAGGGTGCAATATTACCATCATGCCCCTCCTTGGAAAATATACATAAATAATCCAATTAGCGCCTCAATCGCGCTCACGTATTGCCCTCTCGGGTGACAACGCAAATAGCACACAATTTGCTACATTGTAATCTCGATCATTCAACTACCTTTCACAATACTTTTTTGTCAATCATGTTCTCTGCATAAAATTTCCATACTACGTCTCAACAATGCCATACCCAAAATCTAAAATTGTAACTGTAGTTACAAGCAACTAAAATAAAGATAACTATGTGTTACAACCATGCTAATTGTAGAACGGACAAAATGCAACATGTCCACTAAGGTTTGAGTAGCTCGTTTCAGACTAATCGTTAGTCTAAGGGTGAAATGTGGTACGTGACAAAGCTTAATACACATGGCCTTCAAGAAGGCTTCCCAAGACTTGTTGATATATAGTAGTGACACACACCCACACACACACACACACACACACATACACCATATAACCAAACAATGCAATTCATAATGCCATCATGAGCAAGTTCATATTGAATTTCCCTCGATTTTAGCAAAACTATGCCAAGAAGAACAATCAAGAATTTGAGGGTCAAACAAGTTCATCAAATCTAGAATACAAGGTAATTGAAATTAATGCATGACATCTCGCTAAAACGGTAGCTTCTGGAACATTCAATCACTAACGGCAAGGATTCGCTTATTAGAGTATTTGTTGGGTGATTGAGGAATTAATAGTCACAACTAAAATCTAAATATTTTGACAATTCACCTAAACGGTCTATTCGCTTCAAAATTAGTATGAAGTGCAATAGGGTAGACACGTACCCAAGGATGACTAGAATGCCTTCCGCACAAAAGGTGAATATGAAATCAAAGTCAAAGTAGATGTTGGTTAAAACGTCAGAAAATCAGAAAAATTCAAGAATGAGTAATTTAACTAAATCGTCTAAAATGTAGTCCCCTTAGACCAACAGAAAGTGAGCTGACTTGTCAAATCGGTCAATAATCACTGAAACATCATCATGATATCCACATGTACAAGATACCTAGTACCAGGAGCTTATGGTGATATTTCCCATCTCCATTCGGATATAGAAAGTGAGTATAACCACTCGAACGATTTCTTGATAATTTGTATGTAACGTCAGCCCAACGCTCGTGAGTTCCAACTAAAATAAAATAGACAAGCTGAAAGTATTTTTGGAGTAGATAATATCTTTTGTTGTGGTAAACAGTAATTATGTTTACACAACGGGCATGATACATGATTGTGTAATCATAGATGTTGATTTGGTTCCTCTATTGCCATTGTCAGAAATCTAATTCTTTTCAAATGGATATGTACTTCTAAGATTGATAGAGATTTTGGACACGTTTCTCTAAAGAGAAGGGTCATCCGGTTTTCAAGTAAAGATGGTAACTGTTGACTCTAAGTCATGAATAAGATGGTTCATTCCAAACGGTTCTACATGTTGGTAAATATAAGCGATACTTCGTCATGTTGCCTCTATACAGCCGAAACATCCAAAGAACACGTCATCATGGATTTCCAAAATGATCATTATCATCGAAAGGTGTAAAATGAAGGTAAGATGAGGCAACAATTCAGTTGTCAGAAAATTTATTCATAATCAATGTCACAACTAAACTGACTTTCCTCGGTTGTAAATGAGGAAAAACACTATAGTTGAATGATCACTAACAAATTGTCGATAAAATCGACAAGACCAAAGATATCTCAAATTTCACCACACTTTGTGAGAATTTCAACTTTCATCCGCTAAACCCTTTTTGGAAAAAGAAAAGATTATCGTTTATGGAAATCACGTCTCCCAAGAAAAGTACCAATTTAATCAAAGTTAATAGTTAAGGACTTTGGTATAAAGCGACTATTGATATTTAAAGAACTTGGCCTCATTGTCGAGGTAAATGAGAAAGTCGACCATAAGGCCATTATGAATTCGTTAGGCCATGGAGGAAAACTCGGGTTACGAAGGTCAGTCAGGTAGACCAGTAATTCGAAGTATGAGTATTAACGATTTTAATCGTCACCTGATTAGGTTGCTAAAATCTAGGTACGATTCTAAGGTTCGGTCTTTCGCCTTCGCGAATAGGTTCGAGGTTCCCTAGATAAGGTGTTTGGTTGGGTAAATTTCTAATTAGTAAGCTTTTGTAACTAAGTTCTCTCAATGATGTAGGACTTGTTCGAAAGGCTGCAATGAAAAACCGGTGTAGTACGAGAAAGTGGATCGATGATGTACCTTACTCCACCATTTGGTGATATCTAATATGACACTAGAAGTGTATGTCCTTGGACGTACCATACTACTTCCTTTCACTACACCACGTGCAAATAGGTCTTCGCATCTTTCTCGATACTCAAATCACTCTAATAGTGAGAAATCGACTAATACTCTGATTTTACTGTCTACCTGTGGAAGTGATCGAAAAGGTGACTAGTTGAAGAGGTTTTGATTACCTAAGTGAAAACATGGTTAAAACAACTGCAAGTTTACGATCCTCTTACAAAACTTGCTCCTAAGTTTCCATGATTTAGTTTCTTTGGCTTAGGTAGTCACTGTTAATCAATCTATCAATCATGCCGCTAATTAACGCATATATGATATTTTGATATTGTTCACTACCCTGAAACTGTGAACTGACATTCTGGTATAAAGGTATCATTCCTAGATATTAGTACATGTGTCCAGTATCAGAAATCATACCGCCTAAATATTGGTTGATAATTCCTGGATATCAGACAGTATCGTCAATTAGTAGCGCCACTATAGGCTGATTATAGGCTAGAACCCACTCTGGTAGTTGGTTTCAGATGATTAGTAAGGAGCTGGTCCTGCGAGTTGGTTTCATTAATTCTAGGGAAAATACTTAGTACTTCAGGGTGTTTTACTGACCATAGGTATAACAACTCGTACACCTGTGCCTATGCTCGTTGAAATGACGAGTACATCACCAAAAGAAATTCGGAAAACTAGTATTGGTCGGAACTTCCTAAGGTCGAAAAAGAAGTTTAATCTACTTTAGAACAGACTTAAAAAGACGTCGATTTTCCTCTTGAAGATCCGGAATGATCACTAATGCGTTTGAAAAGATTAGTGTTATCGGGGACCAAAACTGATTGTCCCAAGATGTTCTCCCGTCGAGTACTACCGTTTTAGCACCACATTGTCATATGAGACATTTTTGGAAATTTTGACGAAGTAAACTTCGTAGGAATTCTAGTAGATGATATATTAACGGATGCTGCCAAAGAATCAAAACTATTTCTGGTTTCCATTCTTGAAAGGGTTAGTAGAAATGACTAAATGGTAGTGGAATTGGTAGGTAAATCCCTTGTAATGCACAACTATCGATATGGTAACCCTGCCTCAGGGCCATCAACTTGTCTCAAATCTACACATTCTTGAAAGGGTTGGTAGAAATGACTAAATATTAGTGGAATTGGTAGGTAAATCCCCTGTAATGCACAACTATCGATATGGTAGCCCTGCCTCAGGGCCATCAACTTGTCTCAAATCTACATCTTTCCTTAGCAGGGAAAATTTTCAGTTAAAGTTTAGAGGCAGTTGCCAAATTGATTTTCTCGAATGTTAATAAGTTGCTTAATCCGTCCAAAACTTAGGAAGACCTAACACGTTTTTCTTAGTCGACGAGGTGGCAAAATTCAACATTTAGGCTAAAGAATCGAGAATGATTACATCACACGTGTGAGGAATGCAATACTGCCCAAACTTATGCTCTGATACCAAACTAACACACCTCGACCTGGAATGTCCATTTGGACTCCAAATCGAGTTGTGCTGGCCAACACCTGGAAGGTGACGAAGCCATAAATTGTAGTGTGGTAGAATATGTGAATAAATTTATACCTAAAATGCCTAAATATAAGAGTGCACTATGAGCGGGAATGAACCCATTTCACACCTAATGTCACATAAGTATAGTATAGTAAGATAAAGTGAGAATTATACCATCGAAAGGAATTGTCTACACCAAGATTTTCCAAGAATCCTCGTCGATCAGAAAGCTCAGCTACTAAAACCTGGAGGGGCAAAAAACAAAGGTGAGTGGGCCTGAAAATAAGTTTTAATAAAAAAATGTGAAAACGTTATAATCCCTTACTATAAAACATGTCTATTTTCCAAGATATACATACTACATATAGTATGAAAACACTCATGGTAGCTTGTAAAATATCAAGATATCAATACGACACAATAATTCATATATAAGTGCATGACATCAGTAATCGTATACTTTCGCATAAGCAAACATATTAAACCAAGTGCTCATCGACACATGCTAACACACGAGTTCATGTAGAGTTATTTTGACATGAATAAAACTGGGTGTAATAATAATATACGCTCTAGTGTTACAATCATGTGAAGACTGGTGCTATTCGCGGTCACATATGAATCGAAGTTGCCTATTGCAACCTGTACGACATGACTGGCACCTACTTGGATCCAAGGCGAGCGTGCAGTGAAGATGCGAACATACACGTGAAAGACTAGCCCTAGCCTTGGCCCTGGGCAAACACTAACACCGGGGCAGCAAATGATAAGCATAAAACATAAATATGGTCATGCCATAATGGTTCAATAGTTCTAATCAACATAATATCATTCGTAGCCGTAGGTATAATCATGGCATCAATAAACATACGCATATCTGTGCATCTCGTAGGATTTATGATCACTTCGTAATTTTTCGTTATTTCGCTAATTCTTATAAGCATTAGTCTAAGCTAGGCATACGTAGTAAATTTTCTTTCAATGTATAAATGGAAACCAACAAATATGTATATACTATATAAAAGAAATGACCCACTCACCTGAAGTCCGCGCTACAACTCCCTAGCACGAATATCGAGATGTTACGAACAATCGTCGCCTAGAACAAATATCAAATCACGTCTCAGAATTCATATCGATAGAACACGTAATATAAAAGAAATGACCCACTCACCTGAAGTCTGCGCTACAACTCCCTAGCACGAATATCGAGATGTCACGAACAATCGTCGCCTAGAACAAATATCAAATCACGTCTCAGAATTCATATCGATAGAACACGTAACTTACATAAAACACATCCCTAAGGACGTTCTAGAATGATTTGTAACCCATTGACCAAAAGTCAACCGTTAGTTAAAGGTCGACGATAGGGTCCACAACCCTATGTAACTTGATTCGGAAGATCTGCATCTTGGATTTCAGATCCGTAACTTCTTAAAAGTTTCAATAATCTTCTAGAACAACATCCTAAAGTTTCGGAAAGATCCAATGGTCGGATCTCTGCCAATCGCTAAAATTAAGTGGCGGCCAACGTTTAGATTTAAAAACTTAGAAAACCCATCCGGGAAGATCCGTACGTCAACTTCCCAATCAGTCAGTTCCTAATATCCTTAAATATTATTTACTATTACATATTAAAGTTTGGCGATGATCCAATGGTCGGATCGTTGAATCATATAATAACCAAGTGGCGGCCCTTAACAGAAATATAACCAAACAACGGAATTTCGTCAATCAGATGTCTAATATGAAATTGGGGCATCCATTTTAGCCTAAGGAGGTCAAATGGTGTCTTTGCCCACGCGTCGCCGCCACACGCTGCCCCGACTCACCGAAAAATTCAACTATTTCCAAAACTTCTCAAATTTTACAGGAATGAAGATCTCAACAAGTAGAGTAAGTTTTATACCTATGGCTGGGAAAAGCCTTAATCGCCATGAACCCATTGGAACCCTAGAAATGGGTTCATTTTAATTCGTCTTCTCCGGTGTTCCACTGCCTTTACAGTTTTTTGGGTTTTGTTCTTGGGGTTGAGGAAAGTCTATCGGTGGTGGTGGTTGGCGGAGTTACCTTTGGATTTGATGGATCGTTGCCTCGAAGCCCGTCGCACCTAATGGTGCAATTTTCCACAATTCCAAACCCAATCTCATCAAATTTGGTGTGGAAATGGTAAAGGAAGGGCCAAGATGATGATTGGGAGTGGTGGATTAGCCCAATTCATCGGAAAAACTGTAAATTTCGCCGGAGAAACTCACCTATCACAACCGGGTTATGGGTCGAAAGGGAACCTGGTCGGTTTCTCTCTTTCTCTCCTTCCTCCTTTCCCCTCCTTTCCGATTCTTTCTTCCTTTATTCCTCATTTCTCACAAAATAATCTTAAATTAATAATATCATAATTAGGAGAAATATATAAAATAATAAATAGGAATCTTTACAAAAGTACTTTTTGGATTTGTAATTCCATAAAACCCCTATCGTAACTCAGGTTTTGATTCAGATTACGCTTACGCAATCGTCCCGTCGAGAACTTTGAGAGTACGGTAAAATAGTAACTTGCACGCGTCACTAAATGACGGTCAAAGAAAATCAACAATCTCACTAGTAGGGCATTTTTGTCAATTCACTCTTTTAAAAATTAATAAAATAATAAAATTAGGGACGGGTTATCACATTTTTATCTTTAGTTTGTGCCCATTTTTAATTTGCAACCCTTTTTTTCATTTGTACCCGTTTTCTTTTTTAATTTGTACCCATATATTAATTCCTTTTTATGCCCATATTTTTTTAACTTTTATTTGTATTTGTACCCCATTTTTAATTTTGCTAAATTACCCATGCTAATTATGTGTATTTATTTTATGTTTTATAATATATCAATGGTTATTTTTTAAAATATGTTAATTATTATGTGGGTGTACATTAATTTTTTTTGCTATACTTTTGCGAAGAACAATATTACTCTAAAATTGATTTTTAACAATTTATTATATTTTAAAAATATTATTTGAATTTGTTAAGATTTCATAATTTGTGGGACAATAAATGCATAATTGCATGAGTTAAATCTCTTAAATGATGCTAAGAACATCGGTCAAAATATTTAAACAAACAAGGTTTCAATCTAACTATTAGGTTCTCATCGATATTTTTCCTCAATTTTTGATCAAGGTCCTCAGATTTTAATAAACATTATTAATTATTTCAATAATAAATTTTTTTTTATTTCTAAATAAGTAAATATATTCATTTAGTGTTAGAAACGTTACATTTGGTATATCCATATTTATGGCCAAATTTTTTTATCATATATTTTTTAGTTTGTACCCATTTTTAATTTGCAGCCCTTTTTTTAATTTGTACCCATATATTAATTCCTTTTTGTGCCCATATTTTTTTAACTTTTATTTGTATATGTACGTATTTTTAATTTTGCTAAGTGTACCCATGCTAATTATATGTATTTATTTTATGTTTTAGAATATATGAATAGTTATTTTAAAAAAAAATATGTTAATTATTATGTGGGTACATTATTTGTTTTTTGCTATACTTTTTGTGAAGAACAATATTACTTTAAAATTGATTTTTAACTATTTATTATATTTTAAAAATATAATTTGAATTTGTTTAGATTTCATAATTTGTGAGACATTAAATGCATAATTGTATGAGTTAAATATCTTAAATGATGCTAATGACTCTTATAATTTTTTTTGCATCAGGCGCATGCATTAAACGTGATAGTGCAACGCGTGTCAGGGGACAAAAAATCTGTGGGGCCTGTGCTACAGTGCTCCCAGCGCATGGCGACATGGCATGTTCTTGTGCGTTGGATTTTAATCATTGGATTTTCAACAGTAAAAAAATTGAATTCAAACCCAACGGTTGGCACACATGGCTGAGCCATTGGATTTCAAACAGTCATATAATCCAACTGTTCTTACTAATACTTCAAACAGTCATATAATTCAACAGTTCTTAGAGTAAGAGTTTCGAAGAATGATTGCACTAAAAGAAGCAAAAATAATACATACATTTGCTTAACACATTACCATTTAACGGTCATGATGCAACTAAAAAGAAAAAGATATCATATTTGACCGTTATATAATGAATCTATTACAATACTGTAGCCAGTTAAATTTGGGCATGAGAGATCAATTATTCACTACGAAAGAGTGAATTTGGGCTCAGTTTTAGCCCAAATACATCAAGTCCTAAAAGCCCAGTCAAATGTCTCCCACAGGGAGTCCACGTCGACAGCCAGCAAGCAGCACCGCAACAGCCCCAATATGTTTGGCGCCCTCAGCTCCACGCTGACTTTTTAAGCCAAGAATCATACGTCGTTTCAAACTCATACGCAATGATGCACTCTCTGGCGTCTTCCCAATGAACAATTTCACATTCTTCTTCCAAATATTCAATAAATCTCCGGGCTTTCTGCAAGACCAACCGACAAAGACCAGGAGGAGGAGGAAATGGTGGGTTCAAGGCATGGCCTGCCTTCACGGATGAGCACCCCGGCTGCCAGCAGGGTTGATTTCGAAGGAAACATGGATACCATGTTCAGAGAATCCAAAGATCAGCAGAAACAGTTCCATTCCGTGCGCGTTTCCGACGCCAATTTGGGTTTCGGAGAGCGGGCTTTCGCCGCCGCCGGCGCCGCCTTCGTCTCTGCGATTATCGTTAACCCTCTTGACGTTGCCAAGGTTCCGCAATTTCTGTCTCTCTTTTTTTCTTTTTTTTTTTTGGATTATTTGTGTTTAAATTTGTTCATTTTTTCATCTTTTGGACAATTTGTACAGGGAAATTCCCATTTTGCCATATGCTGTGATTGACAAGATAATATATTTTTAGGAAAACTAATTAAAAATAAAAAAAACTTCTCTTTTAATAGAAAAAAAAATACACCGAAAGTGTTTTGTTAAAACATTCATTATTTTTCTGCTGTGAATTGATAAAAGGGTAATTTTATTGATTTAGAAGTTACCCTTTTGAACTGATTGGCGTTTGCCCTTGCGTGTTTAGAAAGTTCTCTGCTTTAATGTTTGTTTTATGGGAATTGATTGGTGTTATGCATTTTTATTGCATTGCCTTCAGACAAGGTTGCAAGCACAGGCTGCTGGAGTTCCTTATCAAGGGCTGTGTGATGTGGCTTGTCCGGAACCAAACGAGGTATGTGTGCAACTGGCTTTCAATTACTTAGTTTGGTACTACTCTTTATTGTGTTCATCTTCGATTCGTAATTACTTTGCAATAAGCTTGAATCATGGCTAGCTTGTTTCATGTATGGATATTTCCTTGTACTGAAGCACCTTTAATTTTGGCTTTGGGATTGTCTTTAGATGCTTTCAGAGTTGAGATCTTCCACGCCACGCATAAGGTCAGTACTTGGAACAAAGACTGTCTGCCCTCCGGAGTGTAACCAGTATAAAGGAACACTGGATGTGCTGTACAAAGTCATACGCCAGGTAGTGGATTTATACACAGTATTTCTATCTAGCATATTCATATCTGAAAAGAAGTAACTTATCTTCCTTTGTGTTTATAGTCAAAGTATCTATCATTAAAACAACTTTTGCAATCCAATAGAGTGCTCCTGTCATATTGTGTTGTAAAGTGTCGGGTTAAACCAGGCATAGGTTTTTTAATTAACCTTTAGTAAAAATCTACTCACTCTCTCTCATTAATTGCGGACGTCTTGAAAGTGCTGTGTACAGTCTTAGATAGAGAGTAACTGGGTATATTTCATGTTAAGACACTTTTCAGTGCCTTGTCCATGTGCCTAATGTATCCCCATTGAGGGACAATCTGTTTATTTTTCAGATCATCGTCTTTTAGTTTGTAGGCAAACTTATAGTAATATTAGAGGGGTTTCACAGGAAGGATTTTGGAGACTCTGGAGAGGCACTACTGCAAGCTTAGCATTGGCCATGCCAACTGTAAGTCTTTCTCTTTCCAAGAATTACCTCTTTATCCAAATGGTTCCTTGCAGCGTTAGATTCCATGCACTTAGTTCTGGGAGTTATGTTGCTAGTAGTTACTTTTTATATGTCAATCAGGTGGGGATCTACATGCCTTGTTATGACATTTTCCGCAATTGGATGGAAGATTTCACGACTCAAAATGCTCCAAACTTAACACCATATGTGCCATTAGTTGCAGGGTCAATAGCACGATCATTAGCTTGCATTTCTTGTTACCCTGTTGAGCTGGCAAGGACGCGCATGCAGGTATCTTATATGTAGATTTGATGTCCTCGTTTATCTTTTATGTGTCACCTCTCGACCAATCCCATGAATGTGATGTCAATAACTCTACCTCAAATTATCTTAGTTTCTGGCATGTACAAATTATGATGTGATTTGAAATTGAAAAAAGATTAACAATTGTTATTGAGGATCTGTGACCTATTTCAGCATAAAAATACAATTAGCATCAGACAACAAGATGGCTATTAACTAATGTTTAGTGATTAGTTTCTTTAACTATATATTTTGCCCAATAGAAACCATGTCTCCAAATCCTTGATAAACGGTCCTTCATGTAGTGACTACTTATCTTGATGATTAGGTAAGGAGAACTACTCTGTGGATGGTAACTTTTTTTTCTTTCATTTTCTCCCAGAATTGAAATTTCTCAATTCTACATTCTTGAAATGTAGGCATTCAGGGAAAGCCAAGCTGGAGTGAAGCCTCCAGGAGTTTGGGGGACGCTGAATAGGGTCATCGACCCTGTCAAGAACAAAACCCCCCTTCAAAACTGTATGTGAACTCCCTACTTCTAGTTTTGATTTATATCACTATTTTTCCATCTATCTTAAGTAATTGGATTTGCAGCTGATTTAGATGACCTTTCTTTTTGTCTTATGTAACAGTACAAAACTATCGCTTCTTGTGGACTGGCCTTGGGGCGCAACTTGCTCGCGATGTTCCTTTTTCTGCAATCTGTTGGTCAACCCTTGAGCCAGTGAGTCACATTATTTCAAGAAAATTCAGGAGCAACCTTCTGACTTTCATTTATGTTTATGCCTTGCACCAGTCGGTGTAGATAACTTGATTCAACTTATTCTTTTGCCCATTCTGTGCAGATCAGGCGAAGAATTCTTGGTCTCGTGGGTGATGAACCCACTGCAGCCAGTGTCCTCGGGGCAAATTTCTCTGCTGGATTTATTGCAGGAAGCCTTGCAGCTGCTGCTACATGTCCACTAGATGTGGCAAAAACCCGGAGACAAATAGAGGTTATTTATCCAAAAAAGCTTCACCATGGTTTTGTTTCCTTTCCTTTCTTGTCATTGTACTGAAAGAAACAGCAAGGCAATCCTAAATATGCTACAGAGTTTATTCACGAGATTCAAGCGCACCAAAATTTGAAAATATTATTTGTTTGAATTTTAACAGTTTTGTTTTTGCAGAAGGATCCGACAAGAGCATTAATGATGACAACAAGAAAAACGTTGCTCGAAATTTGGAGGTACGTGAGACTTCAACTGCAATATAAGCCATCAATCACATGATTTGAATTCCCTAAATTAATGTTTATTTTCAATGTTTTTAACCAACCATAGCCTCAATCTTTTTGCGTTGGATAGGGACGGAGGGATGAAGGGGTTGTTCATGGGAGTCGTTCCCCGTGTTGGTCGTGCTGGCCCTTCTGTTGGCATAGTTGTCTCCTCATATGAAGTCGTCAAGTATTTTCTACATTATAGACATCTGACCACTCAATGATCCAAACTAACACATTCATGGATCGTTCTTGTGCTTTAGTTTCCGGATTCTGGTATACTTGTTCAAAGCTCACCGGGCTTTTTAATCGTAGACGGACCTACCTTGAAGGAGCAAAATCACTCAGTTACGCGATTTCATCTGTCCGAATCACGATGTTCTTGTCATGATGGTGGGGAAAGGTTTACAAAAGCGACAGAAGATCACAGCAATTTTTGGAGAATAAAAGATCTTCTTCATTGTTCCTGGGAACGCCAGGAATATATTTTATTTTTCCTTTGAAACTTTAAGTCTTTGATTGCAGCATAACACTGCAAATATTTTCCTCATTGCAACAAAAATTGTCAATACCGATGTTCTTTTCACTGTAAGTTTGGGTTGCAAATTAGAATTCTTTATTTTTTGGATTAAGTACCTAAATCCTCCCCTTTTGTGTGATTCGAAACTAAGCTCAATATTTTCACACATTTCAAAAGAGTACTCAACTTATAGGAATTATCACATTATGAATAGGTATGAAATGACAGACTTGAGTCTCTTGTATCATTTTCTTGGAATGGGAATCCTGTACTATGAGAATGGGATCTTCATTAACCAAAGAAAATATGCTATTAGTTTGCTGCAAAAGTGTGGATTGAAGGACTGCAAGCCTGTTAGTACTTTGTTGGTGGTTAGTTACAAGTTCAAGAAGGATGATGAGAGTGAGAAAACAAATGAGAACATGTATAGACAATTGGTTGGAAGTCTCTTGTATTTGATTGCCACTAGACGAGTTTTCATGTTTGCAGCTGGCTTACTTGCCAGATTCATGCATGGACCATCAAAGAAACAATTGAGAGTAGCCAAGATGGTTCCCAAGTATATACAAGGCACATTAGACTATGGGGTTGACTATGAGAAAGGCAAGGAGTCAATCTTAATAGGCTATTGTGATAGTGATTGGAGTGGAGATGAAACTGATATGAAAAACACATACATATGTGCTTTTTCTTTTGGGAATGGAGTTGTCTCTTGGGCATCTGTTAAACAACACTGTGTTGCTTTGTCAACAACAAAAGTTGAATACATGAGTGCCACTGAAGCAACCACTCAAGCTGTTTGGTTGAGATTTGTACTTTAAGATTTTGGTGAAGAACACACTGAAGCCACTCCTCTCTATTGTGATAATACTTCAGTCGTTGTTGTGCCAAGGAATCCAATATTTCATCAAAGAACTTGAAAGGAGATACCATTACATTAGAGAAGATTTGCAGTCAAACATTATCAACTTAATCTATTGCAAATTAGAAGATTAACTTGCTGATATTTTCACCAAGGCATTGCCCAAACATAGATGTTGTATGCTTTAAATTGGAGTCAAACTAGCTACCAGCTTAGAAGGGAGTGTTGGAGCATAAATATGGCAGCTAGATCAATGTATCAAGGTTGCTGCAATATGGAAGAAGAAGAAGCTCGAAATGTCTGAGTGTTGTTCTTAGTTAAGTTTATATATTTGTAATGAACGGTCAAGATTATAACATCTCAATGGTGTACAACTTGATACATATCCAGTTTGTTAACTATTAGGTGAAAGCATGTAAGCTGCACGTGATGCTTTGGTGGGCTTGCAACGGTTAGAATACCTACTTTGTAGCCGAGTTTTGTGGATCGAATCCAATGAAGATTCATGGAGCTATGTACTCCATCTAAATTCCATCTTCAATACATCATCTTCAATCTCATTTCAATTACTTGTTGATTTCATTACAAATACACTAAGAAATCTAGCTCAAAACTATCCCAAACAGTAACATGGCCTCAAAGCCAGGTTGGATTTGAATCTAGGAGTGAACCTGTGAGTGTTCGTCTAGGTTTTCGACGAAGAACTCAGACATATACATATGGCTAGATCTAGTACCAATCTATGGGCACCAATCTTCACTGGTGTCAACTACGAATTTTGGTGCATCAGAATGAAGACTATCTCATAATCTGTGGAGTTTTGTTGAAGATGGTTTTGTATTGTTGAAGGAAGGGAATGAGATGGATGAAAAGCAAATTCTCGTAGCTCAGGATCTCATCTTCAGAGATGCAAATGCATTGGGATTGATACAAGGAGTTGTGAGTGATGAAATCTTCCCCATAATTGCAAACGAAGAGACTGCAAAAAATGCTTGGGATGTTCTTAGGCAAGAATTCAAAGGTGATGCTCAAGTCATGGCTATGAAACTGCAAGGTATTCGTCATGATTTTGAATATGCTAGGATGAGAAACAATGAAATATATCTCTGATTACTTGACAAGACTATTTGCCCTTCTGAATAAAATGAAGATGTTTGGTAAAACTTTGCCAAACAAAAGACTACTTGAGAAAATGTTAATTAGTCTAACTCCTGCATACGATAATATTGTATCTGTTATTTAGGGGACAAAGAAATTGGATGGGATTGATCCAAGTGAGATTGTTGCAACTCTAAAAGGCTTTGAGCATAGGTTGAAGAGACATTATGAAGATGAGAAAGTAAATGAAAAGGCATTTAGTAGCCTAAGTATTCAAAATAAGAATAGATCAAAGACCACTGGATACAAGGGTAAGAAGCCTTTCAGGTTTAGAGATAAGAAGGGTGATTCCAAGTTCAATGACAGGCCTCAATATGCAAACAAACCTTGGTTTAACAAGGGAACACAAGGGAGGCATGTAAAATCTATGGTAACATACAATATGCTGAAGCAGATTCAAGGAAAACCGAAATGTCACAACTATGGCAAATTCAATCATTTTGCTAGAGATTGCAGAGGTAAACTAGTTCAATAGGTTCAAGTTGCACTACAAGTGGAAGAAGAAACATTTACGTTCTTTGCTTGTAATTCTGCTGCAACAGTCAAGAGTGAACATGTTTGGTATATTGACAGTGGATGCAGCAATCATATAACTTCAAATGAGTCTATGTTGATTGACTTGGACATGAATGTTTCAACAAGGATCAAGATGGGAAATGGACAAATTGTTTAGGCAATTGCAAAAAGAAAATTGGTGATTGAAACCAAGAGAGGTGGTAGGCACATTAAAGAAGTAATGTTAGTGCCAGGACTAGATGAAAATCTTCTAAGTGTGGGCCAAATGATGCAATATGGTTATTTCTTGCTGTTTGATGATGATCAGTTGTAATCTTTAGGATAAAAGCTTGGAGGGTCATGTTGTTATTGTACAAATGATTGGTAGCATGTGTTTCCCATTACTCATGAAGATATGAATGGTTATGCATTAAAAGCCAATGTTGAAGGTGATGCATGAGAATGGCACAGAAGGCTAGGGCATTTAAACTTTAACAACTTGCAACTATTGTTTGATAAAGATATGGTATTGGGTCTACCAAAGCTCAAGAAATCAACTAGAGCCTGTGCAGGGTGTATTACTAGAAAACAACACATAAATGCTTTCACTAAAGAGTTAACTTGGAAAGTAAGCAAGCCTCTGGAGCTAGTTCACTCAAATATGTGTGGACCAATGCAGGTTATACAACATTTGGAGGAAACATTTATTTCTTGACATTCATTGAGGATGCTACCAAAATGTGTTGGCTTTACGTTCTGAATCACAAATTAGAAGTGTTAAAAGTGTTCAAGAAATTCAAAGGTATGGTTGAATTGCAAAGTGGTTTTAGAATTCTCAAACTAAGAAGTGACAGAGGTGGAGAATACAATTCTCATGAGTTTATGCAGTTCTATGATGACTTAAGACTTGAAAGACAGTTGACAAGGGCATATTCTCCTCAACAAAATGGAGTTACTGAGAGGAAGAATAAGACCATTGTTGAAGCTATCTGAAGCTATCTGACAGGTACTGCCTTCAGACAACTATGATACCCCTAGAGAGTACAACATTTATGAGATTTATGGATTTGCCTTTGGGCAATTTTACTACCAACTATGACCATTGTTTTCTAAAAAACCTATTATGTAGTATTATATATGTTTTCAAAACATGGGGTTAGTATGTTCA
Source organism: Pyrus x bretschneideri (assembly GCF_019419815.1). Lineage (NCBI taxonomy): Eukaryota > Viridiplantae > Streptophyta > Magnoliopsida > Rosales > Rosaceae > Pyrus > Pyrus x bretschneideri. Next base: position 11,313,769 of record NW_025999723.1, on the reverse strand, counting down.
TAAATAAAATAGTTTTCTTGTTATTATAAACTTTGGTCCACTCACCTTTCCTGTTTTGCACCCCCCCTCAGGCTTTAGAATCGAGGCACATGATCCCCATGTCAGGGCACGTCCACATAGTTACATTTGAGTCTTCTCAATGTATGACTCTTCCCTTCGTTCATACCTTTTTATTATAATTCTTTCATATTATTGTAGACATCGAAATTTTGGTGAAATGAAAGTTGACCAATAATTAAAATTTCAACGCTCACGTGTCACATAAATTTTACATGTAGCGTGTGACTCAACGAAAAATCGAAAAAGTCATCAAATAGGACACATGTCAATACCTGGCAGAAATGATTTATTTCATCTGATTATTTAAATCCAAAAATCAAGTTTTGGAATTCTATAAATAGGAAGCCAAGGCATTCATTTTGGGGAGGGGAATTGATATCACACCAAAACCTTGAAGTTTTGAAACTCTAAAGCTCTCAAGCAAATCCCGAAGGATCAAGAAAGCTCTCTTTGTTCTTCATCAAATCTTCTTTCAAGATCAAGCCCCGACGGCCCTTGAAGAAATCCGCACAACCATTCTTCAAGATCAAGCCTTGACGGTCCTTGAAGAAAGTGTTCATCGTTTATCATCCGTTCATCCCAAGATCAAGCCCCAAAGGCCTTTTGGATCAACAACATCAACAAATTCACACATTCAATCGTTCTTCAAGATCAAGCCCAAAAGCCCTTGAAGATCCACTCATCCATCAACCTTCAAGATCAAGCCCAAAAGCCCTTGAAGAAATCCGCACAACTATTCTTCAAGATCAAGCCCCAACGGCCCTTGAAGAAAGTGTTCATAGTTCATCATCCGTTCATCCCAAGATCAAGCCCCAACGGCCGTTTAGATCAACAACATCAACAAATCCACACATCCAACCGTTCTTCAAGATCAAGCCCAAAAGCCCTTGAAGACCCTCTCATCCATTAACCTTCAGGATCAAGCCCGATAGCCCTTGAAGAAGCTCTCACCTGTTCATCCTAAGATCAAGCCCCAACGGCTTTTTGGATCAACAACTTTAAGATCAAGCCCAAAAGCCCTCGACGATTTGTTCATCCCTGTTCTTCAAGATCAAGGCCCAATGGCCCTTGAAGAAACTTCCAACTATTCATCCAAGATCAAGCCTCGACAGCCCTTAGATCAATAACACGTCAACAAACCAACATCTTACGGAGATCGAATCAGAGGACCAAATTACAAAGAGATTGTAACCCCAAAATTCATTAATACTACAAATATATTTTGTACACGTTTTCTTATCTCGTTCATTGTTAGGAATTTCTGTGTTCACAAATTTGGCATGCCCAGTGGGGCAATCTCTACCTCTCATCTCTTTCTCCGTTCAAGAAAACCAAAGCACACCTCCAAAATCAATGGCATCAATCAAAGGACAAGCCGTTCTTGTAACCACTAGGGGAAGAAGCCTAAGCACTTCCGCCACGAATGAAGCATCCATTGGCACCACAACCACTCCTTAACATGCCGCTTCAAAATTCCACTAAGCGAGCAAATGGAGCATCAAAGGCGCGAGTCTGTCATCAACCTGACCTTGCTAAGGGCACCAAAGCATGCTACTGAGGCACATAAGATGACATCCCAAAATGGCCAATGGGGTTCTTCATCAGCACCCTGGATGTGTGGAGGAAAGTCATGCCTATTGGTTACACAAGTGATGACCATTGGCGTTACCTCTATTGAAGAACAACTGGCTCAAATGAGTGAAGCAATTGCAAGGCTCACAAGGACCGCAGAGGAAAAAGACTTGCAAATCATCGCACTCATTAACCGATTGGAAGCGCAGCATGACGAAAAAGTTAACCGTGACCCGAAGGTTGATCCACTAAGGAGAGAAATCGACGAAGAAGATGAGCCTCTAGTGGAGAAAGATGTAGAGAAGCTAGAGCTAGACCAAGCAATGGCGCTCATGGGATCTCTTTCTATCCAGCAGCTTTCGTCAACCTCTAAAGCTACATGAAAGTATTGAGGATAATGAAATTGTGACACGAAGATCGTTCGTTGCCATCACGATGCGTGATTTCTTCCCCAAAGACTTCTTCAATCACTTGGTCAAGACTCTTTGCTATGAAGATTGCAAGGAATGCCTCTCCAAGATCATTTGACAAATTCACAAAGCTCCTCGTTCGCACGAGCCTAAAAGGCGACAACAAACGCTCATTGCCTGCACGAGCTGAAACTGTAAACGGCACCAAAAGCTCCTTGCCTACACGAGCTGAAACTGCAAGCGGCACCAAAAGCTCCTTGTCCGTATGAGTGTAAAAGGCGACAACAAACGCTCCTGGCCCGCAAGAGCATAAACTGTGTACGGTAAAATCATCATCAAAACCATCACTCATTTGAACTACGTCATGACTTGATCCCTCCTTAACCGAGGGACGACGGACAGTGCAATGGTGTGCAGCGAATAGTGCAGCGATGGTGGTGCAACAAGCTTCAAGCAGCGACAAGAGGCACATCAACGTCACCACCGAGGAAAGTTGTGACCAAAAGGCACTACACAACATAAACTCACTGCAGTCTTTTGCACAACCCCACACGGTAAAAGTGACGCACTAGAACAAGCTCCAGGCAAGTAGTAAGGTCAATGTGCACAACAATGTCACCACCGAGGAAAGTTATGACCAAAAGGCACTACACAGCACAAACTCGCTGCAGTCTTTTGCACAACCCCACATGGTAAAGGTGACGCACTAGAACAAGCTCCAAGTAGCAACGGCAAAGAGCCCACGACAAGCAGCAAGGTTAATGTGCACGACAACGTCACCACCGAGGAAAGTTGTGACCAAAAGGCACTACATAGCATAAACTCGCTGCAGTTTTTTGCACAACCCCACACGGTAAAAGTGACGCACTAGAACAAGCTCCAGGCAAGCAGTAAGGTCAATGTGCACAAAAACGTCACCACCGAGGAAAGTTGTGGCCAAAAGGCACTACACAGCATAAACTCGCTGTAGTCTTTTGCACAACCCCACATGGTAAAAGTGATGCACTGGAACAAGCTCCAAGTAGCAACGGCAAAGAGCCCACGACAAGCAGCAAGGTCAATGTGCATGGCAACGTCACCACTGAGGAAAGTTGTGACCAAAAGGCACTACACAACATAAACTCGCTGCAGTCTTTTGCACAACCCCACACGGTAAAAGTGACGCACTGGAACAAGCTCCAAGCAAGCAGCAAGGTCAATGTGCACGGCAACGTCACCACCGAGGAAAGTTATGACCAAAAGGCACTACACAGGATAAACTCGCTGCAGTCTTTTGCACAACCCCACACGGTAAAAGTGATGCACTGGAACAAGCTCTAAGTAGCAACGGCAAAGAGCCCACGACAAGCAGCAAGGTCAATGTACCCAGCAACGTCAACACCGAGGAAAGTTGTGACCAAAAGGCACTACGCAGCATAAACTCACTGCAGTCTTTTGCACAACCCCACACGGTAAAAGTGACGCACTGGAACAAGCTCCAGGCAAGCAGCAAGGTCAATGTGCATAGCAACGGCACCACCAACGAAAGTTATGACCAAAAGGCACTACACAGCATAAACTCGCTGCAGTCTTTTGTACAACCCCACACGGTAAAAGTGACGCACTGGAACAAGCTCCAAGTAGCAACGGCAAAGAGCCCACGACAAGCAGCGAGGTCAATGTGCACGGCAACGTCACCACCGAGGAAAGTTATGACCAAAAGGCACTACACAGGATAAACTCGCTGCAGTCTTTTGCACAACCCCACACGGTAAAAGTGATGCACTGGAACAAGCTCTAAGTAGCAACGGCAAAGAGCCCACGACAAGCAGCAAGGTCAATGTACCCAGCAACGTCAACACCGAGGAAAGTTGTGACCAAAAGGCACTACGCAGCATAAACTCACTGCAGTCTTTTGCACAACCCCACACGGTAAAAGTGACGCACTGGAACAAGCTCCAGGCAAGCAGCAAGGTCAATGTGCATAGCAACGGCACCACCAACGAAAGTTATGACCAAAAGGCACTACACAGCATAAACTCGCTGCAGTCTTTTGCACAACCCCACACGGTAAAAGTGACGCACTGGAACAAGCTCCAAGTAGCAACGGCAAAGAGCCCACGACAAGCAGCGAGGTCAATGTGCACGGCAATGTCACCACCGAGGAAAGTTATGACCAAAAGGCACTACACAGCATAAACTCGCTGCAGTCTTTTACATAACGCCACATGGTAAAAGTGACGCACTGGAATAAGCTCTAAGCAGTAGTGGCAAAGAGCCTATAGCAAGCAGTAAGGTCAATGTGCACAGCAACGTCACCACCAAGGGAAAACCGTGACCAAAAGGCACTACACAGCAAAATCCCGCTGCAGTCTTTTGCACATCACCACGCGATAAAACAAGCACCAGACAAAGAGCATAGTTGCACCCACATCCTGCTCACTTCGTCAACAATTGCAAATTCACAAGAAGCCGCCACCAATTGTAAACCTGGGTAATCCGTCAAAACAATAAGGAAAGCCATGAATGTAATGAGAACCTGTAAAAAAAAAAAAAAGAAAAAAATTGCAATTTTCTTTGTATAAAAAAAAATAATAATAAATTATAGTTTCTTCCCAATTAAAAAAAAAAATATATATATATATATATATATATGTGTGTGTGTGTGTGTGTGTGTGTGTGTGTGTGTGTGTGTATTCTCTGCCCAGTGCCATCATCATCGCCAGCTCGCTCGAGCAGCCGGATTCCACTAGCCTAAATCCAGGCCCAGCTCTCGAAGTCTCTACTCAAACCCAACTTCCTGCCTCTGTCCTTCGCACTATATAAACCCATGGCGGCTGTTATCCTCTCCGCTCTCAGTCCTCCAGGCCTGAAGACTGGGCATCTTTCTCTCTGCCCTAATCTCACCGCAGGTAGCACGGAGATCCCAAGCGAAGCAAAAGTCGGCTTGTGACGTGGCGTTGGTGCTATATTGCGCAGACGGTGGGTCCAGCGGTAAGTTAACGTGCGCCGTGGGTGTTTTGCGTGTGATATGTCGCCGGTGTGCTCGATAATACCAGCGACGTTGGTTATAAGAATCTCGCGGTACAGGAAGTCGGTTTAGTATCCAGAAAAACAAGTGAAAAAGATTCGATCGTCGGACGGTTGGGGTTGAATCAATCGATCAGTTGGTTTTCTAAATGGAAGGTCAGAAAAGCCATGCGAAGCTCACGAGGACCCAGTCGTTGCTGCTGCAGTCGTCGTCGACGATTCGATCCTCCATTCACAGCTTCAACTCTGTCACGGAGGAGGACGTCTTTGCCGCCAACGAAAACCACCACTACGACGAAGAAGAGCAGAAACCCAAGAATTACAATCCCGTACTGACCCACCAGAAATTCGACCCGGATCAACCACCAGCACCTGGCGATGGCCACCGTCACACTCTTCACCCTCGTCAGCTTCTCCGGCTTCTTCTTCTTCTTCTACCTCCGCCGCGAAGAAATACCCACCTCCGAAAACCTCCTCCTGGCACTGGGCTTCGTCGCCTTCACGCTTTTCTTGGCGAACAAGAACAAGAGTCTGATCAACCGCAGCATCTTCATCCTCAAGCATTCCTGGGACGAGAATGCAAAGCGGTGCTGCTTCCATCGGTTCTACAAGACCATCGGAGGCGCGAAGCCGGTCCAGTGGTTCATCGAGTCGGACCCGAACCCGAACAAGACCCGGAAGGAGGAGAAGATCATAAAGGAAGGGGTCGAATTCTATAGCAATGGGGATTTCTACGAGGGGGAATTTTACAAGGGGGAGTGCAATGGCAGTGGGGCCTATAATTACTTGGTTAACAACAGAACCTGGAGGTGGAATGGTGGATGAAGCACTGGTCATTCTAGCAATACTCTCTAGCCACGGTGAAGGGAAAGCAGCCATTGGAGCTGATGAGGCATTGCCTGTTTTGGTTGAAGTTATTGGGACAGGATCTCCTCGAGACAGAGAAAATGCAGCTGCAGTTTTGGTGCATCTTTGTTCTGGAGACCAACAACGTATAGTAGAGGCTCAGGAACTTGGGGTGATGACTTCGTTATTGGAGTTAGCTCAAAATGGCACAGATAGAGGAAAAAGAAAGGCTGCATAATTGCTTGAGCGAATGAATCGGTTTGTTAAGCAGCAGGCGCAGGTGCAGGTACAAGCTGATGATCAATCTGAGACCCAGAAAGCACCACCACGTTTAGGCAGTGGCTATGCAATGGTTGCAGTTGCTGCTATCCAATATAACATATATATATATATATATATGTATATAATGGTCTCTAGAGAGGCACATGAATGAGGGGCCATGCACAGCAGGGGGAATCAGAAACAAAATATTAAAAGCACTGATGGTGTGGTAGGAGTGATGGTGGCGTGCGGAAAGCAAATGTCAAAAAACAAAAGAAGGATGATGGCCATCATTTTGTGAGTAGTACACGCACCGAAGAAAATAATAATATATATCAATTATAAAAGCTTCAGCACCACCGAAAGTAAAGAAAAGAAAATAATAATAATAATAATAATAAAACAAAAAAAAATATATATATAATAAAAAAAAGGGATCTTGGTGCACCGGCATCATGTGAAAAAATATATAATAGGCTCTATTATATTTAGCACATTACACTAAATAAAATAAAGTTTATTTATTGATATCTCTGATAAATTACAGATATGTGCTTACATATGTGAAAAAAAAAAAATACAGGAAGGAGCCTTCACAAAGGTTGCTCATGTGACGCCTCATCACTTGGCGAAACTCCAGGAAGAAGAGGCGCCAGAGGTTGATTGTTTGGAGCCTGAACACTCGAAAAAACTCTAGAGGTCGAAGGCAATAGGTGCCTCTAGAGTAAAGCCACAAACATCTGATGGTCACTCTGAATCCGACTTTTGGATTCCTGAAGCTGGTCAAGCTTTCTCTTCATGCTCATTGAGTAACTATTGGCAAGCATGTGTAACTCTCTATTCTCGTGTCAGAGCCCTCTAATCTCTTGCTTAAGACTTGCCACCTCAGCCATAAGTGACTCAACTTGACGAGTTCGAGCAAGAAGGCGTTGGCCCATGTTCGATACAGAGCTCGCACACTGAACATTGAAAGCCAAAGAGTCTTGAACAACCAACTCATCAAACCGCTTTGAAAGGATCCTGTTATCTTTTGGGGTGAGAAGATTTTTAGCAACCACCGTGGCGGTTATGTTGTTCTTCATCACAGAGTCCCCAACTGTTAGAGGACCGCTAGGGGATAAGAAAGATGGGTGTCATATGTTGTCTTGAGAAGACATGTCAGCATCTTCCTCAACATTCAAATCAAGACAACGGTCAAATGGGCAAGCCATTTGCAGGAATGATGAAGGAAGAAGAGGTCGTGTAAATCGAGTTCTTAGAAATACAAAATGAGGGAAATTCCTACAGACAACAACTCTCTAAGTGTGTTTTTGGAACACGATTAATGCCTCTATAAAAAGAAGAGGCAACAACGCCTGTTCAGAAATCGAGGAGACATCATGGTCGTTCAGAAATCAAAGAGGCACCCCTCCAAAAGCCGGGCCGCTTGTTCAGAAATTGAAAAGGCAACAAGGCCACTTGTTCAGAGATCAAAGAGGCACCGTTCTCCGAATTTCAAATGACTGGCTTTTCCGGATTTGTCATCACCTTCCACACATAACCTCAGCTTTGCAGAAATCACGGACAATTTTGTCAAAAATTTCTAACAAAGTTGAAAACGCGTGAATCTTACTATTTCAATTACCCAACGGTTGCCGACAAGAGTAAAGGAATATCGCCACTACTGGTTATTGGGAAATTCCTCTCGAAATGCTCAGTTTTCTTCCTCTCTGGGAATACCCTTGCAAACAAATGACACCAAAGCAAAAGTATCACATATCATCAGGGTTGAAAGCAAAAATATCTCATATCATGCTTTTTCCTTGTCTTTTCCTTTGCCCTTGATCTTACCTGCAGGAGAAAGGGAAAGAGAGTTATCAGTCGGAACCTAAAATTAAACTTCCGACCTGGAACTGATTACCTGGTTGCTTACCTTGCATTACTCTCGAGTACTCATCGTCGCTGAGAAGTAATGTTCTGAAGTACCATTTAAATGCAAAGGTTGCATTCCACTTCTGCATCAGGAACAAATACGGCAAGAGATTGAAGTAGAAGGATCAATGGTGAGCTGGAACAGATCACTATAGCACAACGCCCTTCCCTGCAAAATGGCATAATCTAGATGGAGGAGTTTAAGTCAAAACCAAGCTCGGCATTGTTGCTCTAATCAAAGAGCTCGAAAAACTTCAACAACCTTTCGCTGACACCATTGCCAAAGAGTAAATCCTCGCCGTGCAACGCTGTCAAATCACCACCACTTCTTTGAAAGCAAGAGTATCTCATATCATGCTTTTTCCCTGTCCTTTTCTTTGTCATTGTTCTTACCTGCTGGAGAAGGAGAAAGAGAGCAATCATTCGAAACTTGAAGTCAAACTTCCAGTCAGGAACCGACTACTTGGAACCCTTCCCTGATTGCTTACCTAGCATTGCTCTGCTGGGGAAATAGACAAGGCAACAGAAGATACCACATCTGCCTGAAGAACAAATGAGGCAAGAAAAAATGATACATTGAAGCATGTGGAGACAAGCACAACAAAACACGTGCCGATTCATCTCCTAACCCTCATCAATATGAATTAGAAAGATTGAACAAAGAAACAGGCCATCACCTCCACCTCACGCTTGCTTGCCATGTGTCCGAATCATGAGACCGCTTGTGGTCCAATTCCATTCAAGAACAAGCCTCGACGACCCTTGAAGAAATCACAAGTCATGTTTAAGATCAAATGTCCATCACCCTTGAATCAAGTTCAACTCCAGATAAAAGGAGTAAATTCAGACATTTAGTGCAACTCTAGCAGAAAAAACCCTCCAGCCCTGTTCAAGAATAAGCCTATAGAAAGTCAACGATTGGAGGAAACCAGAAAATCCTCCAACCCTGTTCAAGATCAAAGCTGTGGAAAGTCAACAAGCGCAAAGATCTACCACGTGAAGCTCCTTATGGTCCAATTTCATTCAAGATCAAGCCTCGACGGCCCTTGAAGAAATTTCAAACAAAGTTCAAGAACAAGCCTCAACGGCCCTTGAAGAAAACTTTCAGCCCAATTCAAGATCAAGCTTCAAAAGCCCTTGAAGAAATTTCCAATCCATTTCAAGATCAAGCCTTGATGGCCCTTGGATCGACATCTACATTAAGGGACTTCAAAATGCATCTCCTACACGTGACAAGCACATGTATGCGACGCGCCTTGAAGTGGGGGCATTTGTAGACATCAAAATTTCGGTGAAATGAATGTTGACCAATAATTAAAATTTTAAAGCTCATGTGTCACATAAATTTTACATGTAGCGTGTGACTCAACGAAAAATCGAAATAAATCGAAAAAGTCATCAAATAGGACACGTGTCAATACCTGGCAGAAATGATTTATTTCATCTGATTATTTAAATCCAAAAATCAAGTTTTGGAATTCTATAAATAGGAAGCCAAGGCATTCATTTTGGGGAGGGGAATTGATATCACACCAAAACCTTGAAACTTTGAAACTCTAAAGCTCTTAAGCAAATCCCAAAGAATCAAGAAAGCTCTCTTCGTTCTTCATCAAATCTTCCTTCAAGATCAAGCCCCGATGACCCTTGAAGAAATCCGCACAACCATTCTTCAAGATCAAGCCTCGATGGCCCTTGAAGAAAGTGTTCATCGTTCATCATTCATTCATCCCAAGATCAAGCCCCAACGACCCTTTGGATCAACAACATCAACAAATCCACACATCCAATCGTTCTTCAAGATCAAGCCCAAAAGCCCTTGAAGATCCGCTCATCCATCAACCTTCAAGATCAAGCCCAAAAGTCCTTGAAGAAATTCACACAACCATTCTTCAAGATCAAGCCCCAATGGCTCTTGAAGAAAGTGTTCATCGTTCATCATCCATTCATCCCAAGATCAAGCCCCAACGGCTCTTGAAGAAAATGTTCATCGTTCATCATCCATTCATCCCCAGATCAAGCCCCAACGGCCCTTTGGATCAACAACATCAACAAATCCACACATCCAACCGTTCTTCAAGATCAAGCCCAAAAGCCCTTGAAGACCCGCTCATCCATCAACCTTCAGGTGTTGAACTTAATTATACACTTCATTAAGAGATCAAGATCAACCCTGCATTATAAACTACAAACTAATATACATGCATGCATTTATACTAGTCATAATATTCATTAAATCATCATTTTGTAGAAACTAGGGATGCACTTACTTGTTGTTGTAGACGAGATGATTGAAATGAGATTTGGACCTTCCTTTCTCTTGGAAACGGAATAGAACTCTTACTCTCGATAGGGTGAGCATTCACATTATGAGAACCTTGTAACTTACCTGAGAAAGGGGATCAAAACCTGACTTATAGGACTCAACTGCTCCACCTATCATGGTAGCAGTTGCTGTCAGTTTTCTTCAAGTTTTGTAACTGTCTTCCATCCATAATTTGTACAAGTAATATGGTTTTCTCACTTTATATTCAATGTGTACTTAATGTATATAACGTATACTATAACCATATTTCCTTTAATAAATGGTTTGGACCATTTCTCACACAAAAGTTCTTACATCAGGATCAAGCCCGATTGCCCTTGAAGAAGCTCCCACCTGTTCATCCTAAGATCAAGCCCCAACGGCCCTTTGGATCAACAACTTCAAGATTAAGCCCAAAAGCCCTCGACGATTTGTTCATCCCTGTTCTTCAAGATCAAGGCCCGACGACCCTTGAAGAAACTTCCAACTATTCATCCAAGATCAAGCTTCGACAGCCCTTGGATCAACAACACGTCAACAAAACAACATCTTACGGAGATCGAATCAGAGGACCAAATTACAAAGAGATTGTAACCCCAAAATTCATTAATACTACAAATATATTTTGTACACGTGTTCTTGTCTTGTTCGTCGTCAGGAATTTCTATGTTCACAATTATTCTTAATTAATTGTATGCTCTGAACACGTTCCTGCATTAGCATTTTCATTCTAATTACATATTTTATTTGTAGGCATGTTTAAAATGACTTCGTCACCCTCGAGTGTCAGCCAACACGTGCCTAACCTGATACTTAGGGATATTAGGGTTGGAGTGTGTCATTTCTCTTAGGCATCTGTTAAACAACACAGTGTTACTTTGTCAACAACAAAAGCTAAATTGATGAGTGCTACTGAATATCAATTCACGGGTGAGTGGCAATATATTTCTTGGTCACTTGGTGACCAAGAGAACATTTCTAGATTTTGGTCATTCGAAATTTGTGTAGTTTCATATAGTACTCAACGCGGAAGCTGGAGCACAACCAAAGCATGCACATGGAAGTAGTTTACATCTCAAAATACAAGCTTGCATCAAATTTATATTGACAAGAACATGTCGTTGCAAATTAAAAGAGAATGAGGAGCAAAAATATCTGCTGCAATATATATATATATATCAATCCGGTTTTCAGTCAGTACTGGTGTATGATGGACTTGTATTTGTAGCGTCACAAATCACAATCATATCGATTTTGTACAGTGGTGAATTTCTTTCGGTAAATAATCATCTGAGCCGAATCTGGGTGACATTTCTTCTCAAATATGGTACAAAGAGAAGTAGCTAGGCTTACGAGTTACATGGAGAAGCTAGCAATAGGTGACCAGAGAAACAGAGAACAGGACCGCAGTATCTATCTGCTGCTATGTGGGATATAACTTGCTTGCACCATTAGTGAGGGTATCATGTCCGTTTTACTTGATCGCGGATTTCTTTTGCTACTTAATTATTTTAGTTAAATCTGGGTTCTATTCCTCCAGTTGGTCTGCGATTTCGTCTCTAATAGACTACAAAGAAAAGTACGCTTCCGAGTTACAATGAAAAGTTAAGCAGTGGTTGATCAAATCAGAGAAACATACTAGTATATACAAAAACAAAACAGGAAAGAGGACTTGGATGATGTGCTGCTGCTTGAAATTAATTTTAAGTTAGGCACCATCCTCTAACGAAATTAAAAAAAATTCTGCGTTGTATTGGCTTGAATTACTAGTTAACTTAATATTTGAATTCTTAACTAGTTTAGAATGCGCTGAAAATCAAAATATGAATTATTATTTTACTGCAGAAATTTTTAATTTTAAGAAAATTCAAAAGGATGAGGCAATAGCACTCACCGTTCATCCCCTTAATCTTATTAAAATTAAAAGAGAAATACAAATGAGGGGAACGTAAAACCAAACCTTGCCAAGGAAACAACAGAGCAAGTGATACGGCAGGGGAACCCAACTTACTAGAGAGAAAACATAAAGTTAAAAAACAAATTCATCTAAAACGATTTGCTACAGAAATCTCTTAATGTAAAACAATTAAACTAGAACAATATTCATAAAAAACAGTTGCTTGGAGAAGTCCCTATGAATTAAGTTCTTACAAACAAGGCACGGTATCAAATCATTTACCAAGGAAAACATATCCCTAGTACATTTCTGCGATCTCATTATTTCGGTATTAAGCAGAATCCAATACTTGAAAGCTTCTGCAGATAATTTGGTCATGGCAACCACACAATCGAAGTGGAGTGAAGAAGATGCGTGATGCTACGTATAAAAATAAACAAGCACCAGTAAGTTCGACGAAGACAATTAATCATAAAAACCAAATTATCGTGATGGATTGTTGATAGGGAGATTACGTACCACACGCTATAGCTTATCTGTTAAGCGTCCGTTAATTTCCACTTGATCAACACTACCCTCACATAAAACCAGTCATTCAGCAAATTCAAGAACTTGAAGTATGTGTACCTCCATTCCCTGATGCATATCAGACTTCCACAAACTCCCCAAAACCCAACAACAAACCCGAGCCCCATGCTGATGTAAAATCCGTAGCTTATAAGCTGATCATCCTTGTCGTCTTCATTACTAACTTGATCTGGACCTATTTCTTCACATACACACAGATTTTGAAGTGGAGGTCCACAGAGCTATGGATTTCCAGCATAAACAGTGGGATCAAAACTTTGGAGCTGGGTGGCAGTTAGAATCTTTCCAGTCAAGTTGTTGTATGACAAGTCCAAGAAACCAAGACGATCTATGCGAGCAAGGCTTGCTGGAATTCTTCCATCTATCTGATTTCTTGACAAATCAAGTGAATCCAACGACTCCAATTTTCCAATGTCTGGAGTAATTTGACCCGGTAATTGGTTTCTCGATAGGTTTAAAGAAACCAAGCCAACTAGGCAGCTGATTTCAGTTGGATCTCCCCATTTAACTTATTGCTTGAGAAAGCAATTCTCTTCACAAGCCCTTAAGTGTTTGTGTACACCCGCATGCTTCCTTTCCATATGAAAGTTGCGTCATCCTCATAACTAGTCCCCATGGATGAATGTCCATCAGTATTTCTCATATAAGAATGTTCGACGGTTAGACTTGAATTTCCTTTCTGAGCCAGAGTAGTCAACTTTTTTAGGCAATTCGGTATACCTCCAGAGATGTTGTTCACAGACACATCTAAAATTTGAATGTATAATAGATGGCATAGTTGCGGGGGCAAGCTTCCATTGAAGTGGTTACAGGAAAGCATTAAGATAACCAAATTCTGAAAGCTATCCCCCAACCAATTAGGTATTGATCCCGATAATTGGTTATCTGCAACATCAATAACCTTTAAACTTGTGCAATTCTTCAAGGATAAAGGCAACTCTCCCATAAACTGATTGCTTCATAATTTCAACGTTTCGATCCCAAATAAGGAGCCTATCGTCGTAGGAAATTTTCAGGAAATTGTAACTCAAATCACGAATGACTAGATTGCCCAAATGTGTCAAGCATTCTGGAAGTTCTCCAGAGAGATTGGTGCTTGAAAGATTAAGAAAACTTAAACTCATAGCTGCACTTGCACACAAGAAAGAAATCAACCCTGAAATGTTATTATTAGAGAGATCCAAATATGACGCATGTGATAGAGTTGCAGGAATCGGTCTAAAACCGCCAAAAAGCGGCCTCAGAAGAAAATAGAAACCTGTAAGGTGACCGCATTTGAGATGTCGGAGATGACTAGTTACAAGTCGAAAAACCACATTGATGTTCATCTACTTGTATTACAATTTGTAGTGTATCAATTCGTGTTCCGTGTTACATTGATTTTTTTTTCATTGCATACATGTTTGTACACGCATGCATTTTATTTCTCTAGTGTGTATCGGATTTCAAATTATTGGTTCAGAAATCGAATCAAATTTGGATGTTATGACACAAATCAAATTTGTACTTTAATAATCTTAACATCTCTCTCTCAATGTATGGATGTGTGTGTTTGTTGAGGATTGTGATTTTTTTCGTTTTCACAAACCCTAAAACCCGATGGATGAATAGACTTCATGCGGTTTTAGTGTGCATTGAACTTGCTTGCCTTATATCCCTCTATCCCGTTGTGGCAATAAGTTCACCAATGTCATATCTGTTTAAATTCCGGAAGGGCGGTTCCTGTGCCAGGTTCGTGTTCAAGCAGTCGTGTTCTTTTTCCCCCTTTTTTTTTTTTTTTTTTTTTTTTTGAACAATGATATTTTCTACACTAATTGTTGATCTAAATTTCCGTCGTCTCTAACTTTATTGAAAATGCACTTGCAACACAATCAACGTCTTTGATCAAGGACCTAAGCCTCACGCGCCCATGAGGTGGATGGGGGTTAGGTCAATGGATCTCCGATGCCTAAGTTAGTTTCTCTAAAAAAGAGTCAGTGTTTAGGGCTTTTAGGGGTATCAAAAGTTTACTGAAATTTGTTAAAATTGGGGGTATGTAGGGTAGTGGCTAGTCATGGTGTTAGGGTTTTGCCCTACACATGACGGCATCCTATTGGTCAAAGTTTATGGAGAAATATTCTCAAGATATTAAATAGGAAATAATAGAGTAATTATCCCTAATTGATGTCGTATTTAGCTACAAGGTGTGAATTACGCGTGGGAGTATCTGAGGAGCTTGCCCATTTAATGAGGGCAATCTTGTCTTTCTTGAGCAAAAGTTCACGTGTTGCCTCTAGAATTTTTGAGATTTTTTTAGACTCCACACTAATATCATTTTTCTTTTTGTAATTTCCATCCCAATAGTGGATCTCGAAATGTGAATATTTAGGTGGTAAGGGATGCATTTAGTATGCCTTTTCTGGTTAGTTATTATAAAAATTAATCTTGTTCTTGTTAGTTTTCTGTCAGTTACACGTGTGTGTTGCTTACTCTGTAAGTAATCACCCAGATTCATTCCGAAATGGCTCAAAAGAAAATCATTTTCCAGAATTTATTCCTGGTTTAGTTCTTTATACATCATATTATTCTGCCTGTTTTTAGTCATGTTTGGCCGTGAGTTTGCATGTTTTGGTATTGCATACCGGAAATTGGTATCCTGTTCATGTGATTAGAGCTATAAGATTTTGATTCATTTGGTGGAGAATTTTGAAAAAGGGAAGGTCGGAATCCACGTTCGTCAACTAGAACCTGCAGCAAGGTAGCTTGTGTATCAGAAAATTCAATTATATTGGGAGAAGGATTCTCTCTCTTACTAGTCTCTCTCTCCTTCCCTCCCTTCCTATTTAAACGGTTACCGTTAAGCCACATTAACGTTTTGTGATAACTTTTTAATAGTTAGAAGAAGACAAAAAATAATCTGTGAGAGGAGGGGAGGGAAAGGGATGAGAGGGAATAGAAGGAGAGAGAATCATACTCTATTATATTGTGCGTTGCTGAACATCTTATTTGAAAAATTCTATTATACTTGAGGGTATTCACTATGGTTTTTAACCGTTAAATCTTAATCATTATATGTTTGCTCCAAGATCTAACAACCAAAAGTTCCGAAATAGAAAATAACCAGAGCATACTAGACAATTCACTTCTTATCTATCTGTTTCGCTTTCTGTATGCCCAAACTCAAGTGTATCACAACTGCATGTTTCTTGTTCGGATCTAGTTCCTCTACTTGTATTTTCTCGACTTTTAATCTTAGTCATGTTTTGTAAACGTAAAGAGAAGATGAATGCATAATACTTTTTCAGGCGTGTCAGGTCACATCCATGGATTCGAAACCCTAAATTTGGGTAGGGCCAAAACATGCGCAGTAGACTTTAATCCCAACACATAAGATTTTCTTACAAATAGATAAGATTTTGTGACAGGATAACACAATAAAGTGTGTTTGTGTCGTCAATGAGAATATGGTAAAAGCAAGGAATGAAACAGAGAGGAAGAAAGGAACAATAATTTGACAACAATTATCTAAAAGAAGCTAAATCAGCCTCAGATATTACCAATCATCCATTTCTCTAAATATGCACAAACGACCACACACACACTCAAATAAATAATAGAGGAAAAAGGAAAAAACCACCACCATTTTTTCTCATTTTTTTTTTTTTTTTTTTTACTAATTAATCTAAAAAAAATCCAACTCAAAAGAAATTGTAGGATGCTGATGCGTCCAGAGGATGAATGAGGTATGTCAGCACCAAAGCCACTAGCATCAGCACATATGCAATCCCTTGGTCGATTGATGTCCCTGCACATTTTACAACCAAAATTATAAACTAAACCCTTAATAGTTTCGTTCTGGTTTCACTTTAAGTCCAATCGTCAATTAAGTCGATTTTTGACGGATTAGACTAATGGTATTTAACCGAATGAAACTACAAGTAAACTACAAGTACGAAAATACGTTAGAAAGTGAAAATTCGAGTAAACTACTGTACTGTTAGTGCAATTTACCCCAAAAAGAGAACCCAACGCGCTCATTGCTCACCGAAGAAGGGAAATCAAAACTCAAGTGCCAAAAATAGGGGAGAAAATTTCCCAAAACAAAAATCGACAAAATGCTTTTCAGATCTAATTATAAACAAAAGAAATGGAAAATGTGAGTTACCATCACTGGTAGGGCCAGGGGCAGGGGCGGCGGCGGCGGAAGAAGGGGCGGAGGAAGGAGTTGCAGCAGCAGCAGCCGAGGGCTTGGGAGTGGCAGCAGCAGATGGGGATAGAAGGGCAAACAAGACAATTGCAGAGACTAGAACAACTCTAAAATGTGCTTTAGAAAATCCAAAGCAATGTGCCATCTTTTTTCTATCTATTAAACTCTAAAAGCAAAAGACTTTGAATGAAAAAAAAACAGAGAAAATTGAGCAGACCCTAATTCTGAGAGAGAGAGAGAGAGAGAGAGAGAGAGAGAGAGAGAGAGAGAATGTGAGGGAGGAGAGGGAGGGAGGGAGAGGGAGAGAGTTTAGGGTTGTTATATAAAAGGTAAGGTCGAGAGTGGTGACTGGTGAGGAGAGGGCAGCAAGAGAAGAATAAGGCAGGCCTCCCTCTATGGCACTGGCAATGGCCTTTTTTTTATTTATTTAATTTTTTTGCTTTTATCTTTCTAATGGGGAAATAATTTTTGTTTATTATCTTCAAATGATGATAATGCTCATATGCTCATACTTTATTTATAGCAGTTAAATGAGTTTAATTTTAAGATGTGGGTAAAGATAAATATAAATCTTAAAATTTAAATTTATTTACAATGATAAACAAGATAACGAGCATTACCATTACTTAATAATAAACAAAGTATTAAGCATCACCCTCACACGTACCACATGCGTTTTTTGTTTTTTATTTCTTTCAGGTAGAGAGAGAGGAGTGGACAGTCTGTAAGCTAGGTTGTCGGTGAGTCATGTGTATGCTTTTGGGTGGAAATTATTCAAACAAGTCTCGGATTCTACAATCAGGGCGGGGCCTACAACGGGATCAACGGCTAATTAACGGCTATTATTGTGTGAGCGGTGAGGTGTATGTGAGACTGGAGAAAGTGTTCGTCACACTGTCTAATGACGTTATTATTCAATTCTATTCTAAAACATGGCGGAATTGATTAAAAAAAAAAAAAAAAATTTTTGAGCTTATATGCTTCAAAGATGTGTATGGAAGGACAACTTTTTTTTTTTGGAATTAGTTACTATGTCTAATAGAGTCATTAATCTACTCATATTCTAAAGTTCACAGGAATTTCAAAGTTGTTCTTCTAATTTATGACTGTCTGATAACGTTATTTGTCACATGAACTTCAAACTTATAACTAATTGTAGTATGTCTCTTCACACATCGAAAGGATTCCAAGCGTTTACATTTTGACTTTCCGCATCTACCCACATTTCGTTAAGCTATTATAAAAAAGGAGTTTTAACGAAAAGTTCGCAGTACTGTTCACTTTAATGAAAAATCATATTTTTACACTAAAAAGTCAAACCTGGTACTATTCATTTTACCCTTTATTTTGCCCTTATCGTTAAAACTCAATGTTTTCAAACTCTTTTCATTAGTTTTCCTTTATAAAAAGTGTTGCATTTGGACTTTGTTCGGGAGAATTTTATTTACTCTCCTAAAAACTAAACTTAATTATAGCTGATGTTTAAAGTTTTAAATCGTTGGATTGATATAATGGCTTAAATATAGGAAGTGCATGTAAATAAACAAAGTCTGAGTGTAGAGGCTCGGGTCGGGATCTCAAATTGAAATTACTAACATATAGCCTTAAGGTTTTATTGACCCACCAATTTTTTCTATTGATTACTGACCCATTAAATACAATAACTTTAATTGTCAGTTTGATAATTATAAATTTTTTGTTTTTATTATTAATTAGTACTATAATTTGGTAGTATTTCTTTTTATTTGCAAATGAGATTTTTCAGGTTGACATATTATATTTTGAGTTAATTACAAAAAACTACCTCAAGTATGGGTCAAATGACACTTTCATACCTCATCTTTTAAAAGTGACAATGTCATACCTCATCTTACGAATTTGTGTCAATGTTATACCTTTCGTTAGCTTGACCGTTTATTTCTCAGTTAAATGCTGACGTGGCTTGATTCGGGACCCATTTTTATTAAAAAATTAGTAAAAACAAAAAAAAATCATTTAATATTATTTAAATATTAAAATAATAATAATAAAGTACATAAAAAAATAAAAAACATTAGCCATCATCTTCCCTCTCCTTTCGTGCATCTCCCCCCTCTCTCTTCCCCATCATCTTCCTGCAACCCAGCAATCCAGAAAAGAAGAAGGAGAAAGAAGAAGAAGAAGAGAAAAAAAAAAAAAAAAAAAAAAAACCCAAACCAAACCAAATCCAGTTCATCCCCCTCCCCCCACCACAAACTCAACCCCCTGCAACCTAGAAAGGAGGAGGAAGAAGAAGGAAACAAAAAATAAAAAAAAATTAAAAAACAATTGGAAACCCAGTTCGTCCCCCTGCAGAAGAAGAAGAAGAGAGAAGGAAAAAAAAAAAAAAAAAACAGCAGCAAACCCATCCCCTCCCACCCCAACCCCACCCCCCCCCCCAACCTAACCCGCAGAAGAAGAAGAAGAAGAAGAAGAAGAAGAAGAAGAAGAGGGAAGCAGAAGAAGAGAGAAGAAAAAAAAAAAAAGAAGAAGGAAACCAAAAATAAAACAATTGGAAACCCAGTTCGTCCCCCTGCAGAAGAAGAAGAAGAAGAAGAAGAAGAGGGAAGAAGAGGGAAGAAGAAGATGAAGAGAGAAGGAAAAATGAGCCATGGTGAAAAGACCATTGCTACAGAACGTGCATCTATGATTATTTTTACACCACCAGAACTCTTGTCAAAATGAGTCATGATGGAAAGACTATTGCTATAAGTGGGATAAAATTGAGGGAGCATTGTTCCAATTGGGTTAAAGTTGAGGGACAATTGCTACATTTTTCTCATTTGGTTTTCCATATTTGCTCCTTGATTCAGGTTCACGTGCATGACACGTGACTCATTTTGACAGAAGTTTTGACAGAGTTGATGAAAAAGATCATAACTGCACATTTAAATGAGTTAAAGGACTAATGATCATAGATTCTTAGTTGAGTGACAATTATTCCAATTGGATTGAAGTTAAGAGGTTGTCACAATTTCCTTTTCTTTTGTAATAATAATTTTTTTATTTTTTTTCACAATATAAGAATTTTTTTTTAAGAGTGAGGTGTACTTTGAAGGTGGGGTGAATGAGGTGACGTGTTTAAGAGCTCTTGATTTTGGAATAGGTTCCTTTCAAGATCCCTTCCATTTGGATTTGGAAAATCCTTCAATCGTATCTGCTCAAAATAAAATCGCATGGCCAAGAAAACGTTTTGACATCATCAAAATACGAACAAGCTACGATGGCAGCAGCGGCCATCGCTCGAGATCCTCGATAATGGTGTTGACGGATAGAAGGTTGAGAGGGGCGCAAATGTGGAGGAGACGACGACGTTGTCAGGATCATAGTCAAGATCTATGGACTTGCGGTGCTATTCGAGGCAAGGTAGCGGTCGTGGCTTCGCAAACGTTTTCAGGATGTGCTAGAGGCAAGGCTTGCATGCAATAATCTTCAAATTTGGAGGATCTGACTAGAAGAGATCTGTGAAGTCTAGGATTTTGTGTTGGCTTTTCTTGTCAACATTGTAATTGTACCACACATGCTTTATTTAGTTATATATTTCCTTAAGGGCCTTTGCGAATGGAAATAAGTGTTCAAGGTTGTGGCACATCTAAATTCATGTCACATTCTAACTAGCTTAGTTGTCTTGTCAGTTTTGTTCGTTGACTTCTTATGAGCTGGGCATGCAAATTAAGTCTACCCACATGGGTTGATTGACACTTTTATGCTAAAAGCTAGCTTCTAGCCCTTGATCTGCTCATATCGTTTTCTAGCTTGACAAGTGTCCTTGTCCTTACTAGCTGAAAACAAACAACTTCTTTTTGTTTAAAACCCTTGTTAGGTTGCGCATTTGACATTTGGTTGTCCAATTTATATTGTTAGAGAGTTAAAAGTGCATTCAAAGCTCTTGAACTTCCCCTTTTCTTCATTTATGGAACCCTTGCTGCCAAATCTTTCTTCATGCATTAAACATCCAATCATTGAGAAATAGGTTTGCATTGTTTTCATGGTCTAGATTAAGTTTCAAATCTTTTTTTTTTTTTAATTCAACCGCATAATCTTATTAAAATAAAAATAGAAATACAAATGAGGAGCACATAAAGCCAAACCTCATTAATGGAAATAACATTGCAAGTAACACAATAAAGGAACCCCACTTACAAAGAAAACATATGAAAAAAGTCATCTAAAACGATAGCTGGTAGAAGCAGAAAGATCATGAATATAAGCAGATGCTGTACATGAAGGAACATTGGACCGCCAGTAATATGCATTGTGATATGCACCAAAGTAAGCTAAGGCATTGGCTACACAGTTGCCCTCGCAAAAAATATGGGAAACAAAAACATGCATATGCCTAATCTGCCACAAGCAATTGCTCCAATCAACATTCAAATACCAAGGAATAATAAAACTAGGAGAGTTTAAGTAGTGAATCACCGTAGTTAAGTCTGTCTCCAACCAAATGTGATGCCATTCACGAACCCAGGTAACTCGAATAGCCTCAATTACAGCAAGAACCTCAGCTGCAATCGAGCTACAAAAATTTGCGGACGATGCAAAAGCACCCAAAGCAATACCTTGAGAATCCCGAGGCACCATAACCTGTACGGCTTATAGAGTTGAAAGACCCATCAAAATTTACCTTGATCCACCCCACCCTAGGAGGTTTCCATACAACAGGAATGAACACACGGGGCAGTAGACAACAAAGGAGAAACACCTAAAGTCTGAAAAATAGGAGCACTTGACGTAGAAGGAATCGAAGAAAAAGCCAAAGAGGCAGATTCTTTAGAACACATAAGAATCCTAGCCTTGGCATGAGCCATACATAGGTTAGCACCCTCAAAATGAATCTTGTTTCGTAGAGACCATATACTCCAAATAACATTACAAACAACAAGCACCCAAAAACGGCGAGAAGAAGAAGACAAAGCAGCAAAGAAAGCACTTGAAAAAAGATTATCCAGGGAACCACATTGTACATATGGTCATGGTCGATTAAAGAGGAGTGACAACCAATTCCAAATTTCTTGAATAAATGGGCACTCCAAAAATGTGAGAAACAGTCGCTGCAACATTCAGACAAAAACAACAAACATAAACCAAAGGCACTCCATGACTCTACAAGCGATCATCAGTAAGAAGACGTCCATGCAAAGCCTTCCAAGTAGTAATACTTTTCCTAGGCTGAATGGAGGAATCCCAAATGGCTTTACCCCAAACCAGCTGGGAATTATGACCATTCAAATAAGAAAAAGCATCCTTAGCAGTGATGAGACCTGATGAAGAACTTGTCCAAATAAGTTTATAAACACCCACCTCCAAAGAAATAGGAGTTGAGGTGATAGTCTCAGCAATAACAGGAAAGGATGAAGAAAAATTAGTAGGCAATACCCAACCATTTGGACCAATAAAATCACAAACCTTTGCTTTCAAAGCAGATGCCACATGATGAGGGATGCCTAAACTATGCGCAATTGGCTCTCTAAGCCAGTTATCCATCCAAAATCGAACTTGAGAACCATCACCAATTAACCATTGTAGTTGAGGCAGAAGATCCGGAAATATTTTCTTTAGACCAAGCCACTCTGAAGATTTCTTATAAAAAGAAGCAATTGAGAAACCTTTAGCCAAAAATCGAGATCTCACGAAAATAGATGTGGGAGAATCAGAAGAAACTACATCCCAACAATGTTTAAGAAGTAAAGATCGATTCATTACTGTAAAGTCTCGAAGACCAAGGCCCCCTTCCTTTTTTGGTCGACAACGAATACGCCAGGCCACAAGTGGCACACAACGATTGTTTGGGTCACTAGACTAAAAAAAATTTCACATCCAACTTTGAACTTGTTCAAAAAGTAAAGGAGGCCATTCATAAACCTGAAAAGAGTAAACCAATAAACTTTGGATAACAGAAGAAAGCAAATTATAAACGACCTGCCTGAGACAATAAGGCACCCTTCCATGAGGCTAACTTTATCCGCACCCTATCTGCAATAGCTTGGAAATAAGCTTTTTATCGCCTACCATAAAAAATAGGTACCCTTAGATAAGTGAAAGGCAAGAACCCCAAAGTTACCCCAAGAGTAAGGAGAATGGAAGTTTGATGCGAGTGAGTGAAATGACCCAAAAAAGCAAGTGACTTGGCCCTATTAATAAATTGCCTTGAATTTTTACCATACTCCTCAACAAATCTCATTAGCATTTGTAGATTACGCTTAGTGCCTCGCAAAAAAACCATTATATCATCTGGGAATAAAACATGAGAAGGGGGAGAAATGCCCTTTGGACCAGACATTGGAAGTAGTTTACTTTCCATCACAAGAAGCGAAAGACCTCTACTAAATACCTCGTCCGCTAGGAAAAACAAAAGAGGAGACAACGGATCCCCCTGTCGAACACCTCTAGAGCAAGAAAAATAGCCTGAGAGAGATCCATTGATCGATATCGGACCTACAATAGAAAATTCCAATCTATAGTATCAAAAGCCTTCTTAATGTCAAACTTTACTGCAACATTCCCACCTAAGCATTTAGCATCGAGAAGATTTATACGTTCAGAGGTTAAAATATTAGAATATGAAATCGAACGACCCTTTGTAAAAGCACTTTTCTGAGGCGAAATAATACGAGAAGTGATAGGCCCCAAACGATCAGCAATAATTTTAGTAATAATCTTGAAAGAAAAATTGGCAAGGGCAATGGGCCGCATTTGGGAAACAGAGTCAGTATTTGGGACCTTAGGAATAAGCACAATCATGTTGGAATTGAAATAAGGAAGGACCAAACCTTGCTAAAAAAAGCTACGAACAACATTAACTACCTCTGGATACACAATGTTCCAGCAATAAACAAAAAAAACAACCTCTAAAACCGTCCGGGCCAGGCGAACTAAAAGAATCCATTGAACAAATTGTTTAAAAATTTCCTCTTCTGATGGAACAACGGTGAGGGCAAGATTATCATCCACTGAAACTAATTGTGGGATAACCCGCTCCACTAGACCTGTATTAACCACATTATTATCAGCTGTAAACATGTCAGAAAAATAAGAGATAATATAATCCTTAATAGCATTCTAATCCTCCAACATCACATCCCCGTCACGAATGTGTGAAAAAGAATGATGAAGCTTCCTACAACGAATCATGGAGTGAAAAAAAGAAGTATTGCGATCACCTTCAGATAGCCAACAAACACGAGATTTGTCCCTTAAAAAAATACCTTGAATCCGAAGGGCGTCATGAGCCTGTAAACATAATTCCTCCTCCTTGGACAATCTATCCTCTGTAGGGCCCAAAGTATCAATTTCATTTTGAATAAGATCAAGATCGCCCATGGCAGAATCCACATTCACATGAATATTACCAAAATGCGACCGGTTCCATGTTTCAAATTTTGTTTCAAGTTGCGAAGCTTAGCGGATAACACAAACATTGGACAACCCAAAAAATTGGAGTCATGCCAAACAGTGACCACGAATGCCATAAAATCAGAATGCTCGAACCAAGCTCTTTGAAAACCAAATGGGGACCGAGCAACCACATCCACTTTTGAAAAAGACAATAATAAAGGACAATGATCTGAACATAAGCGAGTGAGAGTAGAACATTCTGAAATAGACCACGTCTCGATCCAA
Organism: Pyrus x bretschneideri; assembly: GCF_019419815.1. NCBI lineage: Eukaryota > Viridiplantae > Streptophyta > Magnoliopsida > Rosales > Rosaceae > Pyrus > Pyrus x bretschneideri. Next base: position 11,289,086 of record NW_025999723.1, on the reverse strand, counting down.
GAAAAATTGCATAGGCACCGATCTGAACACATCTCAACTTGCCTGTGAACCCCAATCCTTTTGTAGGAAGGCGGACCAATTCACAAGCAGAAGACATCATCTGAAAATCAGAGCATGAGTTAGCATTTGGCAGTACACCTTGCGCTTCTCATGAGCACCCAAAACACAGTTGAAATCACCAATGACAGCCCATGGACCGTTAACAAAGGAAGACTTCACATAAGCAAGATCATACCACAACTGACGTCGTGCAACCACTATTGTTTTAGCATAAACACAAGTAATTATACAAGATACTGAATCCAAGATACAAGAAACTGTAAGCTGTTGAGCAGTTGCGGAAAGCACAGTTATAGTGACATCAGCATGACAAAGTAACCAAAGATTAGGTTCTTGAGATCCACGATCATTGGTAGCCACGGGAAACAATCTCAAAGCTCTCCACACAGAAGGCTTAATGGAAGATAAAGAGACAAAGGGCTCTGATAAACAAAGCATAAAAAGATGGTGAGAACGCACCATTCGCGTTATAACCCGACGAGTGGAAGCATTTGCTACCCCGCAGGCATTCCAATATAATAACTTCATAAAGAAGGCTTGGTTTTAACCACAAAGACCCTGGTGCCATGAGGCTCATAACGTTTAGGATCAAATTGTTTTTTCTTTCTTTTAAAGACAACTGGGGTAAAACCATCATCTTCATTAGACCTTATGTGAGTAGCGACAACCATCAACTTCATCAGCTAATGGATTTGCAACTGGAGTCATATTATCTGCACCCGATGTAAAAAAAATTGACATCCGTAACCAATGTCGCATTATTCACAACTTGGTCCAATACCGGATTACTCACATCGACAACTAGAGTCACATCGGTAATCAAAGTCATTTTACCCACATCAACTACTGATGCGGAATTGTTCAAATCAAACTATTGAATTTTCTAATTTGAATTGTAATACATTTCATATATTAGAAAGCCTTATGGGAAGGCATACTTATACACAATACAAAGAAAAGAAAGCTGAAAGCTTTACACCCTACACACTTGTAATCGGATGCAACATCACACATGCACATGCACATTCCTTTCCCTGCTGTCCATGAGTCAGCAATCACATGCACATTCCTTTCCAGAGTGCACATCCTTGCTGTCTTTCCTTTACCCATGCTTGCCGTGCTGTATGCTTGATGTGCTGTCTGTACAGCACACATGCTGCTGTATGCTTGCTGTGCTGTCTGTACAGCACACATGCTTCACACATGCTGCTGTATGCTTGTTGTGCTGCTGTATGCTTGCTGTGCTGTCTGTACAGCACACATGCTTCTTCCAATACTCCCCCTCAAGCTGGATCCAGTAGGTTGATGGATCCAAGCTTGGAGAGAAGTCTTTGAAACTGATGAGAAGTCAGAGGTTTGGTGAATATATCAGCCAGCTGATCGAAGCTTTTTACATAATGTGTCTGAATCACCTGCGACTGTACTTTTTCACGGACATAGTGACAGTCGACTTCAATATGCTTCGTCCTCTCGTGAAAGACGGGGTTTGATGCTATGTGCATGGCAGCCGGATTGTCACAAAATAAGGTCATTGGTTCAGCTGTGAACACACCTAAGTCACATAAAAGTCCTTTTAGCCATATCAGCTCACACGCGGTTGAGGCCATTGCACGATATTTAGCTTCGGCACTTGATCTTGCGATGACAGTTTGTTTCTTGCTCTTCCACGTGACCAGGTTTCCACCAACAAAGGTACAATAACCAGTGGTGGACTTGTGATCGATTGCGTTTCCTACCCTATCAGCATCACAGTACCCCATGATTTGAGTGTTGTCATTCTTTGCCATGAGGATGCCACGACCAACAGACCCTTTTAAGTAACGTAAGATTCTTTTGACAATGTTCAGATGCTCGATAATGGGAGAGTGCATGAACTGACTGGCAATACTTACTGAATGTGAGATGTCTGGTCTGGTGATCGTTAGGTAGATCAGCTTGCCGACAAGCCTCTGATATAAGCTGATATCCGAGAGTGGCGTGTCTCCCAAGTCAAGCTTGAGCTTGCTATCAAGAGGGGTAAGTGCAGGCTTGGCATCACTCATATTGGCATCTTTAAGTAGGTCCATGACGTACTTTCGTTGATTAAGAAATAGTCCCTTGTAAGAAGATGCCATTTCGATTCCAAGAAAATACTTCAACACCCCAAGATCTTTAACCTCAAATTGTTGTTGAAGTGACTGTTTGAGTGTGGTGATTTCAACAGCATTATCACCTGTAATTATTAAGTCATCCACATATATCAACACAACTAATTTGCTTGCAGCTCTTGTGTGAACAAATAATGATGAATCTGCATTACTCCTTTTGAAACCAATGCTATGAAGAACGGTACTTAGTTTTGCATACCAAGCACGTGGTGATTGCTTCAGTCCATAAATTGACTTATGTAACTTACACACCAAATTAGGTTCTTGGCTTTGAGGGTGTCCTGGTGGCAATCTCATATAGACTTCTTCTTCAAGATCACCATGTAGAAAGGCGTTCTTCACGTCCATTTGATACATAGACCAACCTTTATTGACGGCAACAGACAATAGAACCTTTACTGAGTTCATTTTTGCAACAGGAGCAAATGTTTCCTTGTAATCCACCTCAAATGTTTGAGTGAATCCTCGAGCCACTAGCCTGGCTTTATGCCTCTCAATCGAACCATCAGAATTAAACTTGATCTTATAGATCCACTTATAGCCCACTGCCTTTTTTCCTTGTGGAAGTTTGGTGATGCTCCAGGTTTTGTGTTGGTCTAGTGCTTTGAGTTCATCTCTCATTGCTTCTTTCCACACAACTTGATTATTAGCCTCATAAAAGTTTTGAGGCTCACTGTGACTTGAAATGTTGTTAAGAAAGACAGCATGAGATGGAGTTACCTTTTGATACGACACGCAATTTGAAATTGGATGCCTCGGTTTATATGTGACAAAATCTTGAAACCTTATGGGAGGTTGTCTATCACGCCGAGGATTGCGTCGAGGTACTAGGAGGTTTGTCTCATCCTCGTTCAAATTGTCATCCACACCTTGAGGATTTTCTATGTTGCCGTTGTCATCATCATGCACCGAGTCATCATCATGCACAGAATTATCAGGATGAGTACCTTCATTATTGACTTCAATGGGAGGTGTAGAAGTACAGATTCTTGGTAGAGGAATTAGGTCTAAGATGCACTCCCCCTGACTTGTGGCTTCATGTGATTTGCTGAAAAAAGGGTTAGCTTCATGGAATCGTACATCTTTAGATACAATTATTTTTCTTAGTTGAGGATCATAGCACTTATATCCTTTTTGTGTTGATGAATAACCAAGAAAAATACATTTGAGAGCTCTAGGGTCGAACTTATCTCGATGGTGTGACTGTATATGAACGAAACAGACACAGCCAAAGACTCTAAGATGTGAAAGGTCGATTTTTCTTCCTTTCATGACTTCAAGTGGAGATTTAAACCCCAAGACTCGGCTAGGAAGTCTATTGATGATGTACACAGCCGCCATGACTCCTTGTGACCAAAATGTCTTTGGTACATTCATTTGTAACATTAATGCTCTTATTTTTTCCAGAATGTCACGATTTTTCCTTTCAGCTACACCATTTTGTTGAGGTGTGCCGACACAACTTGTTTGATGCATGATACCATGCTTGCTCAAATATAATGACATGATATGGGACATATATTCGGTGCCATTGTCAGATCTTAAGGTTTGAATTTGAGAGGAAAAATGGTTCTTAACAAGATTGTGAAAATCCTTAAAAACTTCAATCACTTCACTCTTAGGCTATAAAAGGTACAACCATGTGGCTCTAGAGAAATCATCGACAAAAGTTACATAATACTTATAACCATCAAAAGATTCAAACGTTGGTCCCCATACATCTGAGTGAACTAGTTCGAAAACTTTACTAGTCCTAGATAAGGATGAGGTAAAAGACAATCTAGTGGCTTTAGACAAATGACATGTTTCACACGAAATTAAATCATTCCCTAAGTTTGGAAACAAGGAAGACAAAACAGGTTGGGAAGGATGAGCTAAACGTTGATGCCACAATTGACTATCTTGGGATGGACTGGACTTGGCTTGAAATCCTCTGGGACTGTTTTTTGATATGTAATAGAGGCCATCTAGGTAAAATCCTTCACCAATCGTCTTCTTGGTGAGGCAATCCTGAAAAATGACATTGTGAGGAGAGAAAATGGCCAAACAATTTAAGGTATTGGTGATTTTTCCCACAGATAGAAGTTGAAATGGAAAAGAAGGAACAAATAAGGCTACTGACTCAATTTTGTCCGATATTAAGTTGATATTTCCCTTCCCTAAAACCTTAGAACTCTCACCATTGGCAGTTGAGACTTGAGACGGTTTTGAAAATTTTTCAAACTTGTGAAACTTAGAAACATGGTTGGTCATATGATCTGTGGCACCCGAATCAACAATCCACAAATCATGCATCATATTAACATTAAGAGCAGTTTTAAAAGCAGTCATGATACCTTGCATGTCATCTTGGGCCATGTGTTGTGTTTCTGTCAGAAATCTTCAAAGCCGACCGTTTGGTCACTCTTAATCCTTTCTTCCTTGCTTTGAAGATACACTGCAAACTCATTTATGAGTGCAGCTGGATTTGCAGTGAAGCTCTTGAGTGCATCAGACCTATGAGAGGTTAAGGTAGTTGCATTGTTGGCTCTATGTGGTGCACGGTTCAATCTTTGTGAGCCCTTGTTATCCTTTATGAACTCTGGCTTTAATTCTGGATGTAAAATCCAGCATGTCTCCTTAACGTGACCAGTATAGTTGCAGTGTTGGCACTTTAAGTGTGGATTCTTCACTTTGTATTTTCTTTCGTTGGCTAGATAAGCCCTTGCTTCAGTTACACTGGTCTTTGTGCCAGTGTTCATGACTTTCCTTCGTACTTCTTCACGTTGGATTGTTGCACATATGCTGGTGAAGGAAGGTAGTTCGGGGTTCATGAGTATGTGGCTTCGTAGGTCTTCGTATCCTGAATCGAGACTTGACAAGAGTTGGAATATCTTGTCTTCTTCTGCCCTTTTCAGTAGTAAAGACGCCTCAGTTGTGTGAGGCCGATACATTTCCAACTCATTCCACATGCTCTTCATGCTGCCTAGAAGTTGAACAAAGGGCTTTCCTTCTTGTTGTATGTTGGAAATGTTCTTCTTCAATTGAAACACACGTGCAGCATTGTTCTGGCTGCCATACATCTCCTTGACTGTCTCTCATAGTTTGAATGATGATTCAGAATAACTGAATATTTCAGCTAGTTTACGTTCCATGGAATTTAGGAGCCATGACATAACTAGCTGATCCTTGCAAAGCCAGATTTCATAAGTTGGTGAAGAAACATCAGGAACTTCGATGCTTCCATTTATGAACCCTAGCTTGGACCTTCCACCTAGGGCAAGACTCACTGCTCTCGACCAAGGTAAGTAATTAAACTCATTTAACAAGACCGAGCTCAATCTTTGATTTGGATTGACATCCACCTCAGACACGGTTGAGGAGGAAGGTATCTGGGAATTATCATCTCCAAACGAATAAGAATTCTCTTCCGCCATGTCGGAGATGGAATACAATCAGCTGGAAGAAATGCAGAAGCAGGTTATTTTTCCTGCTCTGATACCATATTGAATTTTCTGATTTGACTTGTAATACATTTCATATATTAGAAAGCCTTATGGGAAGGCATACTTATACACAATACAAAGAAAAGAAAGCTGAAAGCTTTACACCCTACACACTTTACACACTTGTAATCGGATGCAACAACACACATGCACATGCACATTCTTTTCCCTGCTGTCCATGAGTCAGCAATCACATGCACATTCCTTTCCAGAGTGCACACCCTTGCTGTCTTTCCTTTACCCATGCTTGCCGTGCTGTATGCTTGCTGTGCTGTCTGTACAGCACACATGCTGCTGTATGCTTACTGTGCTGTCGGTACAGCACACATGCTTCTTCCAATACAAACTGAACAGGAACAACAACCATAGTCGGGAAACTTATGGGATCAACACTCTTAAGCATAGAAATAGATTGATCAGACTCTAAACGAGTTGCACTAGAGACTGTAGGACTATCAGAGGCAGTCTGCTTCACAAAAGAAGGACCTTCTCTGTCATCGGGTAAATTCAGTGGAGTTGGCTCAATAACTACATTTTTACCAGCATCCTTCGGAACATACTTACTTACCACTCTCTCTCGCTTATGTCGACGACGAGACTGTGATCTGCCACACCCTTGTGATGGAGAGTTTTCCCCTTGTTTAACTCGACAGTTCTGGATGTGATGTTCAGTATTGCTGCCGCATAGATGGGAACTTTTCAAATTCAAGACTCACCAACAAAGAATCACCATGAGCACGCTCCACTAAAATCTCAAAAGCTGGATTAATGGAAAAATCCACATCAATGCTCTTGTTCAAAGTCGCAGGATCAATCTTAATTGGAGTACCTATTCCGGATGCAATTTCAAATAAGGTTGTGGGGTCCCAATATTCTAGACCCAGATCCCAAAACCGCACCCACAATTGTGCAGCAGTGTTTTTGAAATTGTATGGGGAAAAATTGGGGTTCCATTGGTAAAACCTCAAGTTTCTAGGTTGAAGAGAAATAACGCCACCTGCCCAAACGTGTTGCATATCTTCAAAGGTTGCAAATTGGAAAACATAAAAACCCTTCCCCATATGGATGGCCCGCTAGGATTGCAAGGAAGGCCATAACTTCTTTAAACGAAGAATCATGTCCTCAGTAGACCGTGGCTTATTTTCTTTTTGCAGCAAAACTCTACTCACGAGATTATGTTTGCACTTGTCAAGACCCCTGTGATAGCTATCTTCTGAAATTTGAATAGAGACTAAACCGCTCTTTATTGTAGGCACCGACAAAGTATCAATCTTAGGTTGTTCAAATTGGCCAGAAACAACCAAGGAATTATAGGAAGATGTTCACCGATGATGAAAGCGGCAAAATTTAAGAAGAGGAAGACGAAGAAACCCTAGGATCTTCTCGAACCTTCATTATAGCAATCGCCGCCCGACACGTCTTAAAACGTTAAAAAAAGGACAAAACCTAAAAGATAAGTCATGACCATCATGATTCATGTTGATGTTAAGGATATCAAAATTTTAAACTAAATTTGCAAATCAAATGATGTGGTTGTAAATGATTGGATTATTAAGGACAAAACCTAAAAGATAAGTCATGACTATCATGATTCATGTTGATGTTAAGGAGATCAAAATTTTAAATCAAATTTGCAAATTAAATGATGTGGTTGTAGATGATTGGATTATTAATAAGTATCGATTAACGTGCTTGTTTCTTATTAATGACACATTATTTAAGTTGTAAATCTAATTTAAAATTTCGGTATTTCTAGCATTATTCTTCAGCAAAAGATTGTATGTTTGATATATGTGTCTGGGAAGTCAAAGACATCATTATGCATGTTACTTCTAGACTTCTAGTTCATAAAGATTTTCAACAAGGAAAATAGGAGATCGATTTTGTCTCATACTTTTGTTTTTCAAGTTACGAATTTGACCTACTCATTGGCTCGTTGCGTTGGAAAACATGACAATTTTTACCACACGCTCTTGTCACTTGCACCCCAAAAACCCCAACTTCCCCAGGGCAAGATAGAAAGGAACTTTTTACCTCTTCATTTGATACCCTAATTGATATATGCAATTTACACAAGACTCCCACAATGCTCAATTATATGACATGTACAATGTCTATACGATGTCTTTATATTCGGTATGATCGCATTAAAAGGAACTTCCTAAACACAAGCAACTCACTGCACTCGCCCGATTCTACCTTCCTACCATCAGATTGACAAAAGCTTGGTTTTCGTAGAAGGATCCAACATCCCAATCCTCGGTTGAGGATGGAAGTGTCATCAACGCCACCACGATTGATCGCATACTTGGACGCAAATCTTTGTTTTCGTGCATGCGTGTATGCTTTTGCTGAGTTGGGCCATCTGTACCAGAAAACCAACATACCTATTTTTAGACTGATATCTAGAGACAAATCATAATGTGTTTTGGTCTGAGAAATTTTTTCACCTTGCGCACTGAATCAATCGGAGAGTTGTCTCCAAGGTTAGGGTCGACCAATTTTGGGGAGGTCTTCTAGATCGGGCTGATTAAGGGCCTCCTCAAACTGTGAAAAATAAAATTACAACAAAACACGCTCAAGTGCTTCATGAGAGATTATTGTATGTAATGCAAGATAGAATCCCAGCATAAACTTGATAAAAGCAAATTGGCTTATTTAAGTAGAAAGATAGAGAGAAAACTAACCAAACCAACAAGGCCTTTTGATTCCGAACTAGAGCCATCCGCTCTGAAAACAGCTTCCTTGGCCGATATCAACTCAAAAATGACAACTCCGAATGCAAAGACATCTACTTTAGGAGAAACTTCGCCATATCGAGCTCTGCCCACAACCATGTTAGGAGTTAGTCCATATGTACAAAGACAATATTCAGGCCTTTCAGCCATCAGCTTATTGGTCGGGATGACGACTAGAAAAGTTATGCAATAAACTCATTCAGCTTACGTGGGTTCTTCCAGAAGAAAGCAATAGTGCTAGTCATGTAAAAGATAAACTGCTAAAAGGAATAATGAGAAAAAAACTACTTACTCCGGTGGCATATATCCAAATGTTCCCACAAGACGTGTGGTGAGTGATGTACTTCCAACTTCTGTCAGTTTAGTTAACCCAAAGTCTGCAACCTGTAATGATTAACCCAAAGTCTGCAACCTGCAATGAAAAGAGGGGAATTTTATTGCGACAATAGAAGATTTCAATGGTTTATATTGGAAATAGTGGCGCTAAAGTAACCTTGGCATGGAAATTCTTGTCTATCAATATATTGGCTGATTTGATATTGTGGTGGATATAAACAGGAACAGTATGCTCATGAATGTATTCGAGACCTCTTCTTGAATCTAGAGCAATCTGCACTCTATTAGACGCGTGTCCCTCCTTCTCCCTGGATAAATTAAACAGTGTTATCACCATTCTCTTGTATACAGAAGTACTTAAATCCTCATCAAGCACGGAGTAACGTGAACCTCGCAGATGTTGGCTTTGTTGGTGTTGAAAAGTTTACTAACTCAATACCAAAATATGTGGGTGATAAGTTTACAAACTCTATCACACCTCTCACTTTCACTCTCAATAAAATTGGACAAAAAATTGAGAAATGAGGGAAGCTACAAGCTTTGGCAAACAAGGCACTTTGATATTAAAAACAGATTGCAAATACACTCGATTCCAATGTTTAATTTCAATTCTCTTTGTTTTGTACGTATGAGGAACTAAACCCCCCCCTTGGCTAGGGGGGATTCGAAATATATGTTTATGCTTGCATTTTGATTTGATTACTTCTAATTGCGTTTCATAAGTTGTGGATTCAATTTGTTTAACTGTTTGATTGATAACTTATTTATGTATGTTTATTGAGAGTACACGCTTAATTTTCATGCATGAATTTGACGCTAGAATATAAGTGAGTTTCACGTAATAGTTATGAACTTATATTCACAAGTAGTGGAGGTTGCTTATAAACAATCGCGTTAAACATATTCTTGGCATAAGTTTCATGCAATCATAGTAACGAATGCCTCGTCAACACTTATAGTTTTCATGTTGCTTAATGATTCTTGCTTGTATCTCTATTATGCAATTCATGTAGGGAACTTGTGAGGAATGCTTTGGGTTGTCGTATGCAATCATCCAATTCATTAACTTAAGGAAAACTTGACGGTTAATTTAAGCGGACCTAATTAACCCGGGGCGTTGAGAATTCATGGTTTATTGAAATGCAATTGGAAATCTTTTTATTATGCAAGTGTAACATGTGTGGAGATGAACCCCTTAGCTAGTCATCCCATCCATTCAAATCCATCACATTCATATTTACATTCTGTTTTTAATTAGAATCTGTGCAATTAGTTTAATTTCGTCCAAAACTCAATCCCCCCTTACTTTAATGTCCAAATTAGTTAGAAATCAATTTAGTTTGTGTTTTTAAGAGTCTTGAGTCAAGTTACAACTTAATTTCGTCCAAATTTGGGTTTAAGGTCAGAAACTGCCTAGTTAGTGTTTTTAGGCAGTTTTGAGTCTTTTGAACTTGTTTTGAGTCCTTTGAGTCTTTGTATTGTTCAAATTAGTTAGAAAGTGTTTTGGTTTGTGTTTATAAGTGTTTTGATTCAATTTGTTACCCAAATTCGTCCAAAGTACTCAAAGTGCTCAAAATTGCCCAGAAAGTGTTTTTAAGGCAGTTTTGAGTGTTTTGGTGCTGTTTTGAGTCTTTTGGTTTGTTTTAGTGTTTTAAAGTTTAGTTTTGCATTCTTTGAGTCTTGTATAGTGTTTTATATTGTGTTTTTACGTTTTTGAGTCAAATCCAAGTGATTAACAATCCCTCCTAATCCCCGGTCCAGAACGATCCCTACTTGCATCCTTACTACAATTTGACAACAAGAGGGTTTAATTTGTGTGCGTATAATTCACGCATCAAATTTTGGCGCCGTTGCCGGGGATTAGCAACTTTGCTAATCCCTTGGATTGTTCGTTTCTGTTATGTATTTTAGTTTTAGTTTTTGATTTGTGTTTTGTTTGTTGATTTCAAGTACTAGAGAAACACAACATGGCACTTGATAATGCTTCTCTTTTGTCACAGCTCATGGAAAGGTCCCAAATGCAAAGCGTTGATATATTCGATCTTCAATCAAGGAATAACATGTTTTCCAATACTTACAATTCGGATTGGAGTGATCATTCAACTTCTATGTGGTGGGAACCTCAAAATGTTCAACAAGAAGGATATTGGCAGCCACCTCATATTCAATATGTCCAACCAAACTCAAGTTCGTCAATAGATTATAACGAAAAGCTTAATGAATTAATTTGTTTGGTGCAGGGCTCACAAAATCAACTCGAGAAGGCTCAACAAGGAGAATATTGGCAACCATATGAGGAGTTCTATACAACACCTATGCAGCCACCACAACCTACCCAAACAAATTCAAGTGAGTCTTTGTATAATGATACGGTTAGTAAGTTACTCACCAATTTGTCTCAGGGGCAAGAAGATCAAAACAAAGCAAGGCAAAATCAAGACAAAAGGTTGGACCACTTGGAAAAGCAAATTGGGCAGATAGCGGAGTTCATAGGACAATTTCAAGACCAAGGCAAACTCCCTATTTCAACCATGGCAAATCCGAAGGAGGATGAAGGACTGCAATTTGAGGAAGAGGAACACACCCAAGCCACGGCAAGGGAGGAAACACCTTTGCCGCAGGCACCTATTGCACCTACGCCATCCAATTCAGGTATCGTTGTTCCAAAGTTAATTATTTCTAACCCCGTTCCACTGAATGTCCCTATTCCTTGCAGGCTCATGCAATCCAAGGAAGAAGAGGGTGAGAAAGGCATCTTCGAATCCTTTCCAAAGAATCAAGAGCAAGATGTGACTGGGGAGTGTCTAGAATTCATCAAAGAGGATATACTTGAGACAACAATTCGCAAGGAAATTGGATTTCATGACACAGGACAAGTCATAACACTCAAAACACCAAATCTAGCTGAAATTTCTAGTCTTACAACTTTCGAAGGGGTGTTTATTCTTGAGTTTATGTCGGAGCACACAGGTAAGCCACCTCCCCGAATTTCAATTTTGATTTATACTAATATGTTGTTAATGATTCAGGCACCCACTTTAGAATTTAAACCATTACCGGATCAGTTCAAGTATCACCTTCCATTCAAAGATCAAGTCCATGCCGTTTGATTTAAAAATAAATAAATAAATAAATAAATAAATAAAAGAATGTAGCCTTCACAAAGGTTGTGTACGTGAAGACGCACTACGTGGCGAAACTCTCGGAGCGGAAGGCATCGGAGCAGGAGACATCGGAGCGGGAGGCATCGGAGCTAGAGCATTCCAGGCCTCAATACTGGGTGGAACGCTGGATGACCCAGGAAAAAGGTGCCTCTGGAAGAAAGACGCAAGCCTTTGACGGTCACTTTGCATTCGACCTTGAGATTCTTGCAGCTCATCAAGCTTCCTCTTCATGCCCGACGAATAGTTATTTGCAAGCACGTGCAAACTTCTATTCTCGTACTTAAGCTGGTTGATCTCCTGCTTAAGATTTTCCACCTCTGCCATCAACGATTCCACTTGGCGGGACCGAGCAAGCAGGCGTTGGCCCATGTTGGACACAGAGCCCGCACACTGAACACTGAGAGCGAGGGACTCTTGAACAGCCAACTCATCGGACCGTCCTGAAAGCAGCTGACTATCTTTGGGAGTGAGGAGGTTCCTAGCTACTATTGTAGCTGTTGTTGCATCCTGCATCACTGAGTCTTCACCTGTAAGATGACCGTTAGAAGATAAGAAAGAAGGGCGCCACACGTTACCTTGACGCGGCGCGCCCGTATCACTGCTGAGACTCAATTCTAAGCTAAGGTTCGATGGGTTTGCCATTTTTCAAAAGTGTTCAAAGAGAAGGGCTGGATGGAGTTAAATTTCAAAGGGCCGGAGACGATTTTCACAGATGGGCAGTCTTCAGAATGTGTATGTTGGTGGTGATCGATAGCTCTATAAAAAGCCAAGGCGACGCGTCCACTGAGTCAAAAAGCCGGAATTTCCTGCGTAAATTTCGGCAACGCTCTCTCGGCTTTTCAGAAAACGCGTTCAACTTTGTCAAAAGATCTCTGACAAAGTTGAAGACACGTTGAGGCTATCATCTCAACTACACATCTTTAGCCGACAAGCGCAAAGTTCGGCGACGCTTTCTCTGCTTTTCAGAAAACGCGTGCAGCTTTGTCAAAAGAGCCGCATCCGCACTACTACGTGTCGTTCAGAAAGCGAAAGGGCGTCGTTCAGAAATCGAAGGGGCGCCTGCTCAGAAATCGAAGAGGCGTCGTTCAGAAAGCAAATAGGCGTATTCAAAGATCGAAGAGTCGTCACTATTTCAGAAAGCCGAATTTGCGGGATCAAAACGTTTGTCGACAAGGGTAAAAGAACAACACTTGCTATTGGGAAATCCCTATATATGTCGACTTTCATCTTTTATGGCAAGGCAGACCTGAAGAAAATGCCCAACTCTTCCTCACCTCTGAGGGCGCACTCCCAGCAAAGCCTTTCGAAATACTCAATTTTTTCTTCTTCCCCAAAGATGATACCAGATGCCTGGAGTACAGATGACCCAAGAGGAAACGGTAGATGGAAGCATGTGCTGATTCATTCACCGCTTCTTCAAAAGCAAAGGTATCTCATATCATCAAGGTCAAAAGCAAAAGTATCTCATATCATGCTCTTTCCCTATCCTTTTCTTTGTCCTTGTTCTTACTCGCATGGCAAAGTGAAAGAAGCAATCAGCCAGCACGTGGAGTCAGTCTTCCGATCTGGAACCAACTGCCTGGAATCCCTTCCCTGATTGCTTACCTAGCGTTGCTCTCGAGTAGTTATCTTCAACGGTTGATACACTTCCAGATAAGGGACCACTTCTGCAAAGGGGAGCAAGTAAGGCAAGTGAAAATGATACATTGAAGCATGTGGAGACAAGCTACAACTGCATATGCTGAGCTATCCTCTAACCCTCTTCAATACGAATTGGAGAGATTGAACAAAGAAACAGATAAAAGGAGGAAGCTCAGACCTTCGGGGGAGACCAAAAGAATCCTGCTGCTCAGTTCAAGAGTAGCACAAAGGAAAATCAACGAGTGGAGGAGACCAAAAAGAATCCTCCAGCCCAGTTCAAGAGTAAGCCTGTGGAATCACCAAGATCAATCCATGCATTCAACAAAGGAAGACCGAGAAAGCACTCCAATTCCAGATTTGCGTCCCTAAACTCTTCTCTTTGTTAGTTACATTCTGCCATGTTTAGTATGTATAAATGCTGTTTGTGTTTTCACTTATGTTTTATGTAAATCTATGCTTAAAACATTGAAGACAATGTGTGATTTAAGTGTGGGGGGGGTAACTAAGTATATTTGATGCAAATTCGTGGGATTTTATCACCCATAACTTCAAATGTTGTTCCTTGCTGTTTTAAGGTATTTTTAAGTTGTTTTAGAGTGTTTTAGTATGTTTTGTTTTGATAACTCTGAAAATCACATAAAAATTTGAAAAACATGTTTTGAAAAGCCTAAAAAGAGTGTTTTGAGTCATTTTTGTGTGTTTGTGTCGTAGGTCACCTTCCAACACAATGATAAGGATTTGGTTTTTAATTGCATGACTGTTAAAAAGAGTTATAAACATGGAGAAAAGTTTGATTTACTCTTGGTATATGCTTGGTTATGGTTATAATGTATCACTTCACATGCAATCATAAAAGAAAAAATTAGTTATGTAACATGCTTGAAGGAAGGAACTCAAACAAACGCTACAACCCTGAGAGACTTGAGCCTATAACGTTCTTTGGAGAGTATAATCTGTGATTTCTTGTTTTCTAAAGTCATTGCATGATCTCATTATTCTTTGCTTGGTTACTACTTAGAAGGCGTTTCATCATATAGTTCCAAATGCTAGAACTCATGCCCATTTCATTCAAAGCATGTTATTGATTTGCATAACACATATTCAAGAAGAAGTTGTGTAGTGACCACCACCATAGCCAAATAGCCTTACTTCCCATATTTCGTATATGTCGTAAGTTTTAACCCCGTTGAGCCTTGTTTAGCCTTTATTCTGTGTTTACCCACATTTTCCTCACCTAGCCTAGTTTAGGACAATCCCCACCCTTGTTCTTAAAAGATAGTGAGCATGACTTAATTGAATTCCTTTTGAGTTATATTATGAAAGAAAATGAGTGTGGGGGAGAGAATGTTTAAGTGTTTATGTATGTTTTGAGATTCAAAAGAAAAGAAAAAAAAAAGAAAAGAAAGAAAGAAAGAGAAAAAAAAAAAAAAAACTTGAAAAAAATGAAAGAATGAGTGATTGAAGAAAGGGTCCAAAACACCAATTCTGGCCGTAAATTGTCTAAATTCTCCCTTTTTGTTCAAAAGTTGAGTTTTCATTCAAAAGTGAATTCTAAGTTGATTCAAGTGCTTTGCTCACTATTTCTTTAAGAACCTTTGTTTTCCATATCCCTTCTTTGTTATCCACACGCCCCGAACCCCATTACAACCCATGACTTCAATCTTGAGTGTTATGTGTTTCAATTTGTGGAGTTTGAACTTGGTATGAGCATATGGTGTCACTGGTTCTCGCGTCTAAGTAGTAGCATTCCATTCATGAGATCATATCTAAATATGCTTATTAACTCCAGAAATTGCGTTCTTTGTGATACATATATGTGAGTGTTCGGTTTCATATTTACATCAATCTTCTCACATATACTTAGTGTAGGGTGTGTAGTCAGAAAATCTGAGTAAAAATTGAGTGCATATCTTGTGAGGAATTGAGCAAATTCTCTAAGGCATGTTACTACATTCAAAACATGGTTTTAAATGCTTAATTGTGAAATAGTATGTGGTGACTGTGATTAAGAATGTAATTAAGTGTGAAGATGACTAAAATCTGTGGGAATGATGATTTTTAACATTTCATGTGCATTGGAAATCCCTAAGACGATTGTTGGAAGGTTTAGGTTGTGTTTTACTTGTTTTGTTTCGTTTCGTTTTGTTTTGTTTTTCTTTCTGTTTTGCTCGAGGACTAGCAAAAGATAAGTGTGGGGGTATTTGATAGGAGCATATTCATGCGACTTAAATGGCTTGTTCTCGTACATTTACGTTATGTTTCTTTAATTATTTTAGTCCTTTATGCTTCTTTTGTGTGTTTTCAGGTTCTAAGGGCAAAGTATGCAAATGGGTGCATTTTGGTGCATTTTGGAGTAGTTTGGGGCGTTAAATGGATTGCATATACTTGAAGCCAAGTAGATGGACGAAATTGAAGACCAAATGAGGCCCTTTGTACCAGAAATTCACACCAACACATCCCATTTCAAATTGCATTCCAATCATTCCAGCCAAGCCACATGCACTCCCTTTAATTTATTCAACCTAGCTGTCAAAGCACATGCACATTCACCCTAATCATTCACATACACAATCTGCCATCATTCACACATTCATTCCACATGCATTCCCTTCACAAATCAGCCACATGCACTTTGCCTTTCATCATTGCACCATAAATCAGCCACATGCACCCATAATCATTCAACCAACTTTGCACATGCATTCATCATCATAACCTAGCTGTCACTACCCTTTAATCACATGCATAAATCAGCCACATGCATCTCCCATCACCATTCCAGATTTCCACCAAGTTCCTAGCTGTCATATTCCCTCCTTTTCACCTATAAATAAGCATCCATTGCAGCCACAATTCATTGATTCCCATTCATACACAATACACTCTTCCATATTCAGAAATTCATCCACTCCCCAAACCATTCACGCCATCAAACTATCCTTAGACCTTGTGCTACAACGAAGAGGAAGATAAGAGGGCCTAAACGTTCATACAATTCAAGTTTGAGTTGTTGGAATGTTTAGGTGTTTCTTTGATTTCAATGTTTAATTTCAATACCCTTTGTTTTGTACGAATGAGGAATGGAAGAGAAGAGGGCCTAAACGTTCATACAATTCAAGTTTGAGTTGTTGGAATGTTTAGGCGTTTCTTTGATTCTCTTTGTTTTGTATCATGAGGAACTAAAACCCCCCTGGTTAGGGGGGGATTCGAAATATATGTTTATGCTTGCATTTTGATTTGATTACTTCTAATTGCGTTTCATAAGTTGTGAATTCAATTTGTTTAACTATTTGATTGATAACCTATTTATGTATGCTTATTGAGAGTTCACGCTTAATTTTCATGCATGAATTTGACGCTAGAATATAAGTGAGTTTCACGTAATAGTTATGAACTTATATTCACAAGTAGTGGAGGTTGCTTATAAACAATCGTGTTAAACATATTCTTGGCATAAATTTCATGCAATCATAGTAACGAATGCCTCGTCAACACTTATAGTTTTCATGTTGCTTAATGATTCTTGCTTGTATCTCTATTATGCAATTCATGTAGGGAACTTGTGAGGAATGCTTTGGGTTGTCGTATGCAATCATCCAATTCATTAACTTAAGGAAAACTTGACGGTTAATTTAAGCGGACCTAATTAACCCAGGGCGTTGAGAATTCATGGTTTATTGAAATGCAATTGGAAATCTTTTTATTATGCAAGTGTAACATGTGTGGAGATGAACCCCTTAGCTAGTCATCCCATCCATTCAAATCCATCACATTCATATTTACATTCTGTTTTTAATTAGAATCTGTGCAATTAGTTTAATTTCGTCCAAAACTCAATCCCCCCTTACTTTAATGTCCAAATTAGTTAGAAATCAATTTAGTTTGTGTTTTTAAGAGTCTTGAGTCAAGTTACAACTTAATTTCGTCCAAATTTGGGTTTAAGGTCAGAAACTGCCTAGTTAGTGTTTTTAGGCAGTTTTGAGTCTTTTGAACTTGTTTTGAGTCCTTTGAGTCTTTGTATTGTTCAAATTAGTTAGAAAGTGTTTTGGTTTGTGTTTATAAGTGTTTTGATTCAATTTGTTACCCAAATTCGTCCAAAGTACTCAAAGTGCTCAAAACTGCCCAGAAAGTGTTTTTAAGGCAGTTTTGAGTGTTTTGGTGCTGTTTTGAGTCTTTTGGTTTGTTTTAGTGTTTTAAAGTTTAGTTTTGCATTCTTTGAGTCTAGTATAGTGTTTTATATTGTGTTTTTACGTTTTTGAGTCAAATCCAAGTGATTAACAATCCCTCCTAATCCCCGGTCCAGAACGATCCCTACTTGCATCCTTACTACAATTTGACAACAAGAGGGTTTAATTTGTGTGCGTATAATTCACGCATCACATTTGAACACGTGCAATAAGCTTTCTTCTTGCATTCCTGAGAGTGAGAAACATATCCTCCATATGTATAACATACCTTTTCTGGAGCAGTTGACCAATGCTCAAAATGTTGCTCTTCATACCTGGTATGTAGTAGGTATCGGAGATGTATTCTTCTTTACCATCCTTCTGGATGATTTTGATCTATCCTTTGCCTTCAACTGGCAACTTTGAGGAGTCACCAAGACTCACAGATCCATAAGGCCCATCTTTGAGTTCGGCAAAAAACTCTTTCTTTCCACACATGTGGTTGCTTGCACCAGAGTCTAAATACCAGACATCTTGTTGGCTACTGATATCATGGTGTGCTAGTAAGACTATAAGTTCTTCACCAGCATTTCCACTTGATTCTGCCATGTTGACATGCTCACCATTTTTATATGAACATTCATTTGCATAATGTCCATACTGCTTGCAACTGTGACACTGGATATGCGCCTTTCCTCGAGTAGATCTCCACTCCTGAGACTGACCTAGATTTTGTGCATAGCCTCGACCTCTTCCTCGGGCTCGTCCTCGGCTACGGTTGGATGAACTCCCACGACGTGAGTTCCACTGCCCACGATCTTTATTTGGTTTGTCAATATTCAACTTTGACTCCAAAGCTTGCTTTAGCGTTGTGGGGCTTGCATTCTTCTGAATGCGTTGCTCGTGAACTATGAGGGATCCTAGTAGCTCCCCTGGGCTCATCGCCTCCAAATCCTTGGATTCCTCAATGGCAGTCACCACATGCTCAAACTTAGATGTGAGTGACCGGAGTATCTTCTCCACAACTCGTACTTCATCGAGTCTCTCGCCATTTCTCCTCATCTGATTTACTATCACAATGAGCCTTGAGTGATAGTCGGAGATGCTTTCTCCTTCATTCATGTGAGCAGTTTCAAAATCTGCTCGAAGTGACTGTAATCTCACTTTCTTGACCCAATCTACTCCTTTGTAGATTGTACTGAGTGTGTCCCATACTTGCTTGCTCGTTGTTGCTTCTGCAACCTTCTCGAACGTTGAATCTTCTAATCCTTGATAAAGAAGATACAACGCCTTCTGGTCCTTCTTTCGTAAATCCTTGAGAGTGTTCCTTTGATCTGCAGTATATGTGGCTTCTTGCTCGGTAGTGGGTACAACATACCCATTACTGACAACTTCCCCTAGCTCTTGTGATCCAAACAATGCTTTGAATTGGATGCACCATCTTTCATAATTTTCTTTCTTCAATGTGGGAACTTGGAGCTGCATTAAGTTGGATCCCATAACTGCTGCACCTGCCAGAATGGTATTCTGGCTCTGATACCAATTGTTGGTATTGAAAAGTTTACTAACTCAATACCAAAATATGTGGGTGATAAGTTTACAAACTCTATCACACCTCTCACTTTCACTCTCAATAAAATTGGACAAAAAATTGAGAAATAAGGGAAGCTACAAGCTTTGGCAAACAAGGCACTTTGATATTAAAAACAGATTGCAAATACACTTCTAGAATTGAATGACAAATCAGATGGGATTAATACACTAAAGCCTTACGAGAGGCTTCCTTAAATACAACACAACCTACACCTTTACACCATCAATTGACAGCACACAGACAGCAGCATATCTGCTGTCTTTAACACATGGGAACGTGAAAATGAAGAGACCAAATGTATTCCAGGTTGTCTACATTTGGCTAGCACACAGCAGCTGTCTTTCCAGCTGCAAATAACACAGATTCGACTAGCACATGGCAGCACACTGCTGTCTTCCTGCTAGCACATCACAGCACACTTGCTATCTTTCATCACCATTCGGCTGAATAATGAAGGAGCAATGATGATTATATTTTGCTGGAAACAATCTGTAAAGAAAGGTTAGCATCACATGGACAGATCACATGACTTTTAATTTGAATTTCCAACAGGCTTAAGTTGCCATTCTCAACATATTCATAGACTAGGAAAAGAGAGCCCTCAACACAATAACCAATCAAGCACACCTGCATTGATCGTTCAGAAGCTTAGAGATATTACACATCTTAGAGATCAGTTCAATGGTTATAAACTAGTATAGAGTGCACAATGAGATTTTTAGAGTGCTAATAACAACACCCTTACTTTATAGTTCTTAGGCAAGATTCATATGCATTGTCATTGTTGAAAAAATAAGTTCATTACCAGGTTCAAGTGATGTACATGTGTCAAACATTTAACTCGGCCAGAAATTCTTTTGATGCTTGCATATCCATCTTCTTGATTGCAGCTTTCTGCACATAGAGGTTAGATGAGTGGGACTTCTAGAAGAAGAAATAAACAATTACGAAATAAACACAAAGCATGGTCTAGAAACACTAAATACTTAATTCATGAATCGTGGGGCTCGACTAGAAAATCTCATACTTCATTTGGTCAGAAAAGATAAATGATGGATATAAATCATGAAAAATGTTAAAGAAAACAAACCTCGCCTCTCAACTCTGCATGGTAAACAGCCCCGAAACCTCCTTGTTCAATTTTATTAGCTAGGCTGAAGTTATCAGTAGCCCTCGCAAGTTCTTCGTATGAGAACTCCACTGATTTGTTCACAGAAATGCCTGTTAGGCCTCGACCAGCAGCATTTGACTCTCCAGGTTTATCGAGGGTAATCACACGGGCTAGACCCAGAAGAAAAATCAATGAAATCATGTCAAACATCCATTTGGTGCAAAAATCTTAGACCATTTGAGGGCAAGAACTAGTAAAATACAACAAATGTTCAAATAAGTGCAAGAAAGACCAGAACATAAATGGCAGTTTCAGGACACTTCATAACAATTATTATAAACAAAACAGACCAACAAAATGGCCAGGGCCGGTTCAATGGGATTTCTAAGGGAAAATTATCAGTGGTACTGATACTCGATAAAGAAAAAATTTCCAATCCTTCAACAAAATTGAACACCTAACAATTATAATAGCAGCAGTCTTTTTCCCGTAATTTTTAATAAACCTTGGGATGAGGAAAAAACAAAGGAACCCCTCTTGTTGGGAAAGAATGGGAAGATGAAAATGAATCAATGAATGCTAAATGAGAATAATAACATCCTAAAGTAAGGAGCTTAGTCAGCTACTCAAACTGTTGTTATTGCAAAGAATCAAAGTGGAAAGGTAACATCGAAAAGTCCATCTGGAAAAAGAAACAAGGAGACAAGTAACTTACAACGCCCATTTGGAGAAGATTGATCTTCAGATGTTGCTATATGCACCTTTTTCTTTCGGAAAATTCCAAAATATATACCGCCAGCCAATAGCAGCACTCCAGCAATTACTCTCACCGATATGCTACCAATGGCTCCACCTCCTAGTCCTGCTTATACAAAAGAAAAATGATGAGCTTCAAGCAGCATTGAGTTTCAAATCACCCTCACACACTGGCATCTGAACATGAAACCAATTTTGGAGACGGCCGTATCACCTGAACTGCAAAAGGAACAGAAAGAAATAAAACTCATAAATATTAACAATTTTCGGAAGACGTGGAAAGTGAAAACAAGATGTAATATAGTTAAGCTAACATATTGAGGCAGTAGAAGATACCCTGACTTCAAAGGCAAATAGTTTCCATTTTGATCAGCAAGATAAAAAGGAAACTTTCACGAGGAAAGTTGAAAATATAGGGCTGGTTTGGTATTGATGTGCTTTTAAAACAAAACTGCTTCTGCTGTGCTGTGAGAATAAGCTCATTTTTGCTGCTTCATGTTTTCAATTTTTTTTTTCATCTAAAACTGTGAAAATAAGCTGTTTTTAAGTATTTACCAACCTTTTTGAGCTCAGCTTTTTTTTTATACCCACTTTTTATAAAAGCACCTCAGTACCAAACCACTACATAGCCTCCTCTGAAACTATATTTGAAGTAGAGCACTGCTTCATAATACCCTAAAAACTGGATATCCAATAGACATTTGTTATACTTCATTATAGCACAGGAACAACCTAGAAACAACATAGAATTGAAACAACTCAGTGTCTTCACGAGCACTTTCTCAGGTTGCATCAAGGAATATCAATAAGAGGAATGGACAATAAAATTAGTAAAACGAGATGACGACTCAGCTAAAAACCGCATCGTCAATTGTTGTCGTAAAACAAGAGAGTTACGGTATTATTCTTCACTCAACATTTTCAATACATCACTCCCTAGAGGCCCACCGGATCCACAACCACAGGAAAGACCTTGCACCACCTAATACTACTGAACATTCTAACATTCGTTACAAACTCATGATTAACAATTAAAGATGCCTTCGTTGAAATTACACGGAATCAACTATCTGGCCTGTAAATTTCCTCGAAACTTCTGGAAAGATTCCACTTTCTTAAGTTCACCCTGAACATTTTCCTGTGGGATTTCAGTTCACTATTGAAGTTTCCTTTTTCGCAAATTTATGCCCATCACTTCCTAAACAACACTCTTCTAATCAATTGTTTGCTATCTTTCCTTCTAGTGGATTCGTTTCAACCGTAGTCATTAGCATTGCAACATGACTAAAACTCATTAATTCACCCCATGCTCAAATTAGTACTCATTAGCATATACATTCCTACATAAGCCTCCGCCGAATCAAAAACAACTTTCCAACTCCGAAACAACTAAATGCTTCATTTTACCAACTATGCAAATTCAGCAAAATACTTCAATGTCTGCGTCAATTCTCAACAACTTCAAAGCACAAAAAACTATCTCATCAAGAACAAAAGCTCAAACCTTGGCCCGGAATATACATGAAACCGCTCCCTTGATTAAAATTCACACCATTATTATATCTCTGCAGCAAAGCCTGATCCAACTGCTCCATCCCCGCAATAGAATCCAAACTGTCCTCTTGCTGCAGAGGATAAGTAATAAACAGCCCATAATCCTCCGAAACCGCGCTATTCCCACACGTACAATTCAGTCACATTCACTTTAGCATTATTGGGTATATTCTTAGGACCATAACTGTTGAACCATTCCATGTCCTCCACCGTCGTCAAATTCGAATAGAAAATCTTCGCAATCTGGTCGTACGTGTCGCCGGTACGGACATCCCACTCGAACATATGGCCGTGGAAGTCGCCATTGATGCAACCACAGGTGAATGGAACACTAACCCTGTTGCCGAATCGGATGATGTGTTTGTTGAGAACTGAGTCCTTGTTGTAGGTGACGATGGTGGCGTCGGTCGTATTCATGATATCGCCAATGAAAGTGAGATTAGAGACCTGCCATACGTAGTAAGAAGCTAGAGCATCGCAGCTCTTGCTGCGCTGGGGTTTCACCGTGAAACAGAGGGAAACCAGCACCAGGAACCCTAACCCGATTCGAAATCCCATCTGGGTCGATCCGAAATCGAAAAACCAAGTCGCAGAAACCTTTTAGGAACTGGGTTTTCGGTTTCGGATCGGAGTTGTACAGGCGTTGGATGAACAGAGAAATATGGAAGCTTTGAGTGGGGTTTGATTAGTTTAAAATTAAAAGTTAATTAGATGAAATAATGAGTGTTTGATTGTCGTACTTAGCGTCTTTGAATTGCTCAACAGTGAAAGATAAAACTTTCCCGCGGTTTTCAGTTGATTGTTTCTGGAGAGCGACTGACGACTGAGTCAAACGACCGTGGGAACGCCGGCCCCGAGTTTACTGCAACGGCGGCAGTACAACAAATAGAAAACAAAAAAAAATAATGAAAATAGCTTGAAAACTTTGAGTTAAGGGGCAAATTGAATAATATCAGGATTGTGAGTGTAAAAATGTGGTTTTTCTTTAAAATGAGCAATATCAAGAGCTTTTCATAGAACAAAACTTGGCTACTTAAAAATAAGCAGGACCTCCTGTTCTCACCCAATAAAAACTTGATAAGTGTTCAAGTTGTTAGTTCAAGTTTTAATTTTTCAATTTTTTTGGACACTTGTCAAATTATTAGTAAGTGAGAGCAGGGTTCCAACTTATTTTTAAGCAACCAAGCTTGGTTCCAATAAATATGAGGCTTTTACGATGCAATGGGACTTGTCGTGTTTTAGAGATTCCTCAAAAGCATTGTCGTGAAATGTACAATTCTACTTTCACTTTTCCCTTTAAAAGAATTGGCTATGGAATATATAGAGAATCTCACTTTCAGATAATCCCCTTAGCATCTCTCTTCCTTAAAATTGATGTCTCTAATGCGTTGACAACTCAAACACATCCATCACAACGTTATTAAATTTACAAACTCCAATACAATTGTATCTACAAATTGCAACTCGTACAGTTCAAATGATTAAGAGCGTTTATTTATGCATCTTAGCTCTTGTGTTGTGTTGAACTATCTTTCTTTTTTCCAATATTGCTTGTATTTATTCACGTTACATATCCATGATGAAATAATCACATAACAGTTACAAATCTTCATTTAAGATCAAGTTTTTTTTTTCGGATTCACAATGGGGGTCTCCCATCAACTATTTGATTAGAGAATTTGACTTGTCTGTTGAGTCCAAAATTTATATCATCTTCAACGTATCATTTTGCATTGGAAGTGTTGATCTCAGTGCCACAAGGATAAGAGTTGAAGGTAAGATATGCCTCCTCATGAAGACCAAAGAGGTCCCCATCTCATGCAAAGTAAAGTTGCACAAAGGTAAAGCTGCTTCGAAATTAAATCTAGGATTTGAGCTTGATGTGGCACTTTGTAATGAACCTTATTTGCGCTAGTGGAATAGGCTTTGTGGAGCCCCAAGTTTTTTTAACCCAAAAGTGGTTTTTTTTTTTTTTTTGGGTCAAAACATCTTGTGTTTAGTGTTACTTATTGCTTAACTCATATCTTATTTATTAGCATTCACCACATGCATCCTTAGTCTTGCTAAATATTACATGCCTTCAACCATGCTCACACAACGTATCAACAAGTAATAAATTGGATCATTGTTGACTAGAATATCTTCTAGTAACCTAGGTTGTATTACTTGAACTATGTTGGTTGTCTAACGGTTATGTACTTAGTTGACTAGTGAGTTTGACTAGTCAATCTAGCAGATTGTGCTTTTAATTTCAATATATTCCACCTGATACCAATTTCAGGATTCGAAAAGGATTCTTTCCCCTTGTTTTCTTTTTGGATAGCAAATTATTAAATTTTGTGCCTTGCAAGACAATTTAGGTTTGGGTGAAGCAAAGTGCAAGGAGATATCACAAAAGAAATACTGCAAAAATGTCCTGTCAATGATGTACCATGACAAGAACATACACAAGTTTTTTTTTATTTTTTATTTTTTATTTTTATTTTTAAATATCAAACATTCTTCCTTTTAGATTATAGAAAACCCTTTGTTTGCTCAAAAATATAACTTTGAATCTCTATCTGAGATCTCCGAATCACTATCTAAGATATTAGATTCGCTATGTGAGTCCCCCAGACCATGATAAAAGATAGTGTAGATGTGGTCTAGGTTTTGCCGAATGAGAACTGAAGCAGCGGAAATCATCTTGCTCCTACTCACCATCTCAGCAACTTTTGATGTAGTATTTTCATCATGATGAACAATGACCATTTTCTTCAAATTTTGAGAAATGCTCTAGAATATACGTTGAAAATTCAATTTCATTAGATCCATAGGATTTCTCTATGCTTACCTCCTTAAGCTGGTGAATGAAATCAAAGTTTCACAGTTTTCAATATTCATTACCAAAGTAGCTTGCCTAAAAACATAAAAACAAATTAATTTGCATGAAATCATAATTAGAATTATGAACTAATATAATCTACTGAAAATTCGACCTAACTTTTCCTAAAATAGGGATGAGCCCAAATTGAAGCACCAGTATGTAATCACATTTATATCAACACATACTCGAAAGGCCACACTTAATGGATCTCTGACCCTTAGTTACATGCATATTGATAGTTAAGAGCATAGTTGCCTAAATTTCGAGTTCCATTAATAGAGCTGAGTAGATAACATACTTGGTAAGAATGTGTCAGAGCTTTGGGAAGAGGCTTTAACATCGAATGTAACCACTGCTACGTCTATTGAATCTTGTCTGCACTGAGAGTTGATATGGACACCTATATATTGAGCTGATAGTTACCGGTAATATGGGATACAATTTCATCCACTAACCATAGCTAGTGAAAGCTGAATAAGATAATCATGTCATTGCCGAGTAATCTCTAGGCAATGATAAGCTGAGAATATAACTGCAATCATGTCATTACTGAGTAATTTAGAGATATAACAAGATGAGAATATAACTGTAACCATGTCATTACCGAATAATCTCAAGAGAATGACAAGCTGAGAGTATTACTGTGACCATTTAATATCGAGTAATCTTGAGGTAATGACAAGTTGAGAGTATGACTGTGGTACACCAATACGCATGTAAGTTGATGTATATAATCATCCATTAACCTGGAAGCTGGAAATATAATCATGTCATTGCTAAGTAACCTCTAGGCAATGACAAGTTGAAATGACATGTCCACGATGTGGACAAGATAGAAATACTCATACACGTTTAAGATGTGTCCTACGGCCATGAACATGGTACAAGCTAATAATAAAAATGTGTAATCATGTCATTTCCGAGTAATCTCGAGATAATGACAAGTTGAGAATATAAATGTAGTATCCCAATACACGTATAAGAAGATTATATATACATATATGTGTATATATATATATATATATAATTATCCACTAACTGTAGCTAGTGGAAGCTGAAAATATAATCATTTCATCGCCCACTACTAGTCCTCTCTTGGGCCCAAACCCCACTCACCTGAGAGATTATTACTAGGCTGAGGATTGTGGGTTTTTAACTCAAGTTAGCCTATTCTCAACCCAAACTGTTATTTCAAGCCCAAATAATATTTTAACATTTTTTTAACAATAAAACTTACAGAAGCTATCAGCATTGTTTACTTTGAACAACACAATGACCAGATTTGATAAATTGAAAACATTGACCAAAATATACTCTGACCTACTTTTGATGTTACTACTGATCAATCCATCTCAGATATGGTTGTACGCGAATGTGGAGGGCGATAGGTCTATCTGCAGTATAACAATACAATGCATCAAGGGCCTGTTAAGTTGGCTCTAACACCAAATGTTGGAATATATATATATATATATATATATATGATAAATAGATTTTATATTATATAGTTAACCCTATTCTTGGTATATTTTGGTTAATATTTTGAAAAAATTTTGATACTTTAAATTGTATTTCCAATATAGGACCTTCGACTTCCTCTGGAGCGAAACGTGGTCAAATGGATGAATTTTGGAGTAATTCCAGTTGGAGGACGTTCGTGACTCACTTAGCTCGATCGTATCAAAATATCAGATTTTTCCACAAAGCGGTTATTTTCTGGCAATAAAATAAAGAGGCAGTGCGTGGTATTGGAAAGTGACGTTTCTGGGCTTGAATTACATTTTTGGAGCCCAAGATGACCTCGGATAGGTTTGAGGCCTTATGGAGATGTGTTCAGAATGTCCTGTTCTTTAAAACAAGCTATTATGGGCCGGATTTGGAGGATATTTGAGGCTAAAACATGGCTGAACAGTTCCCTTGCAGATTCTTCTAGTTTAATTAGGACTTTATTTAATATGTTATTTTATTTTATTACTTAGTTTCCTAGTTGGAACAAAAGACTACATTTTAGGGTTTGTGTGATGGCATAGCAACATATATTGCTTTGCCATTCTCAGTTTGAGCTACGCTTTCTTTTATGCAAACTTGGAGACGGAGAGAATTGCTAGGGTTCTTGAAGTTTTTCTACTTTAAGGTGTTTTCAATCCTTTTCTTTATAATAATATTTTCTATGATTTTAATTATGAATATGCGTAACTAATTCGTTTTGTTAGGGTGAAACCGTGAGCCTTAGCATGAATATGTAATTTTTATTTAATTGCTTATGATTGATTGCATGCATGCTTTGAATTATTGATCACTCTTTCAAACTATCTATTTGTCTTAATGCCTAATCACCATTAGGATCTTTAGAAAAGTAATTTGATGCAATTTTGATCAGAAGGTTCCTTGAAATTGATGCTGGCTTCTTGAGATTAATAATTGTAATTTCACTTAGGATGAACACCACGTCTTAAGGGTTGCATGTTTTTTCAAAAGGTTTTCATAAAGCATAATGAGTCTCTCATGTTCAGATTTGATCCGAACGTCCGAATGGGTTACATGTTAGATATACGTTCTATGTTAGAGGTTCCAAATAGAATATAAATTAGGAAAACCTAACCTTCAAAGTGGCATGTGTAGATCATAAGTAATTGATAAAAATACATAGGATTGCTAGGTGATGGTGGAACCCTCGTGCTTTTATAATTGGTATTTAAAACTCTTTTCTTTTATCATATCAATTAGGGCAAAATTACTATTGGTTTTTAATTAAAATTCGTATTTAATATAACCCAAATTCAAAGTCACCTTTCTCAATTTTTAGTTTTAAGTAGTTAACTAGGAAGTGTTTCTAGATAAATTATTCAAATAGTCCTTGAGGAGAACGACCTTGCATGAGCATCTATACTACAATAACCTTGTATTCATGCAAGTATTTTTAAGTGATTTTATCCCTATTTTTTGCAAGTGGTAAAAATCCCTATCAATATACATATACACTTAAACTAACAGCAAACCCTAGAACACAATCCAATTAGATTATCGAGTTCTAATGCAGTAGACATGGTTGGGATTAAAATATGACTCTTCTACTCACTAGGAGACCTGTATTCTCTTATGGTGATAGTCCCAAATACAAAGACAACATTCTCTGTGAGCAGGGAATAAAGCAAGGTTTACACAACTTCCATCTATCGTGGGAGTTGGTTATAGATCCCATTACTTTCAATTCCAATCATGGATGAGTGAGAGCAAGTACGTGCTTTAGTTTGAAACACAATGGATGTAACTCCTCGATTATAGGGAATGGTTTTACACGTATACAAAACTCAACATGATTTATAATTTAAACATGCTGACTCACCTTTATCACTACTAGTTGAGTTCAATAAGAATTCTTAAACCAACATCATGATGAACAATGGCCATTTTCTTCAAATTTTGAGCATGCTGGAGAATATATCTTGCAAACTCGATTTCATTAGATCCATAGGAATTCTTTAAGCTTAGCTCCTTAAGCTGATGATTGCAAGGAAGGTTTTGCCGTTTCCAGTATGCATTACCAAAGTGACTTGCCTGAAAACATAAAACAAATGAATTTGTTGTGCAAAAAAAAAAAAAAAAAAAAAGAGCAATTATTTCAAAATTAATTGATAAAAACATAAGTTTCTAAATTTATCTTTTGACGATAATTTTTGGGTGCCTCTGTTTAACCCAACTATTCCATCAACTCACCAAACTACATATGTTGACCTAACCCCTTCTAAAAATGAATGTAATAATATGAAGTATAAGCAATATACTCCAAAACTAACCCCATTATACCCGAAGAAGGATGTACGGTAGCACACTGCCGAACCTCTATAATGATGATGATCAATAGATCTTACATTACACATTAAGAGCCGATTTGTCAAACATGTAAGTGAGATGTCTCAAAATTTAACTTACTTGATCGTGAGTTCAATACG
This sequence comes from Pyrus x bretschneideri, assembly GCF_019419815.1. Taxonomy (NCBI): domain Eukaryota; kingdom Viridiplantae; phylum Streptophyta; class Magnoliopsida; order Rosales; family Rosaceae; genus Pyrus; species Pyrus x bretschneideri. Next base: position 11,259,515 of record NW_025999723.1, on the reverse strand, counting down.
TAATTATTATAATTGCCCAATTGTGTGACTTACCCCAAATCCTCACAACATAAAAAATAGAACATAAAAGAAACTAGCGAACCCTATTGCTGTCATTTACTCTGCAGTTAAATTTTGAGTTTTCATTCTTTTAGTAGCTTTCCTTAAGAAATTGTTGGGCTTAAATAAAGTTGCCTAAATTATAAGAAAATGATTTTACAAATTAGCACAAGAAAAATGTGTGTCGTGTGCGCCAGAGGGAGATTAATAGGCAATATAGACTTTCACTTACTTTTTCGGGAGCCAAATTTACACAGCTAGCCGCTGTGCACAAAATATCCAGATTAGGCATTCTCCTAAGAAGAGTGACCACTGCAGGAACAAGCTTGTTCTTCAAGGTTTCACAATCGATACTCAAGTTCCGAATATTATCCAATATTAGTGTTGGCGTGGAGCCTTCCATGTACAGAGGCTGCAAGTTTTTCCAAAAAAAAAAAAAAAAACCTTAATTAGTGAGACAGAGAACAAGAATGGTCACAATCTAGATTAATATAATCATTAATCTGTCAAAAAATGAAAGCCAAATGCTTTTTAAGTTACTTCATCGTACAGAAAAAAAAATAGAGAAAATTAGAATTAGATACCTCATTTTAGACTTTTGTAGACTAAACATTTATGCTTTTTGAGTTTTTTATTAAACTTTTGAAACATTTGATTAAGATACTCAGACTTGAACTACTTCATATTAATTGAAATTAATTTACATTTAAATATCTGCTATATATTTTAAATAATTTCAACTATATTTAAGTCTAAAAATTTATACCTTTCAAATCTAAATGTACACCCACGCCAAATGGTAACGTATCAACATCAAATGAAAACATACCCACCCCAAATTAAAACGTACCCAATTATAAACTATATTAAAATGAATATTCATCTTTTTGGAATGTTTAAAAATATGTTTGATTCATACACAATGGAGATAGTCTTGTTTTTTTGTAGATAAGTCTCTTGAACAACTTTTAGTTGATCGGAGATAAATCCTTATTATTGTAGACAATGCTAAATAATAACGATAAATCATATAATTTTGAATTAACAAAAAGGCTATTGTTCGTTGATTAATGACTCTTTCTGTAAAAAATTAATTAAAGTAATTTAAACTTTTACATTGTTAACAACTCTTTCTATTAAAAAAAATAATTAATTAAGGTAATTCCTCATTATTACGACAAAAGTAATAAAACTTATGTTTTGAAAACAAACGTACCACACATTCAAATGTACCAAAAATTCAAATATACCAAGAAGCCAAATGGACCAAAAATTCAAATGTACCATTATAATCAAACGTACCGATATAACCAAACGTACCTAACAACGAGTTTTGTTACATTCTATTTATGTAACAGCCCGTTCCGTAAATTTTAAAAACGTGCGTGTGAAAAGACGATTTTGCCCCTAGTGTGATTTCTTTACGTTGTGTGGTTATTTTTGGTTGGTTGTGGCTGATGGTGGACCACACATTTCCCCCACACACACACACATTCCCCCTTTCCCTGTCTCGTGCCATTTCCCTTCCCATTTTCATATCCATTGTACGGACACACACACAAACACACCAAATCTTCACAGATCGAAGGAACAAAGTACATATCCATGCTCGTGAGGCTTGTAGGAGTCCAACCATACCCATTTCAGGTAACGTTACCTTTATTTTCACGTCGAACTTGAGATACCCAATTTTTGGCACTGTTCATGCACACGTAATTTCTTATGTTTTTGGGAATTTCAAGCTTGTAGAAAGCTTGGTGAGGTCCCTAGGAGGCTCGGGGTGGTTCGTTTGAAGGTTTTGGACGTCGGGATCGCGAGTTTCAAGGTTGGCCGGAGTTGGGGGTATTTTCCAAGCGAGATTTCGTGGATTTTAGCACTTGAAAGTGGTATGAACTTGTTCCTCTCGTTGTAAGCTTCATTTTGGTACCAATTTTTGAAATTTGGTTGAAAAACGAAGAAGATAGGACGATTTGAAATTTTCCCGATTTTCCGGCGCTGGCGACGGCGCCGGAGCCTCGCCGGAAAAGACGACGGAATATTCCGTCAATTTGGACGGAATATTCCTAACGCCGTTGACGGAAACCATTAAAGATAACGGAATATTCCTAACGCCGTCAGCGTGCCAGGCAAGTGCCTGCTCGTGGCCGGCGCGTGTGGCCATGCCTTGGTCGGCGCGTGGGGGCGCGTGCGGCGGTGAAAATTTTTTCTAAAAATTTGGGGATGTTCCTGAGGTTGAGTAGATCACGTTGGTGTATTCATACACCCCATTTGAGAAATGTATGAGAAGTTATTTCATAAGGTTTGTTATGTGCTTTAAAAATTAACGTTTTTATAGTTATTTCGCATATAGGTGAGACGTATCCCGAGGACGAGCGTGGTCACTCGAGGCAAGGGGGTTACGACCCTTCTACGTACCAGTGAGTGGGCTTTTGGTTTTCCGTATATACCTATATACTTATACTTTTCCCAGAAATTGATTTGAAGCGTTTATTTATTTATATGCTATGCATTATATTGCCGTTTGTTTTACATCATTGGTTGTATATATATATATATATATACATGTATGTGGGTGCTGTGGACGCACAGGTAGGTGCTAGGTGAGTATGATTTATGTTTACGTTTAGTAGTGATTTGAGATGCCTAGAGAGCTCATAACCTGCACCCCCGGTGTTAGTGCTCCCGCCCAGAGTTGGGCACAGTCCTTCACGTGATGTTCACCTCCCGCACCACACGCTCATCTTGGATCCAAGTTCGATGCACAGGCTTGTCGTACAGACCACTTTAGGTGGTTCCAACTCGTAGGTGACCCGCGATTATTCGCCTAGCCTTTACGTGATCGTAGCACTTGAGCGTACTTAGATTACACCCAGGCTTGTCGTACAGACCACTTTAGGTGGTTTCGACTCGTGTGCAGGTATAGTTAGTGAGATTGAGATTTGAGTTCTAGCTTCAGCCGTACAGGTCACATTAGTTGACTCCGGCTGACAGATTTCAGGGTTTTTGATATGACATTACTTGAGCCCTTGCATTTTACTTTGATGTTTTGGCATAGCATATTCCTGAACATGACATATATATATATATATATATATTCTATTTTCTGGGAAGTATACAGGTTTTACGGCCAGGGGTTAGAACTTATTTATTAAATTGGTTTTCAAAAAGCTTTGTTTTTGCCCACTCACGCTTTTGTTTTGCGCCCCTCCAGGTTCTAGTTGGCTAGCACATTTGGTGGCTTCCCTGAGGATTTTCCCGGCATATCTGACAGACCACCACCAGTGTAGGACCACCTTCGGGTGTGCTTTTGTTGTGTCGTTTCCTTTTGGACTGCATTAGGCTTCATGCTCTGAACTTAGGGTCACACTTACGCTTGCACTTGTTTGTTGTTACTTTGTATAAAGCTAGTTTTTATTTATTCGTACTATTTATTATTATTTTATTTGCTTCCGCACTGTGCACATGGCTTCGTCACTTCCACGTGACGTCCAGCATGCCCTGATCTCGATCGGGGTGTGTCAATTTAACTTACTAAAATAAATATTTTAATAAAAAATAAAATCTTAAATCATCATAATAAGAGATGCATAAAAATGGGAGGAAAAAAGGGAATGCTAACTTGAATAGACTTTTAATGAAATAAAATTAAAGTACTAAAATTGTAGGGAAAATGTTTAATCAAATTTGCAAAAGGAAGAGGTGTTTAGTCTATGCCATTTAAAAACGAGGCGTTTATATCAAACGTCCCAAAAATATATATATAAAACATTTCTTTTGTAATTTTTTTTTTGAGTTCTTTAAAAATCGGTTCAAAAAATGAGAGGTTTTTTTTTGTTTTTTTTATGTTTTTCTTCTGGAAGAACCAAAAGGTAGTTTAGCTTCCATTTCAAAAATTGTTAAAAAAAAAAAAAAACAAAAATCGTTTTTTTGACCTTGCTTTTTCATTGGATCGTTATAAGGGGCTCATAGCTAAGATCTGTGCTAAGGTTTTAGTAGAAAAGCAAATAGGATCTTGATATGAATGCCGTCTATTAACCAATTTTTTGGAAATTATTTTTTTGATAATTGAACGATGTTATAGGTATATATAACATGCATATCTCTATTCCAATCTTTTAAGTCCTCATACCATTTCGGAAATTGAAATTAAAAATTTAACCTTCCCCCTCCAAACTCATTTTTTTCTAGCCTCTAGCCCATCATATGATATTTATCTGAATAAAACCCAATGATTAGGATCCAACTAAGCAACTTACTAAATTAACTTTGTGTGTCCGTATTTATATTTTTTGGATCCCTAATATACCCCATCTACGCCAGTATGGAAAGTTCTTGTAATTTTGTTTTAATTGATCATGTGTGTGACATCCCACATCGCCCAGGGGAGTGATCCTTATATGTATATTCTCATCTCTACCTAGCACGAGGCCTTTTGGGAGCTCACTGGCTTCGGGTTCCATGAGAACTCCGAAGTTAAGCGAGTAGTGCACGAGAGCACTCCCATGATGGGTGACCCACTGGGAAGTTCTCGTGTGAGTTCCCAGAAACAAAATCATGAGGGTGTGCTGGGGGCCCAAAGTAGACAATATTGTGCTACGGTGCGCCCTCCATGAGAACTCCGAAGTTAAGCGAGTAGTGCGTGAGAGCACTCCCATGATGGGTGCCACTGGGAAGTTCTCGTGTGAGTTCCCAGAAACAAAACCGTGAGGGTGTGCTGGGGGCCCAAAGCAGACAATATTGTGCTACGGTGCGCCCGGGCCAGTGAGCTCCCAAAAGGCCTCGTACTAGGTAGAGATGAGAATATACGTATAAGGATCACTCCCCTGGACGATGTGGGATGTCACAACGTGCATTGAATTTGGCAAGATCTTGTAGCCATGAAATATGGTTCTAGATGGAGGAATTAATTTGGAAATTTTTTTAATTTCGACAATAAATGTCAATTTGTATATACCTAATTTAGTGTTTATTTTCAACAATATCTATTGTTTAATTTTATGAAAATAATTTACCTACTATGAAAATTAATTTAATGAAAACAATATCTATTGTTTAATTTTATACCTACAGTATAATTACATGAAAATAGTTTACCAACTATGAAAATTAATTTTTTGAAAACAATATCTATTGTTTAATTTTATTAAAATAATTTACCTACCGTATAATTACACGAAAAAATTTACGTACTATGAAAATTAATTTTTTGAAAACAATATCTATTGTTTAATTTTATGAAAATAATTTACCTACTATATAATTACATGAAAATTAATGTGCCTACTTTTTGAACTTGTAACAAAATTAATTTACCTACTTCTTTTTATGGTATTAGTATACATAAATGTAGAATATATGTCCATATATATTTGATCTAATTAGGTTTTGGATTGGAGTTGTTCACACAAAATTAAAAATATATTAAACAAAATAAATGTCTAAAAGAAACGTATAAGAGATTTGGTGGCATGATTTTGTAAATAAACACAAATTTACGTACATCTTTTATCCAACATGACATTATATTTAAAATTTGAGTTTTATTCAGAAGTTATAATATATGTGGGTTGTTGTTTAGAATTTGCAATGATTTAAATCTAAGGAGCCCAAATTGAAATAATAGTATACGGACGATATTTTTAGCTATTACCAATGAAAGTAATATAATATATCTTCTAAGAACTGATTGGGTTACTAACAAAGAACTTCACACACACACACACACACACAAAGAACTGATTGGGTTACTAACAAAGAACTTCTCACACACACACACACACACTCTCTCTCACACACACACACACACACAGGCAGAGAGCACATACTTTGTGTGTGTGAACAATTTCTCTTAATAAGTGCATACTTTTTTTAATATTACATAATTATTGTTTTGTCCTCCTTATGTAAATATTTTGTATCAAAAGTGAGGGTAAAATTGAAAAAATAAGTATAAAAAAGAGGGTAAAATAGAAAAAATAGGGATATGGTTGTCATTTTGTCAAAAGGTACAAAATTACTATTTTGCCCTCCTTTTTATCAATAGTGTGTATTAAAAATGAGGGTAAAATAAGAAAAGAAAAAAGTGGCAAAAAGTTGACAATGGGGGTCCTCTTAATAATAGTATGTATGTATGTATGTATGTATGTGTATATATATATATATATATATAAAGATATGTGTGTGTGTGTGTGTGTGTGTGTGAATGTTAAACAGAAGGTGCAGCATAAATAAGAACTTACATTTCCCAGTAATTAAGTATTTCTCTTACAAAAAGGTCAGAAGGATATATGAACTTCACCTTGACGGTCTTCGTGTGTATAATAAGAACTTTTGCGAGCATATACTGCGAAGAACCTCAAGTATTTTGCCAAGCTCATTTTTCCGAGGCTCTAAACAAATCTCAACTTTTTCCAAACTCTCAAATTTTCCCAGATTTTGGCTACTTAATGGGCCGTCCCATTTCAGATTTTTAAGATTTGGAGCAAAAATCTTCAACGATGTGCTACTTTTCATGCTTGTTGGTACAAACCAAACCATTCCATAGCATATATATATTTTCAAGTTTCTCACAGGATATACTGAGATGGACGCCACCATGATTGATAAAAGAAAAGGATTCCGAAGACGAACTTTCGATGGAGATATCTTGTATGTCTTTGATAGATCTAAGATGTAACTCCTTGAGGCATTTGCAACAGCATGAGATCCATTTGAAAAGACTCTCATCTACTATTTTAACATAACACAACGATAGGTAACGGAGATTACTAGAAAAGGATAGAGATGGCCCTTCAACCACGTCTGAATTGATTATACCCAAGGAGACGGATAGAGAGCTAATGCAAGATGAAAGATGGCAACGAAAACTTACTAATAACACAGTGATCGAAATCGAGATCAAGATCTTCAACATTACACGATCCACTTGAGTAATAGTCGAGAATAATCATCACAATATTTCTTCTCGTTTTTTCTTGTAGAGAAACTCAAGTGGATGCGGATTCATTGCATGTTATGTCCACGAAAATGCAAGTATCTATCAAAAGAACTCATCAGGCTCGCTAGATGCGATTTGGTTTGTTCTTCGTTGTGATCTGTACAAAAATCCAATATCGGAACTGATAGATGAAATTGTCTGCATCTTTTGGACAGAGCACCGACCTGAATGAGGTATTTGAAATCAACGAAGGAAAGAATATGATGAGCAACTTCCTCTGGAAGATCACTAAATCTGTCTATTCCACCCTCAGAAGAAGTTCCTTCACAGTGACAACCTGCCGGGAACTGATGCTTCTTAAATTTCAGGTTGACGGGCCATGGGTCCACTTCAACAACACCAATACTGTCCCCACTTGGCCACCTGCTCAATTCGTCAAGTGTGGGGTTTTAATATAAAAGGCCTCGGTTTTATTAGAGTGGGTTAATTATATTTAAAGGGCTTGTTCTCAAGCTCTGTGGGCGATATGGGACAGAGGAATTCTAACACTCCCCTAGACGTGAGACCCTATTTTATGGGTCACACGTGGAGTTCCACATATCGGCAAGCACATGGAGCCAAGCCGGGGCTCACCCCTTCGCGCTGGGCCAATGCACGTGGCAGCTTTTAGCCCACGTGGAGCACGGACCCGTCCCTAGCTCTGACACCATCTTAAATTTCACGTAGACGGGCCATGAGCCCACTCCAACAACACCGATACTGTCCCCACTTAATCACCTGCTCAATCTGTCATGTGTGCGATTTTAATACAAAAAGTCTCGATTTTAGTTAGAGTGAGGTAATTCTATTTAAAAGGTTTGTTCTCAAGCTTTGTGGCTGACTGATAATGCACCCCATGATAGTGTTTGTTGAAAGTGGACGTCGGATCTTCTAAAAAAAAATCCTTTCCTGCAACCAACTATTGCAACAATATATCAAAACTATACCCTCAAGAAACTTTTGCAGCTAAACAGGATGCACTTTCCAGGCACTACCACAATCAACTAAATTTTAGAAAACCCCAAGCGAAAACAACAAGCCCACCAGTTTTTCCGAAAAGCAAAGTGTACAAATATACAGAAATCCAAATTGAAATCAGAGTTTTTGAAATATAAAATCGCATATTCTGCAAACAAATCACTTACAGATGGTGGCTGAATCAATTCTTCTTCGGCAATGAAGTCTCATGGGAAGAGTATGTAGATTAGAGTAATTCGAAATTTTGGTTTTGAAAAGTCTATCAATTTTAGAGATATTGATTTCTCTCTGTTTGCCTTCATTTATACTAAAGAGAGAGAAAAACTTGTTGTCCATGTAATACAAAAATAGAAAATAATCACCATCGTAAAGAGTAAACCAAATCTACTAAGGATTTACAATCACACTAATACTAGGATTTATGTTACAACATTCCTCTTGAGTTTAATGATTTTCAGTTGTCTCATCTCCTTTCTTAATTTGGTTGATGCATGCTGCTTTATCTTCATAAATGGTTTTAGCGGCTGAATCACTTCTTCTTCGGCAATGGATTCGTTAATGAGCAGTGCCTGCCCTTTTTCTAGATGCGAAAAGACGTAATTAACTCTCTAAGCATTTGTATGTGATCTGCAAAGCAAGAACATCAAATTACTATGCCGCCACCACCGACAATCGTTAGCGTACCAAACCACTCTGAAAATTTTCTCGAAAATTTGTGAAGATGCCCTTGAGAATAGACTCGAGAATCTAAGGGTATATTCAGTTTAACTAAGAACATCAAATTACTATGTTTCTTGTTTCCCTTTGTCCTTGCTTGCAATCTAAGTTATCATCTTAAGATACTTTCCTAGTCTAATATTGGTCAATTCCCCTTTTCTATTTGTAATTACGATCTTAATTATGTTTCCCGTTCAATTATAATCTTCCTGTTTCGTTGATTTCTGTTTACTATTTAAAGGGTGTATTGGTTAAAGCTTTCAGTTATATTCTCAACGATTTCAACACTCCGAGAAACAAAGAAACTTTCTTGCGTTCTCTCTCCCTCTCCCCTTCACGCAATCAAAGAAAGATGAGTAAGAAGCAACAAGTCATGGAGATCCCTCCACGTTGTGTCCTCCTAGCCAATATCTGTTCTACAGGCTGTATCAAGCAGATAAACAAATTATTTGAGAAAATCGACCGCAAGCATGCTACCCGTACCACCATTGATCCACAACTAGATAAAGGAAACGCAGTTGTGATCGTGACGGGCAACATCGATACGGCCATACTCTTCAAGAAGCTTAAAACGATTAACAAAATTCCAAAGCTTATAGAAGCAGTTCACGAGGACAAAGATTGGAGTTCAAACTCTACCGACGTCAAACCACCTAATCCCAGTAACAACAACAATGATAACAAAGACGTAGCGCCTGTGATTGAGAAAAAGCCGAAGAAGAATGAAGGCAGTGAAAAAAAGGAAGAGAAGAATAAAGGCAAAGAAATTGAAGAGAGAAAAAACAAGGTCCAAGAGGAGCAACGGGCACCTGTGGGCACCATGCATAATCATCTGCCGGGTCCGGTGGGTGGTGAGACGACATATGGTTCAGAAGAGGCAAAGATGCATGGTAGATTTGGCTACCCTCCTCCCCGACAACACTACAGTTCTATCTTTGACGAAGAGAACCCTAATGGTTGCAGCATGATGTGAAATTTTTGAAATTTCAATTTATGTTTGGTCTTCAAGGGTGAAACTAGAATTTAATGATGTTTTTTCTTTTGATATTCTAGGAGTTTTGCATTTTTAAATAAATATTTTCGATCTTGCTATTCCCAAGATTTCAAACTTTGTGGTTCCATCCTGAAAGTTATTTGCACATGATTCTTTAGCAAACTTAATTGGGGAAATAACTCTTCTTTCTTTCTAAGTTATAAATTATAACAAAAGAATTCAGCTTACGAAGACACTTCTTTGAGAATCCTAACTGCATATTATAGTACAATAGTACGACTAATTTGGAAAATTACAAAACCAAATGCGAATATTCGGTAGACTATCTCGAATACCACCTTAAGAGTGATTCAAATCGTACCTCAAAGTTGTTTTATATTTATATTTCTACTCTAGCATAATTGTACCTCGAACTTGTATTCATGTTGAGTTTGTAATTGTGATGTTATGGTATTTTTTAGCATGTCTGACCTTATTACATTTGGCATGCCTATTCTATGTACGTTCTTCATCATTCTTACTAAAAATTTTACTTCCAAAAAATTGACTCCAATAATGCCGTATCAATTTCAAAGCTTAGGAATCGCATAGAAAAAACGACAAAATAAATTAGATTAGTTCTCAGTTTATGTGTCATCCTTGCGGATGGGCCATTCTAATCTTCGCTGTATTGATATAATATTATCGAATGTTCTAATCTACGACGTTGGACTTGTGTATTTTCTTAGTCAGTTAAGCAGAGTTTGGTTCATTCTTTTTATTGTCAAGCCGAGCCCAACTCTCTCACATTGACTCACTCACTCGCGTTCTTTAGTACATCTGACCTAATAAAAAAATCAAAACGTTAAAAAAAAAAAAAAAAAAAAAAAAGCCACACACACACACACACGCACAAAAACATCTTCATCTCACAAAGTTTGAGCTTTCAAAAAACTACTTAAATCTTAATTAGCCCAAGACTCACAACTGAAGCGTTATGATGTATCTCTCTTATCACGCAACTCAATCACTTGATAAGAGTGACATACTCGTTATTCTACAAGATCGGTAATATGACAGATTTTCTCCTCTTACAAGGCTATACAATGGTCAATGGAACTGTACTCCAAGCAGACGGTGGTTTCGGCTTGAGAACGGTAGAAATTATGGAAGAGAGTAATCTAGTAATACAGCTACAAAATTGGTGACCTAGATTTCCAACATTTCCAGGCAGACCAAGCAAAAACGAAACACCCACAAAAATAATACATTATAGTTTTACAAACCAATTCACTCCAGACACAAAATGTAATCCATACTGTACAATGCTCCCTCCAAATGTACTTTCTGGCACCCGCACTTCAACTGCAGCAGTCTATTTCAATCCTGTGTAATCGGATGAAGATATGCGAATATTAAAGGCAGCTTTTAGTTCATTTGAATAGAAAGTAAAAGACAGAGATGTGGCGAATAAATGACAGACTCAAAAAATAATCCGAAAGATCACACGTGACATTATTCTCAAATCATCAGATGAGTTTACTCACTAGACCAGTTAGTTGTAGCTTACCTGATTTGTTCATGCTGCCAATTTCAGGTCGACTGTTCCTGATGCATTGCCCTCTCCTGTAAGAACTTGGTCTCGATCCTGGAAAAGAAAATCATTCGCTGGTTAAATTAAAAAGCAAATGAGGTAGGGGTAAAGTTAGTAAATCCTGAAAATTACCTCCATTCCCCATTTGATGTAATCTGGGGACTCACAGGCCTTATATTCATCAACCAAACTCTCAAGTATTTCTCTTGATTCGTCAAACTCCGAAAGATCATTGTCCTGTCCACGTTTCATGTCATGGTTATGAGACCCACATATTACAGACATTCCATAAAGTTGGAACTCCATAAAAGGTTTTTCATCTATCACCATTGATGCCAACGAACAAAAAGGAAAGAATGAAAGAAAAAGCACGCTTCTTCACAAATTAGCTGACTACATGGAGTATGCATATGACAATATTGCTGAAGCAGGTCAATATGCAAACCACATCTGGAAGTAAAACTGACGGTTGTAGGGCTGGCAACTTACAGCAAACATTGGAAACTTCCGATAGTTGTCAAGAAAGGCTTGCTTCTTCCGTAACAAAGAGTACTGGCTCAGACACTTACTGAAGAGGTGGCGAATACTAGTATGGCTTGCCAGCATAAGACCACTGACCTAAAAAGAAGAAACATAAACAGATCCATTATAAAAAATAGGTCATTACTTTTAATAAAAACATATGAGTCCAAATCCAAAATTGTCGATCAGATAATATAAAAATGGGACAATAGAGAGAAGCTATGATAAGAATTAGATCCCCACCCTATGAGCAGTCTGCACATATGGAGATTTTCTAGACAAAGCAACCTACACAGAAAAGAAGGAAGTGAAAGATTAGATATCCAGACAGTTTTAAAGTAACTAGATTCATCTCATTTAATTTATTTTACTTCATAGAAACACCTGAATGCTTGCGGGGCCCCATTCAATAAAGTTAACAAGCTTTCTTTCACGTATCCTCTGCAAGCTTTCATGAACCTGATTGCAGAGAAATAGGCGCAAATAAACCACTTTAAAAGCAGAAGAAAATATTAGAGGAGGAACCGAGGTGCTTAACATCCAATGGTCAGAAAGAATTCATTTCCAAAAAACTTCAAGACAATACTAAAAGTTAAGAAAATAGGGCCAAGACTAGCAGTTATATAGGATAATCATTTTACATCAATTCCATTCAACTTTCTGAATGTAAAATATGATTATTGAATAAGTATTGCTTATTTTCATCAATATAAAACTGTAAGATTGCCTTGCACATCGCACTATTAATATGGTTATCAAACAACCTGAGTAGGTTCCATTTCTCCTTGGATGATGTTTAAAATTGAAATGTATTTTGCTTGACTAGCTTCTTTTGTTCGAGCATACGAGGAAACCATGATGTTTTTCGTCTGCAAAGAAAGACCAACGTCAGAGAATTGCTGATTCTGCTTTTTTAAAATAAAAAAAAGGTCAGACTTTAACCTGCAGAAGTCTTCTCATAACATCAAGTACAGTGGTTTTGCGAATCACATTAGCCTGCCAAGAGGAGATATACATGCATTAGAAAGCTAAATTGCTAGTTTAGAAGCATAAAACAAACTAAAAATAAAGATTTAAAGTTTGTGACATGAGATGCCAGATCATCTCCCACATTTCTCTCTATCAATTCCCCCTCTATTTAGACACTTGCTCAAGCATGTGCCCTCACACACACAAGTGCTAGGATGAATCCATAAATACAAACAGAGACATATATATATTTATAAACTAGTTGCGTCATCGATTACCTGGCACTCAACTGTGAGCGGTGTATATCCTGTCATTAGAAAATGACATCTTGGTGTTGGAATTAAAGACGCAAGCAGACCAACCAAGTCATTGTTCATGTACCCTGGATACCTCAGAGTAGTTGTACTGGCAGACATTACAGTAGAAACCAAAGAATTTGTTTGGGCAAAGGTGGGATTTGTTAGATGAAGGCGCTCAACAGCAATTCTGTTCAATGCAGTGTTGTCAAGGACCACAACACAGTCTGCATTAAGCGTCAGTCGCTTAAGCGTCAAAAGTGAGTTATACGGCTGGACCACGACATCACTTGTTTCCATCTGGTTAGGAAAGACACTGTATGTCTGCACCAGTTTTTTGCTGTATCTATCATTCAATGTCTCCAACAGATAGGAACCCATACCTGCATCGTATATTTTGAGTGGATTAAAGAATTTTCCCAAGCAATAAAGCACTTAAGCAGTCGTGAACAAGAAAGTGTAGCGTTATACTGCGAAGCATGGCACAGTCATTGAAGCAAGATTTTGCCCCAATGGACTTGGACATACTGAGGGTAGCAACTAATTAGATTAATGATTCATCACATTCCTACTAAGTGAAGGTGGTGTTACGTAGCCCCTAGCCTAAATTTTATGACGTTTGAAATAGGCAGGACAATCAAATGTTAAAATTAATACAAATGACCCAGGATTGTTCTAAGTAGGAAGTAATTTGGGAAAACATGTTAAATAAACCATGAAAGGAAAATAAAAACGTTGGGTACGGTTTTAAAAAATGCAAAGAAACCTGAGCCTGTTCCTCCAGCAATTGAATGGCACAGAACAAATCCTTCAAGACTATCACTCCCATCTGCTTCTCTATCAATCATGTCCATTATAGCCTCTTCAACACCCTTTCCCTGATCAGCATTTACAACTATTTCAGTGCATTTATATGGAAGTGAAGCATAAAGTTTTATTACTACAAAATTACTATTAGAGATACTCGAAAGTAACTGCAGAGATTGTAAGTAAACACCTGAGTCTGACTGCAGACAAACCTGATCATATCCACTGGCCCAATTATTTCCTGCACCGCCACCATGTTCTGAAACAAAGATGTTTTCATGATTGTATAAATTCCTGTATTCACTGTTTTGAATCCCATTAATCACTCTGGGCTCCAGATCAATCAACAAAGCTCGTGGAATGTACTGCTGATCATCAGCTTGGTAGAAAAACACATCCTTCCGGTCACCTCCCTGCGGCATTTCAATTTCAAAATATAATTACAGATATCAATGTCAAAGGCAGGACCGAAGGGTATCTTCTGACCAGCAGTTGATAAAGTTTCTACAGTGCCTACTGCCTAATGACCCTTACCATCACAATTCACATAGCCAATGCATAATTCCTCATGGCTATCCAAATTGTCATGTCTAATAGTCCAAAATTAACGTCCATCAATTTCCCATCGTTTCTTAATCAACATTTAGGTGGTAAAAAGGCATGTGTGGGAGGTAAAAATGGGTGTGTGTATAGCAACCCCCAATATTTATCGTAGTGATCGAAATCAATACGACTTAGTCAGGACATGTACCCTTACCATATAATCTCAATTAGACTCAAATTCTCATAGTAATTCTTCATCTGGAAACAAATTTACTCCCTAATTGAGCTTCAATGTCATAAACAATTAGAAATTTGATTTTTTTTTCCACCAATATTTTCTTAGCAATTCCTGGAGAGCTTGCACACATTCAAAACCATAGAATATAGGCGAAATTAAATTCATTAATTTCATCACTGATAACGGACCAAAATCACACTTATACTGAAATTTGGCTTCGTTTCCTCAACTTCAAAATTCCATTTCTTTCTTTCCAAGACCAGCATTTTCTCGGAAAGCAAACATGTAGGAAAGACGCAGAGAGGAAAAGAGAGTAAGAGAGTGGGAGTGGGAGTGGGACCTGAGTGGCAAAGTCCTCGAGAATGCCTTCCTTGCTGATGCCGTGCTCGAGGCAGAGCTGCTTCCAGAACTCCATTCCGATCTGGTTACCGCATTGTCCCACCTGCAACGTGATGATCTCTCGCGGCATTTTCCCTCACTTTCTCGGGAAGACTAGGGTTTCTCAGGAGAGTGTTATCAACTGTTCGCTACTTCACGGTCGCGCCTTTCGTTGGCAATTCATTTTCAATTTAATTTTGTTCCAGTGGCCATTTTTTTGGTCAACTGAAATTCCTAAAATAACCTGTTTTTATTTTCTTTAAATTTTTTTTTCGTAGGAGTACATTGAATTTTTAAAATAATGCTGATATCCCCACTCCTTTATCTTATTTTCCCACTTATATTTTAATAAAAATTTTATTTACAAGTTTACCTCTTAACAAAATGACGAATAAGGACAAGAAGTTGTTCAAAGTGCAATATTTGATTTTTACTGTTCTTACTTTGCTCTCTCAGCTCCGTTTCATCCTCTTTCCCTCACAATATTATCCTCTTTCCCTCACAATATTATCCTCCTTTTTTTTCCCCATCTGATTTTTTTTTTCTTTCTAATTGTTTTCCCCATCTGGGTTGTTTTGTGAAAGCCAAATGAAGTTACTTATGTTAGTGTGCTTTCTTCCTGTGCTAATTTGGATGGGTTGGGATCTATTTATTGGAGAAAGCAAATCCATAGGCATGTTATTTGGAATGAGATTGAATTGAATGCACTTTTTGGGACTGAGTTGGTGGATCTTTACAGGAAGACTGGTTGTTTGGATAGCGCTGGATACGTGTTCCAGCAAATGGTAGTTAAAAAAATGTGTACTTGGAATGCAATGATTTCTGCACTTTCTTTGAGAATGAGGCTTTGGACTTGTTTGAAAAAATGAAGATCGAGAGGTTGCCGTCGAATTGCATTGTGTTGTAAGGGGTTGGGTGGTAGTTGGGTTGAGTGCTTTTTTTAGTTTATTTCTTTCAATTTCTGTAAAATAGTAGAATATGTAAAGGACATTTTAGGAATATAGGTGGGTGGAGAAAGAGTGTTTTAATTTTTTTAACTTTTTTGAGGGCTGGTAATATAAGGTGGGGTGGGCAAATAGGGTTATGGGATGGGTCTAGTAGCTTTTTTTTAAAATGACTGAAGGCGATTTTGATAAAAGTGTTTTTGGGTTTGAAAAACACTTGAAATGCATTTTGGAGAAACACTAGTTACAGAGCTCGTTTAGAAGTTCTTTTAAAATGGCCAAAAACATTTTTTGTGAAAATATTTTTGGAATTAATCCCTAATAAAATGCAAGTAAATCTTGAAAAGTACAAATACAGTGAATCTTGCAAGAAGCACTTTAAGTGCTTTTAGAATCCAAAAACATTTTTGCTAAAAACACTTTCAGTCATTTTAAAAAGACTTCCAAACATATGCTTCTTGCAAAAAGTACTTCAAGTGTTTTTTCCAATATTCACTTGCATTTTTACTAAATATTGATTCCACAAGCACTTTCAAAAACGTTTTGAGTCATTTTAAAAGTATTTTCAAATACACTCATAGTACCAACTTTGTTATTTACACGTGAATATGAATATTAATAGAATAAAGCCAAGTGGTGCTAAAAGATTTCCATTACTCAAAATCATATTACTTAGTGCTATGATCTAGTGATATTAATTTTTTTTTTTTTCACTTATAAGTGAGAGGTCTGAAATTCAACTTTAGTGAATGATGAGTTTCGATAACAATAGGAAAATAATCAAAATCGATTGAGCTATGGCATGCCCTACCTTTATTGAAGAAATAGTGCAAATGATAGTACAAATAGTTGTTAAGTATAGGATTACTCCTGTAATATTGTTTCTGATGGTCCTTTCAAATCCGCCTCTGAACAAGAGCGACAACTAGGCTTTACTCTTCAATAATTCAAAGCAACAAAATTGGTTAGGCTTATAGTTAGAAGTAACAACATTTATTTTATTTTAGGGTTAAGAACAAAAGCCACTTGGTACTATAATTTAGTGATATTTCACCTTACTTGTAAATGAGAGGCCTTAGGTTTGATTTTTGCCAAAGGGAAATTTGAACCAAATTATTATGGCTAGCCCATTTTGAGGCTCAACCCACTCCTCCACCCTTTAGTATAAGTGTGACAACCCGTCCCGAATTATAATATATTTTGTCCTTAATAGCGTGGAAATGACTTTTATGCCCTTGAACGTTGAGTGTGTTGTAAGAAAGAGCTTAGGATTTGGACCAATTCATTTTTCTTCCTAAGTAGTTGGACCCAATTAGAACTTAAGATTTTTTTTGTTTATTTTGTTTGGTTGGCCAACCCTGGACCACACACACCCATTGACCTCTCTCTCTCTCTCTCCCTCTCGAATTTTCTTCCATCACTCTCTCAAACCACTTCATCACTCATAGATCGAGGTTGTGGATCTTATCTCGTGCTTCTTTCAAGCTCAGGAGTCGAACTATAGCTTTGGTTAGACATGAGGACTTTGGAAACTTGAGAACCAAGGAGCTCCGACGAGGTGCGCTATTACTCCGTCATGATCGCGGATGTTTCGTTGAGTTTTAGGGTCCTAGGGAGTCTTAAAACTTCTTCGCGAAGCTCCTAGAAGAATTTTGGACGTCGGGACCCTCGAATTTGTCGAGTTGCAGGGCTGGCTGGACTATCAAGATTTTTCCGGCTAAATTTCGTTAGTTTTAGGACCTAAAAGTGGTAAGGATATGTTCTTTTTGTCCTGAGCTTCACATTGGTACCAATTTATGAATTTTGGTTGAGAATTGAGTAAGTTATTGAAGTTTGAAGTTTTTCCAGAAATCGGCAAGTGTAGCGGCTACTAGCGCTGGAATCTGATGAACCATCGGAGACGAAGGAGAATATTCCGTCAACTTTGACGGAATATGCTAAAGGTGTAAGGTAACACCGTTAGTTTTTAGACGGAATATGCTGTTATTTAACGGAATATTCCTTAACTTAGGGCGCGTGGGAACTTAGAAATTTTTTCTAAAAATATGGGGATGTTCGTAGGGTTGAGTAGGCCACGATGGTATATTCAAATGCCCCAATTGAGCAATGTATAGGAAGTTATTACCTAGTTTTGTATATGTGCTTAAAAATAATGTTAAAATAGTTGTTTCGCATATAGGTAAGACTTTTCCAGAGGACGAGCGCAGTCAAGCAAGACTCGGGGGCTACGACCCTTCCACATATCGGTGAGTGGGCTTTTGGTTTTCAGTACATGTATGTATGTATGTATGTATGTATGTATGTATGTATGTATGTATGTATGTATGTATGTATGTATGCTTGGTAATTTTCCTAGAAAATGTGTTTAAATGGACTTGTGTTTTAAAATGCCATGCCAAATGTTTTATATTTAGAATATGCATTTAGTAGTTGCACATATTTATGTTTGACGCTGCAGACGCTCTGGTAAGTTCCAGGTGAGTTTATAGATTGTGGATGTGAGTTGCATGATTATGCTGAGATGTATCTATAGCTCATAACCTACACCCCGGTGTTAGTGCTCCTGTCCGTGGTCAGGGCACAGTCATTCATGTGATGTTCACCCCCCCACCATATGCTTACCTTGGATCCAAGTTAGGTGCACAGTCCTGTTGTACAGACCACTATAGGTGGTTCTGACTCGTAGGTGACCCGCAATCATTTGTACAGTCTTCACGTGATCGTAGCACTTGAACGTATTTATTTACACCCAATCATGTCCTACAGACCACTTTAGGAGGTTTCAACTCGTGTGCAGGCATACTTGTTAAGCTACTGGTTGAGCCGTACAAGTCACATTAGGTGACTCTAACTGGATGGATGAGCTATAGATTCAGCCATACAGGAAATGTTAGGTGACTTCGGCTGATATGTTACTTGTCGTTGACTTACTTCACGTGGTTTACCTAATTCGTTATGCTGAGATTTTTGGCATGGTATACCTGTGGATTTTGCTATTTTGAACATGGTTGTGATATAGATATGTATTCTAATTTCTGGGAAATTATATAGGTTTTACAGCAAAGGGTTACTACATTTGATAATTGAAATGGTTTTGAAAAGCTTTGTTTTTGCCCACACACATTTTCTGTTTTGCGCCCCTCCAGGTTTTAGGTAGGAATGCTTGTTGGTGGCTTAGGAGGAATTGACGACGGTTCTGAAAGATTATCACTAATGTAGGACCACCTCTGGTATTGTATAATTAGTACTTGTCCTGCTGGACTGCACTTAGGCTACCTATGCTTTGATTATGGTGTATCACACTTAAATATCGAGTTTAGCACTTGATGCGAAAATAGTTAAGCACACAAATTAACCCTCTTGTTGTCAAATTGTAATAAGGATGCAAGTAGGGATCGTTCTGGACCGGGGATTAGGAGGGCTTGCTAAAACCTCTAAACTGACTCAAAAACATAAAAACAAAGTTGAAAACGTTCACAAAGACTCAAAGGACTCAAAACAAGTTCAAAAGACTCAAAACTGCCTAAAAACACTAACTAGGCAGTTTATGACTCTAAACACAATTTTGGACGAATTTAAAATTATAGGTTGATTCAAAACACTTTAAAACACAAACTAAACAGATTCTAAACACTATAAAACAAGAAAGTAAAGGGGGGTTTTGATTTGACGAAAATTGAAATAACAAAACAAGTTATAAAACTAGGCAGATTGTAAAACGAATTTTTGGAAACAAGATGATGGATGGATTAGTTAGAGGTCCATTCTCCACACATGACACATTTGTATATGAATCGATTTTCCAATTGCTTTTCATTAACTATGATGCTCAACACCCCAAGTTAACCGTGATGCACTAATTAACCCTCAGATTTTCCTTATGTCATTGAATTGGATGATGCATGCGACAATTCAAATTATTCTCCAACGGTCCTCAATATGAATGCATAAAAGAGATACAGTGAGAGATCATTATGCTCTATGAAAATCATAAGTGTTGACGAGGCAATTGTAACTATGAATGCATGATACTCTTGCCAAGAATTCAATTAACGCGGTTGTGACTAGCAACCTTCATTACTCATGTTTATAAACTTGTGACGATTAGGTGAAACTCGTTTATAAACTAGCATCGAGTTCATGCATGAAAACTAGGTATGCATCCTTAATCAACATACAAGAACAAGTTTTGAATAAAACAGATAATTGAATTGCAATCACAACTTAACAAATCACAATTGGAAGAAATCAATTCATATCTCAAACATGTTCATGGCTTCAAACTTTCCCCTAACTAATTAGGGGTTTAGCCACTCATGATTACAGCAAACTCAGAAAGTAATAACAAAGTAAACATTGAAAACAAGAACGAAGTACACCTAAGAACGCTCCAATCTGCAAGCATGAAACGTTCAAGGCCTCCTTCCTCTCCTAATTGCTGCGGCACAAGGGTCTAAGGATGTGTATGGATGAGTGGTGGTGCGGCAAGGGGTGTGGAAGGTTAGAAATTGTCAAGGGTTTAGAAGGAAGCTGCGGCAAGGTATAGAATTGTGTCCAAGGGATGTCGAATAGTGAATCCCCTCATAATCTGACCCTCAAACCCTTTATTAAGGCACGGCAAGGCTTGCATAGGAAATAAGTAAGTGTTTAATTCCCCAAATCAATTCTAAGAATCAGGAATTAAGTTAAATCCCTTTAGAATAGGTAATTGAAATTAGGAATTAAGGAAAAGGGCTAAGTCTTGCGGCAAAGGGAGGAAAAGAAGGGGAAAGTGCAATTAAACTTGCAGATTTTGAGTGAAAGGGAATGTACAGGTGTGGCTAAGACTTTTAAGAAAGGGATTGTGACATAATCTTGCAGATTTTGGGAGAGAAAAGGAATTAAACTCACGGCAAGAAAGGGAAAAAGAAATCAGGAATGTGCCTTTGACCAAGAATTAAAGGAAACAAGATTTGTGACTGATTTTGGGAAGAATGGGAAAGAATCTCACGGCAAGGAAAAGGGAAAGGATTTTAAGGCCAGAAATTTGGAGAGAAAAGGAAGGTAAGGTGCGGCACAATTTAGGACATGTCTAGGGCTTCTAGAACATGTGATTTAGGCAACCAACATTATTTGGAAACTTAAAAAATGGACACCTTCATAAATGGAAACCTGCACAATTGGAAACCTTCAAAAATAGAAACTCCCAATAATGGAAACTGGTTTCCAATTCTTGATTCCTCCTTCTTTTTTCGATTCTAGGCTCACTTGGTCTTCAATTTCGTCCAACACTTTGGCTCCAAGCATAAGCTATCCATCTTTAGCCCAAAAGTGCTCCAAAAGGCTCCAAAATGCACTTCTTTGCTCCTTTAGCCCTTAGAACCTGAAAACATACGAAAATGGCTTAAAAGACTTAAAGAACTAAGAAATAACAACGTAAATGCACAAGAACAAGCCAACTAAGTCGCCTAAATATGCTCTTATCAGCACTTATATTTGCTTAGTGTAAATTAGTTAGCTTGGTTCTTAGTTACTCGCATTTCTTTTTATCAATATCATTTCCGTACTGCGCACATGGCTACCTCACCCTCACGTGACGAGCAACACGCCTTGATTTTGGTCGGGGGTGTCAATAAGATAATATTGTATGTACTAAAAAAAGGTACGGAAAACTACCAAACCTTTTTGGGGGGATTCCAAATCAGTCTCAACCTTTTAGAGTATTCCAAATAACTATCTAACATTTTAAAAACTAGATATCTGTTTGGTCACTGGGGACTTTACCAACATTAAATGATGATGATACTAGAATTACACGATGAGGTGGACAAATACTAAAATTGGTTGGCTTTTTAGCCAAAATAATCCATGAGGTTGGCATAACTACGCACTTTAGCTCTTAACAATGAAAATCGATAGAAGTAGTCTCTGAGTTTGTCCATCGAAAATCATTTTGGACCTTCCATGAAAAGTCTGTTAATATCCTCGTTAACTAGAAGAGTTCGTTAGACAAAATACCCTTAAAAAAGGGTCACGTGGTTGTTCACGTGACAATTTAACATGGATATTGACAGATTTTTTCATGAAAATACTAAAATGATTTACAGTGGACAAACTCAATGACTACTTCTATCGATTTTCATTTCCAGGGACCAAATTGGCTTTCACTAATTGCTGTCTTAAGATCTAGTCCCTTAAATTGACCAATTTTAGCCAAGTTAAACTGTAAATTTGCTTAGCTAAAATGCACCGATTTGGAAATTCAAAGCTCCATAAATGACTTGAGAGTTAAAACACGCTTTAATATTTGTCCATATCATTGGTAAACGCTAGTGAACCTAACTGATTCCATTTATATAAGTAGTTATTTGTCGTTAAAAAAAAAAAGTTGTTATTTGAAATGTTTTAAAAGGTTAGACCAAGTGGCGAATTTGAACTATATTATTGCTAACCCATTGTGAGGCTAAACCCACCCCTTCCCGTTAGTTGTTGATAATATCGTTTGTTAAAAAAAAAAAAATGTTAGACCAATTTGAAACCAACCCTTATTTTATTTTATTTTATTTAAAAAGGAATTCGGTTAGAACGGTTAACAGACTTCCTAAATTGAGCAAAAGGCGACATCGAAGCTGGCGGGAACACTTGGAAGGACAACTGCGCACAAACAAAACTAGTGTCATCAACCAACACAATGTTGGTTAGTGTTCCCAAAATTCATCACTTTCTAACCAAATCCAATATTTTCCAGGAAAATCCCATTGTTTTCTTACTGCTTTGCTCTGCTCGATTCAAGTTTTCTCTCTGGGGTACTATTTTTAACCCCTTTTTTGAGTGGTTTTAACTATATTCCACGTGCTTTGTACGCTTTTAACTACAAGCCGGATTTGTCTGGAAGAATAATTCAAGTTGGGATGTACCCAGCTTTCAATTCGATTGGTTGCTGAGAAAACCTATATGGGTATGTTTGATTCTGCTGTTTCATCGAGACGATTTGGCAGAAACCCTCATCGTCTTCGACATCCTTATTCGCAGTTTTGTTCTTGAAGATGCCACATTTTTCGGGTTGCTTGCGCTGCAAGAAAATCCATTTGCATGCCAGGGGATTCACATTTTCCTTTTCATTATTGCTTCCCTGGTTAGTCACTCGGAACCTCATTGTCATTGTTTTCGTTCTCTTCTTTCTGTGTTAACAAATTTGGTTTCATTTCAAGATCTTCGCGGTCGAGTCCTGAAATGGAGCAATTCCGAAGGATTGGGGAGGATGTAGGCAGCTTAAAGGCTTTAATGGTGTTCCAAGACAACATCCAAATCAATCAGCGGCAGTGCTTTTTGCTGCTCGATATCTTCAGCTCAGCATATGAATCAATAGCGGAGGAGATGAGACATAATCTTCGGTTTGATGAGAAGCACATGAAATGGAGGGTTCTCGAGCAGCCTCTGAGGGAGCTCCACAGGATATTCAAAGATGCAGAAGCCTACATTCGACAATGCTTGGATACCAAGGATTGGTGGGCTAAGGCCATCACACTCTATCAGAATTCCGATTGCATCGAGTTTCACATCCACAACCTACTTGCCTGCATGCCGATCGTCATCGAAGCAATCGACATTGCTGGAGAAATATCGGGGTTGGATCAGGATGAAATACAGAGGAAGAAAACCATGTTCGCAGACAAGTACAAACAAGACTACAGAGATTGGAAACTTTTCAAGTGGAGATTTGGGAAGCAGTACTTGATTACTCAAGACTTTTGCAATAGGTTTGAATCAGCAGGAAATGAAGATAGATGGACCCTTCTGCATAAAATCAGCGGAAAGAAACTTTCGGGTTCAACAAAGTATGGGAAACGACTCATAGATCTTTTCAAAAGCGCAGACGGATCAGAGTCGCAGAATTTGAAAGGGAAGCTCTTACCTAGTTCAGTTCTGGTGGGATCTAAGGACTACCAGGTGAGGCGGCGCCTTGGGGCTGGAAGTCAGTATAAGGAGATCGTATGGTTGGGTGAAACCTTTGCCTCAAGACATTTCTTTGGGGAAATTGAACCCTTGTTGCCGGAGATTTCTTTGTTGTTATCACTTTCCCACCCAAACATTGTGCTCTTCCCTTGTGGCTTTACGGATGAAGAAAAGAAAGAGTGTTTTCTCATAATGGAACTGATGAGTAGAGACCTCTGCAGCTACATCAAAGAGATCTGTGGCGCCCGAAAACGTCTTCCATTTTCTCTTCCTGTTGCTATTGATCTGATGCTTCAAATTGCAAGAGGAATGGAATATCTCCACTCAAAAAAAATCTACCACGGAGATTTGGATCCTTCTAACATACTTGTTAAACCAAGAGGCATCTCCACAGAAGGTTACTTGCAAGCCAAGGTTTCAGGTTTTGGTTTAGCTTCTGTCAATATCTCCAACCACAAAAACCCTTCAAATCAGAGTGGAAGCCTGTCTTTCATCTGGTATGCGCCGGAAGTTCTGGAAGAGCAAGAACAAGGAAAAAGTACTGAGAAAAAGTACGCAGAAAAGTCCGATGTGTATAGCTTTGGAATGGTTTGCTTTGAACTCCTGACAGGGAAAGTCCCTTTTGAGGATAGTCATCTTCAAGGGGACAAGATGAGCCGAAACATAAGGGCGGGGGAGAGGCCGCTGTTTCCGTTCTATTCTCTGAGATATGTGACCAACCTCACAAAGAAATGCTGGCATAGTGACCCCAATCAACGGCCAAGTTTCTCATCCATTTGTAGGATTCTTCGCTACATTAAACGGTTCCTTGCGATGAATCCTGATTACAACAGCCAGCTAGACCCGCCTGTTCCTATGGTAGATTACTGTGAGATTGAGTCTGGGCTTGTGAGAAAGATTCCTTCTTGGGGGAGTTCTGAACCATCATCAATATCACAAATTCCATTCCAAATGTTCGTTTACAGGATCGCAGAGAGAGAAAGAACGTCTTCAAGCCTGAAGGATACTTCAGAATCCGGAAGTGATGGAGCTTCAATCTGTGGCGATGAAATTGTGGTCCCTGCAGATGATCCGTTCTCAACAACACCTGAAGGGAAGAGTTTATCTTCGCCTGATAGTGTGAAAAAGAAACTTCCATTCTTGAAGAAATCGTCGGATGTGAAATCCAACAGACTACCAGGTTGCCGTAATCATACAACTCATTTATGCCTCATTATATTTTATACACAAATTTAAACTGTAAAACTTGTTGGAGTAGTGCAATTTTCAGACATTGTTTTAATAAGATGCTGTGTCAATCAGAAAACAGAATTAATTCTTTTACGCTACTGTGCACTGATGCAATCATTCTTTCGGTTACACAGGAACACCAAGAGGACGTTCCAGACCTCCACAGATGACCCCTTGCCGCAGTGTTAGTCTGAGATTGGGTTCAGAAAGCCAGCTGATGGCAATGAGTCCAAGAATACGGAGAACTAAATCCGGACATGTCTCAGATTCTGAGCTCTCCTAGAGTCATACATTGTATCAACATATTATCTAATCTTCCATCTAACTTTCAGTCTGTGGATTGCTCAGACGAACATCAGAGAAGCACGGTTCAAGATAGGAACGGTTTAGCTTGCTCTGAGAAGTAAATTACGTTCAAGAACACAGTTTAAAAAGTTCCAAGGACAAAAATGTCTGTTGACAGACTCAAATGTACCTAAAAAACTCTATGCCAGGAGAGAGACGGAGGACGAAGAAATTGTTTGAAGTCCCAAAAGTGAGGGGCAAGAGTTGCAAGAGCATTGGGATTTCATGTCAGTCAGAAAAAGATATACCATGAATGGGCAGAAACGCGGAGATCCTTTTGCAGTATCTTTACAAACAGTCGGCTACAAACCTTACAAGTTTTAGTCACGTAGAGCTTACCTTTTGTACATAACATATAAAAAAGTGGCAAGACCTTTCGATCATGATAGCTTGAAGGTTTGCACTGTAGAGGAACGATCTATGCAAGGCACTGTCGAGCATAATGCAGGCAAGACTTCAACAGTGATGATCTCTGACGAGATGTTACCAAAAGACAATCGGAAATCATTTCAGCCGGGGGCAGAAGAAGAGTTTGTATATATCTTTGCAAAGCATTCAGAAGTGGCACAACTTTTACCAAGCCATGTAAACAATGAACTAAATTTACAATTTATGTTTTTCTTCTGCATAAATAGTTCCTGCAATGCTTGGATAAATTGTGAAGATTTAGAATTTTTACCATAAGCATCAGGATCAGCGACATGGGTAAACACATACCACGGAGGTTCAGACACATACATTGTACAGTTCCAAGAAGAAATTACAACAAATTAAACCGTAACTTCTCTAAAATCACAGGAAGACTGCACGCCTCACCCGCATAGATGTACAGTTCTAATGAGAAATCGCAGTAAATCCCATAAGTGTCTATTAAAATTTAGAGTTCCAAACATTTAGACTGATATCTGTACAATTAATAATTTCTTGATTAGGTTCATTAGGTTCTATATAACTTGAGAAATTCTTGATAACGCCTCCAGGGAATGCTCCGGGAGTAAATCAGAGGAACCTTTTAGTTAATATACAATGATCTTCACTCACTCACTCACAACCTCCAGTTTTGGAGGCAGACCAGCTCAAACATCGCCGTTGCACCATGTCTGTTTTCCCTTCTGCTCTGGCATTAACGAAAAATACAAAAATGTCGGTATCAGCAAGTAGATCATATTCTTCATGAAGTTCACTTTTCGCCATCAGCCAGTTAATTGATATCTTTTAGGGTTCTTTAAAAAAGATCCTTGAAACTCTTATTTTCCAAGCAAAAACCCACATAATATTAAACTTCCAAATAAAACTCAAATTTCAAATAGAGTACCATGTAGACAAATATGTAACCAATTATTATCACATATTTACAACTTATGCCACAAAACTCTAGTTATGTCAATAAACATTAATACCCATATGGAAATTTTACCTTTCTTGTATGATAAATATTAGGAATATATATATATATATATATATAAATTTAGCCTTGTTCATAAACAATTTATGGGCACATTTTTCGTTTGGAAAGAAAAATCCTTTGTACAATCAGTTATTTTGCATCAAATAATAATATTGTTTTATAAAACAACAAAAAACCAATTAATATTCTTTTATGTTGTAGGTAAATTATTTTACCTAGATTATTACATACATTAGGCATTTTTTGTTTGTTATTATATATGCTTGTGAAAAATAATTTATCTATATTTATATTTAAAATATAAGTAAATTAATTTTGAATCAAATAGTATTTATTTTGTAGGTAAATTAAAATAGTAGTTCCATTATTTTGGGAAAGTTAAACAGTGCCTAAATAATTTCGTAAAAATTAAACCAAGACAAATTATCTCCATTAAAATATAACAGTACATATTCAACAAAAAATAAATAAATAAATAAAATAAAATAGTAGATACATTATTTTCTTATAAGATTAAACAATAGGTGAATTATATTGTATGTCACATCCCGACCCGAGTGGGACGACTTCCCGGGCCCGCTTCCACTACCGTAGCACGATATTGTCCGCTTTGGGCTTACCATTCCCTCACGGTTTTGTTTTTGGAAACTCACGAGCAACTTCCCAGAGGGTCACCCATCCTGGGAGTGCTCTAGCCCTCTTCTCGCTTAACTTCGGAGTTCCTACGGAACCCGAAGCCAGTGAGCTCCCAAAAGGCCTCGTGCTAGGTAGGATGGGAATATACATTTAAGGATTAGTCCCCTGAGCGATGTGGGATGTCACAATCCATCCCCCTTAGGGGCCCGACGTCCTCGTCAGCACATTTCCGGCCAGGGATAGGCTCTGATACCAATGTCACATCCCGGTCCGGGTGGGACGACTTCCCGGGCCCGCTTCCACTACCGTAGCATGATATTGTCCGCTTTGGGCTTACCATTCCCTCACGGTTTTGTTTTTGGGAACTCACGAGCAACTTCCCAGAGGGTCACCCATCCTGGGAGTGCTCTAGCCCTCTTCTCGCTTAACTTCGGAGTTCCTACGGAACCCGAAGCCAGTGAGCTCCCAAAAGGCCTCGTGCTAGGTAGGATGGGAATATACATTTAAGGATCAGTCCCCTGGGCGATGTGGGATGTCACATTGTAGGTACATTATGTTTGTAATATAAAAAAAGAAATTGAAATTCATAAACAAAAAGTAGTAGATATATTAATTTTTAATCAAATTTCCTTTATTTGTTGGTGAATTATTTTCATGCATTATTATATATATTGAGCATATTTTACTACTAATATATATGTGTGCAAAAATTTACCTATATTTGTCACATCCCGGCCCGGGGCAGATCACTTACCAGGCCCGCTCCACCACAGTAGCACGATATTGTCTGCTTTGGGCTTACCATTCCCTCACGGTTTTGTTTTTGGGAACTCACGAGCAACTTCCCAGTGGGTCACCCATCATGGGATTGCTCAAGCCTCTTTCTCGCTTAACTTCGGAGTTCCTACGGAACCCGAAGCCAGTGAGCTCCCAAAAGGCCTCGTGCTAGGTAGGGATAGGAATATACATTTAAGGATCACTCCCCTGTGCGATGTGGGTTGTCACAATCCACCCCCCTTTGGGGCCCGACGTCCTCGTCGGCACACCACGACTAGGGTTAGGCTCTGGTACCAAACTGACACATCCCGGCTCGGGGCGGATCACTTCCCGAGCCCGCTCCACCACCGTAGCACGATAGTGTCTGCTTTGGGCTTACCATTCCCTCACGGTTTTGGTTTTGGGAACTCACGAGCAACTTCTCAGTGGGTCACCCATCATGGGATTGCTCAAGCCTCTTTCTCGCTTAACTTCGGAGTTCCTACGGAACCCGAAGCCAGTGAGCTCCCAAAAGACCTCGCTAGGTAGGGATGAGAATATACATTTAAGGATCACTCCCCTGTGCGATGTGGGATGTCACATTAAAGTAGGAGGAAGAACGAGAAATAACAAAAAGATAAATAAAAAGAAATAAGCAAAGAGATAATTGGGAAGAAATTTGATTTTTATAATAAATCTTATCATTGAACAGATAAGTATTGATAATTAAATAATTAAATATAACAAATTGGACTTATTTTAATAAATTGGACTATTCCTACTATTGGCTTAAAAAATTGGACTTATATCAAGTTTCCCGTATTCCTATTTAGAGAGATTATCCTCTTATATTAGAACTAATTTTAGAAAATAAAATTGGTAATAGCGTTTTTATCTTTCATTATGTTTATAAGGTATTTTAATTGGTACATCTGGGTGTTGCTCTTTGTGTGTGTTTTGTCAGGTATTTTATGTTTATAGTTATCATACAATTATCCTCAGTCTTTTGATATATGGAAAAATATAAAATATTAGTTCAATACATGCAATATTTAGTAAAATTATTTTTGGCCCTCCAATTAATGTATTCTTTGCTCCGACACCAACAAAATTGTAGACCTATATTGACGGTAAACCTTGATTAGATGATGTAATTGTGACTAATTTTACAACTACAATCTGGTGTTTTCAAAGCACCTGACCTCAGACTTGTGAAACCGATTTTCTTCATTGTTTCCGGCCACGCAAACGCACAGGTGACAGGTCCCCTCTCCTATTCAATCTCTGTTTAATTTGAATAGAATATAGTTCCAACTATCTCGTCGAAAATGTCAATGTTCAAATTTGGTTTGTTTCTTTCACGAGCTGAACTTCAACGAGCCAGACCCAATGGAAGCTCGATATGGGAAAGTAAACCCATGAAGTAAAGATTTTGCAGCCCTACCCATTAATCACTCCATCCCGCGAAACATTCCATAATCATGGACAAGTCTACAGATTATACTTACTTTCTGTTTTGATTCCGGTTCGGCTCTTCCATTCAAGAAGTCAGAATTTGAAGATGTTTTTTCTTTTGTTAGGAAGGTTTGCATTAGTAAAATGGTAGAACCTGCCGGTGTTACAGACAACAAGGTTGATCAGGTGCTGGAAGACAGAGACGAGGAACACAATGATCGATCCACGCCATCACAGTTGCCAAACTCGGAGTTTACCGCCGAGCTGAACCTTCTTACCGTGTTCCTTTCATTATTTTCTGTATCTACAGACGAAAGCTTAAATTCTGCAGAGAGACAACACGAAATGAAGAAAGACGTAGCTAAAGCTACCAAGAAATTACAAATCAACAGACGGGAGACAGACGAGGTCAAGCCAGTTCGGAGACAGAATCAAAGGTGTCGAACAAGAATAAGGGATTCCAGGCATGGCCGAAGAGTGTAAAGAATCAGAAAGCAAGATGTAATACAAAAATTTCTAGTTTTCGGTCAGAAAGAAAGCAAACACAGGATATTATCACCGAGTTTCGCCTAATTACATTACTGATGATAATATAATGCAAGATTTTTCATTTTTCGTTTTAGCTATATTCATGTATTGCGTCGTAATAAATCAAACAAGTGGTAATGTCTGAAAAAAGCAAAATAAGCAATAAGCGGACATACCTAGCAAGTTTGATCCAGGAGCTGAAATTACAAACCAAACAGTATGCAAATGCAGTCTTAAAATTCTCATGAACAGAACAAAATTAGACACGTTAAAATACAAAAACAAATCCAGTCCTCTATTAATTTGTCTTAAAAGCACAAAATTAGCAATGCTAAACCATCACCGAAAAAAAAAAAAAAAAAAAAAGTTCACATGCTGCAATCTCCAAGTATGACAACAAAGAGATTCTGAAATCATTCATAGCGCATCTCGCGTGTAAGTTGAATCATGAATTATTCAAGATATCTACCAAATGTCAAGTAGCTTAGTCTACCAACGAAATACGAGACACAGCCGCCAATTTGTTTGTTGGGGGGGGGGGGGGGGTGGGTTGGGAGGGAATGGTTGGTGATGAAGAGAGAATCGAATCAGTAACATATAACGGCATGTAGATAATGCTTTATCAGCGCTTATGGAAAGCACGCAGATGCATTACATTGTCAAAACACTTATTGGCACTTCATATGAATGGGAAGCTCAAAGCTAAATTGTGTTCATAAGGAAACAGAAAAAATGAAAAACAAGGGGAAGCAATTTATGAACACAAGACTCGCTTCTAACTTCAGAATGAAAAAGGAATCAAATTACCCCTAGTTTGCCAGACCTCTATTTCCCGGCCTACAAAAATAGCACGAGCAGAGACAAATATCATGGACCTCCCGCAATATCAGTCTGATATCCTGATCTCAACTCCTAAAACGTCCTTCACCATCTCATACGTCACAAATGCAAGCGCAATGGATGGGACTACCTGAAAATTTGGAGCAGAGAAAAATATTATGTTGGCAAAGACGTGTGTGTAAAATATTAATGACAAATAACAACTCGTCAGAAGATCAATACATCTTCATCTTTGTATAAAAAAAATTTACTGAAACGGAAAAAATCCATGCACACATTAAAGCACACACCTAGGGATGTAAATGGAGATGGTACAAATTGAATGCAGCCCCTACAAGTACTTTTTAACTATAATATGATAGTTTAAACAGACGCTGATTAATAAAATGTTTCCTGGGGGTTAAGAGTTTCATGGAACATCAAACTTTCATATACTCTTCTATAACCATTCAGGATTAGTATTCATAGTGGATACTAAAGGTTGAAAACCCTCTTGACATGTGGTACCCATACACAGCAGGCCGTGACCCATAGCTTGGAAGCCACGTAAGAATTCGCAGGACTTAATTCTAAACCCTTTTCTTGCTAATCCTAGTGACACCTTTTTTAATGGTCCAATTTTCCACAACCACGTTAGTATTTTACCAAGCAGTCAGCCACCCAATCCATTTATAAGATGCATCTAGTTGGGCTATTTGCCCACCCTGACAAAATTGTTCTTAAAAACTGAGAACTGGTCAACCTACAATTGTCCGAAAACAAATAAAAGAAAAAAAGATTAAGACTGACCTTAACAGAGTTGGGAACCAGACCCTTGTACAATGCACCAAAGCCCTCATGACGAACAGTTTTCCTAAATGCATCAATCATGCCAGTATACTCAAGTGGGGCCTTGCTTATCCCATCACCACTGACAACAGAAGCAGCATGGCTCCATCCCCCCATCTGCATCCTTCGACGAATGACATCAAGAGGATAAGCAACAGTTTGCCCAACAGTCCCAGCAGCAGCCCCGCATGCCAACCTTGTTGTCACGCTCAAATCTGTATCTTGAACAAGTCCAAATGGCCTACTTTTGATTAACCAATCCTTTAGGGATTCATACACAGCAAAGTTGAGACCAACATATGGAACCTGCAAACAAAATTTGATGATGCAAGGTTAACAACAAAAGTCAGTCTTGCAATCTGACTTCAGACTTCAGAGGAACAACAAAAGGAGCAAAAAGAGTTTTCCGCATTGATAAATCATCAGAGTTAGATCCTAGAACGACCATCTATTGCTAAATCAGCAAACTTTATTTCTTTTTAATTTCGAACTTATATCAAAAGGTTGTTAGAGTAGTAATGGATATGTGAAAACACCTTTTTTAGCAAAAGAAACTTACAACTCCAATAACAGAAGGAAGCCAACCCTTGTACAAAGCCCGTGGGCCCTCCTCCCGGAGCACAGTCGATAGGGCATGGAACATTCCCCTGTACTGAAAGGGAGAATTCTCTGTCTGCAAAATTAAGATCAACAAAACATATTAATAACTGCAAACGTTGATAGAAATTAAAAATTCTCTTGCAATTTCAATCATTCGGATTGATGATTGCTATCACTCGAAAATAAAAAGGACTTTGAATATTTGGATTGATGACTGCTATCACTCGAAAATAAAAAGGACTTTAAAATATTCATTCTATGAAACAAAGAAAAAACAGGGACCAAAATTAGTACCTGTACAGTTATCCTTCCTCGTACCATGTCCATTGGGTAAGTTGCAGACATAGCAATAATTCCAGCACATGCTCCAGCTCCAAGACGCAGGATAGGAGTGAGCTGAGCATCTTCTGCAGATATTGAAAGAAAAAGAGATTTAGATCACCTACATTAACCATTGATTTCTAACTGCCTCTCTATGTGTTCCAAGGAACTATAAAGATCATGTCATTTTCCAAATGGTGACATCATAGCAGTATTATAGTTTCTTTGTTGGTTTATCTATATTATTAAGGCAGAAGGCCTTACGTTTAAATTTTTGAATAAACCCAAAAATCCCTTTGTTTACAAGTGATAAAAAAATCAAATAAAAAAGTGGGGACAAGATGGTCAAAAGACGACGTTGAGGATATTTAAAAGAGTCACAATACTTCTACACTCCATGATTCTCTCCTGGCAGTTATCCCCTCTCCATACCTCCAAAACCGTCTTCAATCTCAAAATTTCTCACAACAAATTACTCTCAAATATTTCTAGTGCTTCAATCTCCTAGAACCAACCTGAAAATATGACTGCGTTTCTCTCTTCTATCGTAGTTCTATTGGTAGTTCTACTTACTGCTTCATCAACAGAAAAAAATTTCATTCTAGGAATCAAAGGCTGGTGCATTCTCCCGGCCAAGGTATAGAGTTTGCAATTGGTGTTGTATTACATTGATATGTCATTGCTTTTGTTTTGTACAGGAGTGAGGACTGTGAGGCACTCCATTTGAGGTACCCTTTTTTATTATTTTAAAGTGAAAAGAGCAACCCGCTTGAATTTCTCTAACCTGCGGAAAGCATCCAGTCATGCCAGTTTCATTATATTTAAATATTGGAGGGTGAAGGCACTAGGTACCAATTGTGTGGGCTACAATTTCAATCTTTGTCCATATTGTGCAATTTGGGATGATGGATGATGAATTCAGATGGTTGGAGATTTATTATTTTAAGTTGCTTCTTGCTTCCTCTTTAGTTTTCTTATTTGCACATGTTTCTATTTTCATTTTGATATATACATTCTCTAAAGTTTTTTTTTTTTGTTGTTTGACTGTTAATGTTTATTTTTTCTCTTCAATGCTGTATATATGCATTTCGTCAACGCATTTAATCACATTGATGTCTTTGTTACTGTTTTCCACAGAGGGTTGCTTTCGCTCATCCCAACATTGTGACATTGGTGATTAATTTTTAGCAAGAAAAAGCAGAGGAAACACAATGGTCTATGCGTGTTGAATTTGCCTTCATTCAGAATGTGGTTGACAGGTACTGAATAAGATTTATGTGTTTATTTGGTGGCTTAATATATTTTGATTGACATTATTTTACTGTATATTCGTTGGTATAAAAAATGGTGTTCTATTTTTTTTTTTTTTTTAACATTTTATTTATAATTTATGCACTCAATTTACTTAATCTATTTTATATTGTCAAAACTATGAATTTGCTTTCGTTTCTCATACTATTTTTCTTTTTTCAAGAGACATTTTATAAATAGGACCCAAGGGGTTTTTTATTAAATTTAATTTCTTTATATCATAGGTTTATGGAGTAACTCATTTTTTTATGCTCATATTTTCATTTAGTTTCAGTAATTGAAGTGATGCAATTGAAAGATTAAGTTGACACTTGTCTTCAACATGATATTTTGCATATCGATACCAGAAGGGAGAAGAATCAAAGACTTCTTAGGATGGAGGATTTGTTGGTCTATCAAAGTCACAAAATGGTTGGAGGTGTTTGTTGAATTGGGAAGGGCCAAAGCAAAGAACTGTAATTGAAAGCACAAAGTACATTAATATCATAAAATTGTTTATATAAAATAATTTGACTGTTTTAATTTGTAATATTTTGTGAATTTACAACATTTGTATAATGCGGTACATGCTTTTTTAGTGTACTTTTGCAATTTTGATAAGCAGTCAAGCACCGAAGAGGGTGAGTACAAGAATGAAGGCTAATATAGAACAATATCTACCGTCAACTAACCAATACATTTGTTATGTCTTGAAACATAATTATAGAAACCATAACAGCAGTGAAAAAATCTTGAAAATAAAGGGTGCGTGAATTTGTAGAAAATGTTACAGCACCTGTGACTATACAAAGGTATCTAGCAAGCTCTATGGTATGAGCTTCAATAACAGCCTATTATTTATGAAACACTAAAAAATTGTTAGTCGCACGTATCTTGTGTGATGCCTTTCCCTCGCGCGACTTACAAATTTATATTTTCTTTTCAATATTTTTATTTGCCAAGATAGTTTTGCTATGCACAAAGTGGAAAACCAATCAAATAAAAATGTCAAAACCAAATAGAAATTTCAAATTTGTAAGCTCCACCTAGCATGTTTAGTTAAAAATATGTAAGTCACGCCTAGTGTGAGCGCATGCGAAGAGGCTAGTAATGTGAATATCTGGATGTTAGATAGCCTCTTTTAGACATTTTACAAAGCATAAATATTAAAACAGCAACCCAACCTGAGTCAAAATGCCAACTGGCCCAAAGCAATAAGTAATGAAATCTCCTGATGTAATGTAAAGTCTCCAACAGAGACCCACTAGATTACTAGCTATTACACATCAAGGGAAAAAAAATGATGGTAAGTGTGGACATACCATTGCCAGTTTGATCCCGATACAGCCACAATATTCCCCTGTCATAGTTAACAAGGACAGTTCAGCAAAAGGTAAGGTGGGAGAATGTAAAATATAGCGACAAGATAAGGTAATGCATTCAGAAGTTGTAAAAAAAAATTATATCAGACCATAATACAACATTGATGGGCAAATATGAACAATACAAAAGGCCAAGATAAATTTAAAAATATACTGGAATCCAAGACAAAAAAGAAATGAACTTTCAATCTTGTCAGAAACATACTTGGAAGCTTGCTCATAGCTGAAGAACTTGACAGCTGAGTTGGGGACAATACGTGCACAATTTGTACCATTCCCTTTAAATAGTCCACGGAAACCCTCACTTCTCCAGATATACTTCAAGCCCTGTATCGTTCCATTGTATTTTATGTTATGTGGATTCTGGACCTGAAGACAAGATAACCAGTCAGGAAAGGAATGAAATTTACTTCTACGTGTTATTGTGTGTGCGCGTGTGTTGGCACATACACAAGCAAATGAATGACATTGTTCACAATTAGTTGAAAAAACGAACCTGAAGCAAAATTTTCAGTCGTTCCAATGGAGCAACAGCCGTGCGTGACCTGAACGGAAAATTAAACATTTCAGTAATCAAGAGCAGTCAACATGGGAATAGCATCGAGAACATATAAACAATGCACAATCTGATCCTGCTATTGTCGCACCGATAATACAACAATCTAGGTTCACATCACTGCAGTCTAATGGAATTCATGAGATTAAATACTTCAAATTTATGACCTTTCAAAATACTACACATGGGATATTCTAAAACACAATTCAATAGATTAGCAAGATTTAATATTTTGATCTCCTTCTTCATTTGCATTAACCAAGCGATTAAATTTAAAGATTCAGCCACATTACTTGCTTCATCAAACGAATTTTCGAAAACAAGATAAAAATTTTGCGGGAAAATTTGCTATCGATAAACTTCATTTCCATGGAAACAAACAGACCACTCAAGAAATCGAGAAACTCACACTCCACCGGCGACTCCGCCAGCAACGAGAGACTTGCAGACGCTGAGCAACGCGAGGTTCGGAGCCTTGACCACGCCCTCCCTCGCCATCTTCGCCTCCTCAGCCAGGTTGACGAACGTCGAGACCGCCGATTCGCTCGGTTTCACATCCTCCGAAGCCATTTCAGCAGAGAGAGCGAGAGAGCAATCAATCAGCGAACAACGATTCGACCTTCCTCGTCGGAACCCTAGGCCGTCGGAGCAGTAATCTGAGCCTTCGCTTTTCCCGGCGCCAATCGATCGGCACGGATTTTGAAGCCTTACAGTGTCTTTTTATGGGAAAGAGAGCATCTGGTTCTGCGTGTGGGTGTGTTGTCGTTGTGCGAGTATAGGAGTGGTGACGGCTTTCGGGAGCTGAAGGTGAGGGGGACCTTGACAAACTGCCGGAGTCTTATGTGACGGCGTTTGTTTATTTGCTGAAATTTATAGTCTACGTTTAGAGAGAGAGAGAGGAAGAGAGGAGAGAGAGAGTGAGGGAGCAGAGTGGTAGAGTGACTGGTGGAAACGAGAAATTTTTAATTGTGGCTGAAATAAGATGGTATATCAAATGCTTGTACGTAAGTTCTAAATTTTTTTTTTAAAATTATTAACTTTTTAACACGCATAAATTATCATTTATGGGAAACGATTATTGAAAAATCTTTCTGGAAACGAAAGAGTTGGGAGTCGATGTGACTTTACACATGGTAGGGGAGAGGGTTTTGGGTGGTCCATGAACCGCAAGAAAATAGATGAGGTTTTTGTCTTCTTTTTTTCATCTTTTTTAAGGAAGAATTTTGTCCAATTCAATTCACAATTTCTATTTAAACTAGTGAAATTTTTGAAAAGAGAATAATTAGGTTAAACAATTTATTGTACGATTTTAATCGTTCATGCGTTAGAATAAACATCATATTATTCTTCTTATAATCAACTTTTTATAAAAATCCTATCATTAGTCTTTTGTTTGTAAAAAGTTCATTATGTTTCGAGAAATCAAAGGTAATAACATAATCAAAGTATAAGAAATTAAGGTTGTATTGAAATTATTCACTTTTTTTTATAGACG
Source organism: Pyrus x bretschneideri (assembly GCF_019419815.1). Classification (NCBI taxonomy): domain Eukaryota; kingdom Viridiplantae; phylum Streptophyta; class Magnoliopsida; order Rosales; family Rosaceae; genus Pyrus; species Pyrus x bretschneideri. Next base: position 11,221,936 of record NW_025999723.1, on the reverse strand, counting down.
CCATAGGCTTTAGTTTTATTTAGGTATTTTGCAGGCAAGTATATAAAATTCGACTCTATAGATAAAGGATTTTGATCTCCTATAAAAAATAAAGATCATTTATGCATAGCATAGTCCAACAGAACTCACTTCAGTGCAAAAGATGTTTGAAGATAAAAATATTTGAACACAGGGTCTAGAGTTTATGAATAACATGAGCTACAAGGTCTTTGGAGTTTTCTTCATAGATTAAATTAATTGAAATTAAATAGGTCAGATAGGATTCGAATTTCACCTTTTTACATAATATCAAACAACTCTTACTCGGAGAAAACGAGTCGGAGATAACCCCCTAAATTTACACCCAAATCATATCAGAGGGACTTGTATTTATTGAATAAATCAAACGGACTACAATGGAGGACAGATTAAATGGATCTTTCGGTGCTGCATACACTGGATCACCAATTGAATTAACCAATAGGTAACGGACAGGTGTCAGTTGACGATTGCATTGCCAGGACCAAAGTTCAGCACACTGCAGCGTACCAGAGCAACAGGGTATCTTTCCCTCCCGTCTCTTTCGCACTTAACGGAAACCTAACTGCATCTGACGACGTTGCCCCTTACCAGACATAGCACACCACAATTGGCGGGCTACTCCGGGGCCCACCAATCATGACCTTTTCACGTGATAAATGATCTCTTCGCACGGATGGAAAATTAGTTGTTTACTCTCCTTGCAACATGTGCACACTTTAGAGAAAGGCTATGGAACACCGAAATGGGCCAAAAAGGCTTAGGACACAGTAATGGGCCATAAAATATAGGTCCAGCATCGTCTGTGCACTGGAGAAAATGGAAACTAACGATGTGGCAATCCTTTAGCAGTCAGATCTTGTTGGATGGACAAGATCAAAACGCTTTGCGTAGTCTTGTAGGTAAAATAAACATGCAGAGGATCCTAGTCCTTTGGGGATAGCATGAGGTGAAACCCTCAGCTCATAACTTTTCAATACAACAATATTAATTAAATACGAAAAAAATTAGGAATTAAGCTAAGCTTTATAATGGATTTGCCGCAATAATTTAGTATTAAACTCGCCGTCAAACCTAAGGCGTTCATTTGCAACTTGCAAGTAAAAAGAAATAACACTAGATTGTTGTAAGTGTCATATTGATTATTATTATTTTTTTTTTTGGTGCTTTTTAACTAAGAGATCGGGTCAAATTACTGCATGAAATCGTAGAACCATAGAAAGGCCTCATGGGTGATGCTAGGCTATAATTTTGGGTACTGTTTTTCATTTGTTTCTTCTGATCCAGACAATGGGAATTTGGGCTTTCTAGTGGAAGCCCCAAAATGATTGTTGCCTTTAGGGCATATCTGTCTAGTGGCAGCCCAAAGCATGTCAAGAAATTCTAAAATCCATCATGATTGTTGTTTTTGAGATTTTTATTATTATTTTATTTTCTTAATATATCATGGATTTCATTCGTTGGAGAAAACATAGGATAAAGAGTTGTATAAGAAATACAAAAGGGAAAGAAAAGAGATGGCAACTTTGGGCCTCTCTAAACATTGGATTGTATATTGGAATATGTTGCGAACTTAAACAAGTATTCGGTCTGAAAAAAGTCGGAGTTTCATCATAAAAGTAATTAGCAATATCGTTTTATGACCCAAGAATAGATTTTTCTATTACAAGTAGAAATAGAACTACAACTCGAAAAGAAAAAACAACTAGAAAAGCTATTAAAATTACAACTAGAAAAGGAAAATCCATGTACTCCTATCAAGCTTCGTTTGAGGAAGTAGTTCAACCTCTTATAAGCTCTTGCACGATTTGATCCTTCACCAATGTGGGACACGTGCGACCTTTGCACTTTACACGTGGGACAACCTGCTCTGATACTATAAAGAAAATTAGGATTCCACCCTAAAACCAAATCACAATATAGAAAGTAGCTCAACCTCTTATAAGCCTTTGCATAGTTTGGTCTCTCACTGATGTAGGACTTTGTCCTCACAGTGTTAAGTTTAAACAAAAAAAACTAAATCTAAAATCAAGGCAAAACCTATGTAATGTGCCACTCCATTAACTTCTCTAAATATAACATAAAAGCTCGAATAAGTAAAATGAGAAAGTGAAAGTCACATAAAACAACTTTTTATGTTTTAAAATTTAGATATTCGTTAAATGATCGCTATATCAATGCAACAACAACAAAACAACATCAACCAAGCCTTTTTCCACTAAGTAGGGTCAGATGAATGAATACTAGAGCACCCTTACGCTCGGTTTTGCGCCAAGTTTTCTATTATCTCCAAGTACTTCATAACTTTTTTTATAGTCTCTTTCAAAGTCTTCATAGGTCTTCCTCTCCCCTTTTTCCCCAAGCCTCCGTCTTATAGCTGCATCGCATCTTCTAAGCGGAGTATCTATAGGTTCTCGGCTTACATGTCCAAACCATCTTAACCGTTTTTCTCTCATCTTTTCTTTAATTGCAGCCACTCCTACTTTACTTCGGATATCCCCATTCTTAATCATATCCTTTCTTGTGTGCCCACACATCCAACGAAGTATTCTCATCTTTACCACACTCATTTTTTGTACCTATTGCTTTTTTACTGTTTAAAATTTCATGTCATAAAGCATCATTAGCCATATTGTTGTCTTACACTTCATGTTTATTTAGTGGTATACAATGATTGCACAACATACTTGATGCATTATTCCACTTCATCCATCCAATTAGTATTCTATAGTTGAGATCTCCATCTAATTTTCTATGATTTTGCATGATAAATCCAAGATAACGAAACTCTTTGGTACTTCTATCATCCATATCCATATCTCTATCAACATTAATGTGATGTGGATCTATGTCAAATCACATGTAGTCATCTATGATTACCATGATGCATCTCAAGTTGAAGTTGTTCTTACAAACATAGCTTGATCAATAAGTAATTTGCGCAGAGATTTTCAAGATGGATCTTCAAGTAGCTTCGAGAGATATCTCTTTCTATTGAATAATTACCAGAAGATGATAGATTTCTTATTGCGCATTCATATATATCCATACTCATCTACATGAACCAAACAACACATTATTGGGCCCTACAAAATACTGAGAGATTTGAGGTGAAGTCAAAGTTCATAGCCATAAGTACAAGATATTCGATGATGCCTCAGGTCTAAGAACTATTTGCATACTTTCAATGTGAAGTTTTCTAACATTTGACATATGGTAATCATCCATATGTTTAAGCTTCTTAGGTAGTCAATGTTTAGAGAACTTATTCAACAGACAAGCATGTGTATATCCACCATGTGTCCAACATACACATAGCACATGACAATGCTAACCTTAATGCAATATACATCAGCCTTACCAGTAAGTCATTGCCCAATTGGTTTTTCAAACGGCTAGGAACTTTGTTTAAGGACTAAGTGACTATAATATGTCTCCTCTACCTAGCCTCATTTGGACATTGCTTCCATATTTTAAAAGGAAAACTAACGAAAAGTCTAAAAAAGCTTTAGTTTTAATGAAAAATAACAAATAAAAGTGTACTAAATAGTACCAAGGAAAGGTAAAAATATGGTTTTTCATTGAAAGTGAACGATACCGGGAGTGTTTCATTAAAAATCCCTATTTTAAATTATATAAACTCATTCTTAGTATATTAATTAATTAATACAAAGTTGTTACATAATATCCAATATTACGAAATTGACTTTTACGGCACAACTCCAATAGCCCTGCTATATATGAGCCCCCTCCAACAAATGTCAGGTTTTCTTCTTGTAGTCCTTTACCAAGCGCACAAACTACAAACAACACCACCTCATATTTAAACAACAATTGTCGCTTTAGAATCTGAGATTGAACTGATCACAATTATGAATTAAGGGCTTTCCTCGTTATAGAAGGAGAGCGACTACAACTATGGTCAATTAAAAAGAACAAACGTTTGGAGGCTAGACTTTAATCACGTAAACGACTATCTTTGAAATTCACGTAGCGTACAAAGAAAACAAGAAATGTTTCTTACCATCGCGGGTCATATAAACCACTAATGTCCATGACACTCTTTTACGTGCGTTTGTTTGCCCTCACTAGGTTGGACTGGACTGGACTGGACTAGCTATTAGTCCAATACTGTGTTTGTTCCATGCTGGGACTAACATTGATGAGACTAAAGGGGACTAGTATGGACAAAACCCTTCACTAAGAGGTCTTAGCGAGACCCCCCAATAACCATGGGACTAGCTAAGACTATCCTCTCTTTCTCATCCTCATCATGATCAACGACCACTCCCGACAAACTCCTCGTCATCTCCGGTCACCTAGATCAATCATTAACTTTCCGACTCTCTTTCAGATCCATTTCACAACCAACTTTCATATAAAATATACCAAATTGAAGCTAAGAGTGACAAGATTACGATTTTACCTGAATTGAGGCCAAAATGTGGTCGAATGTGGCCGGAAAATGGCCTGGAAGTCTCGGCCTATTTGGGCTTCTTCAAATCCATGACAAATTTGAGCATTCAAAGCTAAGATCTCGGTCCAGGGATGGTGATGAATTTTTTGGCGGTGCTAACTTCATCCAATTTAACAAGGGTTGGCCAGAAAACACATCGGGAAACCTGCAACTCGTCGGGAAAATTGGAGCCGTGAGGTTCCATTCGAACAACGCATAGCTAGAGAGGGAGGGAGGACAAAGAAATAGAGACTGGAATCAATAAGGAATTTGACCAGGAATGAGAAAGAGACATGAATTGAGAGGTCTAAGAGGAAAAAAAGAGAGAGAGGGTGGGACGATGAAAGAAGAGGAAAAGAGTGGGATGGAAATGGTAGGAAAAGATGAAGAAAAAGATAAGATCATAATAAAATATTAATAATTTATATATTAAATAATATAATATTAGAATTTGTTATTATCCAGCTTCTTAGTCCAATACTGCACCAAACGCTTCACTAAGTTAGTCCAGTTTAGTCTAGTCTAAGCCAGTCCAGCTTAGTCCTTGAAGCTAATCCAGTCCGAGATAGTCCGGCGCAACAAACGCCCCCGTAGTTTGACTATAGTCTATAACTAGCTCATGTTAAATTAACAGTAAACAAATTACACCTTATATTTTTTAACTGCTTAAGGTGCGATTTCTTCTTGAACCATGAGTGCATTCTACTTAATTATTTTTTAGTATCATTTCACCTACCTTTTCAGAATGCTACATTTTGTAACCGACCTTCTGCCTAACAACCTAGGAGTTGTATCCCATTCTGGTATCAATGATAGGCATAAAGATTGTTGGAGTTTGAGACCCACTTGTCCCACATTAGTCAACAATATTTTTTCACTAGCCTTTATATAGGCTTATTCCTTTTTCTTAGTAATTAGAACTTGGACCATTTGGAAATGGATTGAAGGCTTGGGCCTTATGGTTGTGTGGATTAGGCTTGATGATTATACTATAAGATTCATATTAATTAATATTAACTAATCAAGACAAGGGCACTTGGGGCCAAGGAATTAAAATTAATCTGATCAATTAGTTTTAATTTCGAATTAAGTTTTTAATTAAATTAATTAAAAATGTTTTGATTAATAGACACAACTCTTTGGAAAGAGTTATATCTTTTTGGAAAGAGCTGTATAGCTTCAGATACATCCAAAAGGTGTTTGAAGAGGTATGAAAGAGTCTATATAACTGGAGTCCTCATTTCCATCAATCATTATCTTTTCTTCTTCCTCTTTATCTTCCATACAAACTTTCCAGAGAGTAAACACACAAAGCAATTCGCTAGAGTTCTATAATCCAGTGCGGAATGTAGAATTAGGTAGTTGTATCCTGGTCGAGCAGACGTTGTAAAACCACAAGCACATGAGTGGGACGGAAATACTGTTCGAAGGACATAGCGTTTGCGCTAGCCTCTACCTTCAATTCATTCAAGTTAGTATCATATTAATTTTTGTAATTATTATTGCATTCTGTATTGCAAGTATTTGTGAATAATAAAGTATAAGTTTTTAATTTTGTACATCTGTTATTTTATTGTTTCTAAATTGTTCTCTAACAATCTTCGAACAGTATGGAACAATCGGGAACTAAACCTCATTCTGAGAAGCCTGAGAAATTTAAGGGCGGAGACTTCAAAAGATGGTAGCAGAAAATGCTGTTTTATTTGACAACCTTGAATTTGGCTAATGTTCTGCGTGAGACTGTACCTACTGCAGATGGAGAAATATTTTTTCTGCAGAAACTTTAACGGCTATAGATGCCTGGAATCATAATGATTTCCTTTGCAGAAACTATTTTCTCAATGCATTAGATGATTCATTGTATGATGTCTATGTAGTATGCAAAACAACCAAGGAACTTTGGGAATCACTTGAGAAAAAATATAAAACTGAGGATGCTGGTTCGAAGAAATTTGTCGTAGGCAAATTTTTGGACTACAAAATGGTGGATTCCAAGTCCGTTGTCTCTCAAACTGAAGATCTCCAGAAAATCATCCATGACATTCATGTTGAAGGGATGGTGATCAATGAGTCTTTCCAAGTGGCGTCCTTTATAGAAAAACTATCCCCTTCTTGGAAAGAGTTCAAGGATTATCTCAAGTACAAACGTAAAGAGATGACCCTTGAGGATCTCATTGTAAGGTTAAGAATAGAGGAAGATAACAGAAAGAATGAGAAGGGCCTGGCTTCGAGTATGGAAGCCAAGGCAAATGTTGTTGAAGGAAGTTCATCAAAGCAAAGGCCGAAGTTCCAGAAAACTAAGAAGAAGGAAAAACACTTTATCCCTGGTGCGAAAGGCAAAGACTTCAAGAAAATCAAGGGAAGTTGCTGGGTTTGTGGAAAGCAAGGCCATAGGGCTCAAGAATGTCGCCATTGAAGGGATCAAGGTCCTGGAAATCAAGGCAACAACAACCGCGCTAACCTGATTGAAAACAATGTGGATGCCTTGGTTGCAATGATTTCTGAAATCAACCTTGTATCTGATCACACTGATTGGTGGATAGATACCGGTGCAACTGGCCATGTGTGTGGTGACAGAGATATGTTCTCTTCGTACCAGAAAATCAAGGGAAACGAGCAACTGTTTATGGGAAATGCATCTGCATCTGTTGTGGCTGGAATAGGGAAATGTGTTCTGAAATTCACTTCTGGAAAGGAATTAACCCTCCTTGATGTGCTACATGTCCCCGATATAAGGAAGAATCTTGTTTCTGGTCCTATCCTTAGTAATAAATGATTCAAATTAGTTTTTGAGTCCAATAAGTTTGTACTAACTAAAGGAGGAATGTTTGTAGGGAAGGGTTACCTTGCTAATGGATTATTCAAACTAAATGTACTTGTTAATGCTATGAATGAAATAAATAATGCTTCTGCTTATATTGTTGATTCGTCTAATTTATGGCACTCTAGATTAGGACATGTAAATTTTTGTTTACTTTTTAGAATGCATAATTTAGGTTTGCTACCCAAAATTGATTATCTAGATAATGTTAAATGTGAGACTTGTATAGAATCAAAATTTGCGAGTCAAAGCTTTAAATCAGTGCATGAAAAGTCCAATGATTTATTAGATTTAATTCATAGTGACTTGTGTGATTTTAGATCATATCTAACTTGTGGTGGAAAGAACTATTATGTAACATTTATAGATGATTTCAGTAAGTATTGTTATGTGTATTTACTTCATAGTAAAGATGAGACCTTGAATATGTTTAAGACATATAAGGTAGAAGTTGAGAATCAATTTAACAAGAAGATTAAAGTCTTAAGGTCCGATAGGGGAGGAGAATATGAGTCTTATGCCTTTGCTGAATTTTGTGCCACACATGGCATAATTCATCAAACAACAGCCCCTTATACACTGCAATAAAACGGTGTTGCCGAACGAAAAAATAGGACTTTTAAAGACATGATCAATTCTATGTTGAATAGCTCTGGGCTTCCACACAATTTGTGGGGGTGAAGCTTTACTTACTGCAAATAAAATTTTGAATCAAATTCCACCTAAAACGAGAAAGGAGTCACCATATGAATTATGGAAAGGAAGAACCCGTTGGCAAAAGTACAAGTCCCATTGCCAAAGAGAACAAAATTAGGGCCTAAAACTATAGATTGTGTTTTTATTGGTTTTGCATCTAATAGTTCAACTTATAGATTCTTAGTTTTTCATTCCGAAGTCAGTGATATACATGTCAATAGTATTATAGAATCTATAAACGCAATATTTTTTGAGGATATATTTCCATACAAAATAGGCAAGTCTAATTTATTGAAAAAGAGATTACATGATGATGTATCTGACGAACCTAGAGAACATGATGATGGTTCATCCTCATCTAGAGTTCAAGAAGAAGAAGAACTTGAACCTAGAAGGAGTAAAAGGACAAAAATTCGAAAGGACTTTAAGCCTGATTTTGTGACCTTATTAACCGAGACAGAACCTCAATCATTCAAGGAGGCCATGTCCACTCCTGAAGCTCCATTTTGGAAGGATGCAGTTAACAGTGAGATAGACTCCATGATGCAAAATCATACATGGGAATTAGTCGATTTGCCCCCTGGCAATAAGCCAATTGGGTACAAATGGATATTTAAGAAGAAATTAAAACTTGATGGTACAATTGACAAATATAAAGCTTGTTTGGTAGCTAAAGGATACCGTCAAAAACATGGTTTGGATTTCTTTGATACATACTCGCCTGTAACGAGAATTACGTCAATAAGACTGTTGATTGTTATAGCTGCACTCCATAACATGGAAACACATCAAATGGATGTAAAGACTGCATTCTTAAATGGAGACTTAGATGAGGAAATATATATGGAACAACCTGAGGGGTTTGTGGTTAAAGGTCAAGAACACAAAGTTTGTAAACTTGTGAAATCACCATATGGACTTAAACAAGCTCCAAAACAATGGCATGAAAAATTTGACCATATTATGATAACACACGGTTTTAAGATAAACGAGTGTGTCTACACAAAAACTCAAAATAATGCTTGCGTTATGTTGTGTTTATATGTAGATGGTATGCTTATAATGGGAACTAACAAAGAGATAAAAAATTGGACCAAGAAGATATTGAAATCAAGTTTTGATATGAAAGATCTTGGATTAGCTGATGTGATTCTTGGTGTAAAAATAAAAAGAAACCAAGAAGGATATATGCTTACTCAGTCCCATTATATAGAAGCTACACTTAGAAAATATGGTCATTTGGAAAGTAATGATGCAATTACTCCTTTTGATGCCAATAGGAAACTTAAGAAAAATAGAGGTGATGCTATATCTCAATGTGAATACTCACAAGTTATTGGAAGTCTTATGTACATTATGAACTGTACAAGGCCTGATATAGCATACTTAGTGAGTAGACTGAGTAGATATATATGCAATCCTGGGCATGATCATTGGGAAGCTTTAATTCGAGTATTGAGATACTTAAAGCATACAATGAATTATGGATTGCATTATACAAAGTATCCTTCTGTGCTTGAAGGATTTACTGATGCGAATTGGATATCGGATAGTAATGATACAAAATCCACAGGTGGATATGTATTTACTTTGGGAGGAGCAGTAATATCTTGGAAATCTTCTAAACAAACATGCATAGCCCGATCAACTATGGAATCGGAATTTATAGCTCTCGATATGGTTGGAGGGGAAGCTGAGTGGCTAAGAGATTTTTTGGAGGATGTTCCCATATGGCCTAAACCTGTAACGGCAATATGTATACACTGTGATAGTTTAGCTGCACAATATCGAGCTAAAAATAGTGTATACAATGGGAAGTCTAGACAAATTAGACGAAGGCATAATACAATAAAGCAATGGCTTTCTAGTGGTGTAATTTCTATTGACTATGTTAAGTCAAAAGATAATATTGCGGATCCACTTACTAAAGGTTTGTCTAGAGAGCAAGTTAAGCACACATCGAGGGGAATGGGTTTAAAGCCAATAGAGTAAAATAAAACTGCCAAACGGAAACCTAACCTAGTTGATTGGAGATCCCATGGTCTAGGTTCAATAGGCAAACTGGTTTGGCTAGATTCAAGAAGAAACACACTTACATACCCATTCCTATGATGGAAGAAGTGTGGTGACTGCTGATGATGTAGGATACATTAGTGTAATGATATTGATACTTGTAAATCAAGTGGAATAGTAGCAGCTTATTCTTAATCAATATCACCTATATGAGAGTAAATGTGGTCGCATTTATGAGAATTACATGGCTACATTCTCTAAAGCTCTCATGAATCCAGGATTTGTTCAGGACCAAAAAGAACACAAACGTATGAATTCGTGATGTGTAAATGTGGCATATGTTTTGCTTATTGTCTTGGTTTACTACGGAGATGAACAGTTCAAGATTTTCTATTCACTGCGTCATCTAGTAAATCCGATAAGTATATACTAAGGTAGGTTCAAGTCCAAAAGACACATCTCCTGATGTATGTCACATCTATTGTTTACTCTCGTATCTTAGTGTGTCTAGGACCAAAGAGTCGTCTCAAATGTGGGGTATTGTTGGAGTTTGAGACCCTCTTGTCCCACATTGGTCAACAACATTTTTTCACTAGCCTTTATATAGGCTTATTCCTTTTTCTTAGTAATTAGAACTTGGACCATTTGGAAATAGATTGAAGGCTTGGGCCTTATGGTTGAGTGGATTAGGCTTGATGATTATACTATAAGATTCATATTAATTAATATTAATTAATCAAGACAAGGGCCTTGAGGCCAAGGAATTAAAATTAATCTGATCAATTAGTTTTAATTTCGAATTAAGTTTTTAATTAAATTAATTAAAAACGTTTTGATTAATAGACACAACTCTTTGGAAAGAGTTGTATCTTTTTGGAAAGAGCTGTATAGCTTCAGATACATCCAAAAGGTGTTTGAAGAGGTATGAAAGAGCTTATATAAATGAAGTCCTCATTTCCATCAATCATTATCTTTTCTTCTTCCTCCTTATCTTCCGTACAAACTTTCCAGAGAGTAAACACACAAAGCAATTCGCTAGAGTTCTATAATCCAGTGCAGATTGTAGAATTAGGTAGTTGTATCCTGGTTGAGCAGATGTTGTAGAACCACAAGCACACGAGTGTGATGGAAATACTGTTTGAAGGACATAGCGTTTGCGCTAGCCTCTACCTTCAATTCATTCAAGTTAGTATCATATTAATTTTTGTAATTATTATTGCATTCTGTATTGTAATTATTTGTGAATAATAAAGTATAAGTATTTTAATTTTGTACATCTGTTATTTTATTGTTTCTAAATTGTTCTCCAACAAAGATAACCCAAAGAAAAAGCGGAAAAGAAATGAAGGCAAGAGTAGTAAATGCTAAGAAGAAAAACTTTCCGTAAAGAATTATTGGTGGGATCCTTCGGACATAGTGGGATACAAGTCAAGATCCTTTGCAGATTTCAACTCAACAGACGAAATTTTGCTTTAGTTTCTAACTACACTTAAGTGTAGTTTAATGTAAAAGTTAATCGACGTAATTTTTTTAGAATCCGGATTTTCTCTCATTTTTTTCTCCCCTCTAGTCCCTTCATATTTGAAAGCTCACGATTAAGCCACGTTAATATCTTGTATTAATTTCTTTATAGAGAGAGGACAAAAAAAAAATGTGAGAGGAGGGGAGGGGATGGGAGATGATTTGGAAGGGAGAGAATCCTACTTCCTTTTTTTAATGGATCAATCAACAATATGCCTTCAACTTAATCACCTGCTAGCCCAACAGATACAGAATTTTATTACGCAAGACGTCTGTACAACTAAAAGTATAAGCACTCAATACAAGTTATATTTTATTCTGTCACGTTTCCGATTTGGGACTTTGTACACTCTTCAACATGATGGATTCTATAATATAATTTGTAAGATGAATGAGGGACTCGTAAACTTTGATGAATTTCACAACCAAAGCAATTACTAAGTAGATAAATTGTGTCTCTACATACAAGTATTTTTCAAGTTATTCCTTAAAATGAATTAATTATTTGTAATTAAAGGAAAATGTAAATTAAATCAATGTCAGCACTGCACATATAGAATGGCAAAAGAAACAAACCTTGTAAAAATAATGCAAATACATATATGCTAGCTAATGAACCAGGAAAGAAATTGCATGTCTTTGGCAAAGCGGATTAAGATAATAAAATTGGTGATCAACATATTAAATAGAATATTCCTCCTAAATTAGGAAAGGGTGTGTACTAAGAAGTGAGCTTACCGCACTGGCTGAACCAGGTCAATAGATGATCAAATATTTTGTCGGGATGATCATAAAGGGGAAGATAAACATCACACACAAAGAAACCTCCTAACCTACTTAATTTCTAAAGAGGAAAACATGGTGCGAAGGTGACGAATTAGACCTGTGGTAGATTATCTTTTTGTATATTTTTCTAAAACGTAATCATTTTATAGTGGCTTACCAATTTGAGTACCAAAAGAAGTTTTATCCAATCTTTTTTCTTTACATAAGAAATCCTTAAACCCAATTGAAAATGAGCAAAAAAACCATTGACAAAAGCCAGCTATATCACAATGAGTCGCTCACAATTAATCATTGAACTAATTATGTTATGTATCGTTATCTCATTTGTATGAGTCAAATGCACTAAACCGAAAAGGTAGTCGATATGATACTATCTAACTTGATGTTCACTTCTAATTCGACATGTGTTCCTATCGAAACACTCTAAAAACGTTCATTGCTACATAGTGACGAAGTTTTCCACGAAATCTTTGATTTTTGAGTAGGAAGATAATGTCACAATGAAAGCCTCTTATTGTGTTTAAGCCAATCGTGAGCTATCATGTCATAGCGTCGAGATATTGTTGTAGCTTTGGTTTGGGTTCACTTGCGGCTATTTTGGTCGGTACAGAAATCAAGTGGCCAAGAAAATACACAACGTTTTTCATGCGACCATGTGAGATTTGTTATCAGTCTAGTTCTTCATTAAAAAAACTCCAACTGCAATCCAAATGTCGCAGACCATAACGTTTCATTCGTCGATTAAATTAGATACGTCTGCGTTCAGTCCTCACATGGATGGAAGAACACTCAGAAGTCAGATGCTTTTTTTTTTTTTTTTTTTTTTTTTTTTTTTTTTGTCTAACATGAAATCGAAGTCTATATGGTTTCTTTTTTAAAAATGAAAATAAAAACCAAATCTAAATGAGTGTATTTTTGTTCACCATCCTCGTCATCCTACTTATTATTAATGGATGAAGTTAAATTTTGAGATTTTTATCTATCCACTACATAGATCCCGAAATTTAAACTTATCCAACATTGATAAATAGGATGGTTAGCATAACCATCAATTGAGGGTGACGAGCAAAAATATTCTCAACCCAGATGGATGATTGGTGATGGGTCTTTAATAAACTAGAAAAGATAAAAAAAAATAAAAAATAAAAAATAAAAAATTGTTTCACATACCTATCACAGATGAATTAGGGTTTGGGAAATTGGAACGAATATGAAGCAACATCCGGATTTGACTGTGCTACATAAGCAGATTTACAAAATTTAATATCCACAAGTGTTACAAGATGTATATTTATTAAAAATTATTATAAGGAAATTGTAGCTATGGTCCCTAAACTTTAACCCAATTTGAGTAAAGGTTCTTGAACAAAAAAATGTGATCATTGGTCCCCTAGGGTGCATTTGTTTGGCTTTGTATTGGGCTAGACTGGACTACATATTAATGTATCCTGTGTTTGTTAAGTGCATGAACTAAGTTAAATGAGACAACATGGGATTTGTGGAGTACTAACTCTCTCGCGTCTCTCTCTACTTTATGTTTTTACAAACGTAGCCACCATAGTTCCTCCCTTGCCAATTCCCCCTCCCCCTCCTCTCTCTCCTCTACTTATTCTCTTTCTCCATCAAGATCCGAACTTGGGAAAATTTTCAATGTCTCAAAAACAATTCCAAAAGAAAATTTCAACGTCTCAAAAACAATAACAACAATCCCAATAAAGTAGGCGCGAGAAACAGAGAGAGAGTTGTGATCTGAAAGTGGGTGACGAAGCCTTTGCACAATAGGCGATCCGATGAAACCTTTGCACAATCCGACTAAGCATCTACAAATTGAAAGAAACAATTTGGGACTTTTGATGGTTTTTTTTTTTTAATTTTATTTTTTAATTTAATGAGGATGATGAAGGATTAGGAGAGTCAAACTACTCTTAAGGCTTGGTCATCAAACTACAACAGTAGCCTTACTTTCTAACACACACATAGCGATAAAAAAGAACGAAGACCCAAGATTTAGCTATCAATTACAAAAGTAGGCTCCTCCATTCCTACTCTAAGTGATTAGAAAGGGCTAACTTCCCAATAGAACGATCCTCATGTCCCCTATCTCCGAAATTTTATTTAAAGAAAAAAAAAAAAAAAAGGGATACAAGCCGCGGGGGGGGGGGGAGGGGGATGAAGCCAAGACCCCCGAATAAAACCAAAAGAGAAAGATAAAAAAATCAACGATAATAAAAAACAGGACTTAAAGAATGTCATGGACATGAGCAGCATAAGCAAAATTTGGAACTGTAGGTCACCAGTAATAAGCACTCCAAGCAACACTGAAAGAAGCTAACACATCAGCAACTTGGTAACCCTCCCGACAAATGCGTGTACAAATAAAACTCATCTGACGAAGGCACGATAAACAATTATTCCAATCAACCAAAACAAACCAATGGATTAAAGTAGGGGCCTTGAAAAGATAATGCAGAACCAAAAAGGAATTAGTTTCAATCCAAATGTATTTCCAATCTTGAACCCAATTAACACGATTTGTCTCAATGAAAGCTAAAATCTCTACAGTCACTGAACTAGCAAACTCTGTATTTGAGGCAAAAACACTAAGCATATGTCCGTTTGAATTTCAAAAAATTCCACCAAGACTGGCATGACCATTCGTATAAGAACCATCGATATTAGCTTCAATCCAACTAGATTGCAGAATGCACCAAACCACTGGAATGAAAAAAAGAGCGGTGGGAGAAAACGGAGAAATACCTAAGAATGAATAAATAGGCAACGCATCAGAAGAGGGGCTGCTACAAGGGAAACACACAAAAGCTGCTTCTCAAAATGGAGTAATAAGCTAGCACTTGGCATAATCTAAGGGGGCTGGTTTTTCTTCAAATCTAATCTGATTACAGAGAGACCAAATTCCCCAAATAAAAGTGCAAGCCATAACAACCCAAAATTTGCAAGAAGAGCTAGAAAAAACTAGCCATAAAAGTTTCAAAAAAAAAAACTGTAAGATGGACTCCACCACAACCGAAGAATGACGGAAGAGAGCCAATAACCACTGCTACAAAGCTAAGGACCAAGGGCATTCCAAAAAAATATACGTAAAAGATTCAGAAGCTGAATTGCACATTGAACAACACAAAACCAGCATAACAGCCATGTGCTAAAGAAAAGAGTTAGTAAGGAGTTAACCATGTAAGACTTTCCAAACAAGATTTTTTCAAGGTTGAATTCGTTGAGACCAAATTACCTTTCCCTAGGGGACCAAAGTGTCAAAATTAAGCAAATGAGAGTATGTCTCTTTCATCGATAAGAGACCAGAAAAAAAAAAAAAAAGCCTAACAACATAAGGAGTCTGTAGATGCTTGTAAAGGGAGAGGAGTAGCACAAATTAAAGCAGCTATATTCAGAAAAATATTAGAAAAAACAACAGGAAAATCCCAATGAGAACCACTAATAAAATCTCTAATAGGAGCATTAATGTATAGTATGAGCTAGCTCATCCAGAATATCAATAAAAGAAATTAAAGGCCTATTCAACCCAGTATCTGATAAAAATGAAATTTAAGAGCCATCTCCATTAATCTATGTTGAGTTCGACGAGATAATAGGGAGAACCTTCTTAAAACCAAGCCAAATAGAAGATTTTTTGCATGTTGATAAGGGAACTAAACTCCAATGCATGAAACGATCAAGCATAAAAAATGTCGTCAACAAAGAAGAAGTAAGCATATCCCAACAATGTTTCAAAAGAAGAGAATGACTCAGAATTAACAAGTCTTTCAACCCTAAACCCTCAAGGTTCTTTGGACGACTACACACCTGCCGAGAAACAAGAGGAACACTATAAGATAAGGTGCAGAGATATTGGAATCAATCTTTGGCTTCTGGGTTGAGGTACAGAGATTGGGTGCAAAGAAGAAGGAAAACGAAAAGAACAGAGAGAATAAGGTAGAGAGATATGGGAAAATGATTAGTCAATAAAACAAGGTAATTAATAATAATTATTATTAAATATTACTAAGGTGAATTATAAAATGATTAACAAAAATTTGAATTCCAAAAATAATTTAATCCTATATTTAGTTCGACACTACACCAAACACTTCATTATCCTTATATTACTTAGTCCATGCCAAGCCAATTCAACTTAGTCTCTGAAACTAGTCTAGTCCGAGATAGTCCATTGCAACAACTGAGTAGCTAAAATCTTTTTCGTCAACTCCATTAGAACTTCCGTCAAAATAAGTCATATGCCACGCACGTGAGGCTGAATCAAGGGGCAACTATAAAAAAGAAAATGAGAAAAATTGTAACAATAGTCCTTCAACTTTAACCCAATTGGAGAAACACCCATCAACTTAACTCCATTGGAGAAATGGTCTCTCAACTTTAACTCAATTGGAGTAATGGTCCGTCAACTTTAATGCAATTTATCAATAGTCCTTCCAACATGACTCATTTTGACGGAATTCTGATGGAGTTGACAAAAATGATCTTAGCTACATGATTTGACGAGTTAAGGGACCAATGATCATGGATTTTTAGTTGCAGGACCGTCGCTCCAATTAGATTAAAATTGAGGGACACTACAATTTACTCAACTGTCGTAGATTAAGGGCTAGTTTGGTATTAATATGCTTTAAATAAAAAAATAAAAAATTGTTTATACTATGCTTGAGAATAAATAGCTATAAATTAAGGTTGTTGAGTATTTGATAAACTTTCTTTTATGAAAGTGCTTTAACAAAAAAAGCACGTCTATGAGTGTTTGGTAAACATTTATATAAATTGTTGTGAATATGTTAAATGACACACCCCGACTGAGATCAGGGCATGCTAGCCGTCATGTAAAAGTGACAGTAACCATGTGCACAGTGCGAAACCAAGCTATACACTAAGTAGATAACATACAAGTGCAAGCGTAATTGTGAAAAAACAATATTCAGAGCACAAAAGGTGGTAATCTGTTAGATATGCCGAAAAATCCTCGAGAGCCACCAACATAGCTATCCAAACTAGAACCTGGAGGGGTGCAAAACAGAAAGCGTGAGTGGGCAAAAACAAAGCTTTTCAAAATTAGTTCAATAACAAAAGTTCCAACTCCTCGCCGTAAAACCCGTATAATGTCCCAGAAAATAGAATATGCACATATATATAACATGCTCAGAAATATGCCATGTCGAATGCCTCTAAATAAAATGCAAGTACTCAGGTAATGTTAATCAATGCCAAGTAATCTATCAGCCAGAGTCACCTAACGTGACCTGTACGGCTGAATCTAGAGCTCAAATCCACACTAACTATACCTGCACATGAGTCAGAACCACCTAAAGTGGTCCGTACGACAAGACTGGGTGTAATTAAATACGCTCAAGTGCTACGATCATGTGAAGACTGGGCGAATAATCGCGGGTCACCTACGAGTCGGAACCACCTATAGTGGTATGTACGACAGAGTTGTGCACCTAACTTGGATCCAAGATGAGCGTGTGGTGTGGGAGGTGAATATCACGTGAAGGACTGTGCCCTATTCTGGGCAGGATCACTAACACCAGGGGTGCAGGTTATGAGCTCTCTATGCATCTCAAATCACTACTAAACACAAAATAAACCATAACTTACCTGTGCGTCCGCAGCACCAAACATATATATATATATATATATATATATGCAACTACTAATGCATAATTAATTAGGCAAACGCAAAGCATGGCATTTAAAACATATAAACGTTTCATTTCATTTTCTGGGAAAATCACAAGTATATAGGTATATACGGAAAACCAAAAACCCACTCACTGGTAAATAGAAGGGTCGTAACCCCCTTGCCTCGAGTGACTGCACTCGTCCTCGGGATAGGTCTCACCTATATGCGAAACAACTATAAAAACGTTAATTTTAAAGCACATAACCAACATTACGAAATAACTTCTCAAACAATGCTTAAATGGGGTATGTGAATACACCATCGTGATCTACTAAACCTCACGAACATCCCCACATTTTTAAAATAATTTTTTGACGTCACACGCGCCCCCATGTGCCGGCCAAGGCACGGCCACACGTGCCGCCCATGCGCAGACACGTGCCTGGCACACTGACAGCGTCAGTTAACCCCGTCAGGAATATTCCGTTATGTTTAACAGATTCCATTAAAGTTAACCTAACGCCGTTAGGAATAATCCATCCAAACTGAAGGAATATTCCGTCGTCTTCTCTGGTTAACCTCCAACGCCGTCGTCTTCGTCAGAAAACTGGGAAATTTTCCAAACTTCATTTCTCACTCGTTTTTCACCCAAATTCGACGAAATTGGTACCAAAATGAAGCTTACAACTAGAGGAACAAATCCTTACCACTTTCAAGCACTAAAACCAACGGAACCTCACCAGAAAAACTCCACCAACTCCGGCCAATCCTGTAACTCACGATCCCGACATCCAAAACCTTCAAACGAACCACCACGAGCTTCCTAAAGACCTTACCAAGCTTCATACAAGCCTGAAATTCCCAAAAACACAAGATTTTACGTGTGCATGAACAATACTCCGAAATGAACCTCTCGGTTCGACATGAAAACGAAGGTTCCCTTACCTGAAATGGGTATGGTTGAACTCCTAAGAACCTCACGAGCACAAAGGTATGGTTTTCTTCCACGATCTGTAACGTTTTTGAGCACTTTGGTTCTTGTCCGTACAAGGAAGAAAGGAAATGGAGAGAGAGATAGGGATACGGGACAAGGAAAGGATGAGAATGAGTGTGGGTGTGTGTGTGGTCCAAAAGTAGGCAACCAACTTCCAAAAACGACCACACAACGAAACAAAAATACTAGGGGCAAAATCGTCATTTCACCCCTACGGTACGAATAATCCGGGACGGGCTGTCACATTAAATAACTAAAAAAGATTTAGTGTAATATAATAATTGCTTAAGAGAATATTGTAGGGGCAAATATTTGTAAAATATGGAGGGGTATACTTGCCATTGAAAATTTCATTAAATGGACAATGATCACTATGCTATGAAAAAAAAAAAAAGAAAAAAAAAACCACTTTTTTTTAGAAGCATGGTAGACCATGCTTCTGTTTTATTATTATTATTTATAAAAAACCATAACCCCAAACTAGCCCTAAAACAAGTGTTCATTGTATTATATTTTAATTTTGTTTTAGAAATATAGTTAATGGAAGTTAAGCAATAGTCCTTGACATGAGCATAACAGCTATTAAAAAATTATATCTCAATTGGTGACAAAAGTCAGATTGTACAAGTGGATTAATCATCTAAACGAAACGGAAATTTATTTGAAATGATATATAAACTTATATATATATTTTTCAATTTATCATATGAACTAAAATTTTAAGCGATTTGTTATACTAATTTTCTATAATTAAATCATTAATTTGACATATCCTAATGCCATTAAATTAAAAAAAATAATAAGTTTGTGTTCAGAGTTATTTCGGACTTTTGACTTTTGACCTTCTTTTTCACAAGTTCTTTACTTCTATTTGGTGCAAACTCAAAAGTTTTGGCTACTTAAAAAAAATATTCTACATTCGTTTCAAAAACTTATGGTGAACTACTAAAAAATGTAAATTGGGCTCACTAACATGGAGTTTAAGTAATTACAAACTTTGAGAATTTAAATCATGTCCATTAAAAAAAAAAGAAAATGGGAGTTGAATGTTCGAAATAACCTCGAAATGTCCAACATAATCTTGAAGGGGATCACGTGGGGAGTTGAAATGTCCAAAATTACCTTAAAAACAAGTCATATGCAAGAAACATGACTTATTTTGGCTGAAAACCTTAACAGTATTAGAGTGAAATGACAAATTAATGATTTTCAAAACTTGATATGACAAGTCTGTAAGTTAATTCTAATATGCATACTAAAAATACTAACCTTGAGAAGCGATTGAATCGAAGCACGAGGATGAATCACGAACACAACAATCAAGCAAAGATCTTCCGCTCCTAGTATACGCGTTATGCACTCCTATATGGGGTAGGGTTTTGTGCTAGAATGTGTGTATAAGAGTGGGGACCTAGGCCTTATATTTATAGGTGAGTATATTAGGTTTCTTGCCCATAAAGAAATCCCTAATACATATCTTTAGCACCTCTAGAATCCATGACCTAATAGGAAAGATATTCCTAATCATTATAGGTTTACTTAACCACCAAGTAATCCGGGATAACCAAATATTTCTTCCTATCTTGTATTCTTAATAAATTAGGACTCCTTAATAGATGTAAGCCCAATAAGAGTCTTACATTCTCCCACTTGGGCGAGACATCTATTCAAAAGTTCTCTTCAGGATCAAGAATCAATTTTCTTATGCGCACAACTTTTGAAGATCATTTGATACCAATATCTTTTCAAACTCAATGTCAAATATCATTAGCTTGTAGAACTATAGACCATGATATTCAATAGAGCAAATACATACCTCTATAATCACATACAAGCAACAATATTCACATAAAGCACTAACAAGTAATGGACACACACACACACACACACACACACATATATATATATATGGCATGTGAGCTTAATGGTGAATATCACACTTAACACATATGGTCCTTTTTACGATCACAAGGTGATCTTCCTTAATGCTTAAAATAAGCCCTTATGTCAAAAGAACAAACTTGATATATAGCAAAATTAGCTAACTAGAATGAAATAAATATGTAGAAACAAAACATATTATTCTTTAACGCATATCCATGAAATCTCAACCAAAAGAAAAATTTTCAAAACTGAAAAAGATAACTAGCAAACAAGAACAACTTGAGCTCTCACTATTCTACAACATCTTCGAAATTTGATAGAACTCCCATGCTTGTGACATGTTTTAGAACATCTACGTTAGAGATAGCTTTGCTCAATGGGTCTGCAATCATGTCCACGTTACTGATATGATCAACAGTAGTGACTCATCCTTGCACCTTCTCTCTAACCTTCAAAAACTTTATGTCAACATGCTTGAGTCCTGAAGATCTCTTGTTGTTTTTGCAAAAGAAAACAAATCCCTTGTTATCATAATATAACTGAATAGGTCTTGATATATTATCAACAACTTGCAGTCTTAATATAAAATTTCTCAACCAAATGCCATGCATCGTTGCTTCAAAACATGCCATGAACTCCACATGCATTGTCGAGACAACTACTGTTTTTTGTTTAACACCTTTCCAGGCCATTGCACCACCTCCAAACATAAACACCAAAACTGGAAGTTGACATTAAGTCATCAGCACATCCAGCAAAGTCGAAATCAGAGTAACCTACTGATGTGTTATATAATAGCACTCAAATCAAACCCTCTTATTGACAATTGTAGTATATATGTAAGTAGGGATCGTTCTAGGTCGGGGATTAGGAGAGATTGCTAATCTACTTGTTGATGCAAAAAATTGGCGAAGACTTTGGTACAACAGAAAGTGTCAAGTTTGTGACCTTCGCTAGGTTGCTATGGTCATTAGTGTGGATAAATATGTAAATGAATAGAGACAAGGAAGCAAATAACACAAGATGTACGTGGTTCACCCAGATTAGCTATGTCCACGAAGTAGCGGAGTTCTCATTAGTTGTGAAGGGTTTACACAAATACTTAGGTTCAAGCTCTCTTTTAGTGAGTTCTAGTGAATAGTTTAGTACACATGACATTAGGGATTATTGTGGGAGAATGATCCCCTTTTATAGAAGAGAGTTTCTAGCTTTGTTTTGACATTGACACGTGTCATGTTGTGATTGGCTTCTGATATCGACATGTGTTGTGCTGTGATTGGCCTCTGATACCGACATGTGTCGTGTTGTGATTGGCCTCCTGTTGGAGAAAAAGTCTTGTGGGTCCTTGACGGTATGCTGTTGACCGGTGCTTAGTAGTTTCGGGATTGGTCAAGTATGGTACAAACAGTGCTCCCCTAAGTTCCCAAGTGAGGTAAGCTCATCGGTTAGGGATTTGCAAGATCCAAGCTATTGAGTAATCACAAAACTTCCAAGTACCGAAGTGTGGTGTCGCCTTTACTTGCCTTCTCTGTCTTGTAAGTAGATGTGGCATCGTCTCTTGGAAATATTTTTCCTTCATCCAGGAGTGGTATCTTTGGTTGGTGTTGACACACAAGGTAATGTATCATTTTCATTTGAAGCTTACTTGTAGTTTCGGGTTTGGTCAAGTGCGATACAAACCATATAGTACTAGTCCCCCAAGTCTCTAAGCGAGGAGATCTGCCAAAGGAGGTGACAGATAAGTTAAGCAATCAAGGTTCCAAGCAATCAGTCTCAGATCGGTAGGTTGATCTTGGGTTCCAGCTGATTGTACTCATTCTCCCTGTCTCTCATTCAGCAATAAGGATAAAGAAAAGAAACAGGGAGAAGAGATGATATGAGGTACTCTTGTTTTTGGAGAAGACAGACGAATCGGCAGGTGCTTTGTTGTACTTGACTTTCTACATGTGTATTCTTGAACTGGGCTGGAAGGTTTTCTGGTTTCCTCTAAAGGTGTGAGCCAACTCCAAAATTTAAGGGTCAAAACAAGTCCGTCATACTTGGAGTATGTTCGATCCTGATGATATGGGATACTTTTGCTGTTTGACAAAGTAGTAGATGTGGTATGGCAAAGCTTTGTTCTTCGATGACGGTGCTAGCAAAAGGCTGTTGAGGCTTCTTGATCTCTTCAATTAGAGCAATGATGCCGGGCTTGGATTTAACTTAGACTCTTCCGTCTGGATTATGCGGTTCCACAAAAAGGGCGTCGTGCTATAGTGATCTGTTCTAGCTCGCCGTTGAACCTTCTACTTCAATCTTTTGTATAGCAAAAATGGTGCGCAACCTTTGCATTTAAATGGTCCTTCAAAGCACTACTTCTCAGTGACTCATCCATGCTTGGCAACTTTAGTGTAAAGAGCCAATATCGTACCAACTGTTCTGAGGTATTTGCCGAAGGAATTTATGATCTTGACAACAGTTGAGGATGAGTACTTGAGAACAATGCTAGGCAAGCGACCAGGCAAAGGTTTCGGGCAATCAGTTCTAGATCGGAAGTTTGATTTCAAGTTCCGACTGATTGCATTCTTTCTCCTTGTCCTGCAGGTAAGAGCAAGGGCAAATGAAAAGACAGGGAAAAAGCATGATATGGGATACTCTTTCTTTCAACCCTAATGATATGAGATATTCTTGCTCTGATGTGGCTGGTTGGCATGGGTATTATCGAAGAAGAAGAAAACGGAGTATTTCGATAGGCTAGATTGGGAGTACCATTTCGGATGTGAGGAAGGGTTAAGCATTTTTTTTTATTTGGCAGGTCTGCCTGGCTGTGGAGGATGGAGGTCAACATATATAGGAATTGTCCCAATAACGAGTGGTAATGTTGTTCCTTTACCCTTCTTGGTCAAAGCAATGCATTGGTCGCTGCAAGGTTCACGTGTTTTAACTTTGTCAGAGCACTTTGAAAAAGTGGTCTGTGGTATCCAGAAAGCTGATGTTGCATGTGAGGATTGTGGACAAATTTTATCCAATGAAATCTGACTTCTCGAAGTTCTGGGAACGGTGCCTCTTTGATTTCTGAGCAGGCAATCTTTTTGGGGATGTGGTTCTCGAGATTCGAAGAGCGGTGCCTCTTCGATTTATGGGCAAGCAATCTTGTTGGGAGTGTTTTCTCAGATGTGAAGAAAGGTTGGGCATTTTTGCAAGTCTGCTTTGCCACGGAGCACAGAGTTTGACACACATAAGGATTTTCCAAAAATCAAACAGTGGTGTTATTCCTTTATCCTTGTGGGTAATAGTAGGGTAACTGGGCCTTCAACATTTACCTGTCTTAACTTTGTTAGAGTTCTTTGGCAAAGTTGTCCTTGGTATCCGAGGAACTGATGTCGCATGTGAAGATTGCTAATAAATTTTAATTCAGGAAATCCGCTTCTCGAAATTCAGAGCGTGGTGCCTCTTCGATTTTTGAACAAGTAACCCTGTTGAAGATCTGGCTCTTTCTTTTATAGGAGCACCAATTAAGTTCAAGGAGTACGTTCAGAAAGTTATTGCTTGTAGGAATATTCCCTTATTTTCATACTTCTGAGACTTACTATACCTCATTTTTTCCTCATCTTTTCTGAGAATGTCTAGCCCGTCCGACAGTCGTTTGGACTTGAATGCTGTAGGAGAGGTAGCCATGTCTCCTCAGGATAACATATGGCACACATCCTTCTTATCTCCTACTGGTCCCCTTACTATTGGGCACTTTGTGATGAAGAATGATATGACCGCTGCAGTGGTGGCCAAGAATCTTTTCACTCCCAAAAGACAACAGACTACTTTCCAAACGATCCGATGAGTTGGCTGTTAAGGATTTTCTGGCTTTCAGTGTTCAGTGTGCAGGTTCTGTGTCTAATATGGCTCAACGTCTATTTGCTCAAACCTGCCAATTTGAATCGTTGGCAACTAAAGTGATAAGTCTCAAACAGGAGATCAGAGGGCTTAAGCACGAGAATAAACAGTTGCACATGCTCGCACATAGTTATTCTACAACCATGAAGAGAAAGTTTGACCAGTTACAAGAATCCGAGGGTTAGATTTTAAATGATCATCAGAGATTTGTGAGTTTGTTCGAAAGGCATTTATTGCCTTCGTCCTCTGGGGATGTACCACATACTGAAGCTCCAAATGACCAACCTCTGGTGCCTCCTCTTTCTAGGGTTCTGCCCAGTACTGAGGCTCCAAATAATCACCCTCCAGTGCTTCCTATTTCTGGGACTTTGCCGAGTGTTGAGACTTCTCCTGAGCAGCCTTTGTGAAGGCGCCCTCCTGTTTGTTTGTTTTGATTCATGTGTATGCGCGTATTTGTAATTTATCGAAGATATCAATAAATAAGCTTTACTTCATTCAACGTGTTGTGTTAAATAGACTAAGGTATCCTTCACTAAGTTCTTTGAATTTTTTATTTTGTTGAAGTTTGCATGTTGAAACTTCGTGGGTGGACCTTGTAGGTTAAAGTAGTGCTCCCTTAATTTCTTGAGTGAGGAAAACTTCTCGGTTGGGGACTTGAAAAATCCAAGGCACTGAGTAGTCGCAAAATTTCTGAGTACCAAGGTGTAGTGGTATATGGTAAGAGTCCCCAAGTCTCCGGTCGAGGGAGGTGTCTTGCTAGTAGGCAATTTTCCAAACAAAACTTCACCATTTTCCTTTCTAAGTGATTGCCCAAAACTCCTCCTTCATATATATTTGGTATGAAAGTTGTTTAGGCCCAAAGAAAGGAAGGCCTAGGCTCATCTTTCTTTCTTTCCTTTTTTTTTTTTTTTTTTTTTTTTTTTTTTTTTTTTTAAGGGTGAAGCTTTGATGTTGAAGTTTTGGTGTTGAAGCTTTTGTGTTGACGCTTTTGTGTCGAAGCTTTGTAGGTGAAACTTTTGTATTGAAGCTTTGTAGGTGAAGCTCTTGTATTGAAGCTTTGTAGGTGAAACTCTTGTGTTGAAGCTTTGTAGGTGAAGCTTTTGTGTTGAAGCTTTGTAGGTGAAGCTTTTGTATTGAAACTTTGTAGGTGAAGCTTTTTTATTTGAAGCTTTGTAGGTGAAGCTTTTGTATTGAAACTTTGTAGGTGAAGCTTTTTTATTGAAGCTTTGTAGGTGAAGCTCTTGTGTTGAAACTTTGTAGGTCAAGCTTTTGTATTGAAGCTTTGTAGGTGAAGCTCTTGTGTTGAAACTTTGTAGGTGAAGCTTTTGTGTTGAAGCTTTGTAGGTGAAGCTTTTGTGTTGAAGCTTTGTTGAGCACCATAAATTGATTTTGCTTCACATTATCTTGATCAAGAGTGTGTGAAGCTTTTGAGAATTGTAGTTGTTCTCCATTGATGAAGCTGTGTTTGATGTTGAAGCTTTGTTTAATGTTGAAACTTTGTAAGTGAAGCTTTTGTGTTGAAGCTTTGTTGGACACCATAAATTGATTTTGCTTCATACTATCTTGATCAAGAGTGTGAGAAGCTTTTGAGAATTGTAGTTCCTCTCCATTGATGAAGCTTTTTTGCTTCACACTATCTTGATTAAGAGTGTGTGAGGCTTTTGACATTTGTTGTTGCCCTTCACTTGTTGAAGCTTTTGTTGGCACCATAAGTTGGTTTTGCTTCACACTATCTTGATCAAGAGTGTGTGAAGCTTTTGAAAATTGTTGTTATCCTTCACTTGTTGAAGCTTTTGTTGGCACCATAAATTGGTTTTGCTTCACACTATCTTGATCAAGAGTGTGTGAGGCTTTTGACATTTTTTGTTACCCTTTACTTGTTGAAGCTTTTGTTGGCACCATAAATTTATTTTGCTTCTCATTATCTTGATCAAGAGTGTGTGAGGCTTTTGACATTTTTTTGTTGCCCTTCACTTGTTGAAGCTTTTGTTGGCACCATAAGTTGGTTTTGCTTCACACTATCTTGATCAAGATTGTGTGAATCTTTGAGAGTTGTAGTTACCCTCCATTTGTTGAAGTTGTTGAATTTCCCAATTCTTTTTTTTTTTTTTTTGGGAAAATTAGAAATTTGAAAATGCGGGAGAGACAACATATACAAATTTTGCTTCCACACTGTTGAGCAAGAGACTGTGATGCAAGCCACACCTTGTAGTAGTCGAAGGTTTGGATGAACCATATAAATTGAATTTGCTTCGAACAGTCTTGATCAAGAGTGTGTGAAGCTTTTTATGAGTTGTAGTGTTTGCATTGTTACAGAGGAGAAATGTTTGAAGCAGATGTAAGAGGGCTGAAGAGCTTGATCTTTGTATACCATGCACTGAAGCCGTTGTTAGCTTGCAATAAGACTTTGTTGGTGACTATAACTCTTGTTAGGCATAAGTGTTCCCCTAGCTGAGTTGTAAAGCTTGAAGGTTTTTGATTATTTGTGAATGCTAGGAGTTCAAATGTACAAGTTGTACCACTCGTCTTCTGGTTGGTGGAATGAATGATGGGTTGCTTTCATCACTTGGTTAGTGGTACGAATGTGAGTTCTTTTACCACCTTTCATCACATTTCATCACCTGGTTGGTGGCACAAAGATGAGTTCCTTCTTCACTTGGTTGGTGGCATGAGTGGCAAGTTGCCAAATGATATTAGAGTACAGGTTGAACATTTTATCACCTGGTTGGTGGCATGAAGGAGAGTATAGGTTGTACATTTCATCACCTCATTGGTGGTATAAAGATGAGTTCTTTCTTCACATTTCATCACTTGGTTGGTGAGAATAAGGGCAAGGTGTCGAGGCACATTGTAGCAAGTGTTGAATGACACAAAGTGTGTTGAACTTTTTCGAAGCACAGTTGGCTTATGTATGGATGTGTTGGAATGTATGATGTTTATGTATGAATGTGTTGGAATGTATGATGTTTATGTTGATTGACATGAGTGATGCTTATGAATGTTTTGCTATGCATAAAGGAATCCCTTGTTTGGATATAAGTCATGTTGACATATACTTAGACTTTATTTCATGTTGTAAGCATTCGTGTTGAAGCTTCAAACCTGAGTGTTTCAGTGATAGGGATGTAAGGGAGTTAGGACCAAGTTGTCTAAATCACCTCGTTATTGAATTGATGCCAAATGGCCTTCATTACATAGGATGCCGAATGGTCGTAGCTCAACACTTGTACAGTATGAGTTTACTTGTAATAGTACTTCAAGTGATCAGCGTTCCATGGATGGCCAAGAGTCTTGCCATCGGAGCTCCTTAGCTTGTAAGAACCAGGGCAACTGATGCCAATAACTTCAAACGGTCCATCCCAATTTGGGCTAAGCGTGCCTTCACTCGGGACTCTGTCGCAGAGTAATCTTTTCTTCAATACCCAGTCCCCCACTTTGAAAGAGCGAGGTTTAATTATTGAGTCATAGTAGTTGGAGATGCGCTGCTTGTAGGCGACATTCCTCAAGTGAGCTTGGTTTCTGTGTTCCTCGACTAAATCCAAGTTGAGGGTGAGTTGTTTGTCAGTTTCACTTTACATATAGTTATGGACTCGGAACGTTGCTTGCTCAAGCTCAACAAGGACAACAGCCTCTGTACCAAAGGCAAGTGAGAATGGAGTTTCTCCTGTTGAAGTCCAATATGAAGTGCGGTATGACCAAAGAACTTGGGCTATAAATTTTGGCCAACAACCTTTAGCCTTGTCCAAGCTGGTTTTCAAAGTGCGCTTGATTATTTTGTTGATGGCCTCAACTTGTCCGTTAGACTGGGATGAGCTGGGAAGGCAAAACATAAGTTGATGTTGAACTTAAAACAAAACATCCTGAACTTCTTGCTGTCGAACTGTCGCCCATTGTCCGTGATTATCGCATTAGGAATGTCAAATCTGCAAAGAATGTTCTTGGAAGTCTTCTATTTTTGCCTCAGTAATGGTTGCCAAGGGTTCTACTTCGGCCCACTTTGTGAAGTAGTCAACTGCAACGATTGCATAGCGAACCTTGCCCTTTCCTGTAGGCATTGGGCCAATCAAATCAAGTCCTCATTGGATGAACGGCCAAGGGCTGATCATAAGAGTAAGAGGCTCGGGAAGAGAGTGATGAATAGTTGCATAGCGTTGACACTTATCACATGAGCGGGATATTCTAATGGCATCTTGGTGAAGTGTTGGTCAGTAATATCCTTGGTGAAAAGCCTTGTGTGCTAGGGATCAAGATCCAGCATGATCTCCACAGACTCTTTCATGTATTTCTCGAATGACAATTTCCGCTTCCGCAGATGTGAGGCACTGTAAGTATGGTAGGTTAAAACCTCGCTTGTAGAGTTGGTCATTAATGATCAGGTAGTAGGTAGACTTGTATCGAATCTGTTTAGCTTGGACTTTATCATTTGGGGGAGTGCCATGAACAAGGAATTTATAAATTGGGGTGATCTAGCTATCCCCCTGTTGCAAGTTGCACACTTCTGTGACCATGGTGATTGGTGTTGCCAACAATTCGGCATGAATTTTTCTCCCAATCTTGTCTTTCACTGCTGAAGCAAGGCGAGCCAAAGCGTCTGCATGATTGTTTGCTGCTCGAGGACTTGGGTGATCTGGTAGTGGAAGTGCTTGAGCAAAAGCTGTGTTTACGCAAAATACACTGCCATGGAGTTATCCTTAGCGTCAAAGTTGTTCATGACCTGGTTAACCACCAATTAGGAGTCACTGAAGATATTAATTTGTTTAATTCCAAGGTGTTTGGCCAAACGTAAGCCTGCTAAAAAGGCCTCATACTCGGCTTCATTGTTTGACGCCTTGAATTTGAAGCGAAGAGCATACTCTATTGCCACTTTGTCGGGGTAGTCAGGACTAGTCCTGCTCCACAACCCTGTTGGTTGGATGAGCCATCAACATATAGAGTCCATACTAGGAGAAATGTTAATGGTATAAGTGAATTCAGCAATGAAATCTGTAACTGTTTGGCCCTTTTCAGCTAGCTTTGGGTGGTAGAAGATGTCAAACTCTCCCAGTGCTATGGCTTATTTGATCATTTGCCCCGAAGTATCAGGACTCTGAAGTATTTATCGAAGGGGATGATTAGTAAGCACGAAAATAGAGTGTGCTTGGAATTAAGGGCGAAGTTTCCGAGCAGACATGACTAATGCTAGAGCTAATTTCTCAATGTTAGAGTATCGTGTATCCATATCTTTTAGAGCCTTACTAGCATAGTAAACAGGTCGTTCGATATTACCATCCCTACGAATAAGGACGGAACTAACTGCTGAAGTTGAGATAGATAGATAGACAATTAGGGTGTCGCCAACTTCAGGTTTGGAAAGCAGAAAGGCTTTACTCATGTACTCCCTGAGGTTTTTAAATGCTTTGCCACATTCA
This sequence comes from Pyrus x bretschneideri, assembly GCF_019419815.1. Classification (NCBI taxonomy): domain Eukaryota; kingdom Viridiplantae; phylum Streptophyta; class Magnoliopsida; order Rosales; family Rosaceae; genus Pyrus; species Pyrus x bretschneideri. The sequence goes on along the minus strand of NW_025999723.1, from coordinate 11,191,822 downwards.
TCGGTTCACGTAATGTACTTCTTACTTCCCTTAAGTGCTTTGAAAAAAGGAGTGCATTTGTCTGTGGCCTTAGAGATGAACCTGGTCAAGGCTGCCACCTTTCCAGTAAGGCTCGGGATGTCTTTTGAGGTTACTGGTTCTTTCATGTCCATGATTGCTTTGATCTTCTCGGGGTTAGCTTCAATGCCTCGTTAGCTAATCATGAAGCCCAAGAATTTTCCAGAGCCCACACCGAAAGCGCATTTGTTGGGGTTCAACCTCATTCAATACTTCTTCAGGATGGAGAAGGTTTCAGACAAGTTGGCAATGTGTTGGTCAGCATGTTTGCTTTTAACTAACATATCATCAACATAAACTTTCATGTTTTTCCTAATCTGTTCAGCGAACATTGAATTGACTAATCTTTGATAAGTCGCCCCTGCATTCTTTAGGCCGAATGGCATGACTTTATAGCAATATAGTCCTCTATCAGTGGTGAAGGTCGTGTGTTCTTGGTCTGAAGGGTTCATAAGGATTTGATTGTACCCTGAGTAAGCATTCATGAAGCTCAAGAGTTCACACCCTGCTGTAGAGTCTACAAGTCTATCAATGAGAGGAAAGGGAAAGCTATCCTTCGGGCATTCCTTGTTTAAGTCGGTATAGTCGATACACATTCTCCACAAGATCTTTTGAAGCAGGAGACTTTCCTTGGTCGGATTTTTCTTAACAAAGACCATATTTGTTATCCACGTTGGATAATTAACTTCACGGATGAAGCCTATGCTTTTGAGTTTTTCAACTTCTGCCTTCATTGCTCCATATCGTTCAGCATCATAAGATATTCGCTTCTGTCTCACCGGCTTAGTCTTGGGATCAATACTCAAGCGATGATAGATGATATCGGGAGAGATGCCTGGCATGTCCTCCTATGATCAGGCGAAGACTTCAGTGTTCTCTTGTAAAAAAGAGATCAATGCCAACAGAATGGGTGGTGACAAAGTGGTGTCAATCTTCACTATGCAATTTGCATAATCTTTTGAGATAGAGACCTTCTCCAACTCTTCAGCAGGTTGTGTTTGCTAAGTGAAAGAGTCATCTCGAGGATCGTCAGGTTGATTGTTACCACCGTGAATATTCAAGTTGGCTTTGTCCGAGCTGGTCTTGATAACTTGGTCATGTATAGAAAGTGTTTCTTTGGGTACATGCAAGTGTTGTTGCTTGACTGAAGTGTTGTAACATGACCGTGCACTAAGTTGATCTCCTCTAATGTAACCATTGCCATAGGGGGTTGGAAATTTCATCAACAACATATATGTGGATACCATGGCCTTGAGATCATTAATGCCTGTGCACCTAAAGATGACATTGTATGTCGTTGGGCAATCAACTACCAAGAAGCTAGTGGTGATGGTGGCTGTGTACGAGCCTGTACCGATAGTGAAGGGTAAATGTACGCTCCCTAAAGGTTGCACGACATCACCAAAGAAGCTTATCAGAGGAGAAATCAAGTGATCGAGCAAGTGTTCAGCTACATTAAGTGTTTTGAAAGCTTCAGCAAACATGATATTGACCGACGCCCCCGTGTCTACCAGGATTCGTTGTACATCAAAGTTGGCTATGTGAGCCTCCACAATCAGTGGGTCGTTGTAAGGATAGATGATACCTCTTTCTTCCTCAGGGTAGAAACATATTGGATCCCAATTAGGCTTTTGATACTTGCCTCTCCTGATGTCTTCCACGTGAAACACTTGGTAGCCAGGCTTCAATGTTCGTTCATTGTTTTTCATGGCTCTGTTGGAAGATTCAGATATGGGTGTGCCACCCCTTATAGAATATATCACATTCATTTGGCGTTGGTTGCGATTATCCCTCGGATTGTGAAGAAGGAATTGGTCAATTTTTCCTTCAAATGCCAAAGCTTCAATATGATCACAGAGGGTGATACATTTCTCACCGTCATGGCCATTATACTCGTGGTAACCATAAAACATGCCTGTGTTCTTCGTGGACTTGAAATCTGGCTCCCTCGGCCTTGGCTTTGGTATCAAGTGAGTTATACTGGGGTAAATGGCCGTGCATGTGGCGTTCAAAGGTGTGTATGTCTCATACCTTGGGGTAGGACCATTCTTGACACGTGTTAGGCCCACTACATTGATTGCTTAGGGGCGGGTATTATCGTGGTGATACCTTTGGTTATTGCAATAGTGCCCCTTACTCTTTTTATTAAAATAAGACTGGTGAGGATGGAAGTTTTTCCTCTTGCCTTAAGAATGATACGCCTGTTGACTTGGCGAGGTATTAGGTAGGGCAGGGGAAAGCGTCGCTGCTGTTTGGAAGGTTGAGGTCTTCTCATTCGGTTGGATTTGGCTTCCACTCCCCATTTGTTGATAAGGGATGGCTATAGAGAGTTTCCCTTGATATGTCCTTGCCTCGGCAGAGGCATGGTTATAAGCATGTGCCATTACCTCAGAGTAAGTCTTCCAAGTGTTAGCATTGATCATGTACTTGAAGAAACAGTCACGTAGGTCTGCCGTGAAGGCTTTAAGGGCGGTCTTGTCATATGCCTCAGCGCAACGAGAATACTCATGGCTGAAGCCGCCGGCATACTTTCGTAGTGACTCATCCGGCTTCTGGCGAATAGTGTACAAGTCATCTGCGGAATGCAAGCGATCTGTCTGGAAGATGTGTTGAGAGACAAATAGTTTCCTTAGTTCCTCAAATGAGTCTACTGTCTCAGATGGAAGATGGCAATACCAATTCAGAGCTCCGTCAGAGAGGGTAGAGGGGAAAAGAAGACATCGTTCTTCGTCAGTGTGCATCCGGTATGCCATGGTGGACTCAAAGAGGTTAAAGTGTTCAATCGGGTCCTCCTTTCCAGTGGAGAGTTGTAAGCTAAGCTTCTGCTTTGTCTTTGCTTGGAGGGGGTGTCAAGGATCCTCCTTGTAAGAGGGCCAGGCCTAGGTTGGTTCCAGTCAGGTATTTCGGCCTGACGTTCGGCCTTCAACTTGTTTACTTCCTTAGGGAGTTGTAGGACAAGGGGGTCCTAAGTGAAGTCAGGTACTACTGGATCCTTCTTCCGTAAGTCTCCAACTCCTCTTGGAAGTAGGAAAGCTTAGTCAAGGGCATGGATTTTTCTTTGGACTCACCGTATTGACTTCCAGGGCGAGCCTGTCGAAACGCCCCTGAGTCCCCCGTACCTTTATATTCCTCTAGGACATGTCGCTTATTCCCTAGATTGGCAATTGGCTTGGGGCATAGAAGAGGATCGAACCTTTCAGAAATCCTTGGATCATTGATCTTCGAGCTTATGTGGATGGGGTACTCTCGACGTTGCCTTAGGAAATCCCGACAGTCGCGATAAACGGTTTTTGATCCTTCTACTCCTTCTGCAAGAAGCTGTCTTTCTCCACTTCTCCTGCTTCGAGTCGAAGCAGCTGGGTCGAAAGAGGTCTCATGTTGATCAACACCTTGATGAGTAACTCACTCCCTATTAGGGATATCCATGTTAAAGGCAGGTGATCCCCCGTGTTGGAGGGTACCCAAGTGGTGGTTAACTTCCCCGGGCGTGATGAGTTCGTGTGTTTGAGTATGCCTAGCTTCATGGAGCATTCCGAAAAGCTTCTCATACTGCTCCTGGAAGATCTCATTCTTTATCGCTATCTTGTTGTTCTGAGCCTCTAGCTCATCGACTTTAGCTTGAAGAGCAAACCTCTTTCGTTCCTTTTTTCGTTGCTTTGCACTAAGTGCGAGAAGGGTGTCGTTCTGCATGCTATGGCTCCCTTCACTCCCCATGTTGGAGAAGGGTGCCTGGTTGAAAGAAAGTGTGCGAATGGTGGAAACCAGCTTAACAAAGCTAGAGAGAGTAAGAATAAGTATGATTCCCACAGACGGCACCAAATGTTGATGCACAAAATCGGCGAGGACTTTGGTACAACAGAAAGTGTCAAGTTTGTGACCTTCGCTAGGTTGCTTTAATCATTAGTGTGGATAAATATGGGAAGCAAATAACACAAGATGTACGTGGTTCACTCAGATTGGCTACGTCCACGGAGTAGAGGAGTTCTCATTAGTTGTGAAGGGTTTACACAAATACATAGGTTCAAGCTCTCTTTTAGTGAGTTTTAGTGAATAGTTTAGTACAAATGACATTAGGGATTATTGTGGGAAAATGATCCCCTTTTATAGAAGAGAGTTTCTAACTTTGTTCTGACATTGACACGTGTCGTGTTGTGATTGGCTTCTGATATCGACACGTGTTGCGCTGTGATTGGCCTCTGATACCGACATGTGTCATGTTGTGATTGGCCTCCTGGTTAGAGGAAAAGTCTTGTGGGTCCTTGACGGTATATTGTTGACCGGTGCTTAGTAGTTTCGGGATTGGTCAAGTATGGTACAAACACTACTCTTAACTGACTTAAAAACACAAAACTAAACTTAAAAACAGAAAATTAGACTGTAAGACTCTTAACTAGACTTATATGACTCAAAACAAACTAAAAAGACTCAAAACAGCACAAAACAATCAAAAAGACTCAAAACAGAAACTAGAGAATGATTTGGACGAATCTAACTTTAACTTGACTCAAAACACTTAAAAACACAAATTGGATAGATTCTAACTAATTTGGCACAACAAAATATAGGGATTGGGTTTTTGACGAATTTAAAGTAAAAACAAGTAACTTAAAGACTTAAGCAAAGTTGACACGAAATTAGGTGAATGGATGGGTGATAAGCTAGCTAGAGGGTCCTTCTCCACACATGACACACTTGCATACAAATCGATTTCCAGTTGCTTCTCCAATAAACCATGAACCTCAACACCTCAGATTAACCGTGAACAGTACTAATTAACCATCAGAGTTTCCTTAAGTTATTGAATTGGAGGGAATATGCATCGGCAACCAAATTATTCTTCAAAAGTTCCCTACATGAACAGCATAATAGAGATACAATCAAAGATCATTAAGCTTTGTGAAAATCATAAGCATTGATAAGGCATTCGTAACTATGAACAACATAATACTTCTGCCAGGAATTTACTTAACACGATTGTGATTAGCAACCTCCACTACTTGTGAATATAAGGTCATGATGATTAGGTGAAACTCCCTTATATTCTAGCATCAAATTCATGCATGCAACCTAAGTGTGCACCCTCAATCAAGATACAAGAATAAGTTATCAATCAAGCAGTTAAGTAAATTGCATTCACGATTTATGAAATCACAACTGGAGGTAATCAATTCATATTGCAAATATAATCATGATTTCAAAGTCTCCTCTAGCTAAAATAAGTTTACCTCCTCATGTTCGCAAAACAAAGATAATTAAACTTAAACATTGAAAACAAAAGATTGAATACACCTAGAAACGCTCCAACAATCCAAGCTTGAATGGCAAGCACATCCCAAGGTCTTCTTCTTCTTCTTTGCTGTGGCACAAGGTGTGGGTGAAGGTTTGAGTGATGAATTGTATGAAAGAATGGCTGAGAGGTTGAATGGTAGTGAATGGATCCCCAAAAAGCTGCGGCAAGGGCCTTTATTTTTAGGTTTAAGAAAAACAAGGCCTAATGTAATTTGGTAAACAGGTTTTGGTCCCAAATCCACAAGGAAAAGGAGAAATAAATGTTAGAATCCTAAGGATAAAGGGAAAGGATATGCGGCAACCTAGAAAGAAAGGGGAATGTGCTTCCTTGTGCGGCAAGGAAGGAATTTCAAAGGGATAGGTGTGGCATCCCTCTTTGACTAGGATTAGGGCTTTTAGAACTTATATTTAAGTGTCCTAAATTAATTAGGAACCCCCTTAACAGCTGGAAATTAAGTAGGAGAAGATTAAGATTGACAAAGTCAAAATAAGGAAGTTTGACTCATGTTTCCTTCTTTGCAGTTGATTCCTTTTCTTCCAAGTCTTGAATTAATTTCTTCCATCTCTTTAGTATATTCCTAGCCTTTCTTGATCTTCAATTTCATCCATCCACCTTGCTCCATGCATGTGCCATCCATTCTAAGCCCAAAACTGCTCCAAAATGCACTTTCTTGCCACTTTAGCCCTTTGGACCTACAAACACATGAAAATAGATTAAAATACTAAAATAACTAAGAACTAACAACATAAATGCAAGAAAATAAGCTAACTAAGTCGCATAAATGTGTTCATATCACCTACCAACTCTAACTTATCAGTCTTCTTGTAAACGAGCATGTGATCTTTGGTTCTTTGTACATAACGCAGAACCTTCTTTACAATTTTCCAGTGTGCCATTCTGGATTAGATTGGTACCTACCTAGAACACTAACAGAAAATGCTAGGTCGGGGTGAGTACATACTTAAGCATACATGATGCTTCTAACCACTAAAGCATAAGGCTTGTTTTTCATCTCCTCCCTTTCTATATCATTCCTTGGACAATCTTTGTTACTCAATTTATCTCCCTTGGAGATTGGAACTTCAGCACCGTTACTTGTCAACATGTTAAAACTCTTCAACACTTTTTCAATATAAGCCTTTTGTGAGATACCTAACAAACCACGACTTCTATCTTGGTGAATTTCAATGCCCAAAACATAAGAAGCCTCTCCAACGTCCTTCATCTCAAAGTTCTTAAACAAAAACTCTTTGGTATCATACAATAAATCCTTATCATTACTGGCAAGTAGTATGTCATCAACATATAGAACAAGAAAAATAAACTTGCTCCCAAAAAATTTAACATATATGCATGCGTCAATTTTATTTTCCTTGAAACCACATGAAGTGACAATCTTATAGAATTTCAAATACCATTGCCTTGAAGCTTGCTTTAACCCATAGATTGACTTCTTCAACTTACACACCCAAGTGTTCCTTTCCTTCCTCCACAAAACCTTCAAGTTGCTTCATGAATATTTCTTCGTCTAAATCACTACGAGAAATGCAGGTTTAACGTCCATTTGATGCAAATATAGATCAAAGTGTGCTACCAAGGCCATGATAATTCGAAATGCATCTTTTGTCGAGACTAGAGAAAAAGTCTCAGTGTAGTTTACACCTTCTTGTTGTGTGAAACTTTTAGCTACCAATCTTGCCTTGTGTCTTTCGATGTGCCTTTAGAATCCTTCTTAGTTTTAAACACCCACTTACATCCAACGGGTTTAACTCCTTGCAATGGTTCAACTAGCTCTCACACTTTATTGTTTTCCATGGATTCCAACTCCCTTTGCATAGCTTCAATCCACTTTTCAGACTCTACACTAATGACAGCCTCCTTGTATGTTAAATGATCTTCATAATTTGAAACATTATATTCCATCTCACTCATGTAAACAGAATCTAGTTGGCCTTCTTTCTCTCTGTGATCTCCTAACTTCTTGTGTTTCATGTTGTACCGTGCCACCAAGTTCAACATTCTCTTCCACATGTGGTGCTTCATCTTGTACGTTTTCTTGATTCATTGGCTCAACAACGTGCTCAGCTTGTGGTAGAGGTCGAAGTAAAGGAATGGTGAATATTGGTCTAGTCTTAATCTCTTATTCTTCTTCAAAATAAAGTCTTTGTTCACTCCTTCAACAACATCATCATACTCAATGAACTTGGATTTTCTAGTTTCTACAATTCTGGTAATGTGATTACGGCTATAAAAATGAAAACATTTTGATCTTTCTGCATAGCCAATTTAGCTAACTCTGGATTGTAAACTCAAGCTTCAGCTTTGCATCCCTATACATGCAAGTGATTTAGACTTGGTTTTCTTTTATTCCACAACTCAAAAGGTATTTTGGGAATTGACTTAATATGAACTCTATTAAGGATGTAGTTGGCAGTCTTAATTGCATCTCCCCACAGAAACCTTGGAAGATTAGTGTTACAAATCATGCTTCTCACCATGTCTTTCAAAGTTCTATTTCTTCGTTCAACTACTTCATTCTGTTCTGGGGTCCCAGGGTTTGTGTATTGAGCAACTATCCCGTAATCTTGCAGATAACGTGCAAAAGGTGCAAGATGCCTTCCTTGCTCATCATGCTTACCATAATATTCTTCTCCCCTTTCGGATCAAACCACTTTGATTTTTTGGTCAAGTTGGTTTTCAACTTCAGTTTTAAAGACTTTGAAAACATCAATTAGGTAGAGATAACAGAGCCTTGAGTAATCATCAATGAAAGTGATGAAGTACCTATGACCCTTTAGAGTTTTGATTGGAAAAGGACTACATATATTGGTGTGGATGATTTCTAAGAGATGAGAACTCCTAGTTGAACCTAATTTCCTTGAGTAAGTCATCTTTCCTTTAATGCACTCGATGCAATCACCATAATCTGTAAAGTCTAATGGAGGAAGGATTTCCTCCTTGACTAGGCGTTGCATTCTTTCTCTATATATGTGACCTAGACATTTGTGCCATAACCTTGATGAACTATCTTTGATGAGAGGACGTTTTTGACCTATGGTTTCAACATTAAGAGCTAAATTTTCTTTTCCATGAGTCAATTGAAACATTTCATCAACTAACAAACCATTCCCAGCACGAATAGAATTTAAAAACAAATAAAAACCAAATTCATGCATATCAACCTTAAACTTCGACTTGACAAGTTTGGAAACAGAAATCAAATTCCTTCTCATGGAAGGTACATAAACAAAAACTATAATCTAGATAAAGCCTAACAGTGCCTATTGCATGGACTCAAACTCTCTTGCCATTCCCTACAATGACTTGAACTTGGTCTTTATTTGGTGCTTTCTGGCTTATGAAGTCCTGCAAGGAATTAGCAACATGGATGGAAGATCCACTGTCAACAATCCAAGTATTGGAAGGAATAGACATAGAATTTGACTCAAAACAGACTAAGGCCATATTAGAATTACCTTTGGTAGCCATTTTCTCTACCCAACGCTTATATATACTGCAATTTCTCTTTTTATGACCTAATTTTGTTACAAAAGTAACAACCAAGATTATTGGTTTGATTAACACCAAGAGTAGGTGTCTTAGGGGAAGGATTAGGCTTTGCAACCTCTTTATTGGCAGTATGAGAGCTTCCCTTGAAGGGACAACATTTCTGAGCGTTAATGGTGAGATGCATGGAGTGAGTCTCCTTCTCTTTCTTGAACCTTTCTTCTTCTTGAACACAAATAGAAATTAGTTCATTCACACTCCATTTGTCCTTCAAAGCATTGTAGATAATCTTGAGTTGATCATATTTGGAAGGAATGGAGTTAAGGACCAAAAGGACTAAGTACCGATCAGCTATAGGGATCTTAAGACTGTTCAGCTTGGTTGCAACGTCTACCATACTTAAAATATACTCCCTTATACCTCCAACTCCATCATATTTCATGGTTATGAGCTTACTCATCAGGTTTCCAGTTTCGGCTTTCTCGGACTCCATAAACTTTGCACTCACAGATTCCAAAAATTCTTTGGCATTCTCAGAAGCTGGTATTCCACCAAAAATAGCTTCAGTGATGGTCTTCTCCTTGATGAGCAAGCATAACGTATTTGAGTTCTTCCACTTCTCGAATTTGAGCTTTTGTTCATTGGTGCTGGTGTGCGTTATTGCGGTTGGTTTCTTTTCTTTTAGAACTAAGTTGATGTCTAATAGACCTTAGTGCGGCTGGTTTCTCTTCTTTTAGAACTAAGTTGATGCGGCTGGTTTCTCTTCTTTTAGAACTAAGTTGATGTCTAATAGACCTTAGTGCGGCTGGTTTCTCTTCTTTTAGAACTAAGTTGATGTCTAATAGACCTAGAACAATCTCTAAATCTCTTTTCCACTTCTTAAAGTTGTTACCAGACAAAGGTTCAATGGAATTGGTGGTAGACGGGTTCACTACTGCAAGAGAAACATAAAATATGCAACTTTATTAATCTTCAGCCCCAAATTTTATACATATTTGATAAACATCTGCAGATAAATTATCAACATGCCCTTAATACTTTCACAAGGCTACTATATGAACTTAACATGAAAAACTTTTATCAAAACCCTTCACATCTGTAGACTGAAAAGAGCCGATATTCATATAAGTTAATATAATACCTTGTTCTATTATAGTTCACATCTGTAGACTGAAAATCCTAATTGCCAATGTCTATAATACAAATTCGTCGTTATAATCTGGGATTGAACTGAAGACTGAAAATCCTAATTGACTTCTAGATGCATATAACCTACACTCTGATACCACATATAAGTTAACTCTAATATGCATACTAAAAGTACTAACCTTGAGAAGCCATTGAATCCAAACATGAGGATGAATCACGAACACAGCAATCAAGCAAAGATCTTCCGCTCCTAGTACACGCCTTATGCACTCCTATATAGGGTAGGGTTTTGTGCTAGAATGTGTGTATAAGAGTAGGGATCTAAGCCTTATATTTATATGTTAGTATATTAGGTTTCTTGCTCATAAAGAAATCCCTAATACATATCTTTAGCACCTTTAGAATTCATGACCTAATAGGAAAGATATTCTCAATCATTATAGGTTTACCTCACCACCGAGTAATCCGGGGATAACCAAATATTTCTTCCTATCTTGTATTCTTAATCCATTAGGACCCCTAAATAAATGTAAGCCAAATAAAAATCTTACAAAGTCTCTTAGAATTTTAGTTCATATGACAACGTTTCATACCCATAATTTGGTTTTCTGTAAATTTGGATATATATTTCATAGCTGACCGTTGACACAGAGGCTGCTGCGTTAAGTCACGTCAATGCCCACTATATAAACAAGAAATAGAAGCACTTGGCCGCGCAATGTAGGGTATCTTCATCAGCTGAGAGGGAAAGCTGACAAGGTTGCAGGGAAAGCTGACAAGGTTGCAAAATCATTATATATTAGGATAGCAAAGTATACAAAAAGTGCATGGTTTTCCCTTTCGATATTTCGGCAAGTGGTACCCGAGACTAATAACTATATGATGTCTTGTCAATCGTCATCCTATTCCATCACAATTTCACTGACTTTTCGTTTATAAATTTAAGTTATTATACTAAAAACAACAATCACTTTCAAGTAACTGGTTAGACATAGATTTATCTCTCCTTAAGACAATCAAATTCATGTGAAATTTTTGGATTTGAGAAAAGTGGTTTCCCACCCTGCTTTTTGGAGAATAATTACTTCAATCTCTTCAGTATGTTATTAAAACTATATAAAATATTACAATTGAACTTTTTAGTGTTTCGAACAAAATCAAAGTATATTTTAAGGGTAAATTACACTTTCATACCTCATGTTTAGGGTCTATTTCAATTCCTTACATCTTCAAAACATTTCACCTTCATACCTTAAGTACTATTTTATTTCCAAATAATACCTCCGTTACATTTTCTATCCATTGATCTGTTAAATAATGATGTGGCTGCCACATATATGCACGTGGCTGCCAAATGTCTGTCATGTGGCAAATAAAATAATTTTTTATTTTTTTTAAAAAACCTGAATTTTCTTAAAATAAAATTAAAAAAAAATAAAAATGAAACCCACTATCCCTTCCCTCCCCCCCCCCAGCGACCCACATCCTTATCCCTAACCCAAAACCCAGAAAACCTGCTACAGCAGCAAGAAGAAGAAGAAGAAGAGGGAGGAAGAAGAAGAAGAAAAAAAAAAAAAAAACCCTACAGCAGCAAAAGCAGGAAGAAGAAGAAGAAGAAGAGGAGGGAGGAAGGAGAAGAAGGAAAAAAAAAACCCCAAACCTAGTTCGTCCCTCCCCTATGACCCATCTCCCTCTCCCCACCCCCCCCCCCCAAAGTGACGTGCGACCTTCCTCCCTTCCCCGCCCCTCTCGGGTCAGGATCTCATGATTTTTAGTATGGGTGAGTTTTGAAAATACTTTGAGTTTGAGATGATTTTTGGACTGGTTTTGTGGTAGATCCACCTAATCTCGGGTGGAATTTTTGTGGGAGATGGGGGATTTTTGGGTTCTAGGTTAAGGTCGCTTGTGTGGGTGGGTGGGTGGGGGAAGGCACTGGTTTCAATTTTTTTTTTTTTTTTTTTTTTTGAGAAAATTCTTGGTTTTTTAAAAAAAAAATTAAAAAAATATTTTTATTTGTCACGTGGCAAACATTTGGCAGACACGTCAACGTTTAACAGATCAATGAATGGAAAATGTAACGAAGGTATTATTTTGAAATAAAATAGTACTTAAGGTATGAAAGTGAAATGTTTTAAAGATGTTGTAAGGAATTAAAATAAACTTCAAACCTAAGGTATGAAAGTGTAATTTACCCATATTTTAAATATAAAAATTAGTGTAAAGATCACTGGAAAATGTAGAAAAACAGATAGAGAAAGGAGGGGGAGAGAGAGAGAGAGATTTGTAGCTAAAATGTTTTCTTAATTGATACTTCAATGGATTACAGTGATCACCTATATAGTGTTGCTATTACAAGACTTGCAGAGCAATTTACTCTAACCTCCTCCTTATACCAACTAACCATATCTCTAACAAATCTTATCAAAAACAGATTCCAACTAACTACATATAATAGCCTATTTAATCTCTTGACAAGTGGTATTGATCTGACCATTGATTACTTTCTCACTTGGATCATAGTTTTGTATTTCATCCTTCTTACAATTAGTTGTCACATAAAAAATTAAATTAATAGTAATATATTTGACTAAAAGATTACTTTTTAATTTTGATACGAGAGATATTAAGAGAGGCTAGTGAATCAAACCTAGAAGAACCTCAAGTGCATAAGTAAAAGATTTTTACAATTAGAACCATAAGTCAGTACAAATAAAAGAATACTTTTGAACACAACGATTGAATAAAAGTAACATGGTAAATATAAGGTATTTATGGACTAAAACGTATTTCCAAAAATTATTACTAATACAATGAGCTTATCCAAGTTGAATAGAGCATTGTGTTCTCTTTATGCACACAAGTCTGAATTATGTTTCCGTAGTTTACATGAATTTAGAATAGATTATCCAATTTTTCGTTAAAACAAATAAAAAAACTAAAAATATTAAATTAAATATTGTATGATTGATTGATTTGCAGGTATTTGTACTTAATAAAAACGCCATGTACAAGCGCATGATGGTCACACCAAAAATTTTGGTGCGCAATATTCACCATATGATTCATTTAGTTAAGTAGTCGTGCAATGCGTATGCTATTTTGTGGGGTTAAAAAAATTAGTACTCTTTTGAATTTTGTGGAGTGCTCTCCCCATCAGAATGGGGCCAAGGCACGCAAGGACTTTTGCCTCGCAGTCTCTCGCTTTTCGGCCACAGAAATGTTATCTTTTTTCGTTCACACTAGAATAGTTAATGGTTCGTGTGGCAGGGTGGACATTTGACAATACCCACAACCTAAATCCAAATAGGAAAAAATAAAACGGTACCAGAATAACATGTGTTACTTTCAATATCATTGGACTACCTTGTTGTGGATTGGTTACACTAAGACTGCTTTAGTGCTTTTGAGATTCCAAGGGTTTTGAATTTTCTTATGCTAAGAAAAGGTTATATATTTATAGTTAAGATTTTAGATAGTGAAGAAATTTCCTTTATTGGCATACAAAAACTACGGAGTGAATTTTTTTTTTTTTTTTCTTTCATGAGGATTGAATCCATGTGGAAAAGGAGAAAAATGCTCTTTCATGACGGTTTGGCTTTAGGCGAAGAAGTGTTCGTCGCATAAGGCCTTTAGGTGACGAATTAAGTTCGTCCCGCAAAGGTTTCCGCATTTTTTAATATTTTATTATTATTATTCTACTACCAATTATTCAAATCAAATATTTAAAACAAGTAAAATATTATAATAATTTGGATACAAATTAAGCAAATATTTAAAGTATCCATACAAACTAAATAAAATATTATTAATCCAAATAAAAAGCTACTACGGGGGTAATGCATGTGCATCTTGATCGGCATAATGCTTCGCCTCGCGGTAATGCCTCTTGAAGATGTTATCAATGTAATTCATTATGTTGGTACCGTTATCATCAATAATAAAGTACGCTTGTTATGCCCAAAAAACATGAAATATTAATAATTATAATAGTTATTATATAAAAAATGATCATTAAATAACTAATTGATACTTATTGATAGCTCATTCAACGACTTCTTCATCTCCTCTGACACTTTTTTTTCCAAGATGAACACTCCATAAGACAATTGTTCTGCACTAGCGCCCCTTTGTTGTCCATAGGCTTGGCATGCACCTCCCTCTCATATTCCATTTGTCATATGGAATCATAGTTGATGCGCATCCGATGATCATTTATCATATACCTGACCCTGTGAGACATTTTTTTTTTTTTTATTCCCTACGAGAAAACAAAAATATTCAAAAGAACACATAAATTCTATCGAAAAATCAACATAACCTCCCCTAAAGGTTAAAATTTTCCATAGCGTACAAACTTTGATATACATATTGTCCACATCCAAAAAAGATTTTCCACAACCAAATAAGTAAAAAAATAAACTTTTATTTTAATTATACAACAAAACTTTCCAACAAAAAAACAACCATAAAATTCATACAAATTGAGAATTACTTGTCTCTGATCTTTGTCTGTCACATGTCACAATCGCTGCATTATCAAATGTATGGTCATCTGGAAAAACAACTGAAGCTGCAAAGAAATTAGATGAAATTACCAACGCAACATCTTCAAAATTATTTTAATTAGCTAGAAACCATGCAACCATGTATCCCAACCCCACCCCATTCCCCTCCCCCACCAACAAAGATCATGGATTCTACATCCCCTCCGCACCTCATCCCCCATGCCTCACATAATTTTCATAAATTCGCAAACCCACAAAATTTGAGACATGAACTGAAACTAATTATCAAAACCCAATTTTTTTTTTCTTAATTAGGAGAAACAGAGACTTACAATGGATATCTTCGACCATCGATGGTGAGAGTAGGAAAAAAGGAAAGAAGGTTAGGATATGGGGTAGAATGAAGTTTGGGAGTTTGGGGGAGAAAAAAAACGTTGGGAATTGGGGAAGAAGAAATGAGGAGAGAATGGTGTAGATATGAGATTTTAATCTGGAATCTCGTGAACCCTTGTGCAACGAAGCCTTTCATCTCCTCAAGTTCCATCTTCATTGCCCATTAATTTTCTGCCATTATTTTCCCACTATCTTTTTGGAACTTTGTGCGATGAAGTATGAAGGAAGCTCGTCACGCATTTCTTACTAAGTGACAAATTATTTCGTCGTGCAAGAATTTATTTTACTATGCAAAAATTGGCGCCAAATCCTCATTTTGACTGCGGATTTTTTTTCAAAGTATACAGGACGGATAAAGTGCGACGTCAAGTAATGGTTGTGCGATGAAACTCTTCGTCTTGCAAAGTTTTTGGTGTTTTTTTTTTATTGCCGTTAACATTTGGCGCAACAAAGCACATCCTTAGTCGCGCAAAGGTTTCTTGGGTGACAAAATTTGCTTCGTCAACCAAAGTTTGTTGCATAAGCAATTTTCTATTAGTGATCGGAAGGAATCTCTCGTAAAAATGAGCATCACAATCTTCAATTATAAGTTCTTATTTCATTTCTTTTTTTTTTCTCTCTCTCACATAAATCATAATTAACTTGTTCGTTTATATGCAAGGGCAATTTTTTGAATAAATGTATTAAAAAAATAGAAAATGATGTCTTTGATGAAAACTCAAAAATCCCAATATAATACTAAAAAACAAAAAGAAAAATGCCCTAATATTATACTAAAAAGCCCTCGAAGTGAGGGGGTAAATTTTAATTTAAGTCCCATTATCTTTTGTAATCTGAATTAAATCACTTAATTAGTCGCTAATTACTACGTATTATGGCTGGGTTATTGATTGTGACCAAGCTGATAGTAGAGTATGAAAATCTGGATGCGTGTTTACTTTGTGAATGAGAAAAGAAACAAACTAAAACTTATGTTCTAGAATGCTTAAGATTATTTAGGAGTGGTGGATCACACATATTATGATGAAAATAATGAATTCAAAATAATGATGCAATATAATTGTTGAAAATAAATTTTCGCAATTACTTTATATAAATTTGGAAAATTACCAAAAATGACCCATTTTCTTAATCTTATGACTGAATTAGGACAAACGGAATATGCACAGAGCATGCACGCACCATGCACAACAATAGGATAGAAATAAGATTTTTTTCTACACCTTGAAATGACCTAATTGCCCTTCTATAAAAATGGATTATTTCCTCCCACACAAAGGTCATTTGCACCTTTATCCGAAGATCTCTCTCCCACTCTCTTGGTTCTCTCTCTTCTCTCACTTTCTCCCTCATGCATTCTATCTCCCGTGCTCATTGTGCACACATGGTGCATAGTTGTCCTGACCAACACTGTCCAAAACGAAGCCACCAGCAATTTCATCTTATTCTCGTAAGTCCAAAACACCTAGCATTGTCACGAATTTCATCCTTAATCATTAGGATTCAAACTCAAGCGGGTTGCAACTTTTTCGGCCATTTTCTGGCAAAATAGCAAACAATCGAGGCTCAAGACCACCACCACTAGACTCGCCTCAAGGCTGGGAACAAAGCCCAATCAACTGCTGGTGTCTGCTGCATACTGGGAACAAAGCCCAGTTTCTCTCTCTCTCCGCAACCTGGGGTAGGAGGGTGTTGGAAATATGCCCTGAAAGTCAATCTTTGGAAGAAACCTTTCAGGACAATGTAATGATGTATATATGACTCTTATACATCGGAAGGCAAAGATACTAATTAGGACTATCTCAATGAACGAAATATGTCCTAAATGATGAATCCATGGACAATGAATTGATGGAAGAAGTAATCTAATGATGATTAGACTACAGAGACCTTCTTCTCATAACCATTATGTCCAAAAAGGTTCCTGGTCATAGGATTGTCGGAGGGATACTGACAATGCATAGACCGGTACATACTATGTCTGCTTCAAATGGAATGATGGAAAGTCTCATCCCATTCGTGTAGTGACACTAAGACAAGTATGTAGGTGCTCATTAAGCGAATGAGTTCACTGAACACAATCGAACGAGAGTACTTGCATGGAGGTCTACTCACATGTCAAGTAAGTAACTCTGAAGGTTGGAATAATGTAAGTAATCCTTTGACCTAAGACATCATAGATGTCTAATGATTAGGTCATTGATCTTTGATAATGTCAAACGACATTCCATTGGAGTGTCCACAGCATTGTTGGGGTTAAGGTATCTAAACATGTAGGCATGTGAATGATCAACAAGGAATCTCTGATCCTCGTTATGAGAGGAAGAATACTCTGAGATATGATTCGGGAATCTTCAGCCGAAGTCTTGAGCGTAATGAAGGAAAACGTTCCTATGCGACTCAATTGAATCATATAAGAAAGCATAATCACATTAGGGGTTTGACATAGTATATCCATACCCTAGTGATGTGATTGAGAGTATTGTTTTAGAGAAGGATCAAATTACATTGTAATTCCAACTGAATAGGTTCTCCGAATAAACTTCTACATTAGCTTGGGTAGCCATGATATATGTTTAGATGTCACTCATGGCTTGTGAGTTCTTCTAGATGATTAAATGTAGTCATCAAAGAAGAAGGTGAATTAAAAGTAAGTTTTAATTCACTAAGTGGATGGATTAAATATAATCAATTGGATTGGTGCCAATCACCTCACTGCCTTGGTAATTAGAACCTAAAAGATTGTTCACCAATACACTCTTGTAGTGAGTAACTAATGGATGATGTAAATAATTAATTGGATTAATTAAGTGTTGTAATTAATTTAGAAAGTCTAAAGAAATCATAAAAGCGATAAAAGATCGTTTTGGGCTTAAAGAAATGTTCGGGTTTAATTAGGCCCATTGGGCCTAAACCCATTGGGCTTGTATTCAAGCATTGGATGACTTGAAATAATAAAAGCCCAATGCCCAAAACAACACTAAGAAGGCCGGCCAAAGAGAGGGAGAGAGAAGGTCAATTGTTGACTTGTTTCTTTATGTTATAAAAGGAACTTTATAATGAAAGTTTAATGTGGGTTGTTTCTGTGTTCAAAACAACAAAAGAGAAAAGAAAATAACTCTCTCTAACACTCAAAGGGCCGGCCACCATAAGGGGATTTTAGCTAATCATTTTATCACCCCTTTGGTTATTCCTTCATCCTTCTCACTACACTAGTGGGTGAGGATCTTTAGAGGTTTTCAATTTTGGAAACTTGAAGAGGACTTAGGAGCACTCATTCTCAACAAAGTGGAGGAGGCAAGGAGGGAGGCTAGGCTCAAGGAGTTCAAGGAGCAAAGAGCTTGGAGGTGGTCCATCCTTGGTCTAAGATCTAGATCAAGAGGTATAAAACTACTCCTAAATTTTGTTCTTCAATAAATTGTTTTTGATGCATCATAAATAAACCTATGAATCTTGAAGGGGATTTTCATGACTAGAGCTTTGATATTAATTGATGAAATGCTTCCGTTGTTTTCGTATATAAATTTTGAATTGTATATGCATGCTAGTCAATAGAAATCCCACATAAATCTCATTTTTTTTCCCTTCAGAGGGGTCAACACCACCAAAACAAGAAAACTCATTTGTTATTGACTAAAAATAAGAAAACTCACTTGTTGTTTACTCTCTTCCTTCCAATATTTGCAAATTAGTGGGATTAAAGAAGTGAGCATTTTCATATTTGGGGAAGGGGAGAATAAACCCAGAAGCTATATGAAGTAATAGTGAAACAAAATTTAATCAATTTCTCCCTCTTCTATATCATGGGATTCCCTACCTTGTTTGAATGTTGTGATGGTGTTTACTAAAACTTTACAAAAATTGGTGTTTTGTTGGATGAATATTTTAGGATATGCTCATTGTATGTACACAACATGCACATAATATGCTCACATATTTGAGCTTAATCGAAAAACCCAGAGCTCACACCTCTCTCTTTGAAATTAGAAAAATGATGCAATGAGTTGTGAATTTCTACTATTTTATATGGGTATTTTCATCATTTTGGTTTTGTGCATGGTGTGCATGGCTTGTCATGGCCAGTTTGGCTTATTTAAGTCTTAAGATTAAGGAAATGGGTCATTTTTGGCAATTTCCCTATAAATTTTTATATCCCTTACAAATTACCTGGTACTGATTACTGAAATGAGAAATTGATACATGCAAATATCTCTTATGAGTTGCGGATGATTGTATCGTACTTCATCAATCCCAAAACTACTGAGCACCAATCAACTTTATACCTGAACTGACCCACTGAATGACTTGTGTTGAGGCACCCATGTCAAAGCATAAGAGTTTCTCTCTAACCTAGGAAGTCAATCCCAACGTAACACGTATAACCATCAGAATAAAGCTTTTAGAGTCTCACATCGACCATGGACGAAAGCACGCCATTCTCCTCAACCATAAAAGGAGATCGTTCTCCTTCAATTAATCCCTAATGTCATTATTGTACTTATTTCATTACTAGAACGCACTAATGATGATTATGTTTGAACCTTTGTATTATGTCAACTCTACATTATTAATGAAAACTTCTCTACCCTCGTGGACATAGCCCAACTTAAAGTAAACCATGTACATCCTGTGTATACTTCCCTATCTCTATCTCTTTACATATTTATACACCCTTAGTGATACATGCAAAATTATAGAAGATCTCTTTTAAGATCAAACAATTCCATTGAATTGAGTATGATTGTATGTGTGATAACATTCACTATACCAGAAATGTTAATGAACCCGATTTTACCCTTTTCTAGCTTCTAGAATCTATTTCTTAGTTCAAGATCCCTCTTACTAACTGGAATCCAAGAATATGTAGATTTGTTCTGCCCAAAATAGGAATGGGCTAGGGTTATGAACTTATAATCTATAATATAATAATTGAGTCAATTCCATGAATATAAGTTCATTCATACCTGACCAGACCGGAATATGTTTATATACATTCTAATTGTAAGAAAAGGTCATTTGAGCGTATCTAAATAGGTTCTACGTTGTTCCAAAATCCACCCGATTTTGTGCATCAACAACAAAAATTAAAAGTGTTTACAATTTTCTCTAGATACAAAAGGAACTCAGAGAAGCTTTGAAATTGATAAAAACAAAATTTGAAATTAACTTGCTAACTTAGGCCTCATAACCTTTCTTTTATAGACAGGGGAATGAAACATGAATGATTGCATAGTTGATTATAGGAGCACATAGTGAATGCCGAAGCATGGGCTGGATGACTATTGGTTCATGCATCTGGATGATTGTTGGTTCATGCATGAATAGTGGTTTGTCTGAATGATCAAATTTTTTACTGTTGATTTTGCATGTAAAGTAATTATTGGTATAACTATACTATGATGAACAGTGTCTTGTCGGTTTACTTTTGAACTTTTATGCAAAATGATTATTGGCATAAGGACGGTACTGCAGATAAATAGTACTTTGTTGGATTACTGTTTGAATTTCTGTCTTGGAAGAATAGTGGTCATTGAAAATTAATTTTAACTTCTGGTTAGTTTACTCATAAGGGCTTGGTTATCTTGACAATCTGCCCATCTGAACTTCTGTTCTTCTTTTACTGGTTTGGTTTAACAGTAATGGATAGTTTCTGGGATAAAGTATCTGAAGATTCTGAAAACATATCATTTTCATTTTCATAATCTAACTGGGCCGCTTGGGCAAGAAGCTGGTGAGCTAAATTTATAACTTTTGGAACTGACTTTCTTTTTGAGGAAGTTGATTTTGACCTTCCTTGGAAGAAAGAGGAAAGGGAAATGTCTGAGATGACTGTGTTGGAGGAACCAAAGATTGCTCAATTGGCAACTCTTTTGTGAACTTGGTCAATGATTCCTTGTTGATTAAATTTGTTCCACCATTGGACAGATATGGCACTAAAAACTTTTTTTATAACAAACATCATATCCCATTTTAAGATTCATTGCACCTTGTATTTGGCCAAGAAATGAGACTAGGGAATCTTGCATTGTATTTGTCCTTCTTACAGTGAGACTGGCAATGCCTGACTTTTTGCACCAAGGTTTCCAAAATGACATTGATTGTTAGCCCATGAAACATCCACCACTTGGAAAACCAAGGTGGGGAGTTTGGCCTGAATTTACTTTCAAAATTGATAAACCAAGAATGACTAAAACCCTCTGTTTGATAGAGGAAAATATTAGTCCATGTGTCAATATAATTATAGTAATTATACTAAATATTTGGTAGCTAGGAATGGAGAGGTTTGTATTGATGAATGAGAATACCCTATTCTAACTTGGAGATGACTTTTCCTATGTGAAATGAAGGGTAAAGAATTTTGGTTTGGTCAACGAAACTCCTAATAGGTTTGATAGACATTGACACCATTTCAAATTAGATGCTTTTACAAAAATTGAGTAATTTGAATGGATCTCTCAGTGAGTCGTGAAAACCCGGGGGAAACAAGAGTTTGGATAACTTTTTTGGTATTTTGATGTGACTGAAAGCGGTTGAAATACTGGAAGGGTATTCGTTGGGAGATTTTTGAATGTAAAACGATGTTTTACTGTAGTTTCTTGCATGGTGGGATGAATTTCTAATTGGTGACTAGAATGGATCATACGAATATTATCAGTCAAAATTTCATCCTCAATTTTCTAACCAGAGAATTCTTGCAAGGAAACGATATCAAGAAAGAAGCCTGATAGTAATCAGTCAACTAAAAGGCTTCTAGCCTCACTCAAATCAGCAAAGCAAAAGTCAACCCTCATCCCTTATACATCCAGTAGTTCAGTCAACATGTTTACTCCCCTGGGTTCTACTTTAGGGCATATTATACCAAACTACCAATCAGCCTTAGTAAGTTTGTATGATCTATTCTGCCACCAATCAGAATTTCATCCAGATTGCAATAAATTACAATAAAACATCCTTTACATTAAAAAAATCTCCCACTAAATACTTTTTTTTGTCACATCCCAGCCTCGACTCCGCCGTAGCAAGATATTGTCCGCTTTGGGCCCTAGCCACACCCTTATAGTTTTGTTTCTGGGAACTCACACGAGAACTTCCTAGAGGTCACCCATCCTGGGAATGCTCTCACCTGAACTCTCTTAACTTTGGAGTTCCAATGGAATCCGAAGCCAGTGAGTCTCCAAAAGGTTTCATGCTATATGGAGGTGGGTATGTACATATAAGGCACATCACCCCCTCTCCGTTGGCCGATGTGGAATGTTACAATCCACCGCCCTTAGAGGTCTGATGTCCTCGTCTGCACACTCGCACCACATGGCAGAGTGGCTCTGATACCATTCTGTCACATCCCAATCTCAACTCCATCGTAACACGATATTGTCCAATTTGGGCATCGGCCATGCCCTCATGATTTTGTTTATGGGAACTCACACGAGAACTTCCCAGGGGTCACCCATCATGGGAATGCTCTCGCCCGAACTCGCTTAACTTCGGAGTTCCGATGGAATCTGAAACCAATGAGTTCCCAAAATGCCTCATGCTATATGGAGGTGGGCATGTACATATAAGGCACATCACCCCTTCTCCGTTGGTCGATGTGGGATGTTACATTTTTAGTATCCCAACCAAATTCAGTCACATCAAAACACCAGAAAAGTTAGCCAAAGCTTGGTTTCCCCAAGTTTGTATTACTCTCTGGGATATTCATTCAAAATACTAAATTCTTACAAAAGTATCTTATTTGAAACATAGTCAATATATATTAAACCAATTAGGAGTTCTGTTGACCACACCAAAATTCTTTACCATTCCATTCACATAAGAAAAGTCTTATCCGAGTCAAAATGAGGTATTTTCATTCATCAATACAAACCTCCCCCAGCTACCAAATATTCAATATATTTACTATGATTACGTTAACGCATAGACTAACATTTTCTTCTATCAAACTGAGGATTTCAGTCATTCTTGGTTTATCAATTTTAACAATAAATTAAGGCTTAACTTCCCTGCTTGGTTTCTAGATGCCTCATAAGCCAATAGTCAATGTCATTTCGAAAAACCTCATGCAAAAAGTTATGTATTTCCAATCTCACTATAAGAAAGACAAATACGATGAAAGATTTTTTATTCTTTTACACTTCATGGCCAAATACAAGGTGCCATGGATCTTAAAATGGGGATATAATGTCAATTATGAAGAAGTTTTTATAGTCATCTCAGTCAAGTTGTGGGACAAATTCAATTAACAACGAATCATCGACCAGGTCCTTAAGAGTTCTTAATTGAGCAATCTCCAGTTTCTCCAACACAATCACTCTCAGAGATTTCCCTTTCATCTTCCCTCCAAGGAAGGTCAAAATCAACTTCAAAGGAAAGTCATTTGCAAAACTTATGTATTTAGGTCACCAACTTCTTTCCCAAGAAGCCCAATTAGATTTTGAAAATGAAGATGATTTGTCTTAAGAATCTTCAGATGCTTCCTTCTAGAAGTCGACCACTACGGTTAAAACCAAAATAGTAAAAGAAGAGCAGAAGTTCAGATGGGCGGATTATTAAGTCAAGACCTTATGAGTAAACTAACCAGAAGTTAAAACTAATTTTTGCAATCATTATTCATTCATTACAGAAATCCAAACAATAATTCAATAAATTACTATTCATCTACTATGCCGCCCTTCTGCAAATGATCATTCTGCATGCAAGTTCTACCATAAACTGACAAGACACTATTCATCCATAGTCCATGTACTGATAATTACTCTATGTGCAAGATCAACAATTAAAATATTAGTCATTCAGACAAACCACTATCCACACATGAACTAACATTCATCTAGCCCTTGCTTCCACAATCACTCTATGCTCCTACAGTCACTTTTGCAATCATTCATGCCTCATTCTCCTGCTTATAAAAGAAGGGCTTGTTAATTTCAAATTTTATTTTCTCAATTTCAAAGCTTCTTTGAGCTCATCATGTATCAAGAGAAATTGTAAACACTTTTAATTTCTGCAACTCATTCAGAGAGATGTCTGCGTGCATCAATTTCTTATTTTAGTAACAGTACCAAGTCATTTATAAGTGATTTTCAAAATTTATATAAAGTAATTTTGGAATTCTATTTTCAACAATTATTTTACGTATTATTTTAACTTTATTATTTTCATTATAATATGTATGATCCAACACTCCTAATTAATCTTAAGCATTCTATAACAAAAGTATTTGTTTCTTATCTCATTCACAAAGTAAACAGGGATCCAAATTTCAAAACATTATTATCAGTCATCTATCAAGTAAGCTTCTGTTAATATGTATGTATGTATGTATGTATGTACAGGTCCTTTATGCAAGGGGATTCCCATTTTTTTTTCAAAAAATGGGGATTAGGTGTGGAGCCCACTACACATCAAACTTTAACTATCCGAACTATCTATCTGTAAGTCTCGATTCATAGATCATCCTTGCAAAAATTCAATTCAATCCGAAATCATTTGCCTATTTAATTATTAAGATAAAATTTCATTGTTTCTTATATGACAAAATATTTGTTAATTTCTTTGAACTCAATTAGATGTCTTAAACATTTCCAATTTAGCTAATATTTTGCAAGGATGATCTATGAGGTGCAATTTGAAAAATAGACGATTTGGATAGTTAAAGTTCAATGAGGTGTGGACCCTACAATTAATCCCCATTTTTATAAAAAAAATTGGGATCCCTTCCCTTAAAGGTTTCTATATATATATATATATCTGAAGTGTTGACAGTCAGCAGTGGAAGTTGCTAAAACACTATGTATCTTTATGGGAATATGGGTACAAAAATTTATATGAAAATCCCAGTGGGACTTGTAATACCCGAATTAATGTGTTCTGACCATGGAACACGTTTTCAATTAGGTTGATGCGTCGCTATATAGTTTGAAACAATCTAGAAGGATGTAGTACAAACACCTCAGCGAATAATTGATCAGGATAGGATATGGGAACAACAAATTGTGCCCATGCATGTTCATTAAGATCACCAATTTTGTTTTTTCAATAATTGCAGTATATGTCGATGACATGAACCTCATTGGAACTTCTGAAAAGATCCAAATGACTGCAACGCACCTGAAGAAGGAATTTAAGATGAAGGATCTAGGTAAGACTAAGTATTGTATCGGTTACAAATCAAGCACCATGAAAATGAGATCTTAGTACACTAATTGAACTACACTTAAAAAGTGTTGTGTTGATCTAACTTCCTAGAAGAAGTAAAGTCATTTAGTACTCCAATGGACGTTCGATTTTTGGTTCCTAAGAAAAACCCTTTTTTGTCCTACGGAAGCTAACGAAGAGATCTTAGGATCAACATTCCCCTATCTTAGTGTGATTAGAACTTGGTTATATTTAGCCTATTGTACAGGACCTAACATTTCATTTGTTGTAATCTCCTGACGAGATACAGTTCCTCACCAACACATGTTTACTAGAATGGCATCAAAGACATATTTTGATACCTTAAGGGTACAACAGATATGGTTATGTTCTATACCTACGCATCCCAAAAGTCTAATGTATTACTTGTTGGGTTTGCCTATGTTGGGTGCCTATCGATATGCCTACTAACAGAAGTTCGGGATTCATGATAATTGATAAATATGTACGAAATATTAGACAAATATACCTATATTCTGTAGATTCACCGATTTAAATGAGAAATATATTTTACATGAGAAATATTAAAGGAAAACTAATGAAAAGGGTTTGAAAACTTTAAGTTTTAACGATAAGGACAAAACAAAGGGTAAAGTGAATAGTATCAAGATTCACTTTTTAATGTAAAAATGTAATTTTTCATTAAAGTGAACAGTACCAGGAACTTTTCGTTAAAGTTCCCAAATATTAATAATATGCCTCCTAATACATGCTCATGATCCATGATAAACACGTACGGAATGTTATACTAATTTACCTTTATTTTGCGGAACAAAGAATTTAATAATAGGTACATTATTTTGCAAAATGACCAAATTTACTAGTACTAAGTAGGTACACTAATCGTTTCAAAATAAAAAAATAGGTAGGTACTTTGATATTCGAAAAATAAAACAAAAAAAATACTGGACACGTCATTTTTCGCTTTTTGTTTCAAAGAAAACAAAAACATGATTTTCGTTAACAATAGGTTACATTAATCTGTGATAAAAAATAATAAAAAAAATTAGGGTACATTTATCTGAAAACGGTTAGGGTTCTTATCTAACTACATGTGTGAATAAAATGTCCATGCACTCGTTGGACTTTAAACTTTTTACCGTACATGAAAAGGAGATAATTGTCACATTTATCTCCCTACGAGCATGATTAAACATGACTTTATAATGTGTATGAGGTGCAAAATGATTTTAATATCTCCCTACAAGAAAAACTTGCATGTGTGAGGTGCATGTACCCCTTATTCCTATGTATATTCACACAAAAATTAGGTCGCGTACACTCGTTACATTCAAGTTTTCATTTAATTTACATTTAAAGATAATAACTGTTACTATATATATACAAATGGCTGTTGAACCATAATATATAACTATTGCCATAGATATGGTAATAATTGTTACCATATACATATATACAAATTCCCAATAACATCATACAAGGAAGAAAAATAATTTTCAGACCATTTTAACTTCTCGCACATACTTTTAAATTTTTAATTATCGAATTAATAAATCAAATAAAAACAATGAATATAATTAAACATAGGTGGAAGGAAAATGGTTGTAGTTATCATTTCCTTACAAGAAAAATATCTGTGTGAGGTGCATGTAATTTCTCACATACACTCATTTACATTAAAGTTTTTCCTTTAATTTACATTTAGAGATAATAGATGTTACTATATGTACAAAAAGCAGTTGGCCATAATAACTTTACCATATATATAATAGTAGTTGTTACCAAGTATATGTAAATTCCCTATAAACATCATGTAGTCAGCAAACACAGAAATAGAAATGTATGATCTTCTAGTAATTCCCATCATTAAAAATATATATAATAATCTTCTAGCAATAAAAATGTATGATCTTCTAGCAAAACAGAAACAGAGACAGAAACAGAAATCGAAATATATATATATATATATATATATATATATATAATAATAGTTGTTACCAAGTATATGTAACATCATGTAGTTAGCACCCCACAAAATGTTAAATGCACCCCACTTTAAAAATTAATATTAAATAACTTATTTACCCCACTATGCAATGACAATTTTGACCTTATTAGGTTTTAAAAATAAATAAAAATTTCTAAATACACCCCCAAATCACTTTTAGCAGATTATTTATCTTCTCAACTATCAAAACTCTCCCACCCTCCATTGTTGAATAAAACCCTAACCAGTAAAACTACAAATTTGTTGATTGAGAAAAATTGTTTTTGACGAATGAAACACGAAATCGATGTTTCGGAAGCTTCACATGAGGTAAGACTTCATATTTTTCATTGTTTTAGTGATTTCGATAACATCGATAATTATTTAATTTTGTGTTTGCTGTGTTATTTAAACTTCTATATTCATATTCATCTTTTAGGGATCACAATGAGAGTTTACATGAAATCTCCTTACCTTTGTCCGTCCAAGAAATTTTTTTCTCCAATTTCTCATTGTTTGGAAGTAATGGATACCAATGTTTTCCAAGTGCTCCACACTGCAAAAAAGAAGTTCGTGAAAGTCAAAAGAAAATTTGCGTACCACGTAGTTAAACCTAACAATGAAGCCATTGTTGATGCTACCCTACCTAGCAAATCATCATTTTGAAATCATTCGGCAAACTAAACGTTTAGATGATTTGAAATCTTTTGGCAAACTAAACGTTCAAATGGTTAGATTCAGTCCCTAAAAATTAAAAATGAGTGTTATAAGATTTGAGAAATATGGGGTGTATAGAAAATGTGGGGTGTATGTACAAAACATAAGGTGTATATTGAGAATGTGGGATGTGGGGGTATTATGGAAAAATATGTAGGGTGTATTAAGATAATTTTTAAGTGAAAAAGCAAATGTGAGGTATATTAAGTATGTGAGGTTTATTCAACAATTTGTGGGGTGTTAATATAATAAGCCATTGAGTAATTAAATTTTCTGAAAATATGACTTTAGCCCCTGAAACTCAAGTTTCTTTACATAAAACCCGACATAGTCTTTTTATCTGAATAAAACCCAATGACTAGGCTCCACATAAGTAAATTCATTAATTTTGTTTGCCTTTACACATTTTGCATTTTTCAGATGCCTAAAATACCCCTAATTATAGTTTTGATGTAGACATTTAATTCTATGCAGATTTGAAGGGAGAGATTAATGAAAAGAAATGTATTAATGTTTAAAATCATTGAATTAATATATCAAAACAAATTGTATGTTAAGGCAAAAAAGAACTAATAATGTTAATACTTTCCTTAAGAGTTTGTAATTGTTTTTTAAATTTGCATAAAATTAGACAATTTTAATTTAATCTTGTCATTTTCTTACCAAATGAAAATTTGAAAGAGCACTATAAAATAATTTACCTATATTTAAAAAATATAGGTAAATTATTTGGACATGTGTATTAGTAATAAATTTGCCCTACATATGTAATGATACATGCAAAATAATTTACTCCAAGGTACCCTCTTGGATTATTGTATGTCGCCTTCTTGACATTAATAAAGTCGCTATCGTTTCAACTCAAAAAAAAAATTACTTATAGAATAAAAAATGTTATTTGATTCAAAATAAATTTATCTATATTTTATATGATAATATAGGTAAATTATTGCACACATATACATTAGTAGTAAAATGTGCCCAATATATATAATAATGCATGAAAATAATTCACCAACAAATAAAGGAAATTTGATTAAAAATTAATATATCTACTATTTTTTGTTTATGAATTTCAATTTCTTTTTTTACATTACAAATATAATGTACCTACAATATAATTTACCTATTGTTTAATCTTATAAGAAAATAATGTATCTACTATTTTATTTTATTTATATATTTATTTATTTTTATGCGAATATGTACTGTTTTATTTTAATGGAGATAATTTGTCTTGGTTTAATTTTTACAAAATAATTTAGGCACTGTTTAACTTTCCCAAAATAATGGAACTACTATTTTAATTTACCTACAAAATAAATACTATTTGATTCAAAATTAATTTACTTTTTACATATAAATATAAATAAATTATTTTTAAAAAGCATATACAATAACAAACAAAAAATGCCTAATGTATGTAATAATCTAGGTAAAATAATTTACCTAGAACATAAAAGAATATTAATTGGTTTTTTGTTGTTTTATAAAACAATATTATTATTTGATGCAAAATAACTGATTGTACAAAGGATTTTTTTTTTCCAAACGAAAAATGTGCCCATAATTGTTTATGAACATGGCTAAATATATATATATATATATATATATATATTCCTAATATTTATCATACAAGAAAGGTAAAATTTTCATATGGGGTTAATTGCTAATCATAATTAAGGTGAGTAATAATATTTATTGACATAACTAGAGTTTTGTGGCATAAGTTGTAAATATGTGATAATAATTGGTTACATATTTGTCTACATGGTACTCTATTTGAAATTTGAATTTTATTTGGAAGTTCAATATTATGTGGGTTTTTGTTTGGAAAATAAGAGTTTTAAAGGTCTTTTTCTAAAGAACCCTTAAATTTTTGCTCACCCAAAATATTAAAAATTATCATCTGAAAATTCCAGAATAAAATAGCTAACTGGGTAATTTGGCTCTATATATTATTCCACCCACACAAGAGACTTCACTCAGTCACAGCCTTTGGATCCCCAACCCCCCAAAAATCAAAATTTCACTTCCTGCTTTATCTCTCTACAAAAAGAAAACAACAACCATGTTCTCTCTACTTCCACTCAAGAAAAAACCACATCAAGTTCTATGTCCGTCATCATCCCTTATAAACCCAAAGAACAGAACACTCTCTTCTTCTTCCTCTGCCTCTCCCTCAGCCTTCGATTCACAGGTACTTTTCTTCCTACTTTCACTCACTAAGTTGCTTGAATTCCCCCAGCTGTTTCTTCATAGGTGTCTGAGCATCTGAATCAGCATTATTTTTTACCTTCTCATAGAATTTTATATCTGTCTGCCACCCTAAATATTGATTATTTCAAATGTAGCTGTATTTTGGTGTTGAACCAATTTTTGTTCTGCAGAAGTCAGAATCTGTGAAGATGTTGGAGAAGTTGGACGAGTTCGATATGGAGAAAAGCATAGAGGACTTTGAAGCAATGACGAAGGATGCTGAGAGGGTTCAGATAAAAACCCTGAAGAAGATTTTGGAAGAAAACGGATCCGCGGAGTACTTGCAGGGTTTAGGACTGAATGGAAGAACTGATCCAGAGAGTTTCAAGGCTTGTGTGCCGCTTGTTACTCACAAGGATTTGGACCCCTATATTCAGAGAATTGCAGAGGGTGATTCATCTCCCATCCTCACTGGGAAACCAGTCCCATCCTTCTCAGTGAGGTACCTTCGAGTTCCGAAATCCATCAGTTTTCTTTTTTTGTTGCTTCATCCGTTGGACTGGATTTTTTTATATTTTGTGTTGGAGAAGTTTTCGGTTTCTGAGATGTTGTACAACATATGCAGCTCTGGTACTACTCAGGGAATGCCAAAGTTCCTACCTTTCACCGACGAATTGATGGAAACTACCAAGCAAATATTTCAAACTTCTTTCGCGTTTAGAAACAGGTATCGATGCTCCTTTTTTTGGCTTGTTGTGGGTGTCCAGAGGATTTGGGACTAGGTTTAGTCCGATGATTTGGGAATGTGTAGTTCTTCTCACCTAATCCTATATTATCCTCGATACTGTTGTTAGGAAAAACAGCTTAGTACTTTCTCATCTTTCAATTTTATTCCTTCAATTCTTCTGATGATCGAAAACTATGCCTATTGTTCAGGGAGTACCCCATTGCGAATGGAAAGGCCCTGCAGATCATCTATAGCAGCAAGCAGTTCAAGACGCAAGGTGGTTTGCCAGTCGGAACTGCCACCACCAACGTTTACCTCAATCATAAGTTCAAAACCACAATGAAAACAATGCAATCTCAATGCTGCAGCCCTGACGAAGTAATATTCGGCCCTGATTTCCAACAATCTTTGTATTGCCATCTCTTGTGTGGCATAATATTCAGGGACGAAGTTCAGATGATATCTTCAGCATTTGCTCACAGCATTGTCCTTGCATTCAGAACCTTTGAGCTGGTGTGGGAAGAACTATGTGCTGACATTCGAGACGGGGTCCTCAGTGACCGAATCACAGAGCCATCAATCCGATCAGCTGTTTCAAAACTGCTCAGCCCGAACCCTAAATTGGCTGATTTGATTCATGGGAAATGTTCCGGATTGAGTAACTGGTATGGATTAATACCAGCACTTTTTCCCAATGTCAAGTACATCTATGGGATCATGACAGGGTCCATGGAGCCTTATTTGAAGAAATTGAGGCACTATGCAGCGGAGTTGCCATTGTTGAGTGCAGACTATGGTTCTTCTGAAGGATGGGTTGGGGCAAATGTCAACCCAAAATTGCCCCCGGAGTTGGCCACTTTTGCTGTGATCCCAAATGTTGGGTACTATGAGTTCATCCCTGTGAGGAACAACAGCGGTGAGCAGCCAGTGGGACTCACTGAAGTCACAGTTGGTGAAGAGTATGAGGTGGTCCTCACTAGTGTTGCAGGTGAGAGATAATCCAACTTTTATACACCATGCCTTCATTTTCCATCACAGAAATCTTGTTATTTATGCATGAATTCAACCAAAAGATCCATAGTTGTGTTTAAAAATCTAATCAAATTTATATGCAGGTTTGTACCGTTACAGACTAGGGGATATTGTGAAAGTTGTGGGGTTCTACAACTCAACCCCAGAGCTCAAATTCGTGTGCCGGAGCAATCTTCTGCTTTCAATCAACATTGACAAGAACACTGAAAAAGATTTGCAGCTATCCGTCGAAGAAGCTGCAAAGCTTTTAGCTGCAGAAAAGTTGGAAGTTGTTGATTTCTCAAGCCATGTGGACTTGTCCACGGATCCTGGTCACTATGTCATATTTTGGGAACTCAATGGTGAACCAAACCAGCAGGTTCTTAGCGAGTGCTGCAACTGTTTGGACAAAGCTTTTGTTGATGTGGGATACATGAGTTCGCGCAAGGTCAACACCATAGGCCCGCTCGAGCTTCGAATTCTTCGGAAGGGAACCTTCCAGAAGATTCTAATCCATTACCTAGCTCAAGGAGCTGCTGCTAGCCAGTTCAAAACACCAAGATGTGTAGGGCTTAACAACAAGAAGGTTTTGCAGATTTTGTGTGGCAATGTGGTTAGGAGCTTCTTTAGCACTGCCTATGATTAAGTGAATGGTACAAGCTCAAAACCGAACACATTTGTCGTTTCCAAAATCAGTCCACGGTTGTTTTACCTTTTTTAAGGCATTAGTTTTCTATCTATCAGACAGTAAATATGTCTCATGCCGCCCTAGATAGCTCAAGTGGTGTGGGATGATGACAGATTTCAAGTTTAAATCTCTTTCTAAACACAGATGTGTCTCATATGACGTTAGTTGAATTTGTAATGTGTTGGTTTTATAAGCTTTTTCAAGTGTCTAGTACTCTGTGTCAATCTTCAACTCAAAATTAATGACGAGAAAATAGTATTTTGATTACAGTGACAATGATTGAACTATGAACTTAAATCCTTAAATCATAACTATGAACTCAAAATAAATAACAAGAAATTAGTATGTTAACCCTAAATCCTTAAAGTAACAACTACTTATTGCTATGAACTTGCATAATTTATGTGAACGATCAAGAAAAACAAGCTGAGATCTTCTTCGGATCTCACTTTCACGAGCCTAAGGACCAGGAAATCCGGACCGTTCAAGAGAGAGAGATCTAGACTTAGGTTTAGGTGAGATGGGTTAGCAAAATGGGTTAATGGAATCGTCGGATTCAATTTGATTGGTCCGGATTCCTTGATCCTTGGACTTCGGAGAGTGAGATCCACAAAGGATTTCAACTGAAGGAAAAAAAAAAAAAAACTTTACAGGTCGATCGAAGTGTTGTTTTCATGGAAGTATGGGTCTCTCTCATGAACGCGGATGTTGACAATCAAAACCACATCACATGTAATGTCGTGGTGTTAGGTAACTTTGAGCCAAGTTCCACCCGCATTTTGTTTAATAACGGAACCGGAGCCACATGACTGTGGATCACTCTCTTCACAATAGACAAAACTCTAACCCAATTTCAATTAGAGTATGACAATGCAAACCTTTATAATACAATAGAATCTTCGGAAATTATTCCCAGCATATATATTGTTTCCTTTGATATATACAGGAGAGTAAAGCTAATAGGATCCTCGTATATCTAGTTTCAAATGAACAAAAACAAGGAGAAATTGTTTTCTTTCGTTGAAAACGCCCGAAAACAGTCTAATGTTAGATTCCTACTTAATGTTTACAAGTTAACAGAAGTTATGTGCTACAGGAAATATTTCCGAAGGAGTATATGTTCGAGTTTTAGAACTGTTGTGCTTGAACTTGTGCAAAAGGGTCTGTGGAGTGGAGGCCATCAACTCGACAAAGGCTTGCTTAAGTGGTACTGGACGTCTAATCGAGGACATCCGTGATTTGAAGATGAGTTTCCTTCAGTTTCTCGTGGCGTGATGGTAATACACTAGGATCTTCAAAAAGTAAAAGAAAATATTGGATTGAATGTATTTGAAAGTTGGAGGATCAAATGAGATTTGCTTATTGTCTTATCCCCCATATGAATAATCAGCCCCCTCTGTCATGCTTCTTGTAAAAGACAATGATATCCTTATCAAATATCTAATCAAAACAAAAAATTCTCCATCTAAAGGGCAAGGTAGTAATTCTAAAGGTATATAGGGGTGCATCCACCAAAACATGGTGTGCCGATTAAAATGCCAACCTAAAATTTAAAACTATTTTACTTGAAAAGAGAAGAGAATCTGTTTAGTTGGACACAGAATATGCATGATTGGCACTTGTCAGCCTAAATCATACACTCTCTTATATTTATTAGTCTCTAAAAACATTAGTCTAGGTGCCAAGAAAAATTTGAGACCAAGAGAATATGCAACAAAGATTGAGAGGCAATGAAGAACATCACAAAGAAGACGAAGAACTGGGCGTATGGGATTGTGGGAGCCCTTTATACGACTCCTATGAATTGGTCTCAGTTAGTCATCTGATCGAACGGCATCTAATGGCATTGCCATATTCTCTTGGAGGATCCAGGCGGTTCATCGCCGATTTCTGTACTCATCCTTCATCAAGCATGGCTTCCACTGTATCACCAGATATGAGAAGTAGTACTACAAGGGAGGCCAAAGGGTCATCTTCATCCATTGTGGGGATTAGGAAGATTTGGAAGAGGAAGGTTTTCATTGGAGAAGGAAAGGACAAGGCCAAGAAAAGGAAACTAGGGTTTTCTGGGTTTTGCAATATGATTGGTCTGTGGAGGCAAAAGGATCAATGCAGGTGACAGAAAACACAAGTGTATAAATATTTATTTATTTTCCTCTCATTCTTATGCATTTTTCTCATTTGCAGTAATTATGAAGACAAAAAAGAAATACAAATTTGATTTTGTTTTCCTTTGTTCAGTCTTATTTCTGAGCCAATGGTCATATATATATGAAATGGTTCCCCTTTTCCAAAGTTTATATATAAATTCATGAACTTTGTATGAGTACTTTTTTTTTAGTTTGATCACAGTTTCATATAACGTTCATGTGCAGAACAATTTTGAGGATTATTATTTTGATGTTTTCACTGTGGTAATTTGCTTTAAATCTAAAATGTCTAATACTGGACGTACAAATTGTTAAAGCAAGGAAATCTGTGTAATCTTGTTGTGAACAGTACTAATATCTGCATAACAATGTTCTCTTAATCTTCTTTCAAAATTTTGGATATATAAATGCCAGCGTGACAAGATTCTACATGTATGATCAATGATCAGTTATTATTTTGTTGTAATAGACTTTTAAATGGTAAATAAAACAAACAAAACCTTCATGTCCAAATTAAAGAACGATCTGAAAACTGATAATCTTTTACTTAAATTTAAATCGATAATGGCATTCTGGAACATACAATTGCCAAAGCAACTTGCAATCTGTTTATGTTTTTTTTTTTTTTTTTTTTTTTCTCAAACACTATCTTCATATATAATATTTTACTCTAAAAGTTTTTTTTTCAAATTTGGACTTTGCTAATATATAGCTGTAAATGCCACCGTGACTATATTCTGTGTTGTTTAATTTTTTCTGCAGAAGACTATATTCTGTGCATATGAACATTTGTTTTGGGATAACAGTTTTTATAAGTGCCACCGTCACAGTAGAATTTTAAATTAGCATATGAATGGGTGAAGTGGCATGAAGCACGGGTGAAGGATAAATTTTAGGTTGAAATCACTTTTATAAACAGTTAGATCTGCCAAAATCATTGTTTGAATCGACTTTCCTAATCGTCAGTCTTCATAAATATGCTTGTAGTTCTTCTCTTTTGAAAATTCTCTTCATCTGTTCGTTTATTTTTATTTTCATGACGTGGATTAATAAGCCATTAGTTCTTTGGAGGAGGACGAGGTAGAACAGAAAACGTCCACCCTTACCGAAAGAGAAAGGTCCTGCGCGCTTGAGGAACATTTACTTATAACTTAGCCAACATGATCCCCTACACATTTTTTTTATGAGGATTCTGGGGATTCGTGAATCGTGTCTATTCATCGTACATCGTATCGTATGGTTAGTTTTTATCAAGTACTGTTTATATTTATTTTTAAATAAAAAATTTAAAATGATTTCTGACCGTGTAATATACGATAAACTGATACGATTCACGAATTTCTAGAATCCTTACAAAGAGAACCTGACGAAGATTCGAACTCATAACTTAGTTATTTCTTTGCTATGTACGATTTTCGATAAATATTTTAAAACATTGCTTTTGTAATGCGTTCGGCATCAATTTTTATGGTGCCTTAAATAAGGTTTTTTTTTCAGTCATAAATTAATGAAAACTTTACTAATTATCCATATGTCAGTGATCAATTTTTTGGACTGATGATATAATTTAAATTTGGCAAGGCAGCAATAAAACAGCACAGATTGTAAATGGGGAAGTAGAACAAGAGAAAGAGAAATAGGCTTGGGGATAGGACCTGTTTGGGTTCTTGGGCACTCTATTAATTATCATATTATATTATTCTCCATGTTTTACAGCTACTTAGACCTACTTGGGTTCTTGGATTGTACGATGGTCTATTAAATTAGTCACATCTGATATTAGATTTTAGTCATTTTTTTTTTAACAAGAAACGATTATGATTTTTCATTAATAACGATAACATTAACAATTACGACGGCTGCCGTATGGGTACAATTTTTAATGACTAAATATTTGATTTGGAGTTAATTCGCACAAACAAGCAATGATGATAATTCCCTAATTAACTACCAGAAACGCGCGCATTAGCACAAACACCCCAATACAAAATCGGTTACAAAGACGACAGAAGGAAGAGACTTATATCGGAGGACACATAATGTCACCTCCACACAAGCAAGACCACATTAAACTATAGCTAATAAGCAAGGTCACATCAAAACCACCACACACATGCGGGGCACTCGCTAAGGCAAGACATTAGCCGCTAAATGCGGGACAAACAAACCTACACTGATTTACACTAATCCGAGAACGTAATCCTCCGGTTGGCTTGTCACCAACGATTAGGCCATCTAACCAGCTGCAACATTACCGCTTCAAGAGAGATCCGCCACAACAGTGAGCCAAGCAAGGCAAGGCCGTCATAGGTATGGTCAGGGAAGGTGGTGCCGCCACGGATCGGTCAGGAGGAGCCACAAAACCCTTATAGAACAAGCCATAAAGGGAGGATCCGACCCACCAACAACTAATGAGCCAAAACCACTCATACTAAAGTTCAATACTTGAAATCACTAATTCGCCTACAATAAAATAGAAATTGCAATGCAGGGTCTAAATCCACAAAACTACAACGCAATAGGGGTGGAAAAAATTCCCGAAAATCCCGAACCGAACCGAAAAAATCCCGATCCCAAACCAAAAATTTCCCAAACCGAAATTCCTGAAATTTTCGGGATGCTATCCCGAACCAATCCCAAAATTTCGGTATGGGATTCGGGATTGGCTTCTCGATATTTCGGGAATCCCATACCAAACCGAAAATATATAATATTAATTATTATATATATTTATACATATATATATATATTATTCTTTTATAATTGATGCTAGTAGTTTCTAATTCATGCTCAGTAACCTAGAATGCCCTACACCTTGCATATTTTTCATGTTCTGTTTGATATTCATGTGGATTTTATTATTGCTGCTGCCATGGCTGATGATTTCAGAAGGCTTGATTCTTTTGTCTTTCAACAGATTGCAAAAAGAATTTAATTAATTTGAATTTTGACTATGATAAAAAGAGTCAAGCATGCCAGTGTTCAATTAAATAGTAGTGTGAATGAAATGAAATTCCTAGTTCATAAATGTGTTCTTGAATTATATATTTGAAGAACAATTCATAATTTCATATTTCAATTTGGGATTCCCGATTTGTCCCAAAATCCCGAAAATATTTCGGGATTCCCGAAATTTGGGATTCTCGAAAATTTGGTTTGGGATTGGTCTTCAAATTCCCGTCCCGAAAAATTTCGGTTTGGGATTTGGGATACTAGTTTTGGTATGGTATCCCATACCGAACCACCCCTACAACGCAATGTCCAATATTGGTTGACTTATTCCTAAATACAAAAAAAATAAGAAATATTATAAATTTTATTGATTTTTAAAGAAATCACTCTTTAAAATATTCTATTTATGTTGTACTGATACTATTTGGTTATACAGTTTTTAAAAATGTTATTTTGGAGTTCCAT
This sequence comes from Pyrus x bretschneideri, assembly GCF_019419815.1. NCBI lineage: Eukaryota > Viridiplantae > Streptophyta > Magnoliopsida > Rosales > Rosaceae > Pyrus > Pyrus x bretschneideri. The sequence goes on along the minus strand of NW_025999723.1, from coordinate 11,153,867 downwards.
TCACATACAAAAAAAACAAAAAACAAAAAATCTGCAAAAGTGAATATAATACACACAATACATTAAATTTGTATACATTCATATATTTATGTGCAATGTTATTTTATGATTTCACGAGGTGGTTTTTTATGGACCCGTTAGAGGTGGGACATGCTCTATTACCCTTAGGACGTCACCAAAGGGTGAACCAAAAAGCCCAAAATTTGGGGCATGTACCTCGTCAAGGAAGTATTTTGGGGGTGGGAGTTTTAGGATTTTGGGTTTGGAGGTAGGGGAAGTTGGATCTGCTCTCCTAGGGGATGGACAATGAAATAAGTGGGCCTGGCTCGCCCAACTACATCCCTCCTTAACTCTAGCAACTCAAATTCAATTTAATTAATTTAATGGTACTTAATTTGATCTAAGGTGACAATATATCACTCATTCACTTGACTCATCTCAATATAGCTTCGGTAGAAATTTGTTGTCTTGAATGTGCTTTTCGGTCGCGGCATCCGATTTGTGTCCAATATGAATTAGTGGCAACTCGAGGATTACATTTTTTATTCATCATGCATAATTCTCTCAATATCCTATGAGCTTTGTGTTCAAATTTGTCTTGAAAGCGATTTAGAATTTGTCACTAGAGAATGTTATCTTAGTTTGGAATATTTTCCTTTTCTTTTAAAAGGAAACAACAGGTGATAAGTCACTCATATTTATCATTTTCGGGGTCCGGAAAAGTTATGAGAAATTTCACTATATCGGTGCTCATAGTCAAGTAGACTCACCAGTTCGGAACATTGAATCCAAAACCTTTCACATTTTTATGTTTATTGGGAAGCTGCAATCTCTGCCCTTAGCACTAGGCTACTTACCATAGATAATATTGGAATATTTTCATTTGCACGGACACGTAACATGGAATTGGGACCCTAACTTTGGTTGTGCCATTAAAATTCCAGCTTGTAACATGAAATATTTGGATTCATTAAAACAATTAAAACAACACCAATCTTTCTGTTTTCATCTTGTTCATAATTCATGATTGTCATCTGACGACTCAATTGGCTCAAAAGTCAAATCTGGCAGTAAAAGAGATGCGTGATTGGAGAGATTTTCAACTGTGCTGAAAATACACCTTGATTTATCAAATGTTAAAATATAAATAATTAAATATTTAAAAAAATATTATGATATTTGATCGGTGGAAAATGATTCTCGTTAAATTCTTTTTTTTTTTTTCTTTGGGAATCTAGAGAATTCTATGATTGTGTTCATTTATCATATATCGTGCGATTAATTTTTGTTAGATGTTATTTATATTTAATTTTAAATTTAAAAGATAAAATAATTCTTGATCGTATAATGTATAATAAACGAACACAATCATAGAATTCTTCATATCCCAAAAAAAAGATCATCGCCAGATCATTTTTCCTTGATCGATCACTATTTTTCACACACTGAAATTGTATAAAGAGAGGGAGAGACTAGCAGTCTCTCACTAGACTTGTTAGAAAAAGCCGCCTTTTTATGGAGGTAGATTGTCTGCCCTCCTGTTTGGGTGTACTTCCTATTCCCTCTTATTTGTACGATCATGGTTAAGCCACGTTAATATTTTATATTTCTATTGTTTTTTATCTTATTATCTTTATAAAAAAAAAATTAATATAAAATGTTGACGTAGCTTAACTTTGATCGCATAAAATAAGAGGGGATAGAAAAATTACTCAAACACGAGGACAGACAATCTACCTCCCCTTATTATATCTCTTTTTTTTTTTTTAATCTTCTTCTTTTCTTTTCACTTTCGCATCGGGCAAAACAATGTTTTTCTCACTCCATTCGCAGCCAAGAAAAAGCCAAAAACTGCAAAAGCACTTATTGGAAACAAAAGGAGGATAAAATACTCTAGTCAAGAAAATTAAAGAGAGGAGAACCGAAAAAAGCTAAAGCAGATGAAAAAAAAGTGGATTTGCTACTGCCAGTCCTCTTTAATTTGTTTCTTTTCTGCAACGGGATAAAATTATAAGTTGGTCTCTCAACATTAACACTAGTTTATAGTTTGCTTTTAAACTAAAGATTCGTTATCTGAAATTTTTATTTTAACAAAAAGGAACGATGGTCTTAACATGAGATTTTTCAATTTGATTACATGGCAGGTATGCAATGTGTATATGAACTTTCATCTCATTTTGAGTTTGATCTATTAATTAATTAATTTTTTTTGTTAAACTATAATTTTGTTAGATTAATCAATGATAGAATTTGAACTCACGTCATCATGTAAAGACTCTACATATTTTCACTACTGTAGTAAAAATCCATTTACTATCTATTAATTTATTAGAATTGAATATGTGATACCCACATTATTCAATGGTGCACCTTTTGTTAAAGGGAACTGATTTTCATACCATTTTTAACCTTTCATTTATTTTTATTTATTTTTTACCATCAAATTAAATAAATCAACTATGAATAAAGAATATAATTAAATGAGAGTGTGCTTATTTATTTTTTGTTAAATCCAAGATCTCAATTAACATTTTTTTTTCTTTCAAAAGACCAATTATAAGGTAGGCTAATTGGACTATTAGTCCTGTAGTGTTGGGGTAGTTGTAAGATAGCATTTGTAGTCAAAAAATTAGGATTCAAGCCCCTGTGGTGAAATCTTTTAAGATTTAGGTCAAAAATTAAAAATTTCATCAATCTCAATTAATTATTAGCACATAAACCATACCTATGAGGCTAAAACATAACTTTATGTTAGTTGTTAGTACGTAAAATTTACATGTGAGGCTAACTCCACCACTCAGACTTAATTCATAAGGGAGATTATTAATCCAATTAAGTCTTATAAGGTAATTATAATGTTTTTTTTTTTTTTTTTTTTTTTTTTTTTGGTTTCACGGAAGTAAAGTTAGGGTGCATAAAGTTAAAAACCGGGAAGCGTCAAATGTTGAACGGGCACCAGACAAACGGCGGTTCGAACGAAGTTAACTCCACCCTCCTGAAACGGCGTCGTTCCGGAGGCGCCCTCATTGGAAGTCGCGTTTTGCTTAAACGTTGGAAAGCGGTCCTGACGTCTCCAACTCCGCGTCCTGCGTCCGAAAGCAATTTTGGAGAAAAAAACACAAAAAAAAACGTGAAGCATAAATGCAGAGATTTTCTCAGAACACAAACAGTCACTGGAATCGAATTTCTCAAACCACTTCCATAAATTCTGAGCGTTTGTATTTTCCTTTCCAGCTCATAGTTTTCCGGGAAATTATCTGGCCCCACCACCAAAAACCTCTCTCCCGTCCACTTCTCCAGCTCCACCATTCCTTCTCCCCTGTTTGGTTCCTGAGAAAATCTGCAAAAGAAAAAAGAAAACCCACAAAAGAAAAAGAGGCTTCCTGTCTTTCTCCTTAAAGCGAAAACCCATTTCACCATTGCAGCAGAACAACCCGAAGCTTTCTCATTTCTCTGAGCTGCTTTTTCTCTCTGGTTTTGTCGGCTGCCAAACATTGACTGGAAACAGTGTTTGACTTGTCGTTTGTTGTTTGGTTTTTTGTTTCTGGGTTTGTTTGGTGAGGTGGGTTATGAGCAAATGGGGGACTCGGGTGCAACAGTGAGGCTGGTTCGGTGCCCAAAGTGTGAGAATCTTCTTCCGGAGCTTGATGATTACTCTGTTTACCAGTGTGGTGGTTGTGGTGCTGTTCTTCGAGGTTTGCTTCTTCTTCTTTGATTCCTTTTTTATTTTTTATCTTTTATTTTTGGAGCTTATTGGTTAATGAAATTATTTGGTGGGGTTGTTGAGAAAACTGGGAAAAAGATAGAAACTTTACGTTTGTGTCACATGATTCGTGTTGGGTTTCTGACCAAACGGCTACCTTGTTCCTTGTTTTATATGATGGTTGTATTTTATTTTATTTTATAGAATTTTGTGTTTTGGTTTATGTTATTGGAAATTTAGGAAAGGGAATGAGACCAGGTGTTTACAATTTTTGGAAATTGGTATGGAATTGGACCCAAAAAAGAAAAAAAAAAAAAAATTCCACACCGAGGTTAATAATATTCAGTCTGTCAATCATTTGGATTTGTGGATTGAGATTATTAAACCCGAAAAACCAGATATGGAACTCAGTAGCTGCATTACTAGAAACAAAATTCATAATCTAGGATCCCAATCTGAATAGCATTATGTTTCCCGAGTTTTTTCTGCATTCAAGATACAGGAAATCTTTTTAGTTTTGAGGTTATTTTCCTCTCACTAATATTGGGGATCGGATTGTTTATATCGTTTTATAGCAAACAAGAAAAGGCAAGAGGGGGATACTTTGTTCGAGAAGTCGGAGGAGGAAAGGGTTGGAGGAGTTTGTGCCAAATCAGATGATTCAGACAATAAAGGAATAGTTGTGTTAAGTGATGCTTCTGATATGGATGTTAGGTCAAGTGATGGTTCTTTGAGGTGTGATCAAAGGAATTTAGAGAAGGAAAATGTTAAAAATCCTGAGATTGTTAGGAAGCAAGTGAAAGATGCAACTGAGAACTGTGTTGTCAAGGATGGCGTTGATATGAGCATGAAAAAAGATGAATTGGAGAATGCTGTGGGAAGAGAACATGGGGATTTGAATGCCCAATTTGGTCCCACAAATGCAAGCCGAAGATCGGAATGGATGGAAGATTGGCGAGCTCGGAAGAATGGTGAAAAAGAGGGGGTTCGAAGACATCAAAGAACTGATGTTGGAGGTATGAGGTCCTCAACTTCAAATTATCCAGACGAGGGTCCTTCAAATTATTCCCTGGGTTCTTCTCATAGGGGTGGGGAACCATTGAGAAAAACTATGGACCCAGATGAGGCAAACAGAGTTCTGTACCTTGAACAAGATCGAGCTGAGCTTCTGAAGAAGCTGGATGAGCTGCGGGATCAACTTAGCCGGTCTGGTGATTTAGTTGATAAGCCGAAAGAGAAAGCTCCTCTCAATGGGGGTGTGGTTCCTCCAGATCCTTATGGTAGTTCTAACACTTCATATGCAGGTGCTTCTTCTGGGGCAAATAGGGCGTCGATGGAGTACTTTGGACCTGGTAAACCTGTTGCAGCACGGGCTCATTTCAATCACTTTCCGGAGCCATTTCCCTACACCAATGGCCATGAAATACCTATGCCTAGCTTTTCTTCTTCCATGCATAATTCAAGCCATTTACCCAGATATGGCGATCCTTTTGGATCCCACATGCACAGTGGAGCTCCTCATCCCTTTCCCAGGCAATACCAGCAACCGTCGCTTCCATACTTTTCTGGACAGTATGCTGAAAACAATCCTGATCCGTATGAGCTTTACCCACATAATGCGTCGTTTCACCGTCCTACTTGCCCTTGCTTCTATTGCTATGACAACCACCGGCGAGGCTCAGTGCCAGTTCCACCTGCTGCTTTCCACAATAAAAGGTTCCCTGATTTCCCTAGCAATCCCATGCTCCATCCTGAAAACCCTGGGATGGTTGGCCCATATGATCACAACAAACCTCGGACTTCGATTCCTCCACCCATTCATGTTTCACAAACCCATACCAGATGGCCAAGTGACCTTAACCCCCAAATGGGAAGCTTTGTTCATTTCCGTCCAGATAGGGTGGTACTAACCAGTGGTGGCCGGCGATGTCTTCCATTTTCTGGTGGTGCTCCATTGGTGACATGTAGTAACTGCTTTGAAATTCTGCAGCTGCCCAAAAAAGTACTGCTTGCGGAAAAGAATAAACAGAAAGTGCGATGTGGGGCATGCTCTACTGTGATCGATTTTGCGGTTTCAAATAAGAAACTACTTCTTTCTCATGCAGAAGCAAAGAACAATCCGTCAGAAGTTAATAACTTGAATGAGGAGGTCAAAGACAGTATTTTACATTCCCATGGTCCTGTCACCCGGATCTATGCTCATTTCTCCTCTGATGATTATGATAATTCTGGTTATGATTTTCAGTCAATAGATAGAGAACCTGCTTTACCGTCCACAGGCCCAAGTTCAACGGGTAGCAAGCCTCACGAGATGCAAAGCTTTCATTCTTCATCTCCCAGTACCTCTGAGGATGACGGCATCCCAGAAGCTCCAGTTGCTCCAAAAGAATTCATAGATTCTATTCAGCAGCCAATCAAAGGCTCTTTTTCTCCCCCTTCTCCTGGTTCACCTCTACAGGAACACTTTGAATTCTCCTCGAACAATAACGTGATAAACCGACTTGGGAAAGGCAACTGCAGTAGTCGCTCAGATCAAGAGAAGGTAAAGCCAAATAAGGTGACCTCGCGACAAAACTCTTTAAAGGAGACAACACTAGCAACTGAGATGGATGTATCATTTAATGAGTACTCCAATACTGGGGCTTCCCAAGATTCCTGGGATGCAAACAAAGAGGAGGATCAGCCAAGAACCAACAAGGGGAGTGAATCATTTATTACAAACTTTATTAAGAAGAGCTTCAGGGATTTTTCCAAATCAAATCAGACAAACAATGGGAGAAGTAATGTTTCAGTTAATGGGCATTTAATACCAGATCGTGAGCTCAAGAAGGCCGAAAAGATGGCTGGAACAGTCCATCCTGGACAATTTTGGTAAGTGTACTCACTAAACACACAGTGGGTTTCTATGCTTGATTACCTTGAATTGTGCTTACAATTTGTTATTGCTCATATATCCGTGCTTTGTTAGAGTCATATATAAATAGCTGGCCTACATTATAATAGCTTTTGGAAGAAGTGATAAAACCAATGAGACTAATCATCACAAATGGCTTTATGTTGCAACTGTAATCTCTCTCGCCTCCTCCATTGTACTCATGTCTTTGCATTCGTCAATTGGAAGTGTAGGTATGATTTCCGAGCTGGATTCTGGGGTGTCATGGGTGGCCCTGGTCTTGGCATCATTCCTGTAAGTCAATTAATTCAACGCTAATATCAAATCTATAAGAATATAGTTATTTGCTAATGTTAATGGAGAATTCTTTTCTTGTGCAGCCATTTATTGAAGAATTCAACTATCCCATGCCTCAGAACTGTGCAGCTGGAGATACCGGTATTTTTGTGAATGGAAGGGAGCTTCACCGTAATGATTTGGATTTGCTGTCCAGTAGAGGACTTCCCACAACCAGAGATAGATCTTACATCATCGAGATCTCAGGGAGAGTCCTGGATGAAGACACCGGTGAAGAGCTTGATAGCCTTGGCAAGCTTGCCCCAACGTAAGCACTAATTATCCAATGGTTGTCTCTTTTAGTTCTTTCTACTTGTTGGATCTTTAATTCTTATGTCATGGAACTTGAAATGAAAAACATGTTGAATATGTATATATTAGACATAGATAATCTAGGAGATACCTTTAGCAGAAAATGTTTTGAACATCTGTTCATGTGTTTATCTCCTACGCTGCATGTTTTACATAATATAGGATACCCTTGGCATGATCTACATATAAGCATGGTTTGTTGTGCGGGAGTTTACATCTCTTTACAGTTTAACTAATGCTACTGTATGTTTTTTAGCTATACTATTATTTCCTGTCACCTTTGGCGACCAATGTAGCGATATTTTGACTTTGTACTTCAGTTTTGTCATTGTAGATTTCATTCGTACAGTATTACCTGTCTAATATAAACACGGTTTGAGGGTCTTTGGGATGTTCTAATGTTTCTTACTTTGACCCTTTGAACAGGGTTGAGAAGGTAAAACGTGGATTTGGCATGAAGCTTCCAAGGGCAGCTGCATAATCAACATTTAGAAATTAATAACTTCATCTCTCGCATGGAGATTCTCAAGCCATCCGCCCCGAATTGGAAAGTAAAATTATTAGGGGAAAAACGAAAAGAAACCCGGTCTAGGAAAAATTCTTTGAAATGTTCTGCATCCGCACAATATTGCAGATAACTGAAAATGAACGATAAGCTGTTAGGATGGTCAGCAGGGTGGTTGTATCCAAAATCTAGCATAACTATTTTCTGGTTTGATTTGTTAAGTGTATGTAGATCATGCTAGTTTTCTTTGATCTGCGACTTTCCATGTGTTAATTTGTGTATATGGTTTGGTTTTCTGCTGTCCTGTTATATATTATTAGATTACGGTTTATCTTGATCAAATATAAATTTTGCAGTTAGCATTTCTAAACTACATATTAGTGCTTTTAAGTCTCAGTATTTTGTGTGACGTTTTTTGTTTCCTTTTTTAATTGTGGCCCGTCTCAAAGATTCTAAGCAAGGAGCTTGCAGCTTAAATGGATAAGAGCGTTTACCCATGCACTCTAGATTCTGAGCTCGAGTCGCTGTTCACCTAGTTTTGTAAAGGAAAATAAAGTCTATGATTCAAGCAACTACCATCCTACATCATTTGTTAGCTTCTCAATCTGGGAAATGAAGGGCTGGAGGCAATCTTTGGGAATCCAGGAGAAAGCTGAAACAGGCCAAGCCAATCATTGGTCTGTCCTGTGCAAATGTACAAAGACATGCAATTTCTACGGCAGCCTCGGGACACTTTGCAAATCCCATATGCCGCTTTGGTTGGCCATTAAGTGGGTTTTACCCCCATAGCAAGGGCCATACCAAAATAGGGAAAAATCAGAATGGCTATTCGGAACTCATATATCGGAATGAGAAATAATTTCGCACTTTATTTTTTATTTTAACGTGTTTATCACTGTTTAGCTGTTAGATTGAGTAAATCAAAACACAATGGGAAGTGGTAGAAAGAGAAAATGAAAGTGAGTAAATCGTTTCACTATAGAAAAATGCTAAAATCAGTCGTCTGTTACGTTCACGTGCATGAACATTGTGAATCAGTTTGTGCCACCTAATACGAGCACGCTTTGGCATAATAATGAGATAAATATTGGTAGTCTTCTTCAGACAAAATGAAACTCTCTTATATTGGTGACAATTATCTATCGAATGAATCGTACAGTGTTTAAATACACGACGATCATTTATGGCTCTAGTGATATCGCTATGGCAATTATCTATCGAATGAAATCGTTTGAACACATGACGATCATCAATGACACCGGTGGTATTACAAAGACAATTATCTATCAAATGAATCGTATAGTGTACGAATACATGACGATCATCTATGGCACTGGTAATATCACTAGAGAATTATCTATCGAATGAAATCGTTTAAACACATGAAGATCATCTATGGCACCGGTGATATTACTACACAATTATCTATCGAGTGAATTGTATAGTGATTGAATATATGGCACCGGTGATATCACTAAGACAATTATCTATTGAATTTAGGGTTTGAATACATGATGGTCATTTATGACACCGGTAATACCACTAAGAAAATCTTATATAAAATGGATCGTATAGTGTCTCTCCTTCAGGCTTGTAAAAGGAGGATACTGGAAGGAAGGTAGGAAGGGGGGTTGAATGCAATGCACTCGTAGTTGGTAATAAAGCCAGTTCATGGAAATTGACCGATGCGATTGATAAGAAAGGCTCTTAAAAGCTTTCGCTTTCCCTATTACTAACGTTTAGTGCCAATCCCCATTTCACCCCCCTCCCCCCACCCCCCACGGTCCACACCACCCCCAACAACTTATATAATACCCTCTAACATATCAGTGATAAATTAGATAAGTTCATGAATTGTAACATACTAAAAAAGAAAACCACACAAATTGTCTTTCTGAAAATAGAAGCAGTGAAATACACAAATCTTGTTTCTAATTATTTTAAATTCATGCTTCCCATTCTACACAAAAAGGTTGTATTTGTATGGAAAAAAGTAGAAGAATGTTTGGATTTGAAAATACATGCTTTCCATACTATAGACCTAACATTCATGTCGTGTTTCTCATGTTCGTGTCATACCCGATAGCTTAAAGGGTCGTGTCGTGTAACATCCGTTAAAGTAAATAGGTAATATGACCCGACCTGAGATTGACCCGTTAATATTATCAGGTAATATGACCCGATCCGTTACCTGTTAAGAAAAAAAATATTTTAGATCAATAAATTGTGCAAATGAAAAACATAATGTGACTGAAAAGATGTAAAACATAATACTAAATTAGTATATACATACTAAATTTTTGAGTTGACCTGTTCACGAAAGTTGTAAAACTTGTCATTACGAGTGATTGTATATATTTTTTGACACGTTTCACACTTCTACAATTATTAATTTTGCACTCAAATAAAAATACTATTCATGATATTTGAAGGGTTTTGAAAATCTAAACAACCATGTAACCATCATCTAAGCGTAGAAGATGTAATTACGATTGTTTATATATGTTTTCATATTTTTCAGACTTATATATTAATGATTATGAATTTTATTTATTTTGAACTCTCTTAAAAATACTATTCATGAGGGGTTGTATGGTTTTAAAAATTCAAACGATAATGTACCCATCTTCAAAGCGTAGAGGATGCAATTATGAGCATTTTCTTATATTTTCACATTTTTTCACACTTGTAAATTAATTATTATAATTTTTTAATGTGTTTGGTATTTTTAAATTACTTAATATTTTTATTTTTAATGTGCTTTATAATTCTTTAATCTCACTCTTAGCCTATAATATACTATAAAGTAGAAGTATGAAAAATTGTCAGGTTTACCATACTGCACAAAAAGATTGTAAAGTCAAAAAGATTGTAAAGTTATTGTATTGATCTAAAATTCGTTATTTTCGTGTCGTGTTAATAGATTATGTAAGAAATTACCAGGTTTACCATAATGCACAAAAAGGTTGTATTTGTATTCGTATGGAAAAAAGTAGAAGAATGTATGGATTTAAACAACTCATTGCGTAACATTACTTTATAATATAAAAATTTTCAGTGTGATAGTCGTAGGCAGCCAAATAATATAATTCATTCATGCATATATTACTTTAAAAAAATGATTAAAAAGAAAAATAGGTGGATTAATTTACAAGTAATCATCCAGCAAAGAAAATAAAAGGAGCCGGACGGAATGATTGCATGGTAGCAAATCACCAAATGGGGTATAATCAATGTCGGCAACATGGAAAGAAGAGAAAAAAAAAAAATTCCAATATGATTCAGAAAACTGCTCCACTCTTGATGTAAAACAATAATGAGGATTCTTAAAACGTGTTCGTTCATCGTACATCGTACGGTTAAAAATTATTTAAAATATTTTTATTTAAAATTAAACATGAACAGTACCTGAAGAAAACTGTCTGTAAAATACACGATAAAAGAACACGATTTGAGAATATCTGAGATTTTCACAAAGAGAATCCAGAAAGAATCCTTCTTCGTAAAACAATTCAGGATTTAAAGCTGCTGCACAAGTTTCAGCTAGCTATAAAGGGATGATTTTTAGATGATATTATTCACACACTAATTTTTACCTCTTATACATTCCCCTTAATTTCCAGCTATTGAATCAATGAATTGAAAAAAATAAATAGATAAAAATTAATTAAGATGTGCGGAGATAAAACGAGATGTATAAATAGCAGTGCTCTAATTTAATAATCTACCCACTACTGTTTTACTGATCAAAATTCGGATCAAGATGTGAGGTGGGCAGTGCATGTCATGTCATGAGCATTGCGATTTGCAAACAAAAAATAAGACAAAAAACATATTTAACTCAATAATTTTTTTTTTAATAAACGATTATATCTACATTAAAAGAATGAAGGAATGAATTAAGTCTTACAATAAGTTTACCATAATAATATGGTTTAACTTCGTCTTTGACGAAAATCAAACCTAAAATCTTTCACTTATAAGTAAAAAAAAAAAATATTCTTATGACATACATTCTTTGCTCATGTTACTACCAACCTTCTTTTTATTTTCTTCTTTTTCTATTGGCTAAGCACATTTAAATTGATTCCTGCCACCTCTAGATAAAGGAAAAGAAATTAAAACCACATAAAAAAAAGAAGAAGTTATTTTTATTAATCACCGTTAGTCTACAGCATAATTGGTCCTATTTGTCAAGACATTTTTTGTCAAGCAAATTACTCCCCAGAGTCCAAACCTCACATTAACAGATATAAATACAAAATAGAATGATTTGTCCTGATAAATAATTATTTCCCTCTCTGTGAATTTAAATAGTTAATCAATTTGATTCCTAAGTATATGGTAAGCGAAGCAAAAATACATCGTAGTGTTGAAGGAAAAATATGTATGTGAATTGCGTGCCTTCTGTTGTGGCCTTATGCCTTTATTTATACTATTTAGATAGAATTTACTTGCCTTACAGGTAGCACAAGTCATAAAGAGATTATATATCATGAATTCAATTGAAATTCTACTTCTAAATTTACACAATCACACTCCAAAATAATAAATGTAACTGACACACCTCGACCGAAATCAAGGCGTGCTGGCCGTCACACCTTGATTTCGGTCGAGGTGTGTCAATTTGGTATCAGAACATAAGTAGCCTAAGTGCAGTCCAGTAGAACGAATATTAATTATACAACATCAAAGTTAATCCTACAATGATGATAATCTGTCAAAGCTGTCGTCTGAAACTCGAATTTTCGCCGGTTTCTGAAGAACTTTAAAACTTCATATCTTTCTCATTTCTCTAACCAAAATCCATGAAATTTGTACCAAAATGAAGCTTACAACAAGTAGAACAAAACCTTACCACTTTTAGGACTTAAATCCAACGGGATCTCGCCGGAAAAATCCACGATAATCCGGCCACCATTACGCCTTGATTTTGATCGGGGTGTGTCAGTAACACATAGGATGATTTATATAATTGCATTGTTTTGTCAACTCAAAAAATATTGTTATACAAAGTGTTGAAAACTTAAAAGTGTCGAAATATATTACATTATTGAATTAAACCCTTGCATAATAAGTTTAAATAATTTGTTTTCTACTTAATTTTGAATTGAATTCCCACATTCTAACATGGTAACAAAACATACAATTTATATGTTGAGTTTTAACTCTCACATGTGTTCTACTACACGACTCACAATTTTTGCTTGATGCTCACATCTTAACACTATAAAATAAAAAAAAAATGATTAAAAAGTTGAATGCATCTGAACCAAACATAGCCTTTTATTGTATTTCAAAAAAGCTCAGAATTTTGTCCAAAAAAAAAAAAAGCTCAGAATAGAACACTCATTTCTACTTAGGCACGCGGCGCCAGTAGCAGCCTACAAACAACACGTCTCTCTCTATTAAGAAGACATATGATCATCTTCACAAAGAGATAAAAAGATGTTAAATCTTAGGCTATTTTACAAAGGTTAGAGTCGATTTTAATTTCTTACAACATCTTTAAAACATTTTAATTTCATAAATTGACTTATAATTTTATTTTCATTTCATATATACGTTAAAAAATCTGTTAAGTGATGAAGTGGTGCTGACGTGGCTATCACAATTATGCCATGTGACAAATTTTTTATTATTTATTATTTTTATGCATTTAAAATATTATAATAATTTATACTATTTAAAAATAAATAAATAATAAAAGCCATCTTCTTCCCCGAGCCATCCCCCTTTCCCCGCAACCAAACACCCCACCCCCACTTTCCCGGAGACCGCCGCCACGTCCAAATATCCCACCCGAACCCAGAAACCATACCCCCCCCCCCGGGGACCTACGCCCTCATCTCCGCCCCACCCCATCCCACCCCACCTCCCCCACTCCCCATTTCTCATTTTTCCAGTCTCTGTAAATCTCCCAATTTGTAGAGAGAGAAAGAGAGGAGAGAGAGAGAGAGAGAGATAGAAATGCCAAGCGTTCCTCTTGAAGCACCGTTTGCAGAGCCGGATCCAAACCCAACCCAACGAGTTCAACCCATTTGGCGTCACCTCCCATACCCGAAGAAACAATCGCTGCCCCCCAATCCGATATTCGACGACGGCATTGCCACCAAGGACATCCACATCGACCCCAACACTTCTCTCTCGATCCGAATCTTCCTCCTCGACTTGACCTTGTACTCCTTGGAGGCCTTGGCGGCCGCGGTGGGCACAATGGCGACTGAGCATTGGACAGAGAAGGGGAAAGGGGACGTGGGGTGGGGTGGGATGAGATGGGAGGGTTTGGGTTGCGGGGAAGGAGTCGGTTGCAGGTGGGCTTTTCAGTTAGTTATTTATTTATTTTAACAGGATAAATTATTATAATATTTTAAATGCATAAAAAAATATTTTTTTTTTCCACGTGGTACAAATATGTCAGCTACATCATCACTTAACGGTTTATTTAATGTATGAAATTGAAATAAAATGATAAGTTAATATATGAAATTGAAATGTTTTAAAGATATTGTAAGAAATTGAAATCAATCCAAGTCTAAAAGGATAAAATGTAATTAACCCTAATTCTTAAACATAAAGTTTAAATTTGACAACGAGAAAATACTAGAGATATAGAAGTTGAATTAGTACCTAAAAGGTACATTTGTATTTTAGTTGAAAAACATTATTGCTGTTTTTTTTATTTAATGTTAGTACTAATTTATATATTTTAGCATTTTATTTAGGGAAGTTTTAACGAAAAGCTCATGTAATTGTTCATTTTAACGAAAAATCATATTTTTACACTAAAAAGTCAATCTTGGTACTATTTACTTTACTTTTTATTTTATTCTTATCATTAAAACTCAAAATTTTCAAACCATTTTTATTAGTTTTCATTTTATTTAATTTTAAGATACTCTAATGCACCTAAATCACAATTATCAAAACAAAACAACATATTTTCTTCCTGAAACAAAATCAAAACTAAAACCTCGTTTGGGTTGTTTTGTTGCAAAAACAAAAACCAGCTCATTTCATCACCTCTGTTTTTCTTTTAAATATTCTTAAAATTCTTCTCTCTCTCGGACCCTTGAGATGGTGAAGGAACTGAAGGTTGAATCGAACCCAATATTGTCATTCCACAAAAACAACCATGTGTTTGTGAAGCTTGCAGTCTCTTTTCTCTTAGTTGGTCTCGCCTTTCGACTCTTGTTTTCCGATTCTGTGCTTCCTATCGGATTAAATTTACCAGTAGGGCCACCTCCTCTTGCATTTGCAGACCAACAACAAACAGACTCCTCCTCCTCCTCTCCTCCGCTGTTTCCGATTCTTCTTTATTTCCTGGTCAAATTCAAAACTCTACAATTGTTGATTTTCCTGGAAATACCTCCCATACACATGACAATGGTAGTAATTATATTTTATTTCTGCTCTGTTTTGTGCTTTTGCTCTGCTCTCTTTTAAATGAACGTGTTTATTTTCATTTTTTGAAACTTTATACAGTTTTAGTACTAATTTACAAATGGAAATTCATGCTTACCTTTTTTTTTTTTTTTTTAATTTTTCTGGGGACAGAGGGGATGCATTTTTCAGTTATAGACTTGATTTTTTTTTTTTTCTTTCCATTTGGAGTGATTTGTCCCTTCCTTTTGCATTCATGCATGAATATTAAAATTCTTCATTTTTTTAGGATCAACTTTCTCCACTTGCTTTTGTAGTTTTAACCCACACTGTTAATTTAATCAATGTGGAGTTGTTTTTCATTAATTTTATTTTCTAGGATAATCAGTTCTTAGATATATTTATTTGGTAAATTTCTAGCTGTGAAATCCCAAATCATTAGAAAGAACTGCATTTATAATTCTAATTTCTTTTGCAAATTTTGGCACTGAAAAGTTTGCAGTATGTAGATTTTTTTTTTTTCATCGGGTCGTAGAGTCCAAAGGTTATGAGCGACCAATCCGGCACAACATTCTGCTCTTCTTTTAATGCAAGTATGCAACTGATTTACTTACTTTTACTAAATAACGTACTTGCAGTGAAGTGTGACCTTTTTACTGGAGATTGGGTACCAGATCCGTCAGGTCCAAGATACACTAATGAAAGCTGCCATGTGGTGGAACCTCATCAGAATTGTATGAAGAACGGTCGCCCCGATTCCGACTACTTTTACTGGAGGTGGAACCCAAGAGACTGTGAGCTACCCAAGTTCAATCCGCAGAGTTTTCTTGGTATAATGAGGAACAAATCATGGGCCTTCATTGGTGATTCGATTTCGCGTAACCATGTGCAGTCATTGCTTTGCATTCTCTCTCAGGTACACATCGAAAGCAATTTACTGCTAACTTTTCAGGACTTTGAATCACCGTTGAAATCTAGCTTATGTTTACTGAATCTGTACGCTTTAGAACTACTAAACTCTGTTAATTTTGCATTTCCAGTTAACCACAATAGTTTCTATGAGTCTATGACAATTTGGTCTTAGTCGCACTGAGTTTTCACTTTGTTGGAGGACGCCCTGATTTCAAATCTCATGGACGACAATTGTTGCATTAAAACGACGTTTTAAAAAATAAAAACCGGCGAAAACAAAGTATTATTTACTTTCAAAAGTTGAAACCTTAGCAACCTTTTCTCCTTGGAAATTGTATGGAAGTCTAGATCTAGTTTAGATCAAATTATGTTGTGGGACAAGCGGTTAATGTGTATTAATCATGGGGGCATTGGTCCTACTTTCTTTGATTACTCCATAAAAAGCATTCAAACTTTTTCTTGGCTTCACCTGCACGTCTTTGTCATAATTTTCGATCTGTGGTTAGCAATCCTACTTCAAGCCATAAATTTTTATACAAAATTGTGGATTACAGCTGAACTTCTATGGTGACCACTGCTTTTTAACTGGTTGTAGAATCTTTTTCATAGCTGGTTTGCCTACTATCTATCTGGGATCATAATTGTTTCAATTCCAACGTCGTTTTGGGAACGTTAATAATTACTGATGTATGACTTGCCTCCTACAAGTTTTTATATGCAATTATCAGCGTGGAAAAGTTCTTACCTACCCCGGTTTCCCTATCTCACTCATCCTCTCGCTTCTCACGTGAGCTCGTAAAAAAGAAATTGGACGAGGGGGATAGGGAAACCGGGTCAAGGAAGTCTCTCTCGTATGTACCGACCGCATAGTGGTCGATATGACCTGTATATGTATAAATTCGGACCCTATAATTCCGGTGTAGATACAGGACCTACCATGACCTGACATTCTTATAGATTATACTTACTGTCTGCACTAGTTATCTGTTGTGTAGCGTTGTGCATATATTCTTTGCTGGCTCTCCATTTTCTGGTGCCAAATGATAATATCGGTCACAATTCAGTGTCTATGTCCCGCAGGTGGAGCAAGCTGTTGAGGTATACCATGACAAAGAATACAGGTCTAAAAGATGGCTTTTCCCATCTTACAATTTCACTGTTTCCGTAATTTGGACTCCGTTTCTCGTCAAAGCGGCCATTTTTGAAGACATGAACGGAGTTTCTACTTCCGAAATTCAGCTTTATCTTGACGAACTCGACAAGACATGGACCGATCAGTATAACAGCTTGGATTACGTGGTGATTGCCGGAGGAAAATGGTTCCTGAAAACCGCAATTTACCATGAGAACAACACGGTCAGAGGCTGCCATTACTGCCCTGGAAAGAACTTAACGGAGTTTAGGTTTGACTACGCCTATCGCAGTGCCCTCCGTCTGGTTTTCAATTTCATCACTCGTTCGGATCATAAAGCGCTTGTATTATTTAGAACCACCACGCCTGACCATTTTGAGAATGGAGAGTGGTTCAGTGGGGGGTATTGCAATAGATCAGCGCCATTCAAAGAGGGTGAGGTTGATATAAAAGATGTAGATGCTGCAATGCAAAACATCGAGCTGGAAGAATTCGAGAAGGCTGCGGCCGAAGGATCGGAGAAGGGGGTGAACTTTAAACTACTGGACACAACCCACCTTTCGCTATTGAGACCCGATGGGCACCCAGGTCCGTACAGGCAGTTCCAGCCATTTGCAAAGGATAAGAATGCCAAAGTCCAGAATGATTGCCTACATTGGTGCTTGCCTGGCCAATAGACTCTTGGAATGATTTGGCTATGGAATTGTTGGTCAACGGCGAAAAATATCAATGATCGAACTCTTGGCTTATCAAGCTCACAAGCATTTGCAATCCTGTAAGCAAATCTGTGCCTAAAACAGGCGCGACGCTGACCCGAAATACATCAGAGCTTATAAATGAAACTACAAATCTCACAAAAAAATCCCATTTCTGTAAACTTATGTATCTACCATTACCATTGCTGAAAAGAAGAGTGCCAAAATTCCACACAAGTTCATCGTTAAGAAGCAATTTATGACTTACAGGTCTCCCTGCTTCACAACTACTAGCATCATATAAAGCAATACTGTTGCACCTTACCCCTCTGAAGTTCTCCGAGTTCTTGGCCAGCATCACGCGGCCGTAGGACAGTGCAGATTTGCAGTTCGCCAAAGCGTTTCTTCTTTATACAAGAACCGAACCTAGAATCTGCCATTCAATCATACAAACACCACCCGAGCTAAAACCTCACGGGTATTTGCAGGGCCTAAATGTCTATATGCGTCATATACGTACTACTGAAATAAAATAAAACTACTAAACAATAATCAACATGATCGTGATAACAGAAGCAATGGAATTTGATTAATTCTTCTCAGCTTGAAAAGCAAGAAATGTCAAGACAACAGAGAGAACATATCCCACGAAATTTAACTACACAACCTTAAATCAGAACTCACATTTGAATTCTGGATTATTAAACCGACAAGTCATGTCTGAAGGTGCAGCATCACCACAATTTTGCAGAACAACAAATAAAGACAGAAAGCTAAAAGCTTGAATTACTTTGAAAATGCAGCTGTTTCACCTTCCTCCTCTTATTTGCTTGAAGTGGATGCATCCGCCTTCCTTGCCTCCGGCTTCAGAAATCGATCCTGCATAATTCAGCAAAATGTAAATTACAATGCTCGTGTCTGCAAACAAGTTAAGCAAATATACAACATAACCCAGCAATTATTTAAATGTTTTCATGATACACACACACACACACACACACACGTATATGATGATGATTTTTGATCAGACAGCAACCGGGCACATTGAACCACAGCAAGCTCCAATTGGGAAAGCTAAAATACTGATTTAAGTCTCATTTGGCAGGAATTTAGGCATATTAAACACACCCAGATGCTCAAATCGATGTAAATTAGCAGAAACCTAAAATTCCTAAAACTTGAATTAAGAAAATGAAGCACTGAAACCCTAGATTTTTTTCCCACTCGAAGAAGCAGGATCTAGATACATAAATCATAACCCAATAGGCTCATTTGATGAATCGATAGTTTAACACAATTCGTGGATTTGAAAGAAAGAAATATTCCAGTTGATGAATCCGAAATTCTATAAAATAAAAATATGAAGAGATAAATGAATAAAAATGGAAATTACGTTATCATTGAAGACGAAGTTGGCGACGACGACAGTGCCTACTATGCCCCCCAAGATCGTGACGGGTCCCGTTAACAGACTCCATTTCCTGTATATCATCTTCTTCTTCCTCTTCTTCTCTTCTCTTGCTGTGTCTGGTTCGTTTAGGTTTTTTATTAATTTGGAATTGTAACGCAAAGAGAACCCAGTTTATTTGGGCTCAGCTTGGACTACCCAAAGTCTAAAAGGGACCATATTCTTGGGCTTTATGTGCACAAAAGCTTTATTTTGGAATGGATTGAATCATAAAGAGTTTCTAATTGCAATTCAAAAATGTTTCGAATGTTGTAGTCTTATTAGATTAGGAATGTGATCATGTATCTTATAATATCTTGGTATATTTTTATAAGATTTTATCATATCTCTTAGATTAGATATTATCATATTAGAATTGTAATCTTATGAGGTAAGGAATTTACCTTCCTTACTACTATAAATAAAGGCATAATCAGTGACATAGCACAACTCCTCAGAATCACACATCTCTTTCCTTTACTTTTTGTCGTGCCGCACCCCTCTCTATATTGTTCAGTTAAATTAGGCCTACAACACCAAATAAAAATTTTGGATCATTTTTTGAAAACTCAATATTTATCGTAATTCAAAATTTTAACATACATTCTCATTTTGATCCTAATTTTTTTCGGATGTCTGATATAATTAGGGTGTCTATCCGTTTATTGTACCACTTTATGTGTAAGTGTTTGAGAGAGAGAATTTACAAGTGGAACATATGCAAAAGGGTAATGCTACGTAGATTAAGTTTGTAGACCAAATTTGCAAACCAAATGATGTGTCACTAATAAGGAATAAACACTTTAATCAACACTAAGTAATATTCATTCATCAACTTCCATATCATATGATTTACAAAATTTGATCTACAAATTTGGTCTCCCTAACATTACCCTATGAAAAATTCTAAAATATTTTTGGACACATGATCAATTTTCGAGGGAGGAGCGGCATCCTCGATGGGTGCAAGTGAGGGAGATTTCTGACTTTTGCTATTTTTATAAAATAAAATAAAATAAACTATGTTAGACCAACTTCACCAAAACCCAAATACTTAGGTCCACTAAAAGATAGAATTTGGGTCTATAACTCAACCCTTAAGATCTAAATTTCAGGACCTAAAATGTATTAATTTTTGGTGGAATGGTTTTAACCCTAATTTTTTGTGGTAAAGATTTTTTTTGTAACTTTGAGTTATGTAATCTTAATTTAATTTTATGAATGTCTTAACCCAAAAAAAAAAAAAAAAAAAAAAAGAAATTTCAACAAAATTTTCAAAACCGAACAAATCATAATATAAATGATTGATCAAATGAATGAGTATTTACAAAGTTTGTGATAATTTTGTAAAGTGAATATGTTTTAAAATATTTATTTTATTATCTTGACAGTTCAATTTAAATTTTAGTTGTTGAATTTGAAAAAAAAATTTGGATCAGCCAAGTAGAAAACCAAATTTAAATTTAGTTTGGGTCCAAAGCCGAATTTTTTGTGTTTATGTCTCCCCATTGGATGCATTTTTCGGATTTAAACCAAATATTTGGATTTGGGTCTGCCCTTTGGAGTTGGTCTTACATGGGCAAATTGTTATTTAATATGTCAAAAACAAATTAAACAACGTAGCGTCTCAAAAACTAAATAAGTAATCTAAAAAAATTCAACTATCAATTGTCACATTATATAGTCTAACAACATGGTCTTACTAGCATTTCCTATTATTTAACTTGAGAACATGTAAATATAGAAAAACGAAGAATATAAAAGATGACTTTGAGATACGACTTGAGTCGTTTTTTTAAAGTGTTATTTGTCTCACTCGAATGAGTTTGCTAAAAGGTTCTTGGCAAATCACTTTTATAATACAACTAAGTATGAAATATTCGATAAGTAAAACCAAATTCTTCCCTTAAAAGTAACTAGAAGGAAATTGTATGAATGTGAGGAGAGAAGAAAAAACAAGGAAAAAGGAAATTGTGTTGAAAACATATTTCCTGAATAAATTCTTCTTTGCCAACGTTGAGTATGTATAGAGAGAGTTGCACCTTTTCAAATTAATTAGAAGTACATGACTATTCAACTGATATTGGTTTGAAATAGTCATGTATGTTCAAATATATTGTGCACCAGTATTTTCAACTGATATTAGTTTCGCCAGAGGTGAGGTGGATCAAACCTCCCTCGGGTTGTCTGAAGATCAATGTCGATGGCGCATTGTGTGAAGTTAGTATACTGGGGTGCGTAGGTATTATTGTCCGGGATGAATTGGGTTCGTTTGTGGCTGCTCGTGCCAAACGGTTTGGTTTTGTGTTCTCTCCCCTTCAATTGGAAGCATTGGCTGCTAGGGAACCAAATTGTCACACCTCGGTCCGGGCCCCCATCAAATCCCGGGCTCAACTCCACCGTAGCACAATATTGTCCGCTTTGGGCCCCGACTACGCCCTCACGGTTTTGTTTCTGGGAACTCACACGAGAACTTCCTACTAGGTCACCCATCATGGGAGTGCTTTCGCGTGCTACTCGCTTAACTTTGGACGTGCTACTCGCTTAACTTTGGAGTTCCCATGAAACCTGAAGCCAGTGAGCTCCCAAATGGCCTCGTGCTAGGTAGAGATGGGAATATACATATAAGGCTTACAGGATCCACTCTCTTGGACGATGTGGGATGTTACAATTGATGCTAGGATGCCAAGTGGCATCACTTAGCTAGCCTTGCTGTCTCAATTGTTGTTGAAGACCTTTAGCCTGCAACCAACGATATAAGCTAAGATATGTGCAGATGTAAAGGGTGAATGAATATTTGTTTGTATTAGTATTCTGGTTAGTATATCTTGCATTTGAGTAAATGTTGAAGTGAGGTTCTAACAGATGATCATGTCTTCTAGCCGAAATGGAAAAGTTGCAATTTCCATTTTTCTTAAAAAGTAAAATTTCATCATGAAGATGATTGTTGCCCTTGCACCACAATGTGCGTTCGAACTCTATCAGTTCTCTAATCTAACATCTAATTTAACAAATCTATTGTTTGACAAAAAAAAAAAAAAAAAAAATCTTAGAACATAGTGGTTGTCAATTTCTTTGAACTTGACTAAATTTGTCAAACATTTATGAATTGGCTAATATTTTCCAAGGGTGATTTATAAAGTGCAACTTGAAAAATATGCGGTTTGAATCGTTAAAGTTTGAAGTGGAGTTGGCCCCACAACTAGTCCTCATTTTTACCAAAACATGGAGATATCTTAAACAAAAGGGGAAAGGAGTAGATCCATGGCACTATAATTTTTACACAAGATTTGACACAAATTTACACCATTAGATTATCAAACTATCAATAGTTGAAATTTAACCTAATATGACAATTAATTTAATTTTTTTAAATAAAAACATACATTTAAAATAAAATTATGAAACATTTTTTAATTATGACTTTGTTTCTCTCTCCTAATCCCATTAACTTTCCTTTTGTTTTGCTTTCCCATGAGAATCCAGCAATTTTGGTCAATTGAAATTTGATTGCCTAACCAATTAGTCATATTAGGCCGCCTCCTTGAAAATATGTTCTTGTTTGTGTTTTTTAGCTTCCTATTTTGTTTGTTTGTGTCTTCTTTTAATGTCTCCAAAATTTCTTCAATCTAGCACTTCTATCTAGTAATCCAATTTCTTCACCAAGGAAAATCGTATGGAATTTGTATTCCTTTGAGGTGTTTCTAGGGTAGTGAATTCAACATTTGATAGGAATGCCAGTTAATAGATATTGGTTGACTACCTCGGTTACGACCTTTTCCGTATTAAGGTGAATTTTATACATCAACCTTCTTTTTAAGAAGGCATCAAGATTGGTGCATTGATGCTTAATCGTGTAATTAAAATGGCATCACTCAAATAACCTTACTAGACTCATCTAGATATTATAGTGTTTGTTCTTTATGGTTCTGGACTTATCTAGCAACCTTAGTGGAACCGAAACACACCACAACTATTTGAACCTAATAACCTTAGTGGAAAAGATCTTCCAAAATCATCTACTGCAAAAGAAATCCCATAGTTGTTCCTTTCTTCCACTCACCAAGATATAGAACAACTTTGAAAATCCAATATGAAAGAGTGCAGTGTGGAGGGAGCATTCTCTTCCTTGGCTAGCAATGGTGAACAAAAACTGGAGAGAGCCATTGAGAGTTTTCTTACTTGATTAACCTTTGAAATTTGCACCATACGAGGCTTGCAAGGAACCCTTAGGTTTTCATGGCAATGGATTCTCACCAATATTTACGATACTCAAGTCGACATTCAGGATCAATCTTGAGATTTTGGAGGTCTTATGTGAGACCCCAAGGGAGGCCCTTAAAATGTATAGAATTTTGGTTGTGAAATTGGGTACTAGGTGAAATATCATGGAAAAAAAAAACTTTGCATAGTAGACTAGTCAAATGAGCTAGTCAACTAGTTACAAGTTAGTCAGTGATCAAAAGTACAGCTGCAAAAACAAAACCTAACTGACCAATATGTTCAACTAATCAAAGTCTGCCCAGATTAGTTTCACAACAATGATTCCTAAACTTGAACACATGTACATATAAGTTTATTACGCAAACAGCAATTACAAAGCAATTATGAATTAAATTATGCTGGATTGACTAGTCAAGCTTACCAGTCAACTAAGTACAGATTCGTCAGTTAATCAAACACAAGTCTACGAATCAAACTTAGTTCACTATAAGTTATTCTAGTTAACAACAATTCAGTTTATTGCTCATAATATGCAGTGTAAACTTAGTTTCGAACTTATATCAAATAGTAATTCCTAGGATGCGTGAAGCATATGCAAGTAAATAAGATATGTGGGCAAGTTTAAGAGGCAAAGAAAACAAGAAGTTTTGGGTTGGAAAACCCCACCTCTGGGTTAAAAAATCGGAGACTCTCCACTGAGTCCAATCCACTAGTGTAAACAAAATTCTTACAAAGTACCACGCAAAGCTCAATTCATAGATCCCTATCTATGAAGCAACTTTACCTTTGTGCAACTTTGCCTTACACGAGATGAACTCCTTCGGTCTTCACGTAGT
Source organism: Pyrus x bretschneideri (assembly GCF_019419815.1). Classification (NCBI taxonomy): domain Eukaryota; kingdom Viridiplantae; phylum Streptophyta; class Magnoliopsida; order Rosales; family Rosaceae; genus Pyrus; species Pyrus x bretschneideri. The sequence goes on along the minus strand of NW_025999723.1, from coordinate 11,129,489 downwards.
GGCAGCTCCTCGTGAGCTCTTCACTTGGCACCGAAATCAAATCAACTTATGCAAATGATGTTATGATGAAGTTGATGCAAATCTGGATTCAATGTCTAGTTAGTTTCACCAATTAAACACTTGAAAGATGAAACTGACACGAATCCAAAAAGAGATCAATTTAAAGATTTGAAACTTGACCACAAAATCAAAACAAAACCATGAAGAAAATGCTACCCTAATATGCAATGATTGGGTGTTTGATGCATGGACATGGTTTTATGGCTAGGGTTAATGAAGAACACAAGAGGCAGCTCAAAGCTAAAATAAACTCTTTTATGAAAATGTAAAACTCCTAACCAAATGAAATGAGCATATAAAACAAATTTAAGCAAGCAATTTCAAAGATAGATTTATAAATAATCGATGAAGAACTTTACCCATAGAATATGCTTGATGCTCATAAGAGATCTGAGATGGAGATGAAAAATAAAGCTTTCAAACATTTCCAATCTTAAACCCCAAAAATCATAAGAACCCTAGGTTTAGCTTTTATAGAGGGTTTAATGTTCATATAGAAAGGGGACTAGGAAAGCCACGTGTCAAGTGCAAAATCAATCTAGAAAGATCTAGGGTTGAAAATTCATTTTCGGGAAAAAGCTGTCAGATGACCCATGTGTTGTCTTAAGATCAACCAATTTCATCAAATTGATTATGACTGTATCCATTATACTAGGAATATCAATGAACCCTATTATCCATCAAAGTTTTATTTATTCAATGACCAGAATTCAACAATGGTATATAGCTCGAAGACATAGAACAAAATGTTCGGGAGCTCCTCTGTTCAATAATTTTCCTTCTTGTTGTTGCTAGATATCTCGTTCGTACACACCTTCTCTTTATTTCTTGAGCCTATAGTGAGTTACATACATAGTTCAATTTTTGATGATTCCATCATACATGATTGACTTGCGAAACTTCTGGATAGATATCTTACATCTGAACTAAATTCTTTATGGCTAAAGAATCTCTTTCTAGTTGCTCGGAAACAATTAGGAGATTCTCTAGAAAAAATATGGGCTTCTGGCAGCAACATGCTATGGGGTGGTGGTCCCGTTTGTGGGGTCAAATCAATACGTTGTAAGAAATAATAATTTCTTATGAGGGAAATTAATAATAATTAGCTAGTTTTTTTTTTTTTTTTACCGTATAATTAATTAGCTATTAGATTAAATCTTAATCAGTGATAGTGAAATAATCTAATGATTTAACATTTGTATAAAAAATATGATGCCACGAATCTCATATATATTCTCTAAAATTTGTATAAAAAATATTTATCGAAAGTGGGCTTGTGGAAAAACAGAGGAGCATAGATGGTTTGAAAAATTGGGATGAGTTGTAGACCCATACAGTGTTCACATTTTCCACACACCAATATCAATATCTTCCCCACCCTACCCCCTCTCTTTTTTTTTTTTTTTTTTTACGCTAAACTAAGGAATAATTTATACGAAACTCATTGAAACTACAGGGAGGGGATTTTGAAACAAATTTTCACACTGAATGAGTTAACTAAGCCTTCTTATACGAAGGCTTGGATTTTGAAGTAACAATAGCTGAGGGGGAGCTAAGAAAAACATAAACAAACTTTGTATAAGAAATTTAGAACGGTACATAGTCATTTCGCATGGGAGTTTATTTATTTCAATAATTTTTTTTTCTGGGATTAGTTAGATTGGCACTTGAAAGTTGTAAAGCCATCAGAATGCCAATTTCCCAAGATAAATCACCTCTCTATTTAAAAGCAAGTTACTAGACCAAATCATGTATACAAAATGAAATATGTTGTAGAACAGTGGATGTCCACTCAAAGAATTAAATAATGGGCCATTCCATTGTCTGCTAAAGCTTGTTGCACACTAATCCTATTTTCTATATAAATACAACACCTCACAGAACACAAAAGATATAGACATAAGACACAAGGCTCACGGAAGAGGAAGAGAGAAAAGAGAGGAAGAGGATAGAAGATAATAGAGAGAGTTATTTTTGTACTCCTATTACTCTAAATTAATGAAAACACCACTACTGCCCCGATGATGTACTTCAGTCACATTAACTGTAGAGGTAACTCGTAAATTGTGTCTTGTTTTATTTATTCCATTGCATACACCGTTGATTTTACAACACGTTATCAGCACGAGAAGCTCTTATGTCAGTAGAAAGTACAACGCCATAAATCCGGTGAAGCATTTCATACCTCTCACATCTGCTAGCCAAAATCTCACGGAATAAAAGGTATGTCCATTTTCTGTCTCTCCCACCACACCAGAAGTGTCCCACCGAATTCTGGTGAGAATTGAAATTTACAACGACTTGTAGTTATCACAAGATGACAAAACTCGTACTTGACAACTGATTTCCAGAGATCTAGAAGAATCTCATCAAACTTGGAAATCCAGATCGTGTTGTTTTCGATAGATCTTGAGAACTCCCATGAATACTTGGTTGTCTGAGATGGTGATTGTAGGACTGACTCCATATAGGCCACCCTCTCTTGTACCTCCATCAACCCCACTGTCAATTATGTCTCTGTAGGGAGGTTCTTGCTTCGTGATACCATGTTCTCTGGGCCATGCAAGAACAACACCAAACTATGGTAGCCTTTTTGGATTGAATTGGTTTTGTGTGACCTCCACAACAACCCAGCTGGCCCTGGGTTTGAGACTGGTAGAGACAGACAAAGAAGAAAAAGGAAGGAGGGATTATAGAATGGTGTTTCAGGCACCATGTGAAAAAGGATTGGAAATGTGGAATTTTGGTGTATGATGTTGACACAAAAGGAGAAAAGGACAAAGGTTTTTGATGATGCATCCACACCATATAGAAAAAAAAAACATGAATAAATAAATAAATAAAAAATGGAAAAGGCATAATGATGCATTTGCACCATTTGAATGAAAAATAATAATTAAAAAATGGAAAAAGGTGGAATCTTGTTGTGTCAACAGAACATGTGAAAAAGGAAAAAAAAAAAAAAAAGAAAAGAGAAAAAGTAAAGGTTTTTGGATGATGTTACAACATGTAAAGCCCTTGTCACAAGCTTTATTTGCATAAATGCAATTTATTTATTATGATTGGAATTACCGTTTATTGCTTCAATTTATCTTTTGTTATGATGAGTATATATAGGACCTGAAGTTCTTTGATTAGATCAAAACCTGTAGTTTCTTGATCCTTATCATATAAAAATGATTGGACTCAAAGTTCCATCATACAAAAAGATCGGGCACGAAGTCCCTTGATCCTCAAGATCAGGACATAAAGCTCCTTGATGAGTATCGTAAGTTTGAAATGTCATAGTTTCTCAACTTAATTGTAATAAAGGTCATAAGAGTCTCAGTCTATATACTATTAAATAAGGACTAGAAGTTCCTCATGTCCATCAGAAGCATTTATTAAGCGTATGAAATTGATTACACACGTTCTGCTCATGAAAATGAAATTGCCAGTTTTCTACATGGGGACATGTTATTTTACATGATGCATTATTAATTTGGTTTAGACATGTTACCAACCATCAATACTTCTCAGTACAACTCGTGTTTGGAAACCAGCCAAACATTATACATTTATGAGTTTTTGGTTGTATTATCTATGTGCCTATTGCACTGGCACAATGAACTGAAATGAGGCATCATCGTCGATTGGGCATTGATGTTGAATACCATCTATCATTCAATTTTTAGAACCCTTGACTGGGGATATGTTTACCGCATGGTTTGCGGATTGTTATTTTGATAAGACAATTTTCCTGCCATTAGAGGGAGAAAATAACATCGTTCCAGAAGAACGATGAGAAAATATCATTCCAGAAGAATGATGAGAAAATACCGTTCTAGAAGAACGAAGATAATTTGTCTTATTTTGATTCACGAAGCAATCAACATGAAAATGAAGTAAGAATAATTGAATGATGCAACGATGTATCAATCAAAAGCCAGATGCATTTAATGATGCAACGAAAGTGATGAAATCATATATATTTGTTGCAAATGTGCCTATAAGAATTGATGTCCTCATTGGACAATATAGTGAGGCAGCAAATGATTTATCTGTTGCACGCCTGAAGCGTGGCAGACCTTCAGACTCAAAAGGTTTAGTCATCTAAAAGAAGAAGAATATGGCACTACTGAACTATTGCATTCCTGAAGCATAACTGTTGCATGCCAGAAGCATGACAGTCGCCTCATGGATGTATTTCCCAAAAAAGACAATCCGCAGACATGAGAATGTTGATTCTCATGCATGAAGCATGATAGACGTATAGGTTCCAATGACTCAACTCCCAGAAGTGGAAATTAAAATCCAAGCTCTGTAACACTCAAGAAGAGGTTATGATCCACATTCTCTAAATTATGATTATCCTGGAAGAGATCGTGTAATGCCCTTAAAGAGGCAATAAATATCTAAAAGAAATGAAAAGCTTTTATGCATGCGTATGCACATGAGAATATAGAATCTTGAATTGATGATAACCAATGATAATTTTGGGTTTTATAAGTAGCTACTAAATTCATCAATGAGCTGTGTTGATATTGAGTCCCGTTCTTTTCCGTTAACAAAAATTATTGGCTAAAAATGGAGAAAGGCAATTCCATTACAATTTTGTAAGAACGTGGAAAAATTGACTTATATATTTGAATATAATACAAATAGCCAAAAGATGTTGAACCAAAGAGGTTACATATAGGCATTTGTAATATAGTGAAATACACTCACATGATATGATACAAGGTTGTAAACGAGTTCATATGAATGGAGAATTATATACAAAGGGTTGTGAGTCGCCCACATCATATCTCCATAAGTAAATCCCTCACGTATACATGGCAACAAATTGCTCTATATAAATTCCAAAGGAAAATCCCTGAAGGATTTAAAGTGCTGGAAGTAAGCCCTCAAAGGGTAAATCATAAAATATGTACTTAATACCAATGAATGGTATAAATTGCCTTAGTAAGTACTATCATTATGATATTGTTGCAACATACTAAAATCTCTTGCAAGAGTCGATGACATTAAATTGAAACTCCTGAAAAGTCTAGAAAAATTATAAAGTGTTAAGAGAAAAATTGCCTCGAACTGCAGATCGAACAATTTAGCAACATGAATCTTATCTGTGATGTTTATGATATTAAAGAATCATATGGATTGAAGATTATGAGTTGAATACTCAAATGATGTAGACACTAAGAATGATCATTTATCTTTGTGAGGGTAAAGATAAATTGATATTTAGTCTATAAGTACCACATCTTAGTAAAGTATATGCTTTATTGTATTTAGCACAATACACTGAATGAAATAATGCTTATCTATTAATATCTCCGAGAAATTACAGATATGTGCATACACATAAGTTAAAACAAACAAACAAGATGGAGCCTTCACAAAGGTTGCTCATGTGAAGCCTCAATACTAGGCAGTACTCCAGAAGAGGGAGGCACTGGAGATTGATCATTCCGCACCCTAGTACTTGGCAAACCACCAGAAGGGGAAGGCATCAGTTGCCTTCGGAATCTAGGAAAGAACCTCTGGTGATCACTGATAAACTCATATTTATATATAATTTATATCTAATTCACTTGTCTTTTCTTAGTTAGTTCCTTATATTTTTGAGTTATTTACTTTGTTTTTGTGTTTTGTAGGATTTATGAAGCAAAGAAAAGAAAAATAGCACAAGTGGGATTTTAAGTAACAAATGCGTTAAAACTGCCTATGCAGGTCGGCTGACTTTGAAAGCAAGTTGCAGATAGCTCAGAATGAATTAGAGAATGAGCCTTATATGCTTGGCAACTACAGATGTCTATTTTCTGGAACATTTCGCGGATTGTTAATATCATTTTTCTAGAAGAAGTTATGGCCGTTTTAACACTGAAAGGTTCCAAATAGGCTGAGCAGTTTGTAACTGACAAGAAAGCATTGAAAGCAATAAATCCAATAAATCTAGCAGCCAAAACTGATGCAGCCAATAACAAGCCAGCTGACACCTATTCAAATATCGGAGGAAATGGAATTAAAGATGAGGATTAATAGGGAGTAATTGGCATAAAGGCTACCCAAGGAGTTACAATTGTTTTACCATTTCCTCTCACTTATTGTCATCACTAAATGGCTATTAGTGGGAGAGTTAAGGAGAAGAAAATGATGCAGTAAGAATTGGTTTAAAAGTAGTGTTGGGGAAGGAAGGAATGAAGAAGCCTCAGTTGATTTCTTTCGGTTCTATTTTCTCAAACTCATGTCTATCTTTTGTTTTAACTTAAGGATTGTGTAACTAAATTTTTAGTAGCTAGGGGCTGTTTGAAGCCCCTAATATGATTGCAAGTTTGTTATGACATTTCGTTTGAATTACTTTTATGAATGGATGAAAATTGGTTCACTATTTGTCTCATTGATGAATTCTTTATGTGTTTTCTACGAATGCATACTTAGTAAGCATATCTAGAATTTTAATGCTATGAATATGTGTGTGTCTGCCCTTGTCGAATGAGGACCTACATATGTTCTAGAGTAGTAATTGTTAATTGCGATTAACATGTGAATCAATTTCTAGGATAAGTAAGACAACGCCAGTACTTACGATGCCTTGTGATGACTCAAACTCTTTTTGTTCTTAATGATTTCTACTTGTTAAATCTATGAACATGCCATTCTAGATTGCATGCTAGGGACTAAGTTAAGTTGAAAACACCTTTCTCTTAACATACTACATAAGAAAGAGTAATAGGTTGAGTTCTAACATTGAGCCAACTTGAGCATCTTCATCTGGAAATAAAAGGAATTTGAATGAAACATAACATGTTTGCATCATTATTTGGTGGTGGATAACAGTTCCCCTAACTCTTTTTCTTAATTTGCGAACTACTTAGAATCTATTTTTGTCCTGTTTTTGTTCGATTTAATTTAAATAGCAAATCAACTCCAAAAATCTCAAATATTTGTGTGAGTGTAGCTCTATGTGTCTAGTATTTGCATATAAAATTTCGTAGACTTTAGATAAGTGTAAGTCGGTCTAATAATTATTTTTTGGTGGCTGGCCAGTAGGAACAGCAGCCCAGTTTTTGTGACATTTTAAGTAGTTAAATAAAACAATCTTCTACGGGAAAGACCTTTATTTTCATATGCTACAATTGACAAATCGTATTGTTAATAAGAAAAATCAATAGGACATTTGTGTGCTACTTTGTGGTGTGCTTTTAATCCTATCAAATTTTTGGCACCGTGTCTCTGGGGATTGTTTTTTTCTAATTACTTATTTTTCTTTTGTTTTCTTTTCTTGTCTAATTAGTGTTTTTGTTTTTTATTTTATTTTAGGTACTCTTTGTAGTATATGCATACTCAAAGGTCCAAGAGCATCAACCTAACTTCCTACGAATACCGGAAACGTATTAAAAGTGAATGGGCATATACTGAAGCCATATTACTAGTCTTTTGCGGAGTATGATGTGGAGGAACATTTGGTTATGTCCACCCTTGGAGTTTATTGCAGAATTGAAGTTTGGGGGTCACCGTTTGCTTTTACTGCAAATTAGGGAAGTTTTCAGTCCAAATGCTTTATTTTGTTTCTTATTATTTTATTTTATTTTAATTTTATGTATTATTGTATTTTCTGACATTGGGGACAATGTCCACCTTAAGTTTGGGGATAAGGATTGAAAAAATGACCAAAGTGAAAATTTTCATCCCTTTGGCTAAGAATTGGTTTCATTTGTTTCCATGTTGTTGTTTTTTGTTTTCTTAATTAGTTTTGTTAACTCTAAAAAAAACCTAAAAAAAAGAGAAAATTCTAAAAATATGAAAATCCAAAAATATAGTCTTATTTTCTTTATTGTTTTGAATTAAATTTTTGTTAGTCTCCCGACCCAATGATATAATTGGATTGAATTTGAACCACAGTGATCAAGAACTTAGTAAGCATGTGTTGTGTGAAATTCCTTATTCTCTTGTTAGCCTTGTACATGTTTAATCATCTTTGAAAAACCAAATGCACATAGCCTTGTCGATGTGAAACTAAAACATGACTTAAAGCTTCGTATGTGAACATAGTGACCATATACATCCTATGTGAGTTTTTGAGCCTATTGAAAGTGTGTGCATTTTTCATACAGTCATATTCTTTCATGTGGGATGAACTTATGTGAATTACATCTCTAGATCTTGCGTAACGATCTTTCGAAATGTTTGTCATTGATTTCATGAACTTGAAAAGGATAGAGGCATTAGGTTTATCACCATGGTCCAAATAAGCATGCTTCCTAAAGAAAAATGATATCATTAGATTGCCAATTTTTGCTGTATATGTTGAGCCCTTTATTTCTTATCACCAGATATGTCTATCCTTATACCTAAAACATTTTCCCTTACAATTTCCAAGCTAACTAGTGAGCTATGTGAGATTGTCTTATGAGAAATGTTTGTGAAGTACTTTGAAGGAGTTTGGCAAAAGAATAAGTGTGGGGGTATTTCATGTTTGTATTTAGTTATGTGAAAATTGGTTCACAAAAAAAAAAAAAAAAAAAAAAAAAAAAATTGAACAAGAAAAAGAAAAATTGTATACAAAGCAAATAAAAACTTTAGGGGTGTGGTTGGAGGTATTAGTAGAGTGGTTGGAGAGCTTGAGTTCTTAAAATCTCAACAAGAGAATTGCTTGCAATGTAGCTTGGAACTTGTGTTTACCTATCCTTTCATTTCTATAACCCTTTCCCTAAGCCTCATTACAACCAATAAAAGTCCTCTTGATTTAAGTTTTGCAATTATGATTGTGGAGATGAGATCTTTATGCAAGCTTATGGTATATCTTTCACATTTGATTCTTTGAGTGAAACACGTTAAACTCAACATATGTGTGATTGAGTGTATGTCCCGTGAGAAGGTCACTATTTTGCATGTGGTGTTTTCAAAAAAAAAAAAAAATTGAAATTGCATTAGCATGGCTATTACACATACTGCACTTCAAGGATGATTAAAAGGTCGCTGTTAACATTTGAATAAGGAAGATGAGCTTAGATTAGCTTGTTTGGTGTTAGCTAAGGTTCTTATTGATTTGTTTTCTTGAATGAAATTCTATGGGGTCACATAGGGGGAAGCTAATATTTGTCAATCACTTTGAATTCGACTTTCGGATTCCTACAGCTGGTCGAGCTTTCTTTTCATGCTCGTTGAGTAATTATTTGCAAGCACATATAACATTCTATTCTCATGCTTGAGCCATCTGATCTCTTGTTTAAGATTTGCCACCTCGGCCATCAATGATTCAACTTGGCGAGTTTGAGTAAGAAGGTGTTGACCCATATCGAAAACAGAGCCAGCACATTGAACACTGAAAGCCAAGGATTCTTGAGTGGCCAGCTCATTAGACCGTTTTAAAAGGATTCTGTTATCCTTTGCAGTGAGAAGATTCCTAACTACCACTGTAGTGGTTATGTTATTCTTCATCATAAAGTCCTTAACCGTAAGAGGACCATTAGAAGATAAGAAGGACGAGCGTCATATATTATCCTGACGCTGCTCATTTGTATCACTCCTGAGACTTAAATCTAAGAAAATGTTAGATGGGTAAGTCATTTTCAGAAATGATGAAGGAAAAAGGAGGTCAAATAAAATCTCAGAAGTACAAGAAGGGGAAAATTTTCTACAGGCAGTACCTTTCTGATCATACTCTTGAACACAATTGATGTTTCTATAAAAGAAGAGGTAACATGGCCACTTGTTCAAAAATCGAAGAGACACTGCTCCTCCGAATTTCAAATGCCAGATGTTCCTGAATAAAGTTCGTTGGCATTTTTCAGACGCAATCTCAGCTTTTCGGATATCACGTGCAACTTTGTCAAAGATAGCTAACAAAATTGAAAACGCGTGAATCTTACTGTTCTAATTACACCATAATTGCTGACAAGAGTAAAGGCACATCACCACTACTTACTATTGTGAAATCCCTTTATATGTCTACATTCGTTCTCCATGGCAAGGCACATCTACAATGCCTAACTCTCATTCCTCACCAAGAATGCATCTGCAACCAAACTTCTCAACATATTCAGTTTTCTTCCTCTTTGAGAATACCTTTTCAACCAAGTCCCTAAAAATGCCAAACTCATTTCCTCAGCAAGAAACCCCCTTTCGATCGCAAAGCTTTACACCAACATCAAAATCTTATACTCCTTCCTTTAAGAGAAAAAGTATCTCATATCATGCAATCTTCCTGTCTTTTCTTTTGCCCTTGCTCTTACTTGCAAGACAAGGAGAAAGAAAGCAATCAGTCAGAACCTGAAATGAAACTTCCAGTTAGGAACCGACTACCTAGAAACTTTCCTGATTGCTTACCAAGCATTGCTCTTAAGTAGCCATATTCTTTTACGGTATTTTATCACCAAGAAGTGATGGACCATCCAAATGCAAAGGTTGCACACCACTTATACTGTGCAAGAGAAGATGTCACATCTGCATGGGGGAAAACTAGGGAAAATACTACTTCTACAAGGGGAACAGATAAGGCAAGTGAAAATGATACATTGAAGCATGTGGAGACAAGCACAACAAAACACATGTCGATTCATCCCTGATGGAACCAAAGATCACTTATCACGTGGAGCTGCTTGTGGTCCCATTTCATTCAAGAACAAGTCCCAAGGTCCTTGAAGAAATCACAACCGATTCAAGATCAAGTGTCCACCATCCTTGAGAAAAGAGAGAAAAGAGAAGAAGAGGAGAGGAGGTAATAGAGAGTTATTTTTGTACTCCTATTATTCTAAATTAATGAAAGCACCATTGCTGCCTCGAGGACGTACTCCAGTCACATTGACTGTAGAGGAACCTCGTAAATTGTGTCTTATTTTATTTATTCCACTGCACACACCGTCGATTTTACAACAAAATATATGTTATGTATAATTCATTAGATTAATTTCGCCAATCAGTTCCAAAGAATGTTGACATATATTAAGAAATACGTGTCCATACCATCATCACAAAAACAAACTCCACATTAATTCCAAAGTAATTCAAGTTTGATTCCAAAGTAAAGACGCACTCCATTCAAAATTGACATCTTAATCATGTGGTTGATAAAAAAAGGACACATATCATCCGCGTCCTACTTTTCTCATAAATATCTAAGCTTATTTAAGAGAAAAGCTACACAAGTGGTTGGGATTTTTTTTAAAGTATCCTTGATACTTGATGTATCGAGCTGTATTTTCTATCATTTCATAATTTAACATCAATTCATGTATCAACATTAAAAAATATTGTGCAAAAAATATGAGATGACGTAAAATTTGTGAAGAGTCTCATTTTAAAAAAAACCTCCTTAGCATTTCTTTTGAACAAGTATGTAGAGAAGGAAGGAGAGTGTTGTAACTACATATGATCCAAATTAAAAATTATGTGCGAAATCCATATTTGGCTCTTTAATAATAGAGTTCATTAATTTGGCTCTTTGATGTAAGTTGGCACATATAACTGCTGTCAACGGCGCGCCTTAAGTAGCCGTTTCCATTGATTAGAGAGAATGGAAGAATTGTAAATTTCTTAGGGGAAGAGTGGTAACATAAAAGGAATATGATTTATTTTCCATAAAAACACCATAAACTGGGTTATGTTGACAGAAAAGAAAAGAAGATACTGATTTGGCAGGACAAACATGACCAGTAATTAGCATGCCTGCATGTGGTCCTTAAATGATGTGTCAATCATCAGTTTCCATAAGAGCTCATTTTCGACCATCTTGGTTGGGTCCTTTGATAATTGATATATGATAATTTCATTGTATTTATGTGACTGTTTCTTTTAAATGTAACGGGTGGATTGTCTTAGTAGATAAAATATTTCTCTTCATCTCACTATATCTCTAATTTAACTATTTTAGAAATAAATAAAAATAATTTACTTTGTACATAAACAGTTGTCAATCATTGATCATTTACATATAGATAAATTGTGGGGCGAGTGATTGACACACCTGTGGAGCCAAAAATAATCAAGGAGAATTAAGAGGTAACACGTGGATTTTTGGGTTAAAAGGACAAAATTACCGTCGAGGCACATTGGAATTCCTACACGCGAGCAGTGGACAATCATCCTTCAATCAAGTTAAAAGTGCCCAAATATGTATTTATTTATAACCTATTTCATCCATTCCTCATCATATCTTCTCCACAAGGTAACCCCTAAGTCATTCTTTTTTTTATTATATTAATTAACTAATTAATTGATTAATTATTCAATTAATTTGATAATTAAACACAAATCATGAACTTCACCCACAAAACCATCCAAGTGGCCTGTCCATCTCCTCCCAACGTGGCTGGCCACACCCTTATAAATACCACCTTGTTTTGTCCAAAACTCAATTCCAATTCTCTTGCTAAACTCTCTAAATTCTCCAAACAATTTTCCCTCAAAATTCTAACTTTGGCATCAGAGGTTTTTTGGCCAAAGCACCCCCCCCCCAAAATTCATCGTGGGTGTGTGAGGCTCTTGGCCTTGACCTAAGGTGTTATTTATTTTGTAGGTGCAATTTTGTCCGAGAACAAGGAGGAAGAAATTTGTAGCCTCAAATTGGTGCTTTTATTGAGAGTTTGATTCACACGCTCGAAGAAGATTCTCGCATTCAAAGTTTCTCGTTTCTCGTTCGTTCGTAAATTTTTCATACTTCCTTATACCTAGATTTTTTTTTAATTCTTTGAATAGAGGTAAGGAAAAAATACAATGACAGGAAATTTGGAAACGATGACGAATGAAACTTCCTACATTCCAAGGATTTGGATCAAATGGAGGACAAGATGTAGCTCCACCACGACGATCCATAACGCTCAAAGCGATGCCAAGTTGATCAACTTTGCCACCATGGAGCACCACCACCATGGTAGCCATGTGGACCATCGTGGTAGTAGGGAGTAGGCCAGCTTCATGGCAGCAAGCCCACGATGAGCAGCAAGCAGTGAGGTAGCCAAAAGCTTAGGCCCAGGCCATTTTGTAGCAGCAAGCTCATGAGCTAGAAGCAGCCCAAGTTGCCGCCCCAGCAACATTGGCCTAACCCTCATCCACTTGGCGCATGACCTAATCTGTAGCCTATGCTGCAAGGCAGCCGAGCCAGGCTCAACGCAAGCTGGCCCGAACCACTACCTCTGCAGTGCAAGCCCAAGTAGCTACGGTAAGAGAAGCAGCCCAACACGAGCCCATAACGCTTTTTAGTCGAGCCCAGGCCCAACATGCCCACGCGCTGCAGTCCACTACCGTGGTGTCTCAAGCAGCCTAAGTTGGTCTAAGACCGGTTTAACCAACTCAGCTCTAAATTTCTGTTCCAACGGTTGAACCGAAGGTATTTTCACCCTATTTTTTAGCAGATTTGACATTTTCCAACTCAAATGTCGCACCTAGAGTCAACTACATTTCCGCTACTCAATGAGATGCATTTCGTCTAAACTTTTCCAACCCATATAGAGAACAACACTTGTCCCAACAAGTTATAGAGTTGACGAGTGCCTTCGCACAACAGACGACCTTGGTGAATTAGCTCTTGCATCGCATCGAGATGCAACGTGCCCCTGACGAGGTGTCCTGAAGTATAACAAGGGCAGATGAAGAACCTCTCTAGCAGTGTCTTGGCAAGCAGCCACTCGACCAACCACGAACCGAGCGTTCCGGAAGTGTACACTCTCGACTTGGCCTCTGAGAAAGCGTATACTCTTGTCTCGCGTGGAGGAGTATACTCTCTCGATTAGGCCCACGACGAGCATACATTCACGGTTGGGGTCATATTCTGATAATCAACATGAGCAATCATCTAGGTGAAGTGTTCATTCGAGGCAATGCCCGTAAGGAGTATCCTCTGCCTCACATTGGAGTAGGTAGCACAGTAGACGGAGACAAGTAGTCACTTAATTCGGCTCAAGTTCAACCAGCAGCTTGCGAATTACCTACTCGCTTGCTAGGAAAATACCACATGCACCGCAGCCGCGACATAGACGAGTTGAACACATGGAAAAGTGGCCTAGACCAGCAAGTTATGACTGGAGGCAGCCGAGAGCTCTGCTACCCAACAAAGATAAATTCAAGAATAAGTTGAGAGGCTCTTGTCCGAACGAATGCGCAATTTCTAGCGTAATGAAGCTACTAACGAGACGCTCTGACAAGACATGACCAACATAAGCGAGCCATCTTTCAATGACAAGATCGAGCAGACGGGACTATCCTATATAGATTGTCGAATACAAAGATTATTTCTGTTCGGACAAAGGTAACAGCTCAACCTAATGGCATGCTGGGGGTAAACGAGTACTAGGATGACATACCAGCCCAACTACCAAGAGTCAGGGGCAGGCTTTGTTCTCAACACTCCAGACGATTCAATACTGAAGCATCACATCACCAATAGCCGAGAATTACGAACCTAGTGGTCCAATTCCTCATACTGTACACAACCTGGCCCAAGCTAGCCCCAACTTTGCTTTCACAGCCTTGCCTACTTGCTTCACGGCTCTCGGTAACCATTGATCTATCATCTTGGCTCATAACCATGCCAATCTTGTACCATGGCTCTCAACCGTGCTGATCTTACCCTGTGGCTCACGCCAACCAAGTCTCAAAAGGGCACATGACGAAACACCTAATGATGACATTATAATTCTGGGAGCAGCTCACTGCGCTTACACCCTTAAGTGGGTTCCACAAGTAGTTTGAAGTCTTAAGCAGATCGCCAAACAAGACCTCGCAGGCTGATGATTATTTCAATTATCCAGTAGTCTAACTTTCCTCAACTGTACTCATGACAATGACTTCCAAGCTCTCCATTGTGAAAGGGTAAACTAATTGCTCTCCAGTGCGAGGTTAAACTAATTGCTCTCCAGTGCGAGAACGTAAACTATTGTTTTCTAATGCAAGAGGGTGAACTAATAGTTCTCCAGTGCGAGAGGGTAAACTAATTTCCATCCAGTGCGAGAAGGTAAACTAATAGCTCTCTAGTGCGAAAGGGTAAATTAATAACTCTTCAGGGTGAGAGGGTAAACTAATAGCTCTTCAGTGCGAGAGGGTAAACTAATTGCTTTCCAGTGCGAGAGGGTAAACTAATTCCCTGACACTTATATGGGTAAGCTCTCCAATGCAAGAAGGCCATATAGCTCAAAAGATCGAATGATTGAAGACTAACTAAGCAACGAATGGTTAGGGGGCAACAACCATTTTGCACTCAATAGTTCGCTTATCCGACACTTCATCTTCAACAGCTTTGATCTTGGTAGCTCTATCCTTGACTGCTCTATTTACGGTAGCTGAGAAATCAAACTTAAGAAATTTCCTCATTTTTGGCAAGCAGCCCAAATGAGGAAGCCTAAACCATGGCCCATGCCACGCCACTTCCTCGGCCCATGCCAAGCTAATCCTTGGCTTTATTCAAGCCAAGCAGCACAAGCAATGGCCCCTGCCACACCACTTCCTTGGCCCATGCCAAGCCAACTCTTGGCCTTTGCCAACCAACGTGCCGCACCACCCCGACAGTTGCCTCATGGCAGCACCACCCAAGAAGAAGACGAGGAGAATAAAATTTTTCTTACATCGGTGCGGCGCGGAGAAGACAAAGAAATCAATGGAAGACGGTTCTTTGCACGGGCAAGCAAAGAAGAATGCTAGGGATAAATAATTGCCCTCCAAAGTTGATTTAATCCCCTACTTAAGGTAGGCTTAAATAGGCTTTGGAGGCGCTTTATTTCCCTTTCCTAGAAGAATCTAATTCCAAGTCCACCTGAGAATTTGCATTAAATCTGGAGATCTTTACACCTGCTGCCCTTTCCTGCGAGTAGCCCAACAGGTATGAGGCCATTTATGGAGCAAAAAATAATCAAGAAGAATCAAGATGCGACACGTGGATTTTTGGGTAAAAAGGACAAAATTACCCTTGAGGCACACCGGAATTCCTACCGCAAGCAGTGGACAATCATCCCTCAATCAAGTCAAAAGTGCCCAAATAGGTATTTATTTATAACCTATTTCATCTATTCCTCATCATATCTTCTCCAGAAGGTAACCCCTCTAAATCATTCCTTTTTTATTATATTAATAAGCTAATTACTTGATTAATTATTCAATTAATTTGCTAATTAAACACATATCATGAACTTCACCCACAAAAGCATCCAAGTGGCTGGTCCATCTCCTCCCAACATGGTCGGCCACACCCCTATAAATATCACCTTGTTTTCTCCAAAACTTAATTCCAATTCTCTTGCTAAACTCTCTAAATTCTCCAAATACTTTTCCCTCAAAATTCTAACCCCCCCTCCCCCGCCCCACCAAATTCATCGTGGACGCGTAGGCTCTTGGCCTTGACCTAAGGTGTTATTTTTCTTTGTAGGTGCAATTTTGTCCAAGAACAAGGAGGAAGAAATTTGCATCCACAAATTGATGCTTTCATCGAGAGTTTGATTCACATGCTCAAAGAAGATTCTCGCATTCAAAGTTTCTCGTTTCTCGTTTGTTTGTAAATTTTTCATGCTTTCTTATTCCCAGAATTTTTTAACTCTTTGAATAGAGGTGAGGAAAAAAAAAATACAATGACGGGAAATTCGAAAACCACGATGAACGAAACTTCCTACATTCCAAAGATCCGATCAAATGGAGGACGAGACGTAGCCCCACCACGACGATCCACGACGCTTAAAGCGATGACAAGATGATCAACTTTCCAACGACGCTCAAAGCAAGGCTCTTGGCTTGACCTAAGGTGTTATTTGTTTTGTAGGTGCAATTTTGTCCAAGAACAAAGAGTAAGAAATTTGCGTCCACAACACCTTCATGGGAAATGGAGTATTACTGGTACTTGTGCTCTTCGAGTTAAATTGTTCTTATTTTGCTTAACAATATGTATACAAAGTAGTACGTATAGACTGACTTCATTTTCACAATATTATAGTTTGTATTGTGAAGACTTATTACTGATACTGTCTGACTCATCAAACCAGTAAAATTACGTTCGTCAAATAGGTTAGACAAGGTCAGTATGTATGTCATAAGCATATACCCGAATAATGCTGGGGAGACTAAATTTTGTAAACATTAAATGCCATAGAAACTGAAGATTGAATTATTATTTAAGTGTTGATTACCATATATAGTTCTTATTTATGACACATTTTTTAGTTTGTAAATTTAGTCTACAAATTTAGTTTCTTAGCAGTACCATGTAAAGTTTGATTTGATAACGTAAGCCTTGCGTTTGAGTTGACATCACTCATACATGCGTTCATTGCATGGCTGGCCATTCCCAACAAAAATTCTCTCAAAGGTGCCGTCCGCCCCCCCTCCTCTCTCTCTCTCTCTCTCTCTCTCATATTACATCCTCATATAATATTCCCACAACCACAACCAAACAACACAAACCCTACATTAAGTACCTCTATAATCCCATTTAACTATTAATCTCTCTCTTTCTCTCTCCCTCTCCCTCTCTCTCTTCCCAAAACACCCCACATCTATAAAAAGCAGCAGCTCACCTGATTCTTTCTCATAACATTCCCAGCTAACTCCTTTCCTCTCTCTTCACCAAATTAAAAGCACTTACCCAAAAAGCACACGCTAACCACCTTGGAAAAAGCACAAACACCTCACATAGCAATTCTCCCGAGTCCAGGCATGGGCCACCTCATCCCACTTGCCGAGTTTGCCAAATGACTCGTCCACCGCCACAACTTCACCGTAACATTCGTAGTCCCCTGCGACGGCCCTCCAACAAAAGCCCAAAAGTCCGTCCTAGACGCCTTGCCAACATCTGAACTGAATTCCATCGTACATGATTGAGTTGCGAAAACTTCTGGATAGATATCTTACATTTGAACTGAATTCTTTCTAGTTAAAGAATCTCTTTCTAGTTCCTCGGGAACAATTAAGAGATTCTCTAGAAGAAATACGGGCTACTGGCAGCAACATGCTATGGGGTGGTGTCCCGCTTAAAGGGTCAAATCAATATGTTATAAGAAATAATAATTTCTTATGAGGGAAATTAATAATAATTAACTAGCTTTCTTTTTTTTACCGTATAATTAATTAGTTATTAGATTAAATCTTAATCATTGATAGTGAAATAATCTAATGATTTAAAATTTGTGTAAAAAATATGATGCCACCAATCTCATATATATATATATATATACATATACATACATACATATATTCTCTAAATATTCCGTTGAACATATAATACTGAAAATCTAAGAAAGTTGTGTACCTGCAAACTTTTAAGATTACAGAGCCAATTTAAAATTTAATTGACACATAGATAATGACCCCACGTATAACAAAAGATTCTAATACGACAATCTTAATTATTAATGATTTATTGGCGAGTAATCAACCTCATTATCTCCGACTCAATAATGGATCCAAGGGCCGCTGGCTGGTGCGAAAGACTCAAACATCAAATTTGGAACTTCTTCCAGCGTCATGTTTTCATCATCGTAATTGAGTGCATGCATGGATTATATATGGATATGAATACATACCAATACACACACACACACACACACATTGGAAAATAATTGTTTGCCAGCTAGTCCAGTATTTCTCAACTAACAGTATCCTTTATCGACTTCAAATTTCAATTCTTTTTAAAAAATTGACCATTTCTTTTTTCGTTTTTCTTCCCCACCCTTTTAGGCTTTTAGGTAAAACAGAAGTTTACCTAACACACGTTTTTCACATTTTATGCTTCATAGCATGGAACCAACGAAGGGTATAGAGGCTTGATTGTCAAAAATGGGTCTGTGGAAAAACAAAGGAGCGTAGTAGACTTTGGATGGTTGGAAAAATTGGGATGAGTTGTAGACCCAAACATCCACTATTTGGAGTGTTCACATTTTCCACACGCCAATATCAATATCTTCCTTCTTTTTTTTTTTTCTATTTTATTTATTTTGCTAAACGAAGGAATAACTTATACGAAATTCATTGAAACTACAGGGAGGGGATTTTGAAACAAATTTTCACGTTGAATGAGTTAACAAAGCCTTCTTATACAAAGGCTTGAATTTTGAAGTAAGAACAGTTGAGGGGGACGTAAGAAAAACATAAATGAACTTTGTACAAGAAATTTAGAATGGTAGATAATCATTACGCGTGGGAGTTTATTATTCCTATAATATTTTTTTTTTCTAGGATTAGTTAGATTGGCACTTGAAAGTTGTAAAATCATCATAATGCCAATGTCCCAAGATAAATTACCTCTCTATTTAAAAGCAAGTTACTGGATCAAGTCATGTATACAACATGAAATATATGTTATATATAATTCATTAGATTAATTTCGCCAATTAGTTCCAAAGAATGTTGACATATATTAAGAAATGCGTTTCCATACCATCATCCCAAGAACAAACTCCATATTAATTCCAAAGTAATTCAAGTTTGATTCGAAAGTGAAGACGCACTCCATTCAAAATTGACATCTTAATCATGTGCTTGATAAAAAAAATGACACATATCATCCGGGTCCAACTTTTTCTCATAAATATCCAAGCTTATTTAAGAGAAATGCTACACAAGTTGTTGGGAATTTTTTTTTTAACTATTCAACCATTTGTATTATGACACTTGGTATACCGGGTTGTATTCTCTGCCACCTCATAATTTAACATCAATTCCTGTATCAACATTAAAAAATATTGTGCAAAAAATATAAGGTGGCAGAAAGTCCGTGAAGAGTCTAACTTTTAAAAAATCTCCTCAGCATTTCTCTTAAATAAGTATGTAGAGGAGAAAAGAGAGTGTTGTAACAACGTATGATCCAAATTAAAACTTGTGTACGGAAATCGATATTTGGCTCTTTAATAATAGAGTGCTATAACAATTTAGTGATAAAACACCACTAGAATACTTAGGTTTAGGCACAAGTTCATTAATTTGGCTCTTTGATGTAAGTTGACACATGTAACTGCTTTGTGTCAACGGCGCGCCTTAAGTACCCGTTTCCATTGATTAGAGAGAATGGAAGAATTGTAAATTTCTTAGGGGAAGAGTGGTAACGTAACATGATGGGTACAAGATGATTTTTTTTTTCCATAAAAATACCATAAACTGGGTTATGTTGACAGAAAAGAAAAGAAGATATTGATTTGGCAGGACAAACATGACCAGTAATTGGGATGCATGCATGTGGTCCTTAAATGATGGCTCAATTATCAGTTTCCCTAAGAGCACATTTTCGACCATCTTGGTTGGGTCCTTTGATAATTAATATATGATAATTCCATTGTATTTATGTGTATGTTTCTTTTAAATGTAATGAGTGGATTGTCTTAGTAGATAAAATATTTCTCTTCATCTTACTATATCTCTAATTTAACTATTTCAGAAATAAATAAAAATAATTTACTTTGTATATAAACGGTTGTCAATCATTGATCATTTACATGTAAATAAATTGTGAGGTGAGTGATTGACACACCTTTGTGGGAAATGGAGTATTACTGGTACTTGTGTTCTTCGAGTACATAAATTGTCCATATTTTGCTTAACAATATGTATACAAAGTAGTATGTATAGACTGACTTCATGTTCACAATATTATAGTCCGTATTGTGAAGATTTATGATTGATATTGTCTGATTTATCAGACCGATAAAATTATGTTCGTCAAATAGGTTAGACAAGGTCTGTATGTATGTCATAAGCATATACACGAATAATATTAGAATGATTAAATTTTGTAAACATTAAATGCCATGAAAACTAAAGATTGAATTATTATTTAAGTGTTGATTACCATGCATAGTTCTTATTTGTGACACATTATTTAGTTTGTAAATTTAGTCTATAAATTTACTTTCCTAGCAGTACAATGTAAAGTTTGATTTGATAACGTAAGCCTTACGTTTGAGTTGACATCACTCATACATGTGTTCATTGCATGGCTGGCCATTCCCCAAAAAACTCTCTACAAGGTGCCGTCCCCCTCCACCTCTCTCTCTCTCTCTCTCTCTCTCTCATATTACATCCTCATATAATATTCCCACAACCACAACAAAACAACACAAACCCTACATTAAGTACCTCTCTAATCCCATTTAACTATTAATTAATCTCTCTCTTTCTCTCTCTCCCTCTCTCTCTCTTCCCAAAACACCTCACATCTATAAAAAGCAGCAGCTCACCCGATTGTTTCTCATAACATTCCCAGCTAACTCCTCTTCTCTCTCTTCACCAAATTAAAAGCACTTACCCAAAAAGCACAAGCTAACCACCATGGAAAAATCACAAACACCTCACATAGCAATTCTCCCGAGTCCAGGCATGGGCCACCTCATCCCACTTGCCGAGTTCGCCAAACGACTCGTCCACCGCCACAACTTCACCGTAACATTCGTAGTCCCCTGCGACGGCCCTCCAACAAAAGCCCAAAAGTCCGTCCTAGACGCCCTGCCAACCGCCATTGACCATGTCTTCCTCCCGCCAGTCTGCTTTGACGACATCCCGCAAGGCTCCAAAATTGAAACAATAATTTCCCTCACCGTCGCCCGATCCCTTGCCTCCCTCCGCGACGCTCTCAGCTCCTTGGCCTCCCGCACCAAGCTCGTCGGGCTTGTCGTCGATCTCTTCGGCACAGACGCCTTCGACGTCGCCAAAGAATTCAACCTCTTCAACTACATTTTCTTCCCGTCCACGGCCATGCTCCTCTCTCTCGTCCTCTATGCGCCGGAGCTCCACGAAACGGTGTCGTGCGAGTATCGAGACCTCTCCGATCCCGTCACGATTCCCGGGTGCATCCCAATTCCCGGCAGCGAGTTGCTCGAGCCGGTTCAGGACCGTGGAGATGAGGCCTACAAATGGTTTATTCATCATGCGAAACGGTACCGTTTGGCCGATGGGATTATGGTAAATAGCTTCACGGAGTTGGAGCGAGGTGCTTTGAAAGCGTTACAGGAGAAAGAACCGGGTAAGCCGCCGGTTTACCCGGTTGGACCGCTAGTAAAAATGGAGTTCAGTGGCGTTTTGGATGACCAGTCATCCAAGTGTCTGAAGTGGCTGGATGAGCAGCCACGTAGCTCTGTGTTATATGTTTCTTTTGGAAGTGGTGGGACCCTCTCTTTTGATCAGATCAATGAGCTGGCTCTAGGGTTGGAAATGAGCAAGCAAAGGTTTCTATGGGTGGTGAGGAGTCCCAGTGACAAAGCTGCCAATGCCACTTATTTTACTGCTCACAGCCAAAATGACCCTTTGAAGTTTCTTCCCGAAGGGTTTACGGATAGGACCCAGGGGCGGGGTCTGGTTGTGCCCAATTGGGCACCGCAGGCTCAGATTCTAAGTCACGAGTCAACAGGAGGGTTCTTAACCCATTGCGGTTGGAATTCCTCCTTGGAGAGTATTGTAAATGGTGTACCTCTTGTTGCTTGGCCACTATATGCTGAACAAAAAATGAATGCTTATTTGTTTACAAAAGACGTAAGGGTGGCACTGAGACCCAAGCCGGATGAATATGGTTTGGTAGGAAGGGAGGAGACTGCGATGGTGGTTCAAGCTCTCATGGAAGGCGAGGAAGGTAAGCGACTCAGAAGCCGAATGAAGGACCTGAAGGATGCTGGTGCTACAGCTCTTAGTGATGATGGGGCTTCTACAAAGGCACTATCTGATGTGGTCACAAAGTTGAAAACCCAAATTTCAAATTAAAATGTTGTTTTAGTATCTTCATGCGTCTCACCCACTTCACTTTCGTATTTTTACCCTCCCAGTTATGTTGTCCAAAGGGGTGAAATGATAATATAATTGTTCTTGGTTGACTGTAAGATATTATGGTGCATGTATAACAGCCACTTTTTTAGGTGTTTATTCTTGCATTGGTAGGCCTCATAGGCAGAGGCACCATATGTAATGGGTGGGGACCCAACTGGGAAGAAATTTCTTACATCACGACAGAGTCGTGGGCACTCAGTTGAGATGAGAGATGGATGGAGGATTGGAGGTGGCTGCCATTGGACCCGGGGCAAGTATGGCAATTAATACTAGAGAAAGTGACATTTAAGAGGAAAAGTATGTACCCCCACATCACATCTGGCTGTCATGGTGTATGACTTGAGCATGAAACCGCCTTTTAGGCTCAACACTTTGATTGGCCAGAAAAGCAGATCAAATACGTGTGATTAGTACTTAATTCATTCTAATATTGTTATTTGAAGTAGGATTATATCTATAATGCTATTCTCTTAAATATCACACAAAACGGCAAATGCAACAAGAAAAAAAGGACGACATACATGAAACGAAGGCATCAAGATATCGATGTCTCAAACTTAGCTCTCATACGTCAAGTTTTAACTCTTTCACTTGACGTCGTGTAAATACATAGAACACGTCCGAACATTCACTACCAAAAAAAAAAAAAAAAAAACCCTTTCCAAAAGAAATAATTTTATCGAGTCAAATAAGGTTTCGTTGTCTAATCTGCACAAAGATGCCTATTGTATTGCATAATTTGAATTAATTTTTTATTTAATATTCTAGGTATCACGAACACAAAATTACAAACGATATACATGTACATCTGTGGAAGATTCTTGCAAAGAGATTGCACACATTTTTTTTTACAATAAACGACACATTATTATTAGCAAGTCATTGCGTTAGCTACGCCTCACTACGGTGCTTATAGTTAATTGGCACTTATCTCCCAAGATACAATGACCATGTCCTTGTAATAGTATAGCACTCCAAATCACAAGGCTCCATGAACCATGATTGTGTTGAAAACTCTCTCATATGGACTCAATGAGTCTCTCTAATATTTAGTGCACTCTATTTATGATAGTGTAAATAATGAAAAGTTGTTAAGTGATTATAAAGGGCTTCCCTAATTATAGAAGTTGAGATACCTCTTTGGAAAACTTGTGACTATTCATGAAGAGTCAAAAGTTGCAACTCTTCATTTGAATAGACACATCTTTCTACCAAAGCTCCACTTCTAATTTCCATTTAATTAATAAATTTAATAGTATAATAATAATAATAATAATAATAACTCTTTGGAAAACTTGTGATTATTCATGAAGAGTCAAAAGTTGCAACTCTTCATTTGAATAGACACATCTTTCTACCAAAGCTCCACTTCTAATTTCCATTTAATTAATAAATTTAATAGTATAATAATAATAATAATAATAATAATAATAATAATAATAATAATAATAATAAAACTTTTCTAACAATCCCCCGCATGAATGGAAATTAACTCAACACTAAGCAAATGACTATGCAGACACTAGAGAGAACTCAGTTGGAAAAGTACCGCATTGGGATAGGTAACTTTTGGCTTACTATTAGATTTACTTAGATAATCAGTGAACCCCACTTGGATTTCCAAGTCTTCCAAGCTATAGGAATCATTGAAAGCGTAAAGCTTAACCTAGTCTCAGTGGCAACCAGCACTGTTATCATCATCGAACATGGATAGAAGGAGAATATATCTCTATAGTGCATCTTGGAGTTGTCGTAATTTACTTGTCCCTTTTGAACCTAGATCTTGGGATCTTCTGTCAACTAGGTTAGGTTTCCACTATGACTTCTCTAATTGCGGGCTTTTAATCCATTCCCCTCGATGATACAACTAACTCTCTAGTGAAGTACATTCCCCCCCCTACCTTCCCCCAAAATTAATGTATTTGTAGGAATGTCTCTAACCTTTCAATACCTTAAATTTACTCTTTACAAAAATTATTTAAAATCGTCAAGTTGAACTAATCAACTATATTTTTATTATCTCCTTTAAGAAGCAAATTACTTTTTTTTCATGCTTATTAAGTAGAGGAAATTGTAGCAATTACCATTGCTCTCTCAACTTTTCAAAATATGCAGCTATGGTCATTTTCCTTAACACCGTCAATAACTCCGTTAAATTCAATCATGTGCCTAGCACATGACACTGACTGTAGGGGCAATTAAGGAAACATATTATTTCCCAGGTTGAAGTCGATACCCAAGCTTTCCTCCACGCCCAATTCTCAAATTCCCACCATGTACATTCACCATCCATTCAAATTCTTAATCATGATCATGAAAATAACATTCTAATCAAACACGTCTTGTCATCAAATACATTAAACAAACCATTCCAGTCATGAATTTAAGTCATCAAAATACAATTCATAAGGCCTCAATGGTCTACGACTATGTACTGCTCAAAAAAAGATTACATCATCTAATCCAGTTCTCCATGGTCTATCCACATCAAAAAACAAGCATCAACATCATCTATTTCAAAACCACCATGGTCTTCACATCTTCCATCAGAAAACAACTGGTTACATCAACCAATCAAGGTCTCTTTGGTCCATGAACATAAAAAAAACAAGCAGCAATATTATATATTTCAAAGCCTCCATGGTCTTCCCATCTTTCCTGAAGCTTGTGCCCCAGAACTTTGACCCACAAATCAATGTAAATCTGATCTTGCTTGGTTCCCCATCCCATTGTATCTACCCCTTCTCACCTAAATCAAAGAATTGATTCAGTGAATCAAATCAAATTGGCATATAATGTATGAGAAAATAATCAAAGATAAACTTACAGGTTGTTTTCCCTTTCCTTGTTGCCTTGCTTGAGAACAGACATGTTGCTTTTTCTTTCCTTAGGAGTTAATTGGAACTCGTGTTTCAGTGTTCACTTGAGAAATTTGTGTCCCTGAAGTTTGAGAGTTTGCTTGGCATTTTGAGTTGTTGCTTGAGTGTTTACTTGTTGAGTCTCCTGCATTAACCCAAGAATGAATTAAACTACAATTCAACTTACAACACTTGCTAGTTTGGTTTTTTAGGATTTACGAAAGCAGAAATATGTACCTGACTTTTATTTGTTGCATTCGTATGTTGTGATTTTCCACATCCTACTTTATTGTGCCCTAACTTTCCGCATTTATCACAGGCTATCTCTACAAACCATTTTCTAAGTCTCTACGGTTGTGGTGTGTCATTATGCTCACCTAATAGATTAGTTAGTGGTGGGGGATAGTGTGCTTGTGGCTCAACTTCACCTACAAATGCAATTCTCTTTCAGTTTGGCCTGCCAAGTTGCTTCTTGCATATTGGAGGTTTCAATGGAGTTAAATCCGTCCTATCCCACAAATCCATTCCAGGAATGGGGTAGATTATAGGATCATAAGAGTTCAAGTAAGCTTCCTTCTTGTAGCAGTCATAGACATAGGCGTAAACACTCTCATCTTTGGCGAATATACAAGCAATTGCATGTGAGCATGGGATCCCACATAAATCCCATCTCTTGCATGAGCAAGTAGACTCCTTCAAGTTCACTACAAACTGTCTACCACTTAAGTGCTGTACTAGGTGCTCATTCTCACCAACCATCTTACGAATACAATAAGTACTTTCCACTTTACTTTTCTCAATTATCTTGAAAATCCTTGGACCATCTGGATGCTTCCAATTCCTCCTAGCAGCTCTTCTATTGGCCATCCTAAGCATGATATACTTGTTGATGTTATCTAGAAGTCCCAAGATAGGCCTCTTCTTGCCACAAGAATAACAGAATTAAAACTCTCACATAAGTTGTTAAGTAGAACATCACACTTATAGTGAGTATTAAAGTGAGATCTACTCCAATTATTAGCAAGCCTATCATTAAGCCATTCCCATGCTTTTTCATATAGATTTTTCATCTTTTGCCATGTTTTCCTTCCACCATAGTACTGTTGTTGCCTTTGCTGCTACCCATAAAATATTTTTCATTTCCAATCCTTGAAAGCCAGAAGCTTTGAAGTTTTGATGTAAGTGCCTAACACACATCTCATGCTCAGCAGTTGGGAGTAATTTTTTATTGCTGATTCCAAACCCTTTTGCTTGTTACTTACAAAAGCCCATGCTAGGTCAGTCTTAATTTTCAAATTAGCAATCAAAAGCTCCAAAAACCAAACCCAAGTGCTTTTGTTTTCTATTTCAACAATTGCATAAGCTATTGGGAATAAACCATTATTTAAGTTAATCCCAATAGCTGTCAAAATCTGTCCAGAATAAGGGCCTTTAATAAAATAACCGTCAACTCCTATGACAGGCCTATAGCTTTCCAAAAATCCTTGTTTACACCTTGCCAAACACACATAAATCCTTTGAAAAAGAATATCATCACCGTCCATTTGAGTCTTCACCTTGATTTTGCCACCTACGTTGGCCTTCTTAAGCTTTTCCACATAGTCCCATAATCGTGCATATTGCTTCACATAACTACCTTCAATCACTTCTCTGGTAAGCCTTTTAGCTCTGAAAACTTGGTTTCTAGTAACCACTAAGTTGAACTCTCTTCTAACCTCGGCCATGATGTCATCGACATCCCAATTTGGATTTGTTCTAAGTATGTCTATATAGTGCTCTGAAAGCCATCTTGAATTTGCACATAAAAGTTTGTCAACCCTCCCACATTGGTGCTCTAATTGCAGGGTTTTTATAACAAAGGTATCCGACCTTGGATTCTTCTTCGCGGCTAAAATCACAAATGGGCAAGTTTCTAACCCTTCACATACAGCCCTCAATCTCGTCTTGTAATTTTTTTTTTAATCTAATAGCTCTACTAGTCCTTATAGAATGATGCTTCATAGCCTCCTTAGCTTCTTTCTTGTTCGAAACATTATGCCAATTCTAAATTGAGGATTTTTAAGGTCCGTTTGCCTCTTCCATGTTTTAAACTTCAGCTTTCATTTCTTCCTCTTCTTATTTGACTCAATGTCTTCAATATTCTCTTTACCCTTATCAAGGCTATCAAAATCCTCAAAGTTTGCTTCATCCGATGATATATTTCTAGTATGTTCAAAAGGTGGCTCTGCCTCAAAATTCTCTAGCCCTTCTTCAACATTTATCTCATACAATTTATCATCATCTTCACTCTACTCGTACTCACTAACAACAAAGTTGTCATCATTTTCTTCATTTTGCTCACCTTTGTCAGTGTCAGTTGCTTGATTAATACCAATCTCGCCAAAACCATCCAAGTTAAACTCATCATCATCCAAAGTAGGCCACTCCAAAAAGAATTGACTGCCAAACTCCTTGCTTGCATCATGACCCACATAGAAGATCTCAACAAATACCCTGTATGTAGTTTAAAATGACCTCTCAGAATAAAACAACGAAGATTCCACAAAAAGTAATGTGTTATTTCCCATTAAAGCCCAGGTTGCAGTGTAAAAATAATTGCATTTTATTCTACAAAGAAAATAAAGTGTTGGATAAATACCCTGTATGTAATGAGTCGCGGTTTAAAATGACATCTCAAAATAAAACAACGAAGATTCCACAAAAAGTAATGTGTTATCTCCCATTAAAGCTCAGGTTGCAGTGATTGTATATGTCGATGCACATTGCAAGTGACATGAGGTGGCATAAGGACATACGAGTGGATGATGATGTTATGAGATATCCTGTAGATGGAGATGCCTGGAAAGAGTTTGATTGACTATACCCTAATTTTGCACGTAAGCCCCGGAATGTTAGATTAGGACTTGCAACAGACGCGTTTAATCTGTTCGGGGTTCTAAACCAAAATCATAGCACCTGGCCAATCTTTGCAATTCTGTATAATTTGTCACCTTGGAAATGCATGAAAAAAGAATATATGATGATGACATTGTTGATAACGGAAGTTCCGGGCACGTCTATTGATATTTATTTACAATTGTTGGTCGATGAACTAAAAGAATTATGGCAAATCGTGTTCCCACGTACAATAAATCTACCAAGAAGATGTTCACTTTGAGAGCAGCAGTGATGTGGATCATAAATGATTTTCTTGCATACGTTATGATGTCTAGGTAGAGCACTAAGGGTTATTACGAATGCCCAGTTTGCAAAGAGAACACTTAGTAAAAGTTTGTTACCTAAGGCATCGTAGATGGTTGCCGTGGGACCACAAGTGGCGTCAGAATGAGACAACATTCTTCAACGCATAGAGCTTCGACCAAGACCCAGAGAATGGTCCAGAGGCACATCTGAACTAGATAGACAAGATGACGTTGTTCAAGCTTCTGTACTAGTCCAAATTAAAATTAAGACACAACATCGATGTAATGCATGTTGAGTAAAATGTGATACATTTGTAGGAACTATACTAGACATCGGGGGAAAAATAAAGGACACAATAAAAGCTAGGATCGATTTGGAAAAAATAGGCATTAGGCTAGGTTTATGGATGACAAGGGATGAAGATATAGCCAGAAAGAAGCTTGCATCATTTTTGGTGAAGTTGGATAAGAGGAAAAAGTTTTTGGAGTTTCTATCTTCAGTACAGTTTCCGGAAGGGTATGCTTCAAACTTCGACCGTTGCGTAAATATGGATGGACTAAAAGTTTTTGGAGTTTCTATCTTCTGTCATGCAATACAAATGAACATTATAAACACAATTTCTAATCAAAACACATATTTAAGACAATGGAAATAATACATGCACATGAGTAACCAATATTAAATGAACATGATATGTTGATTAAAAAAATCTGGAAATACGGTCAAGGAAAATGTTGGATACTTTGTCCTTAAGACAAGTTTACACCCAACTATGGTGCTCATGGTTGATCAACGCTTATCTCCCAAGATACAACAACCAAGTCCTTGTAATAGTAGTTCTCCAAATCACAAGGCTCCATGAACCACGATTTTGTTGAAAACTCTCTCATGATATGGACTCAATGAGACTCTCTAATACTTAGTACGCTCTATGTATGATTATGTAAAAAATGAAAAGTTGTTAAGTGATTATAGGGGGGGCTTCCCTATTTATAGAAGTTGAAATACCTCTTTGGAAAACATGTGAATATTCATGAAGAGTTAAAAGTTGCAACTCTTCATTTGAATAGACACATCTTTCTATCAAAGCTCCACTTCTAATTTCCATTCAATTAATAAATTTAATATTATAATAATAATTTAAATTTTCTAACACAATTTTAATATTGTTCATATGGTTAATATACACACCTTAATATAAGGTGATCTTGCATACAATAAAATGACTTATTTCTATTAGAAACTGTCAACAGTGTTATCAATTTTGTGTGTTGCACAGTAGTTTGAGTGAGTGTCATATTATATAGGAATCAGGTAATCCGAGTTTGATACTTATAACAATACTGCTACACTAGTGTGAATAGAATAACTATGAGAGTCATAATTTAAAACCTACTAGTTTATAAGCATCACACTCATGAGTTTAATATATACTCATGAGTTCAATATATTAGTACCACACTCAAATTTTTCAGCTTACCATCAAAATGTGATTCTTATATGAGCTCAATATATTAATATCATACTCACTTTCTTCAGCCTAATATAACATTATTAATTTATCTTTGGTGAAAGCGATACGGAGAGCGATAAAACACGGGCTCAAAGTGGTAAATGCTTAGTAGATTTACACTCAAATTCTAAAGTGAATAAGAGGCTAGTACCTATTTGCATTCGCTTTTAGTAATAGCTTTATTAAATCCAATCGTTCACGTACGTGATCGTAATCGATACATTGATCTAGTACGTTCTAAAATATGAAGCCTATTCCATGAGTGATTGTCGA
The DNA here is from genome assembly GCF_019419815.1 of Pyrus x bretschneideri. Taxonomy (NCBI): domain Eukaryota; kingdom Viridiplantae; phylum Streptophyta; class Magnoliopsida; order Rosales; family Rosaceae; genus Pyrus; species Pyrus x bretschneideri. The sequence goes on along the minus strand of NW_025999723.1, from coordinate 11,098,901 downwards.
TCACATAATTGTAAACACATGTAGATGATTGGTTGTTATAAGAGGAACTTATGATAATTTGTTGTTTGTTTGTGAAAGATGGGAATAATTGAAAACATGTAAAGTAGCAAAGTTAGGATAAAGACTTATAGGTTTCTTAATCTTTAAAGATGCCCATCAAAGTAGAGTCTAGCAAATAGATTGAGTTGAGAAGCCGCAAAAGAGAGAAATCATGATTCAAGCCAAGACTCATATCATGTTTTTATCTAGAAGATATCTACGCATCACTTTAGATTGAATTAAAGATAGGCATCATGATGAAGAATTTTTTAGGTTTAAAAGTTGAAAATAATGTTTGCCCTTTGGCTATTTTGATTGGAGTATGCCTTTTCTGAACTTTAAAATGCTCTTCTGCCCGTGCAGTTCTTTAATTGGGTAATATATCATCTTTCTTCTCCAGACCTCCAAGTCGACTGCAATATTCAATTCATTTGATGGTATATGCTGGCTAACTTACATTCCATTCTGGCCAATTAGCCAAACTTCGATCCGAGTTCCATCTTTTTTCTTTCTTTTTTTTTCCTGAAGTTAAGAGTAGTTAAAATTTTTTTTATTTTTTATTTTTACAAAAATGATAGAATTTTATTACCATAAACAACCACTTACAAGGATGCCAGACGGATGTGGGTCGCAATTATGGTAAGAAATAGCGGCAACAACATGGATGGTAGAGAGGCCAATCCAAGACCACACACGTCGTTGCACTGCCATCCCCACCACCACCACGAACCCAGAGGGGACAGAACAATAGTTCCAAGGGCAGAGCCCCCGGAAAGTCTAAACAACGGAGAGAAAATTTTGACGGCAAATTTGCACACCAATCATTGTAGGCACCCAGGACTCCACCGCTGGGAACACTCCATGTGCAACCCCACCCAGGAAACAGAAGCTACACGAATATGAAAAAACGAAACCTTTGGTAGGCCACACCAAATAGGCAAAAGATCCAAAAAAAAAAAAAAAAAAAAAGACCCAGAAAAAGCAAGCCAAACAAGGAGGATCCGACACACAAAACAACCTAAAGACCAATCCAAACTCATAGATCTAAACCCCAAATAAGGGAGGAAGCCCTGTATGGCAACAAAATTCGGGAAATAGGCCAGTGGCCACAACAGAGCTGGGAAAACTGGTTGCCCACAAAAGAGTTTTCGGGGGGGGGGGGGGGAGAAGGTGTTGGGGCAACACAAAGGAACAGAGAAAAAACAGAAAACGACCGGGGGGTGAAAGGGCGCGGAGAGAAAGAGAAAGTGTGCGGGTCACGGATGAGAAGACGGTGGGGAGGAAGTAGAGGGTGGGAGGGACTGCAGTAGGCCCAAGCCTAAGTAAGGGACCGGCGGCGGAATATTTGCAAAGTTAGGTTTTGTGGTTTGAGGGAGAGATTGGAAAGGAAGATCCAACCAACCATGATATTGAGTGTGATGGAAAACACTCTCTCTTGAAATTATGAAATTAAAATCCAATGGTGTTGTTTCAAACAAAGTATACTCTTGCACATAAACATACTGTATTGAAGAAAGCGAACTGATTATTAAAACTATTGTTTCCTATCCATTTTGTTCTTTTTTGAAATTTAAAACTCTATTTTGTTATGAAATCTACTTGTACTTAAAATTAAAGTCGTAAATGTATTGCAAGTGGCAGATTGCTATAGTGGATAGGACATTAACCTTCAATTTAATGGGTTTCAGGTTTAAATTATTTTTATTAGTATAGATTAGAATAGTTTTATCACTTATAATAAAAAATATTATAAATATTGTAATAAATATTATAAATATAATTTTTCGTCACTCTCTTTTATTTCTTTGAAAAGTGATAAAATATTTATAAAAATACTTTTACAATTGGTTGTTAAACTCACCTATAATAAACGATGTCAAATTTAGAACCTAGACAAATGATACCATGTACAATTTAAACTCTTTGAATTAATCATGTACAATGTTTACAGTAAGCATTGTTCTAAAAATCCACACCTAAGCGCTAGGCGGTTGGCCGCCATCCCAATTAATACTTGGGCTTTTGAAAATTTAGAACATGACGCCTAGACCTGCTAAGGCGCCCGTCTAGACCGACTAGGCACCCGCTTAGCCTGCCCAGACCCATCTAGACATCTGCCTAGGTTGCGACTCACTTAGATAAAAAAATATATAACATCCCACATCGCCCAGGGGAGTGGATCCTGTAAGCCTTATATGTATATTCCCATCTCTACCTAGCACGAGGCTTTTTGGAAGCTCACTGGCTTCGGAGTTCATCAGAACTCCAAAGTTAAGCGAGTTCCGGCGAGAGCAATCCTAGGATGGGTGACCCACTGAGAAGTTCTCGTGTGAGTTCCTAGAAACAAAACCGTGAGGGTGTGGTAGGGGTCCAAAACGGACAATATCGTGCTACGGTAGAGTCGAACCCGGGAAGTGGTGGGGGCCTGGGCCAGGATGTGTCAAAATAGATAACTTTCATTTTACATTATTTTTTTAATAAATTACAAGAGACTTGTTGAATACTTAAATGAACACACATTATATGTTTGTTCCCCATGTTTTCATTATGTTTCAATACTCCATAATATATATGTCATTTTATTTTATAATTTATGATGTAATGATATATATATATATATATTTATATTTACACAAAATATATTTAAGTATAAACCTAGCTATGATAATATTGTCTCCATGATTGGAAAGGAAGATCCAACCAACCTTGATATTGAGTGTGACGGAAAACACTCTCTCTTGAAATTATGAAATTAAAATTCAATGGTGTTGTTTCAAACAAAGTATACTCTTGCACATAAACATACTGTATTGAAGAAAGCGAATTGATTATATAGTTTAAAACTATTGTTTCCTATCTATTTTGTTCTTTTTTGAAATTTAAAACTCTATTTTGTTATGAAATCTACTTGTACTTAAAATTAAAGTCGTAAATGTATTGCAAGTGGCAGATTGCCATAGTGGATAGGACATTAACCTTCAACTTAATGGGTTTCAGGTTTAAATTATTTTTATTAGTATAGATTAGAATAGTTTTATCGCTTATAATAAAAAATATTATAAATATTGTAATAAATATTATAAAAATAATTTTTCGTCACTCTCTTTTATTTCTTTGAAAAGTGATAAAATATTTATAAAAATACTTTTACAATTGGTTGTTAAACTCACCTATAATAAACAATGTCGAATTTAGAACCTCGACAAATGATACCATATACAATTTAAACTCCTTGAATTAATCATGTACAATGTTTATAATAAGCATTGTTCTAAAAATCCCCACCTAAGCGCGAGGTGGTTTGACGCCATCCCAATTAATGCCTGGGCTTTTGAAAATTTAGAACATGACGCCTATACTTGCTAAGGCGTTGGCCTAGACCGACTAGGCACCCGCCTAGCCCGCCCATACCTACCTAGACATCTGCCTAGGTTGAGACTCACTTAGATAAATAATATGTAACATCCCACATCGCTTAGGGGAGTGGATCCTGTAAGCCTTATATGTATATTCCCATCTCTACCTAGCACGAGGCTTTTTGGAAGCTCATTGGCTTCGGAGTTCATCAGAACTCCGAAGTTAAGCGAGTTCGGACAAGAGCAATCCCATGATGGGTGACCCACTGGGAAGTTCTCGTGTGAGTTCTTAGAAACAAAACCGTGAGGGTGTGGTAGGGGCCCAAAAGGGATAATATCGTGCTACGGTGGAGTTGAACCTGGGATGTGATGGGGGCCCGGGCCGGGATGTGTCAAAATAGATAACTTTCATTTTACATTATTATTATTTTTTAATAAATTACAAGAGACTTGTTGAATACTTAAATGAACACACATCATATGCTTGTTCTCTATGTTTTCATTATGTTTCAATACTCCATAATATATATGTCATTCTATTTTGTAATTTATGATGTAATTATATATATATATTTAAGTATAAACAAACATTTATTTACACAAAATATAACAGAGATTGACTTAAATCCGTCTAGGCACTAGGCCTCAGCCAACCGCCCAATTAGTGCCTAGCATCTTTTAGAACATTGACAATAAGATTTGAGAAAATTAACCATATGTTGTAGAAATCCTAAATTGTTTACAATTTATAGTACATTTTTTTTTTTTTAACAAACAATATTTTTTACACTAGGGGAAAGGGGTGGGCTTAGCCTCATAATGGACTAGCAATAATATGGTTCCAATTCGCCTTTGGCGAGAATCGAACCTAAGACCTCTTACTTACAAATCAAGAGAAATACCACTAGACCGTAGTTTAAGTTACAATTTATATTACATTCTGTTAATTATGGAGAGGATTCTCTGGATTAATTAATTCTATTATAACAAGCAATAATATCACAACTTTGTGTGAACTCGTTACAAACATATCATCCTCGCATCAGTATGAATCAACTTTGAACCAATTGTTTATACATAGCAGTGTACACAGCTGGGAATAAAAACCGAAAATTCCACTTTTGTTTCTTCGATCACTTCATCTGAGAGTTGCTTCCATTTTTCCCCAAAGTCCTCACCTTTGCCGGCAAGCAAAAGCCCTTCGAGTCCCCAATCATGGGCTACGACGTCGCAATAAAATCACAAATATTCTTCTACAGAAAAATTGGTTATACATAGCAAATGTTCCTAAATTTGAAGAAAAAGTGCTTTGAACCCCTAGGGTGCGTTTGTTGCACCGGACTATCTCGGACTGGACTAGCTTTAGGGACTAAGCTGGATTAGCTTAGAATAGACTAAGGTGGACTAATTTAGTAAAGCGTTTGATGTTGTATCGGACTAAAAACAGGACTCATATATTATATTATTAAATTTATATTTACAATATTTTATTATTAATTTAATCTATATATACTAATATTTTATTATTAAATTATCATTTTCCTTTCTAGAACTATCTTCCTTCTTTTTATTTTGATCAAGCTCTGATTCATATTCCTCTCTCATTTTTTTTGTCCGCCCACTGCATCCCTCCCCTTTCCCATTTCTCTGCCATTTTATCTGTGGCACTTCAAATCTTTCTCTGCCTCTTTTATTCGAAGATTTTACAAATCTCTCTCTTCCTCTTCACTGCAAATCTCTGTCTGCCTCTTCTATTCCTCTCACAAAATTCCTTGCAAATCTTAAAATCAAACCAAAGAGCAAGAACGAAAATGAAAATTTGGGAGTTGGAGGCGGGATGCATGCGTGAGTGGCTCGAAGGTGGGGAGATGGGGTTGAATCTGCTTTCGGTTTCTCAGTTTTTTGGGTTTTTGGATTTTTTGGTTTTCTGGGTTGAAATTTTGGGAGTTGGATTTGGTATTGAAAAGGGAAGGGCTGCAGATCCACGAAATGAATTTACAAAAACTCCATGAAATGGGTTTCTCAAAGAAGAGTTTCTGACCATAGATCCATGGTGGCTTCGCTGGAAGAGGAGTCTTACGGGAAAAAAATAGCAGTCGGGAGGGGAAAGGTAGAGAACTGACGAAGAGTGAAGCGGAAAGGGGCGAAGGAAAGCTGGTCTTAGCAATCCGTCCAATTTCGGGGGGTCTCGCTAAGACCGCCTAGTGAGGCATTTAGTCTAGGCGAGTCCCCTTTAATCTCATTAAAGATAATCCCGACTGCTAACAAACATGGTATTTCACTTACTATTAATCCTAGCCAATCCAGTGAAACTTAAGGAGGCCAAACAAACACCCCCCTAAAGTTCTTTCAGTACTAAATTGCTCATTCATTCATTCCTTTTCTCATCAGTTCTTCACTAGGAGTGAGGATCCTCACCGGATTCTCTTTGTGAGGATCCCGGAGATCCTCAAATCACATATGTTCATTGTATATCGTGAAGTCATAAATCATTGTAAATTTTTTTATTTAAAAAGTCGTCTCTGATATTTTGGAGGCCCTGTGCAAATTTAATAAAAAGGCCCTCATTAAAAAAAAAAAAAACAAAATTGGACAATATATACTTACATTAAAGCTCAACAATCAATATTTAAACTTAATTGAAATTAGCATTTTACTCTTACTAATTGCATAATCTCGAACATAAAGTCACCATTTAGAGTTCATCTATTGAAAAAAAAAAAAAAAAAATTGGAGCACAACTGAAAGAGAGATATGGAAACACGTTTGCTTACAAATCATATGTAAGATATGTGACTTACTTTCAACGGAAAAATTAATGGGGTTATAGTGAGATGCCAAATTAATGATTTAAAAAAATTGATGTGACAAATCACTTTAAATTTTTTAATTCATATGACAAATTCAAAGAATTACTCATTTTCTTTCAGCCAAGAAATTATTGTACCCAAATAATGAACATGCCAAATAAATTATTTTCCTATGATCAGTCGATTGTGGCAGTTCAAAACTCTTATTTAGTCAAATTTCATCAAGACTGCAATGTTATTTCTTAAAACCAGCTAGCATTAGTCCACTTGGATCAAAAAATTTACAAATCAATGAGACTAGAAGTCAGAAAAAGAAGGTAATGACACACATAGAGATAGTATCTTACACATTACTCAGTGAGACCAGACTCTAATTTCTGCGCAACATAAAAACATGTTATCCCTCTTGTATTCAATGCATGATTTCCACTTGGTACATCAACTTCTTGATGGCATGACTTCGTCCTGTGTGCGGATACTCAATCCGACAACACACTCTAGAGCGTTTGGACCGGCCTCTTTGTGACTCTGCTTCCGCATAGATCAGCCGCAATCAGAAATTTTCGCTTGCTAGATGCATTGTGGCTTCATTGTGATTAGTTTATGTAAAACTGATACAAAAGGCGCTCAATTTCTCACCTAATCCTCTACTGCATTCTTACGCGAGATTTAAAATATCGCTCTATTTTCTTAAGACAATATTCATCAGTTCAGTTCACTGATTGGCCTAAAGTCTTATTCCAAAAATCGTGCATCCAGCAGGACTCTTTTGGCATTATATTATGAGTGCCAGATTCACCAATTTAAAAGCCAATCTTTTACAATAAAGCTCATTTTAAATTTATAGGTACCTCAAAAGAGACAAAACAAAGTAAATTTTGTAAAGTTCAAATTTAATTAAATCCTCGGATTGCCTAAGTTGCTCTGATTTGCAAATGGAGTGCTGCAGGGTTTGTGTTACAGGAGCCTCGAGCTACCTTGGTTCTTCACTTGTCAAAAGGCTCTTGGAGAAAGGATACACAGTCCATGCAACACTGAGAAATCTTGGTTCTCTTCCTCTCTCTCATGCTCTCTAATTTTCATAGATTAATTAAACATGAAATTAGTTAATTAATATGGTGAATATGTATTTGTGTAGGTGATCCATTTAAAGTGGGACTTGTCCAAAGTCTTCCTAAAGCAGACAACAGACTGAAATTGTTTGAAGCAGATATATATAGTCCTTATGACTTTGAACAAGCAATTCAAGGCTGCAACTATATTTTTCACTTGGCCACCCCTTTGCAGAATGAGCCCAAGGATTATCAGGTTTTGTTCTAAAACTTCCTCAACCTCTTATCTCGTGTCCCCCACCCCACCGACCCGACGGTTACATAAAAGATAACTCAGAGCTATTCCGATCCTAATTCATTTCTTAGTCGTCTTATCTGTTCACTGAAAAGTAAAGAAATCTAGAAAATCTGGAAAGGGTGTGAAACGATCTCAATTTTTCTTCTTCTGGGTAACACTTCCAAATATTTTCATCAAAGGTGGCTCTCATATTAGTCATCAATATTTGGTTAATTATATTGATAATTAGTTAGGATATGAGGATTGATCAAACAACCCACTTCAAGCATGACTTTAGTTGATTATAATTCACTAAGGGCATGACTTTAGTTGACAAATAAGATGAGAGAATTTGAATCAATCAAATCCCTTGATGGTAGGAATTAGCAAAGTCAGTCAGTTTTCACGTAAGATTAGCCTAGCCTATTTAAAGCCTTGCATACCATCTGTGAAAAGATACTCGAGTGGCAATAGGCTAGAAGATCACTTAAAAGAAGAGTGTGTTGAGGCTTAATGTTGTCGTAAATGATGGATAGCAGAATGGAGACTGTCATTGCAGTCAAGGAAGATCAATGGAAGCTGGATTGCAGTGGAGTTTCAGTTTTGTTCTTTGTACATCTTTGTAACTAAACAATTGTCATTGACGGCTGAGATTAGAACTAGCTTATAGGCTAGGATTATGCCATCTGTCATAACATACGTTGTTCTAAGTTGAACCCGTGCAATGCATGTAAGCTTTGCTTATAGGCTAGGATTATGGCATCTGTCATAACGGCTAAGGTTGCTTGGGACACCTTCAAGCAGAAATATAGAGGTGATTCTCAAGTTTGAACTGTGAAATTATATGGTAATAGAAGAGATTTTGAATATGCTCGAATGAGAAATGATGAAATGATATCTGCTTATTTGACTAGATTGTTTGATTTTGTTAACCAAATGAAGATGTATGGTGAGGAGTTGTAAAACATGAGAATAATTGAGAAACTGTTAATTAGTCTTACTCCTAGCTATGATAATATTGTCTCTGTGATTGAGGGGACTAAGAAGCTAGATGAGATTTTCTACTGAGGTTGTAGCCACTCTAAAAAGATTTGAGCATAAATTGCTAGATATTGTTCACAAGGTAATAGTTCTAAGGGAAAGAAATTGTGGAGGAATAAGAAGAAGAATGAGGTTTTAAGACTGGTAACATACCAAGTGCATTTGTGAAGCATGGTGGAAATAAGGAAAATCCTAAGGAGGTGTGCAAATAATGTGATAAATTACACTATGGCACTTGTTGGTTCAAAAGCAAGCTTAAGTATAATAGATATGACAAATTTGGTCATATAGCCAAGGATTGCAACAACAAGGTGAATCAACTTATTCATCATGCTAAACATGTAGAAGAAGAAGCCTCTATGTTCTATGTTTGCAATTCTTTGTGAAGAACAAAGATAGTGTTTGGTACATTAATAATGGATGTAGAAATCATATAACATCACAGGAATCCTTGTTGATTAATGTTGACAAATCTATGACATTCAAGGTGAAAATGGAAAATGGTGATCTTGTGCAAGCTACAGGAAAAGCTACCTTGGTGATTTAACACAAGAATGAGACTAGATATATCAAGGAAGTGTGGTTAGTACCCGGTCTAGATGAGAACTTGTTGAGTGTTAGGTAGATGGTATAAAGTGGTTATTTATTGTTATTTGGGGATGATATAGTTGGTATTTTTTTAAGACAAAAAATTGGAGTACTTGGTGGCAACAGTTCAACTCATTGGTAGTAGATGTTTTCCATTGCTCATGAAAAATGTTAATCATATTGTAAGAAAGGCTACAATTCAAGATGATGTATGGAATTGGCGCAAAAGGCTTGGACATTTAAAGTTCACAAGTTTGAAATTGTTGAAGCAAAAGGAGATGGTCTAGGGACTTCTTGAATTGACAAAAGAAAATGGAGTATGCTTAGGGTGTGCTATTGGAAAGCAACATAGATAAGCTTTATGTAGAGAATCAACTTGGAGGCATAATATCCTCTAGAATTGGAACACTCTGATGTTTGTTACCAAATGCAGGTTACTATAATTCCAGCGGCACTTTACCTCCCAGCGCCTAGGCATTACCTAGGTCGATTTTTAGAATACTGCATTGAATCAAGTGGAATGGTAGAAATCCAAGATCTTGCTCAATTAGAAGGAGAGTCAATTATCCTCAAGTATTTTAGGACTCTCAAACTAAATTGGGATAATCTAGCTCAGGTGGTTCAGCACATGTAAAAATGAGAAGTTTGAGTAAAGTTTATGTAAGATGCAATCTATGCATAGTAGAACCTGAAAGATTTGAAAAAGTAGTCAAGGATGAAGCCTGGTCCAAAGCTATGGATGTTGAATTGGAAATGATTGGGAAAAACTAGAATTATAAACTTGTTGACAGACTGACTGAGAAATTTGTGATTGGTGCCAAACTAGCTTTCAAGACTAAAGTGAATCTTGATGGAAAAATCCAGAAACACAAGGCTAAGATTGGTTGCCAAAGGTTATTCACAAAAGCCAGGAGTTGACTTCAATGAAAACTTTGCGCCAGTTGCAAGGCTTGATACAATAAGGACTCTAATTACTCTTGCTGCACAGAGAAACTGAAAGTTAAATCAGTTTGATGTGAAACTAGCATTTTTGAATGCAATGTTACAAGAAGAGGTATATATGGATCAACCTAAGGGCTATGTGAAACCAGGAGCAAAAGACAAGGTCTACAAACTCATGGATTGAAACAAGCCCCAAGGGCTTGGTATGATGAGATAAAATCATTGTAGACATTGAAATTTCAGTGAAATAAATGTTGACCAATGTATTAAAATTGCAACCTTTATTCATTTCACCTACATCACACACTCATTTCACCTACAACTTCCACTTACTTCACCAACCTCACACACTTACTTCACCAACATCACACACTTATCTCACCTACAACATCCACTCACTTCACCAAAAAAAATGGATGGTGGTGATTCATTCTCTTGGCCTATAAATAGCCTTCTCCATCAAAGGAAAAAAGGGAGGAATTTACATCACACCAAAACCTTGAAGCTTTGAAACTCTAAAGCTCTCAAGCAAATCCCGAAGGATCAAAACAACACTCTTCGTTCTTTGTCAAATCCTCCTTCAAGATCAAGCCCCAACGGCCCTTGAAGAACTTCCACCAACTCAAGATCAAGCCCTGACAGCCCTTGAAGAAAGTTTTCATCGTTCATCATCCGTTCATCCTAAGATCAAGCCCCAACGGCCTTTTGGATCAACAATCTTAATAAATCCACACATCCAATCATTCTTCAAGATTAAGACCAAAAGCCCTTGAAGATCCGCTCATCCATCAACCTTCAAGATCAAGCCCAAAAGCCCTTAAAGAAATCCGCACAACCATTATTCAAGATCAAGCCCAAAAGCCCCCTTGAAGAAACTTTAAACTGTTTATCCAAGATCAAGCCTCAACGGCCCTTAGATCAATCGCACATCCACAAATCAACACCTTATAGAGATCATATCAGATGATCAAATTACAAAGAGATTGTAACTCGAAAATCATTAATTAATATAAACATATTATTTTGTACACGTATTCTTGTTTCAGGAAAATTCGTGTTTACAATCATATCTAGTAAGTTGTGGTTTTCATAGAAGTTCTAGTGAGGCTAAACTCTTAATCAAACTCATAAATGATGAATCACTAATTGTGTTCATATATGTGGATGAATGTGATGGACAAATGTGAGATGACTAATCTTGGCTTACTTTATCATTCTTTTGGGATGGGAATAATTCAAACTGAGGATAACATCTTCATTAACTAAAGGAAATATGCCCTTGCACTCTTGGATAAGTTTGGCTTAAAGGATTGCAAACTTGTCAGCATACCACTTGCAGTGAATGAGAAGTCGAAAAGAAAATGTGGTAGTGAACTTGCAGATGAGGCTCTCTGTAGATAGATGAGGCTCAAGTTTGTATTGGAAGATTTTGGTGAATTACAAAATGACGCTACAACTTTATGTTGTGATAATACCTCTGCCATAGTCATGACAAAGAGTTCAGTGTTTCAGCAGAGATCAAAACACATAAATAAAAGATATCACTTCATCAAAGATCGATCACAGAACAATATCTTCAAATTGGTGTATGGGTGGGCACGGGCCGGGCCAAGCCCAAAATTGAAGGAACCGGACCAGACCTGTTTGTAAATAAAAAAGGTGGGGGTGGGGTGGGTTTTGGATTTTTCAAAATAAGATCCGGACCTAACCTGGCCTTTTTGAAACTGGGTCGGTTCCCACGGGTCCCCACGGGTTCAAATCTTCACTCACGCCTTTACTCCTCCCTGCCACTCCGCCACTGCCGCGACTCTTCCGGCACACCATCCACAGCAAAAATGATCAAATTACGACCACCACGAGCTCGCCCACGCTCTCTGCGATTATCTTAATTAGTTTTTCAGAACTGCTTCACAAGGGATTAACCATTATAATTCAGAGACTAAAAGTGGAAGGTTCAGATTTCATAATTGCTTCACAAGAGATCATATAATTCTGTGGGGCCCACATCATATATACTGAACCTCAATCCTCCATCCATCAGACTGCAACTATGATCTATATATGAAACTAGATGGTAAAAAGTAACTTACTGATCGACGATGGAAACTAGATTGTCTGGTGGGACTGATCGACAGTGGAATGGGACCGATGAACCTGTTTCCTGCAAGTGCAGGATGTAGAGGTGGTAGACCCTGAGTGGCGACATTGGGATTTTGCCGGAGATTTTGTTTCTAGCGATGACAGCGACTTTGAGGCAGTGGAGGTCGAATATGGAAGTTGTTGTCATTTAGGAAGAGGGATTTAAGGCTGAAGACGTTGGCGTTGAAGTTGCCAATGTTAAGGGATTGAGGGTTCATGGGATTTGAGGGATTTGGGGAAAACAACGACATTGGGGAAAACGCCAGAAAAGTTGTTGTCATTTAGGAAGAGAGATATGAGGTTAATGAGGCCAGACTCGGAGCTAATTATGGAAACGGTTCAGGCCGGGCCCCTGTTTCTCTAGATTTTAGAACCTACCCTACCCCGCTAATTCCATGGAACTGCCCCGCTCCGCCCCATTTGGTGTTTATAATTTTTGGACCTGCCCCGACCCGCGAATCCAGGACCTGTTTGCCTACCCCTAATCTGGTGTATTATAAATCAAAATAGTTAGCAGATATTTTCACAAAAAGCATTGCCTAAGGATCGATTATGCTACTTGAGAAATTTGCTTGATGTTAAAGTTGTAGCAACCTTAGAAGGTAGTGTTGAGGCTTAAGGGTTGTTGTAGAAAATAGATAGTAGAATGGAGACTATCATTGCAGTCAAGGAAGACCAATGGAAGCCGGGTTGCAATGAAGAGTTTCAGTTTTGTTCATTGTTCATCTTTGCAACTAAACATTTGTAATAGACGACTGAGATTAGAACTAGCTTATAGGTTAAGATTGTGCCATCTGTCATAACATATTGTATTTTAAATTGAACCCGTGTAATGCATGCGAGGTTCCTTACATGAGCTAAGCGTGTATATATATAATGGTAACTTTGCCATATTTCCGTCAACACATGCTTGTGTGAAGGAATGAGGGTGTAATCGAATTCAAGAAATCAGATAGCATCGTTGTTAGACAAATAAGGAATATGGTTGGAGTCCTTGTGTAATTGCATATAATATTATTCACTAGCCGTCCTACAGCCGTCCTACCTTGTCCTACCTACACACTAGCCGTCCTACAGTCGTCAAGTCGTCCTACAGCCGTCCTACCTTGTCCTACCTACACACTAGCTGTCCTACAGCCGTCAAGTCGTCCTACAGCCGTCCTACCTTGTCCTACCTACACACTAGGACGGCTACCTTGTCCTACCTACACACTTGTATCATGTATATATATCCTTGTAATCTTGTAGAGAAAGATAATGAGAAAAAAAGCATTCTCTTCCATTTTTTCCACATTCACGTATCAATAACAAATATATTTTTTAGCCTACATACCTTTTTCTACATGGTATACAGAGCAGGTTTATAACCCTAGCCCTAATTTTTTTTTTCGGCAGCTTTCTCTGCCGTTCCCATGGCTGACTCTTCTTCTTCCGATGGTGTTTTTTCCCTTCATCATTCCGACCACCCGAATCTTGTCCTTGTATCCAAGAAGTTGAATGGTGATAACTACACATCCTGGGCCCGTGGCATGCAGCTTTCCTTGAGTGCCAAGAATAAACTTGGTTTCATCACTGGCGATATCCAAGAACCTTCTTCCTCCGACGACCCTGATGCTCACGCAGCTTGGCGTCGTTGCAATGACATGATTCTCTCTTGGCTTCTGCATTCCTTGGAACCTGACCTTCAAGAATCTGTGCTTTTTTCCACCTCTATCCAAGCTGTATGGGATGATCTTCGCGAACGCTTCTCTCAGAGTAATGCTCCACGCATCTTCCAACTCAACCGGGAACTTGCTACAATTTCTCAAGGTTCTTCTTCTATCTCCGCCTATTTTACTCGCCTGAAAGCTCTCTGGGATGAGCTTGCTTCTTATAATGATGGCTGCACGTGCTCTTGCAACGCCAAGCATGACCGTCAATAACTCATGCAATTATTAATGGGCCTCAACGAATCCTTTGCTGCTGTTCGTGACCAGATTCTTTTAATGAATCCCTTTCCCACTGTTCGTCAGGCCTGTTCCTCGGTGTCTCAAGCTGAAAAACAACGTTCCCTGGGCGTCCTCCGCTCTGTCGATCAACCTGCTGCCATGGCTGTTCGTGGCCCGTCCCGTCCCTCCTCTGCTCGTCCTCCCCTCCACTGCACCTACTGCAATTTTGATTATCATACCCGAGACACCTGCCATAAACTTCATGGCTATCCCGTTGGCCATCCCCTCCATGGCCAACCGTGGCGACCACCGCGCCGTGCCACTGCTTCCAGTTCTTCCCGCAGCCATGCACCTTCCAGTCCTTCCCGGCAGCCACGGTTTTCTGCTTCCTGGCCCCATAATTTCACCCAGGCCCATCACGTGCAAGGCACCCAGGCCCCCGCCTCCTCTTCTACTCCAGCGACCTACCAAGTGCACGGGGCCCAGCCCACTTTGCATGACTTGCAGCTTGCCATGCCTGACCTCTCTGCCGAGCAGCACTCCCGTGTTCTAGCTGCTCTACGTGACACCACCACCCCTCCTCAGGCCAATGCCGTGCTCACTACTGATTTTGCCCAAGGTTTGTTACCTGTCACCTCTCGTCATGGTCAATAGATTCTTGACAGTGGTGCTACAGATCATATTACTTCTTTCGCCTCATGTTTGGTTAATCGTTCTCCTTCACATTTGCCGCCTGTTTCTTTGCCTAGTGGTGCTTCCGCTCCCATTACTTTTACCGGCACTCTTCCTTTAAATTCATCAGTTACTTTGAAGGATGTTTTATGTGTCCCTAATTTTCGAGTGGACCTTTTATCAGTTGGTAAACTTACAGATGGATTATCGTGTTCCATAACCTTCTTTCCTTCTTGGTGTGTTTTGCAGGACTTGGTTTCGAAGGCGATGATTGGTGTGGGTAAGCGACGTGGCGATCTGTATTACCTTGTGGCCCTTACCTCTTCTCTCCCCACCCGTCAACCTCTCTGCAACATCATTACCATCCCCTCCTCCCTCTGGCATAGGCGTCTTGGTCACCCCTCCTCCACTCGTTTGCAAGCTTTAGCATCTAGCTCTCTTAATTGTACTTTTGATTCTAGTCATATTTGTGATGTTTGTCCGTTGGCAAAACAAACTCGTCAACCTTTTCTTTTGAGTTCAATTTCATCAACTTTCCCTTTTGCTTTAATTCATTGTGATATTTGGGGCCCGAATCGTCAATCTTCTCTTTCTGGTGCTCATTATTTCTTAACCATTGTGGATGATTTTTCTCGCTTTACGTGGGTCTTCCTCATGAAACATAAATCCGACACTCAACAATTAATTAAGGATTTTTTTGCTTATGTCACTACCCAATTCCGCACTACCATCCAATGCATTCGTACTAACAATGATGGTGAATTTTTATCTCTTCGTAGTTTTTTCTCTGATCATGGGGTGCTTTTACAAACTTCTTGTGTTTATACCCCCCAACAAAATGGCGTTGTTGAAAGAAAACATCGTCATCTTCTTGAAACCGTTCGCGCCCTTCGTTTTCAATCCCATCTTCCTATCAAGTTTTGGGGGGAATGTGTTCTTACCGCTACTTATCTCATCAATCATCTCCCTACCCGTCTTCTCCATCATAAATCCCCATTTGAGGTTCTCTTTTCGAAAACCCCATCTTATGACCACTTCCGCGTCTTTGGTTGTCTGGCATATGCCACCTCTGTCACTCCCACCACCAAATTTTCCCCTCGGGCTCATCGTTGCATTTTTCTCGGTTATCCTTATGGACAAAATGCCTATACCCTTTACGATCTCGACAATCACCGCATTTTCACTAGTCGAGACGTCATCTTTCACGAAACTACTTTCCCTTATGCCGTTTCTCACCCTCCTATCCCATCCTTTTCGCCTACCCTACCCATCCCACCCCCTCTGGACTTTACATATAACCCACCCCTTCCTGCCCCGACGCCTCACCCTCCTCCACCTTCCTCCCCTTCCACGCCTCCCACAGATTCCCTTGCTGCCCCATTACCCGTTCCTCCCCATGCCCCTTTACCCACGGACATCCCTACCCCCCCACTACCTACCAATCCTCCCCTTCCCCGCACCTCTTCCCGTGCCCATAAACCTCCATCCTATTTAAAAGACTACGTTTGCTCGCAGGTGATTCTGCCATCCCACCCATCTTCGACTTCGCAACCCGGTTCTACACAAGGTACGCGATATCCACTTTGTAATTTTCTCTCTTATCACCGTTACTCTCCCAGGCATTTTTCTTACATTAACTCTGTCAGTCGGACTGTGGAGCCTTCCTCCTTTGTCGAGGCTGCCACTGACCCCAATTGGCAACGTGCTATGACTGAGGAGCTTCAAGCTTTACATGCTAATGGTACTTGGACTTTAACTTCCTTGCCCCCTAGCAAAATTCCCATTGGTTGTAAGTGGGTGTACAAACTCAAGCACAATTCCGACGGCTCTATTGACCGCTACAAAGCTCGTTTGGTTGCTAAAGGCTTCACTCAGGCTGAAGGTATTGATTATCATGACACTTTTTCTCCTACTGCTAAGATGATTACGGTGCGTTGTCTTCTTGCTCTTGCTGCTAGTCAGTCTTGGTCTCTTCATCAGCTTGATGTTAATAATGCTTTCTTACATGGTGACTTACATGAAGAAATCTATATGTCTCCTCCTCATGGTCTTCGGCGACAAGGGGAAAATCTTGTGTGTCGCCTTCACAAGTCACTTTATGGTCTTAAGCAGGCTTCTCGCCAATGGTTTGCCAAATTCACTAGTGCCATCATTTCTGCCGGTTTTCAACAATCCAAAGCTGACTATTCATTGTTCACTAAAAAGTCTGGTATTTCTTTCACAGCTTTGCTCATTTATGTGGATGATATTGTGATTACAGGCAATGATGCTAGTGCCATTAATTCTCTGAAGTCTTTTCTCCGTGATCATTTTCGAATAAAAGACCTTGGTGATTTAAAATATTTTTTGGGTATTGAGGTTTCTCGTTCCAAACAAGGGATTTATATTTCTCAACGCAAGTATGCATTAGAGATTCTCAAGGACTATGGTTTTTTGGGAGCACGACCCATTGCTTTTCCTATGGATGACACAAAATTATCTGATAAAGGAGAACTTCTCAAGGATCCTGAAAAGTATCGACGATTAGTAGGTCGGTTAATATATCTCACTATCACTCGGCCGGATATCACCTATTCTGTGCATGTTCTAAGCCGTTTTATGCACGAGCCAAGGATATCTCATATGGATGCTGCGCTTCGTATTGTTCGTTATTTGAAGGCTACTCCAGGTCAAGGTTTATTATTTCGTTCTGACAACCAGACCAAGTTAACTGCGTTTTGTGATTCTGATTGGGCAGGTTGCCCTATCACTCGCCGTTCGACTACTGGGTATTGTGTATTCTTGGGCGGTTCTTTGATTTCTTGGCGGACGAAACGACAGAAAACCGTTTCGCTCTCTTCAGCAGAGGCGGAATATAGGGCCATGGCAGGTGCTTGTTGCGAGATAGTTTGGCTTCGTTTTTTGTTGAAGGATTTGAACATTCCTTTGGATGGTCCTTCCATTTTATTTTGTGATAATCAAGCAGCGTTACATATAGCTGCCAATCCTGTTTTTCATGAACGAACTCGTCACATTAAGATGGATTGTCACTTTATACGAGATAAGATTGTAGATGACACAATAGAGACCAAGCATGTGGGCACGGCACAACAGTTGGCAGACTTGTTTACCAAACCTCTTGGGAAAGAAAAGTTTTCGGGTATGTTACGCAAGTTGGGAGTTCTTGACATCCACTCTCCAACTTGAGGGGGAGTGTTAGACAAATAAGGAATATGGTTGGAGTCCTTGTGTAATTGTATATAATATTATTCACTAGCCGTCCTACAGCCGTCAAGCCGTCCTACAGCCGTCCTACCTTGTCATACCTACACACTAGCCGTCCTACAGCCGTCAAGTCGTCCTACAGCCGTCCTACCTTGTCCTACCTACACACTAGGACGGCTACCTTGTCCTACCTACACACTTGTATCATGTATATATATCCTTGTAATCTTGTAGAGAAAGATAATGAGAAAAAAAGCATTCTCTTCCATTTTTTCCACATTCACGTATCAATAACAAATATATTTTTTAGCCTACATACCTTTTTCTACAATCGTCATCTCCGGCTTGCTTACACAAGCTAAGCGCACATGCTTGTGTGAAGGAATGAGGTTGTAATCAAATCCAAGAAATCAAAGAGCAACATACTCTCCATTGCTCACCTTACTTCATCTTCTTCTCTTCCAAAATTTTCAGAATCCAATTTTTCAAAACCTATGGAAACTATAGAATTCAACAAAGAGTTAAATGAGCTTTTGGTTTTGCAGTGTTGCTTAAAAACTTATGTTGAACGATCAAGGTTGGAGGTTAGTTTGAGATTTCATACATTTTGCATTGAATTAAGTAGTGCTTGTGGGTAGGCCTTCCTTTCTATCAAAGTTTATTGTAGTTGATGGTACCACTATGTTTTCTTACCATTACAAGGGGACGGATTGATACTTATAAAATGCAGTCACCTAACTTTAACTAGATTTAAAAGACCTTTTATCCAAAATGATCATTGAGATTAGTATAACTCCTCACGTTGGTCCCTAGGATTTGAAATTGATACAAGTGGTCTCAGAGTTTGTCCATATCAATCATTTCAATCATTCCGTGAAAAATCTCTGTTAAATAAGGATCAAAATGATAAAAATACACTCAATTTAATAAACAATGAACCAAATGATATGACAAAATTGAGGGTATTTTTTATTTTATTTTATCCTTATTTAACGGAAATTTTTCACGAAATGACCAAAATAATTGATGGTGAACAAACTCAGGGACTAGTTCTGTTCATTTTAAATCTTAGGTACCAAAGTGAATAGTTATGACAATTTCAAGGACAATTTTGGCTAAAAAGACAATTTTAAATTACCTTAAACTGGTCTTTTTTTTGTGGGGTGGGGGAAGGTGGTAGTGTCACGTCCTTTTTGGGTAAGGTTAACTACATTTCTAGAGTACAGTCAAGTTTATTAACGATATAGACAACCATATTGACACAGCAAGGGAGACAAGGCCGTGTTAGACATTTTGGAGGTTATATGCGAATTTAATAAAAATGTCATTTTTATTTAGAAAGAAATGTGGACAATATATTATAAAGAATTCAACAATCAACATTCAAACTTAATTGAAATTAGCATCTTTTTCTTAATAATTGAATAATTTCAAATTGCCATGAAATTATGACTGAAGGTTAATCAATGAAAAAAAGAAGCACAACTGACAGAAAGATATAGAAATACGCTTGTGTTTGTGGAAGTAAATAATACACAAGTTGGTTTTTTATAACTATAAAAAAGTGGAAGAAAGTAATACACAAGTTTTTAATACCAGAGAAAAGTGGAAAATTAATTTATTTATAGGCTCCACTTAATCAATTGTAATGTAGATAATCATATGATGATGATTTTTCTTCTTAGTCAAAAACTTTTTTATAAAAAAAATTTATACTCATATACTATAGGGAGGAGGACAAATTTTAGGAGCCCTCAGAAACTCAAGACCCAATGCCACTACACCTTTTGCGCACCCCCAACGCTGTCTCTGAAGACAGAATTATTGACAAATACAACTTAAGATAAGTATAAGAAAAAAAAAATTGAGTTTCATTAATTGATTTTGGGATTAGAAGTAGAACTAGGTCAACTGTACAGATCTATTGTCACGTTTAATTTACTGTAAGTTTTAACAATGAATTGATGAAACTTCTTAAGCAATTCGATGCAGGATATTCCTTCTATAGTTATCACTTACCATAGAAGAAAGAGAGTTAAAAAAATGTACACTTATATTTAGCATATTTGATATATGTATTCGATATACTATGTTTACTATTAGACAGTTCCTTATGTTTACTGTTGAACATAGTTCAAGGACATATCTGAAGCTGCAGTTTCTGGGCTTAAGAGCATAGTGAAGTCTTCCATCAAATCAGGCACCATAAAGCGATTCATTTACACAGCCTCCGTGGTAGCTGCATCACCAGTCAAAGATTCTGGAAACGGCTTCAAACAATTCATGGATGAGTCCTGTTGGACTCCCCTTAATCTTTCAATTCCTTTTGCCACACAACCAATGATGGTAAGCATCAAATTTATGACAACCAATAAAATTGTGAAATCTCTTAAGAAAGTAGTGCTATTGTCAAGTAGCGGGTAAGAAGAAATCACCAGCATTGATGGATCAGATTTCTACATGCATGACTGATGCTAGCATATTGCGTTCTAATTAAGAATGCCATCATCAATCATTTGTCAGCACTTTAATTATTTTCGGGGAAAAAAACCACGAATAAGTGGGTAACATGTATTTGTAGGAGTATACACACTCAAAGATCCTTTCAGAGAAAGAAGCGCTGAAGCACATTAGCGATGAGCTTGAAGTAGTTAGCATTGTCTGTGGCCTTGTGGGAGGGGATACATTTCTCCCTACTATGCCTAACAGCATGAAAGTGCTCATTTCTCAGATCACAAAAAATGAGAGGAGGTACAAAACCCTGAGATTTTTGGAGGAATTGTTGGGTAAACTTCCATTTGTTCACATTGAAGATGTCTGTAAGGCACACATATTATGCATGGAGCAGCCTTCCATCAGCGGCAGATTTCTATGTGCCGGTGCATATTTGTCATCAGCAGAAATAGCATCTCACTGGGAGAAAAATTATCCAGATATCAGAATTGCTAAAGAGTAAGTTACTACACAAGTTATTATGAAAACTCTAGGGAATTGCTACTTGGCATTCTAAAAAAGTAATATTGCACTTCTCAAAGCGCAATTTCTCATGTATGTTTTTGGAAGAAAAAAGTGTTTGATGACCATTTTAGTGTGCTAGTAATAGCTTCTGTATTCTATAATGGTTCCAAACATTATGCGTCCAGAAGTTCATTGAGTGCTGTTTTGTTTTAGGTTTGTTGAAGATATAGAGAGAAATTTATTGGGGTTCTTCAAAGCTGAAGAAAATTGGATTCAAGTACAAATTTGGTGCCAAGGAGATATTGGATGGAACTCTAGAGTGGGCACAAAAGATGGGTGAGTATGCTTCCAGCCAAGACCAAAGCATCTGATCACTGATCAGTCAATTGTGGTAGTTGTTAAGATTTTGATCTTATTAACTCAAAATTTGATCAAGACTGCATTTTATTTCTTAAAATCAGCACTAACCTCTGGTACCAAAGAATTTACAATTCAATGAGGCTAAAAGTGGAAAGAAGAAAAAGAAAGGTAAAGACACACAGAAATGCTATCTAACACACTACTTCTAATAACTGCCTAGACCGAGGAAACTCTCTTCCCAAGCCTCATTTATCTCTCTGCATTTTTTTTTTGTTGGGGGCGGGGGTTTTCTTTGCAAAGTGGAGAAGGAAAAGGTTAACATTTTAAGCCAAAATAATCTGGGTGAAATTCCAAATCATCAATTGAGAAATCAAAATCCCCAATTGGTGAGTTGGTGACTGAAGTTGGAGCTGAGATTATCTCCGTGAGACCAGATTCTGAAGTCTGCACATCATGCACTAGTCCGAAACTGCTCACATGGCACGGTGACACTGTCAAGTAGTCCGACTCAAATGTTGCTGCTGGAGATCCAAATACTGGAGCATAGTTATCCATCAAATTGTTCTCCATCATAGTTGCGCAAAAAATATGGTCCCCAACATCATCGGATTCAATCGGAGTGGAAGGGAAGGAGAATGATGGAAATATATCATTCTCTCTAGTGTCCAAATGGTCAGTTTTAACCCTAAGCCCTGCTCTTCCGAAACTGAATGACATCTCCGGTGAAAATTGATTCGGTTTCTCGACTTCTAGGGTTTTATTTTGGTTGCCTTTGAACTCTTCTTTAACCCTAGCTGACTGAGAGACTTGGCTACAAGTATGGAATCCCCTGTAGGTTTGCACAATGGTTGTTGGGTCTGCATCTGATTTCTGTACTTGCTTGGTCGCTACGCAACCCTGTGTGCCACGATGTGTGCATCTGTAGTAGCCTCTGCAACGCAAGAAAACAAAAACCCTCTTTAGAAATTAATTTCTAGTCTCACTAAATTTACATGTATTGTAGACCACCATTGAAAGTGAAATATTAGATGGCATTTTCTTGAGTAAATATCAACGGTCCCAAATTGAGCCAAAGCACAAATGGCTGTTTTGTGGTCCATACATGGTTTTGGTGTATACACGGTAGTTTTAGGCCGCCCATAGAACAGGTTTCGGACTTGGATCAGTGACCAGGGCAAGAAATGTTTAATGTTAAAAGGTGCTGCACTGCTATATACTTAAGAATTGTCAAACCTATAGGCCAAACAAAAAACAAAAAACAGTACTTGTATACAGACGCACTTGCAAAAAAATTGGTGTCACATAAACCAAGCTGTCAGCAACCAGAAGCTTTTATTATCCAGTTACAGTCACATTTGGATAAGTTCTAATTTCTAAGAACTTTTCTCCTTCATGCAATTGTAGAAAAAGAGATGATCATCTTTCTGTAATTTGTGGATATAATTTTTATAGCAAAAAAGAAGAAAAAGAAAAGTTGTTTGTGTTTTTCATTAATTTTCATGTGCTGCTTATGTTTTAGGAGCAGCCCGATTAATGAGTCACTGACTAATTGATTAAATCAGACTCGTATGATAAAAAGCAAAAGGTAATTTCCCACTATGAGCAAATAGAGATTTGACTCGTGTGATGCAATATGACCACGCTTCTGCACTTAACTTGGATTCCGTCATTATAAATTAGATTAAATTAGAATATAGACTTCAAAAATTAAAAGTTCTCACCTTGGATGATTAGTTCCAAGGATATCCTTTTGGCCATATTTTCTCCAACTATAGCCATCATCAAGACTCCCATCTAACTCTGTTTCAGGGGAAACCTTCACTTCCTTAGTCCACCTGGGCATTGTTTTCCTGCAACACAAAAAAAATCCCAGCAATTTGATCAATATCCAATTTCAACAACTAAATTTAACTAATAAAAAACTACCCATTTAAAAAAAATTAAACACCAAATAAAAAAATGACCTCTTCTTGAAGAAATTTTTGTCCTTGCAATCTTGGTCAGAGATCCCACTCAGTGGGCTACTATTGCCAAATGAAGTTGGTGATTCCAACATATTTTCATGAGCTGGGATGTGCTTGGTTTCTCCATCAGAGCCATCCCCACTGCCTGTGAGCAGTGAGAGTGCCTTGTCATATGAAAAAAGTATCTTTGAAATCAGAAAGTCTTTTGTTTCTTGTGGGGAAGAATGGTGGAGGTGGCTCATCAGCTGCTCCGCCAGCTCCTTCCCTTGAGTTAGCTCATTGGTTAGACTCTTCTGCTCCCACTCCATGCTCTTCCTCTTCTCCATTTACAAAAATGTGAACTCAAAAAGAAACTAAAAATAATGCTTCAAGCACTATAATTGTGATAATTATGGAAATTATGGATAAATTTGAGCTAGAAACACCAAAGCTCCCAAATGAAGATTGGTAGGTTGTTTGCTTAAGTAGTGAGAGAGAGAGAGAGAGAGAGAGAGAGAGAGAGAGAGAGTTGTGATGTTATGGAGAGAAGGGAAACGTTGTGTGCTTGAATTTGTTAGTGAAAGTGGGAAGAAGAGGGGGTGCATATAAGGGGATGAGAAAAGATGATGGGAAAAGACAAGGAAAAGAGACAGATTTGACTGAAGAAAACTTAACTAATTTGATTTTCTTTTGGCCCTAAGAAAAAGAACAGATTTAAAGAGAAGGCAAAATAGTAGAGAATTAAAGAGCAATGTGTACGAATAGTGGAGATTTAAAGAGAAATGTGTACGAAAAGTCATGGCGACCAATTCAACCCCGAAAATTATTAGACTCACAAACTCTTCTCTCTCTCTCTCTCTCTCTCTCTAAAAGAAAACTGTAGTAGTGACGGCGAGAAGCAACGCGGAAGAAGGTTTGAAGTTTCTAGGTCTTATACCTGTAGGGTTCAACAAGTCCCTTTTGCGCCTAAAATGGGTAATTTTTATTGGGTAATATTAGAGCATGAGGATCCATATGATGTTCTGCTCGATTCTAGTTTAGAATATGAGTATTTAATTTAAGATTAATTGTCAATAGCAGAGATTTTTATAGTCCTTTAAAATATTATTGTTCAACTATTTGAGTATTGTTATTAACATTTTAAAATATCTTACGCTACTTTATTATAAAGCATAAAGAAGAAAATTCAATGAAGAATACATAATAACTTTTTAAGAGTGTTAATGGCAATTAGGAATCACTTTTTTATATATAAAAACATAAGTTCACTTTGGTTCTTATTTTTTTATATAAGGCTCCAACTATAATGCTTTGGTTTTGTTGATTGATTTGAATAATTACTTATGGCGTCTTTTATCAAATGAATTTTGTTTATACACATATTTTTCGAGATGCTAACCATGTTGCTAATAAACTAACTTTGTCAATTGAATTTTATTTGCGCTAAAATAACTTTATCATAAAAATAGGAAATAAATAATAAAAAACTGAAAATGACGTACTGTGGTACGCAATGTGAAAAGCTTTTGCTTTCGTTGATGTTGATAGACAAAGCCCTGCGAGGCACGAACTCGCACGTACAAATATGAAACGCCCACCTTTTTTTTTTTTTTTTTTTTTTTCTCGTATTGGAATATAAAATACCCACTCGAATATTTGTTTGAAACTTTATTTTTTTCTATTACCCCTGGCCTGCATGTTAAATAAATACTATAATACATATAATACGTTTTCATTTTCAAATCTTCAACTGGCTATTTCCATGCTGGTTATTGTGACATGGATAATTCTTGCATCCGCTATGTAGGATGCACATATTCTCTTTTCACGAATATCGTATCTTGATTGAATAAAATCAATGATTAGAACCGTTTAATTTATTAATCTTCATTCAAATTCGAGATCGCTTAATCATCCAAACACATCCAATAAATAGACAATTTATCATGAATATGTTACTTGGTGCGTATATCATTGCTTTGTTCTCTACATTTGAACGACTAAATAGTTTCCGATATGAAACTATGAAGATTAAAAGATTGAATGTTTCCAATATGAAATTATGAAAATTAATAAATTGAATGGTTCCCATTATAAAATTTATACAGTCAAAATACGTTATTTTCAAAGAGAGACCCAAGAATTGATGGATGATCATTTGACATTTATAATATGTAATCATCCATTAATTCTTGTTTTTAAAGTTATCTTGTTTTCTGATTACTGGTTTTTTTTTATTTACTTTGATTTCTTGATGATGTGAAATTTCATACTTTTTAAAGGTTTTACTATTCACATATTTATTTTTATTTCTCACATACTCTCAATTAATTTCTATTATTTGTTCTTCTTCCGTTTTTTTGGATCTAATGGTTTAAAACTGAAAAGAATGTGTCGAAAATAAAAGAGACATGGATAGGATTACCATTTTCAAATTAACTAATTTTATCACGACCTAGCAATCTAGCACACGAGGAGAAACTGTCCATAGTAGATAGATAGATAGATATATATATATATATATATATATATATATATATATATATATATAAAGCAAGAAATTTTCTTTCTAGAAGATTAATGAACATCACAATCGCAGCTTAGAGTATATAAGGAAAAACATAATTAATTCATCAAAAAATAGATAGATAACTAAAGTGAATAACCAACATATATCGAATTTTTTAAAGCACAAACAGTCAAGTTCAAGACTGTCAGTTTGTAACCCAATATATAGGACTTGGATCCTTTCCTTTCCTGGGCTCAGAAATTTGAACCTCCTGACCAAATCACACGGGTCATTAAATTTTGATCCAACAGTTACAAACAAGAATTATTTTAAAAGTTATAATAATTGCAACCGTTGAATCAAAATCCAACGGTCCGTGTGATTTGATCAGAAGGCTCAGATTTTTGAGCTCAGAAGAGGAGAGATCCAAATCCCAATATATGAACATCTACTACAGTTATTTTCCTATATATCATGATTTTCGACCTTTTAACTATTTTCTCTTCTACGTACCATGTAGAAAACCATCACATGCTAAAACCTTTTAGTCTTATCTCAAGGGATAGAAAGTTATTCGCTTTGCCTCCAACTTTCTTAACATTGCAAACAACATATATGATGTCCTCTTGTTTACACTAAAGGGTGATAATTTTACACACCCCGTTTTATTTTTATACACCATATTTTGCCTCACGCACCATCAAAAATTGTTAAACAATTCCCTTTTTAGTCTCATTTAAGAACATATATTAACATATATATATTGATACGTGACTTGTCCCTTTACTTATTTTTTATTCTGTTCTTTTCAACGTACTTGAAAAAACAAAATAGTCAAATAAACCCGTAGGGTTTAAATTTAAACACATGACATATAAAATATTCTTCACATGACTTATCCAATTAAGCCACCATTTCATCCAAGAAACAAAGAAGCCCTCATTATTGAGCATGGTAATTTTTAACCTTAATAAAACAAGTAATTGAGTTCTCAACATGGTGGTTAAAAGAATAATAAAACTAATATGAGTTGGAAGTGCACTTAGCGAAACAAATTGGTTTAAAGAAAGGAATTTTATTCTTTTTTATGAAAAGCATGTGGTGATTGCTTCTACTGAATTCCCCATTTATCTTGCAATTTGGGAATCTTAAAGCTTAAGATACTAACATCAAAGCAAGTGTTTTTATTCCTTAATACTAGCTGTTGCAATTGCAATAGTTCAATGCATTATTCCTCTTGTTAACTTTTTCTAGTTGCTTGCAACCTTCTTTTTATAAAATATTAGGAAGGGTTAAAACGAAACAGAATCTCGGTGCATGATTAAATATTTTTAATCACGTGTATTACACACTCTTGTTCTGATTCATTTCATCAATATTGAAATGGATGCAGACTTGCCAACTACTAAACTAACTACATCTTTCTTATAGATGCAGAATTGCCAACTCGCGACCAAGCTCAATTACACAGTTGAAATGGATATGTTGGTTTGGTGTCAAACGCACTACTGACTTCTACACTTGAGCAACTATGGTTGAGGAAAAAATACCTCTTGTCCGAAGGTTCTAGAAACTTGAAGACAAGGTTGCCTTTACTGGGAAGTTAAATAAATAAAGTTTCGGCTTTCAATGTGTTGAACACTAAGTAAATTAAGTAACACCTCACTTTACCAAGAAAGCTAATGAAGTGACCTCTTTCAGTGAGAGAATCAAAGGCTTCTTGCCGGTAGAGACTTGGATAGGTAACCAACCGAAATAGAAGCAGTGTTGTTAGTCCAAACTAAAGATGCTCCTCGATCGCCTAGTTCTCAGGCTCTATTGCTATTAATCCAAACTGAAGATGTTGCCGGTTGCCAACACAATGCTATTAATCCAAACTAAAGATGTATTGACGAAAAGGGTTATAATAATTAGTATTTTTCTCCAGGATGTGAGAAGGTTTTGCATGGAGCAAGCTTCTGCATAGATCATTTGAGTTTGTGTATTGATTTGAGGAGACTTTTCACGTTGCACAACTACTTCTATTTATAAGGGTGGATTTCAACCAAGCTTACTGAGGTAGAGGTTTGACAGGGTTATACCTTTTCGGCACCCACTTGGATATCCTTGACATTATCTCTTCAATCCCCTCTTGAACTGAAACTCGATCTCTAGTTGGTCTCGGCTTCTTTGACTTGAACTAGGATTTTGAACCTAGCTAGTCTCTTTATGCATTTAGTTCATTCTTATTTGATTAGTCATAGGTTTTGATTCCTAGAATAATTCGAATCTTATCAAAATCCGACATGATCCTTAGCAATTTCAATTCAACCAGGACTCGACTGAGCCACATCCAAGTCTAATCGCATAGTAATCTTACTTCCATTAGGTCTTGGTCGAATCATGTCTTTCTGAGCTAAAAAAGCCAATTGGCCTAAGGAATCACCGTTGAGTCGAGAATCATGGTTTCTCAACTCGAGTTGCCTCTTCTCAGTCCAAATCTAATATCTCAAGCCCAAAAAGATATATATTGTATATGAAAATCACATCAATAGTGTGATTATCAAGACTAAGTCTTAAGAACTTGATTAAGATTGTGACAATCTTTGAATCTAGGGTCGAAAAACATGTTAGAACAAACAATGGCTATCAAACAAAACAAGCTTCTTTCAATCTACATTGCTTTCTCGGTATTTAATTGGACCACATGCATACAAATGTGAACAACTTTTCCATGGCTTTCCGTTGCCGTCAATATCATAGAGACCACAAAACCGAGTTAATATAAATTTCCTAGAACCTGCCAAGTCATTGTGCAGAAATGGAAGAATACTGAAATAAAACGCGAATATTTCGGGTCCCTCCCTATCTTCCATTTTTCTTGTTCCGCAGTGGCCCCACTTTTTTTATCTTTTTGATCTAGATGAAAACCGTGTTGGTTGTTTCATTGCAGACATGGACATAATTATATTAACTAAACTTGTTTTTCTTCATAAATTCGAATTCAACCTATACACTTCATATTAGATTTAAGTAAAATATTGTTTGTATAAAATAAAATAAAAAGTAATCCTCTTATTGGTATTTTCGGTTGGGGATTCTTTATGAGATTGAAAATGAACCAAGTCGGAAAAGACAAAATATTGTAATGACGTGAGATGTGAACCCGACACAGTCCATTTGGACATGTTTCCTTCCCACTCGGTTTCAAAGACTTGGCCAGAGCGTTCAAGGGGTTCGTCTTAACTCTTCCATTTATAGGAGATGGAGAATTTGAGAGTTTTTAAATCCATTGATTCCATCTTTAATTATCTTTCTTTCCATGATGAAACATTGCTGTTCAAATATAAAAAACAAATGGATATCAAATTCTACCTAGGGGTTCTACCCAATTTTCGCATTACTCATGTCAGATATACCTCATGACACGTAGATAAGCCAACTTAACTTTATTTTTTCAATATGATTTTTATCAATTTTGAGATTTCTGAATATTATCTATGACGCCTTACTTGATGATTGTAATGCTTAAATATCAATAAATCACTATTGCTTTTACTCGGAAAAAAACAAACAAACAAATGGATACATCATTTCCCAAATTGGAGATTAATTAAGAAACAAGATCCATCATTCATCCATACAGTCAACAAGGTTAACCAAATTTCGTGATTAAGCGGTTAAAAGATCGAGCAATAGATTAATTAAGGACAGTACTCGCATCCATATTACGAGTACAACTTCTAGTCTGCCTAAGTTTGATATACAAAATAAAAACGTTGCAATAGTAATCGCATGTCATGACTCATCTAGAAACAAGTACACTTTATTTACCCAAATCTTGTTCGAAATGGCACTCGTATTTCTATGGGTTGACAAATACGCTCTTTTGAAGTTCTTTGTTTCGTTGTGCCATCCTTCTAAAATAAATACGGCAGGCGTACCTTGCTAGATATATAATAGAATACATTGACAAAGTCAAGTTGCCCCATGTCAAACAAAAAGTACTGATCTAATCTAACTATTCGAAGAGCAACACACTAATTGAATAAAATTTCCGCAAAGGAACAATTTGGAGAGAATAATGTTATTTAACAAGAGAATTACTACTGACATTTTAAAATTTAATTATACACTCCTTATATGAGTAATATTTTTTTAAAAATCCATTAATGATAAACGTCATACTTCTCTTATCTCTATCTTAATTATATTTACCTATATATTTTCATTTGCATTTCATATGTGCCACAGACTAAAAATCAAGGAAGTCACTACTACGAAACCATTTATTAGTGTCGCTATGAAAATTGATAATAAACATATATTATTGTTGGATATTAAGCAAAATCCAACAGAAAATGGATGCAGTGGCGGATATAATAAGCGACAGAATTGCCAACGTCATGAAATGAATTTTCCGACAGAAAATACTCTAAAACCGACATAACTTGTGTCAGATATAATCGACAGAGAATATATTAATAATGAATAATAAGAGCATTCTCTGTCGGATAAAACCGACAACAAATACTCTAAAACTGACAGAACTTGTGTCGGATGTAATCAATAGAGAATTTATTAATAATGAATAAATAAGAGCATTCTCTCTCGGCTAAAACTGACAGAAAATATATTAATAATAAAAAATATAAAAAGGACAATTTAAATAAACATAAACAAAACTAATAATTGAATAAGTAATACTAAAAATAAAACATATATTCATATGTGTGTGTGTATATATATATATATATATAAGTTCGTTAATTATGTTTATAATCTTTTACTATTTATACAATTTGTAAAAAAAGAAAAAATATACCTATATTTGACTTCCTTTTCATCTTCCTTAATCAAGTACCAATCCTTCGTCAGAGGAAAAATATACAATTTGGGATTCCATAGCTCCGAGTTCTCCATTGAGGCATTGCTCCTTGTTAATAACAAAAAACATTGGTAATGCATATTTACAAAAAGAAAACCTACATAAAAGCTCTAAACAAAGACCAATTTTCAATTTATGCATAATATTTGATAAGGTATCTCAAGTCAAGATTCAAAGTACAAACTCGATTTAATAACATAATCAAAATTTAAAACACAAACTGAACATAATACAAATAATTTAAAACGTACTAGTTTCGAAATGTTGCTTTTCAATTGTTCATCCATGGTGATTGAAGCGAGAAGGAGAAGGGGAGAAGAGAAGGAGAACGAAATGAGGAAAGGAGAAAAGGGGGAAGGAAGGGGGAAGGGAGAAGGCACCGGCATAAGGAAGAGATGGAAGGGTTTTATTTTGGAAAATTTTCATTACTGTCAGTTAAAACTGACAATAACATTTTATTTTTAAATACAAACGGACAGAAACATTTTCATTACTGTCGGTTATAACCAACATAAAAAAAATGGCGGCAAAATTCCTTCCTAAAATTTTAAATTCCACCCAAAATTTTTTTACGATTTTAAAAAATAAAATAATAATTGTTTGGTTTAATAAATAAATAAATAATATATATTTAAATAGAACACGTTTTTAAAAATTAAATAAATAATTGTTTGGTTTAATAGATAATAACCCATGTAAAATATGTGATAAAGAAGCAAAAAGATAATTGTACAATGAAAATGTCATGACACAAACTAAATATTGTCTAATCAATACTTGAAAAATATAAATAAAAATTTAGCACAAATTACTTTTCCCACTTCAAAATTTAGGCAAATTTAACGGAGATATGCATTCTACAAAACTAGTTTCAATGATCTAACCATCAAACTTGTTAGTAGATACTACAAGATTGTATACGTAAAAAATTACAAAAAAAAAACATCAGAGATTAGGTAACAGAACAAAAGTTTTCGACGATTATAAAGGAAAAATCACAATTTAATGGTTATTTATTTTAGCTCCGGTTTTGATGATTTTTTTACAACTACACTCCTCGACCCTATAAGAATGCAATGAATGAATTCAATCTTCAATTTAAAATATTTATTCTAGTGGATACCACAAAATCTTATTTTATACTTAATGGAAGTATAATATTAATTCTAAGTGTTTGTTTAATCTACCGTTTTGACGCGATATGCATTATACCAAACATTTTTCAATGATCCAATTGTCAAACTTATTTGTACACACTCCAAGATTGCATATATAAAAAATCGTAAAAAACAAACATTCAGAGATTACATAACGGAACAAAAGTTTTCAACGGTTATAAACGAAAAATTACAATTTAACGGTTATTTTAGCTCCGATTTCAATGATTTTTTAGAGCTTACAACTCCTTGTGTGACATCCCACGCCTTATTAAGTATATTCCCATTCTACCTAGCACGAGCTTTGGGAGCTCACTGGCTCGGTCGTAGAACTCAAAGTAAAGTTGAGGGCTAACTCCAGGAGGGGACCTCTGGGAGTGTCGTGTTAAACAAACAAAGAGGGAAGTAGAACGGAAATTAGCTACGTGTTAGCGGCCCGGGAAGTGGTTGCCATTAGGGCCGGGATGTGACGATTCCCTGGCGGAAATGTGCCACGAGCGTGGCCCTAAGGGGGTGGATTGTTCCCACAGCTAGGGGGTGATCTTAAATTATTTCCATCTCACTAGCACAGGCCTTTTGGGACTCCGTCTCCAAAGTTAGCATGAGGGCTAAGCACTCCAGGATGGGTGACCCTCTGGAAGTTGCTCGTGAGTCAAAGACAAAACGTGAGGATGTAAGCCCAAGCGACATATGTGCTACGGTGTGGAGCGGGCCCGGAAGTGGTGCACCCGGGCCGGGATTGACAATTGACCTATAAGATGCAATGAATAAATTTGATCTTCAATTTAAAATGTTTACACTAGTGGATCTTATTTTATACTTAATGAAAGTATAACATTAACTTTTAAGTTTTTATTTTAATGTGCTATTTGACGCGATACACATTCTACAAAAATTTTTTCAATGATTAAACCGTCAAACTTGTTTGTACACACTCCGAGTTTGCATACATAAAAAATCACAAAAAACAAACATTTAGAGATTAGTAAATGAACAAAAGTTTTCAACGGTTATAAACTGAAAAATTACAATTTAACGGTTATTTTAGCTCAAATTTTGATGATTTTTTACAGCTACACTCCTCGACCCTATAAGGCCATCTCTAATGGTTGGGTTAAAAGCCAAATTTTTTAGCCCGGAAAATTTAACTTTTAGCCTAGAAATAGTTTTTCTGCTCCAACTGTTGTAGCCTAAAATTTTAGCTCGGGATTATTAAAGAATGAACTTAGGCTATTTTTTTTGTTAAATTAAATTTTAAAAAAATATGTAGACTATCGTAAATTAATTTTAGGAACATTTTAATCTAAAAAAATTTAAATTCCGATAAATATTGGGTAGAGTCCACTTCGATTTCTGGGCTAAATTTTGGGGGGAATTTGGCATTGGTTTAGCATTTAGCATTTAGCCCAAAATTTTCCCTTGGGTTGAAGTGGGTTTGGGGGGAAATTTTGGGGGATAATTTGGCTTTTAGTCCACCATTGGAGTTGGTCTAAGAATGCATTGAATGAATTCAATCTTCAATTTAAAATATTTATACTAGTGGATACCATAAAATCTTATTTTATACTTGATGAGGAAGTATAACATTAAGTGTTTTTTAATCTACCGTTTTAATGCGATACGCATTCTATGAAACATTTTTCAACGATCCAACCGTCATACTTGTTTGTACACACTCTGAGATCGCATACGTAAAAAATTGCAAAAAACAAACATTTAGAGATTAGGTAACAGAACAAAAGTTTTCGATGGTTATAAACGAAAAATCACAATTTAACGGTTATTTTAGCTCCAATTTGATGATTTTTTTACAGCTACACTCCTCAACCCTATAAGAATGCTATGAATGAATTCGATCTTCAATTTAAAATATTTACACTAGTGGATAAATCTTATTTTATACTTAATGGAAGTACAATATTAACTTTTAAGTGTTTGTTAAATCTATCAATTTGACACGATATGCATTCTACGAAACTAGTTTCAACGATCCAACCGTCAAATATGTTTGTATATACTCTGAGATAGCATGTCTAAAAGGTAAAAAATAGAAAAAACATTCAAAGATTAGGTACCGGGACCCAAAATTTCGACGGTTATAAAAAATAAAATCACTATTATTTTAATATAATATAGTATTTTTAAGAAAGTTTAATCAAAGTAATGGTTTAAAAAAAAATTGAAAATAATATAATATTTTGACACAATTTGTGTCAGATATAACCGCCAGAATTAGTATAAAAATTTGAAAATATTTGTGTCGGTTATAACCGTCAGAGTTAGTATAAAAAATTTGAAAATAATTAACAGATTTGACACATTACTTATTCATGTTAGACATATTTGCTAGAATTGGTTAAAATTATTTAAAAATGTATCTAATGGAGTTAAGTGTTAGATCCCACATCACCCAGAGGAGTGGATCCTGTACGCCTTATATGTATATTCCCATCTCTACCTAGCACGAGGCATTTTGGGAGCTTACTGACTTCGGGTTCCATCGGAACTTCGAAGTTAAGCGAGTTTGGGTGAAAGCAATCCCAAGATGTGTGACCCATTGGGAAGTTGCTCGTGAGTTCCCAGAAACAAAACCGTGAGGGTGTGGTAGGGGCCCAAAGTGGACAATATCGTGCTACGGTGGAGGCGAGCCCAGGATGTGGTAGGGGCCCGGGTTGGGATGTGACAATTTGGTATCATAGCCAATCCCTGGCCGGAAGTGTGCCAACGAGGACGTCGAGCCCCTAAAGAGGGTGGATTGTTAGATCTCATATCGCCCAGTGGAGTCGTTCTTTTAAGCCTTATATGTATATTCTCATCTCTACCTAGCACGAGGCATTTTGGGAGCTCACTGGCTTCGGGTTCCATCGAAACTCCGAAGTTAAGTGAGTTTGGGTGAAATCAATCCCAGGATGGGTGACCCACTGGGAAGTTGCTCGTGAATTCCCAGAAACAAAACCGTGAGGGTGTGGTAGGGGCCCAAAGTGGACAATATCGTGCTCCGGTGGAGTCGAGCCTAGGATGTGCTAGAGGCCCGAGCGGGATGTGACATTAGAGGCCCACTTCATTATTCTTGTCAGATATAACCAACAATAATATTTTATTTTTTGACACTTTTTAAACATGTGTGAAAACATTTTATCTGACAGTAACAGTATAAAACTGCCACCACTAACCGGCACAATAAGCCAATTTTGTAGTAGTGAGTATATTTCCAACTAGATAATTTTTTTGATATATTATTGAGTTTAAATGAAGGTTACAATAAATATTGGATGAGCCCTGACACACCTCGACCCGGATCGTCCACCTAGACTTCTACTTGCATGCTAGTATAAATTGTTGAGCACATGATTATATTTATATCGCCGTTGAGATATTCTGTTGTGGCATACTCTTGGATTTACTGTTGGCATGCATTTGGTTTCATACTTAATACGTAATACGATTTTCTGGAAACTGTACATGATTTATAGCGAGGGGTTAGTATGTTCGGAAAATAAATGTGTTTTATAAACCCTTATTTTTCGTCCCTCCAGGTTCTAGTAGTAGAGCTTTTGGCAATCTTGGTGCAGACGAATACCTTCGATGGTTTAATTCTCACCCTATTTTACTGTACTGTACTTAAACTCTGACATCATGTGTGAAATAAGTTCATTCCCGCTCGCCAGCGCACTCTTATATTTAGGCATTTTTAGGTTTAAATTTATTCACATTTTCCACATCACTACACTTTATGGCTTCGTCACCTTTCAGGTGTCGGCCATCACAGCTCAATTTGGAGTCCTAGTGGATATTCCAGGTCGGGGTGTGTCAAGCTCGAACCAAACTACTTTGTTACTAATTGAAACTGGTAATCTAAGCTAATATATAGGGTACACATTGTAGGTTCTAGGACATACATGAATTGTTTAGATTTTTTGTTTTGTTTTGTACTGTTTAAGAAACGATATTATTTATACGTAGATGAACGGGTGGACTTAGTCTCACAATAGGCTAACAATAATATGGTTCAAATTTGCCTTTGACGAGAATTGAATCTAAGATCTCTCACTTACAAGTGAGAATACCACTAAACCGTAGTATTAAGTGCTCATGAAATGTTTGGATTGGAAAGTCCATATCTAGTTTGGTGAGGAGAAATATAATATCTAGTTTCTATTTTTACAATCATTTACACCTAGATTACATATGCTTAACTATTCATGCAAATATATATATATATATATATATAATAATCATTATAAAGCCAAAACGTTTCAACTCCGCCAATTCGTTTCATGTTTTCTTTTTCTCTGGTGGGAATTTCGAAGTTTCATAAGTTGTAAATAATTGAAATCAATTGATGCTAAGTAGAGTTGGGAGCATTTTTGCTCACCGTCATAAACTATAGTGTATACTTATCATATATCTAATCAATTGACACGTGTTATTTTACTTAATCTTGGTTAATTTTTTTCAAAATTGAAAAACTAACATTTAATGTAAAAATTAACTAGAGTTAGGTGAAATGACATGTGTCAATTGATTAGGTATATGGTGAGCATACACCATAGTTATTATGATGAGCAAAAATGCTCCCATTAGATTTAATACATTAACAGGTCGTTAGATAACTATTTTGTTTTTAATTTTCACTCTTTTGAAAACTTAGAAACTTAAATCTTATTTGGTAACTACTTTCACTTTAAAAAATAATAATGGAAACTAAAAACTATTTCCTTGAGTTTTCAAAATTTGGCCTTGAGTTTTCATTTTTTGGTTTTTAGTTTTTATTTTATTTTAAAAATGAAAATAATTATCAAACCTGATTTCAAACAAAAAAGTGAAAACAAAAAAAAAAACAAAAAAACAAAAATCCAAATGATTATCAAATGGTCTCTATCAAAATCAAAACATTTCATTAACTGAGTTTATGGAATTTCGAGCAGGTGAGCACCTTTAGGCATGGGAGTTGGGTCACATATTGGTGATCTTGGATTAATTAGTTCATATCCACTTTAGCTTCAATTTTTATTTTTTGAATCAAATGAAAATTTCATTCAAAGTTCAAGATGGTCGGTATTTAAAAAAGGACAATACAGATTTGTCACTAAAAAATCAACAAACTTGATCAAACCAAGCATCAACGCAATTGTACAATAAAGTTAAAATTACAATTTCTTTGATTACAAATTTGCACGACAAACTAACCTTAGGTGTCTACAACTTCGTACTCGGAAAGGCATAATTCTGGCGTTATTTACAAAACTCTCTCACATGTCATTGTAATGTTCATGGAGGACCTTTTTCGAATCCCCTCTATTTATTCATTCATAGCTTGACCTCAATTCCTTAGTACTCGAAAAATCCTCATCCAAAACATACCCTAAGGGACTATGACAGCAAAGCTTCGGCCTAAACCAATCCCCACCTAATCTTGTCATAGAAGGGACTTCTTTCTTGACGGCCGAAACCCCCGCCACCCAATTTTTACTTTACAAGACCACAGCATTACAAGGACGATGATCTTTTCATGATGGACTCGAGGTTTTGATGTTGGACACCCTACATGGGTGTGTAGCTAAAAATAATCAAGAAGAATATAGAGATGACACGTGGATTCTTGGGTGAAAAGGACGAAATTACCCTCGAGGTAGACCGGAATTCCTACGCACGAGCAGTGGACAATCATCTCTCAATCAAGTCAAAAGTGCCCAAAATAGGTATTTATTTATAACCTATTTCATCCATCCTCATCATATCTTCTCCGCAAAGTAACCCCCAAATCATTCATCCTTTATTATATTAATTAGCTAAGTAACCACAAATCAAGAACCTAACCCACAAAACCATCCAAGTGGCCGGTCCTTCCTCTCCCAAGGGGGCTGGCCACACCCCTATATAAACCCCCACATTCTCTCCAAAACTCAATTCCAATTTTCTTGCTAAATTCTATAAATTCTCCAAACACTTTTCCCTCAAAATTCTAACTTTGGCATCAGAGGTTCTTCGGCTAAAGGCCACCCCCCCTCCAAAAATATATTCATCGTGGGCGTGTGGGGCTCTTGGCCTTGACCTTAGGTGTTATTTGTTTTGTAGGTGCAATTTTGTCCAAGAGCAAGGAGAAAGAATTTTGTATCCACAAATTGGTGCTTTCATTGAGAGTTGAGTCACATGCTTGTAGAAGACTCTCACATCTAAGGTTTCTTGTTTAAAATCCTTTGATAAAACGTAAAAGAAAAGTATAATGGCAAGAGATTCGGAAACCTTAACAAACGGAAATTCCAACGTTCAAGGATTAGGACCTTGGCGATCTACAAGGCTCAACATTGTGGTTAATGGAGCGGCACCCCTACGAGGCACCACCATGTAAACCACCATGGTGACCAACACGGCAGCCACCTTTGGCAAATTCCATGGCACCACAACCACAGCCCAAGTCGTGCCATTCAAGCCTACAAAGGCCCAAGCCCAAGGCGAGACTGCCTAAGCCACTCAAACTCGACGTGAACCCAACGCTTTGCCAAGCCGAGCCCTAGCCTCGCACCCATGTGCGCCACGCTGATCAGCTTGGTCACGTGGCCCAGCCTATTCCCGTGGCCCAGCCTGCTCCCCGTGGCCCAGCTTGCTCCGGCCGAGCAGCCCACTCCCGTGGCCTAACCTGCTCTTGCGGCCCAGCCTGCTCCTGTGGCCTTCTAAGCAACCTAAATCAGTCCAAGATTAGTTCAACCATCCAGGCTCCAAATTTCCGGACCGACGATCGAACCGGGACCATTTTCACCACATTTTTCTACGAATTTGACATTTTTCAACTCAAATCTCATGCCCAGAGTATATCACACTTCCATTGCTCAAGGAGATATATTAATTCCAAGCTCTTCCAACCTAAATAGAGAACAACATTTTTCTAGACAAGTTAGAGAGTTGACAAGTGCCCTCGCATAGCAGATGACCTTGGTGAACTAGCTCTTATAGCACACAGAGATACAATGTTCCTTAGACGTGGTGT
This sequence comes from Pyrus x bretschneideri, assembly GCF_019419815.1. Classification (NCBI taxonomy): domain Eukaryota; kingdom Viridiplantae; phylum Streptophyta; class Magnoliopsida; order Rosales; family Rosaceae; genus Pyrus; species Pyrus x bretschneideri. The sequence goes on along the minus strand of NW_025999723.1, from coordinate 11,060,071 downwards.
CCTGAAGTAGGACAAAGGCATATGAATAACTCTCTAACAGCGTCCCGGCAAGCAGCCACTTGACCAGCCACGAACCCAGCGTTCAAGTAGTGTACACTCTAGATTGGGCCCTCAAGATAGCGTATACTCCCGTCTTAGAGCGCGGAGGAGCGAGAACTCTCGACTAGGCCCACAGACGAGCATACATTCACGATTGGGGTCACATTCCGATAGTCAACATGAGCAACCTTCTAAGTGAAGTGTTCATTCACGGCTAAGCTCGCAAGGAGCATCATCCACTTCACATCGAAATAGGCAACACGATGGACGGAGAAAAGCAGTCACTCAATTCGACTCAAGTTCAATCGGCAGCCTACGAGAAATTTGCTCGTCTGCTAGGAATATACTATATGCACTGTAGCCCCGGTATAGACGAGTCGAATACATGAAAGAGTAGTCTAGACCAGCAGGTCACAACTGGGAGCAGCCGAGAGCTCCACTACCCCAACAAAAGCAACAACAAGAACAACAACAAAGCTTTTTCCACTAAGTGAGGTCGGCTCTATGAATCCTAGAACGTTATTGTGCTCGGTTCTGTGTCATGTCATCTGTTAGATCTAAGTACTCTAAGTCTTTTCTTAGAGTTTCTTCCAAAGTTTTCATAGGTCTTCCTCTACCCCTTCGCCCCTGGACCTCTGTCCCGTAGTCGTATCTTCTAACCGGAGCGTTAGTAGGCCTTCTTTGCACATGTCCAAACCACCGTAACTGATTTATTTCATTTTTCCTTCAATTTCGGCTACTCCTACTTTACCTCGGATATCCTCATTCCTAATTTTATCCTTTCTCGTGTGCCCACACATCCAACGAAGCATCCTCATCTCCGCTACACCCATTTTATGTATGTGTTGATGCTTCATCGCCCAACATTCCATGCCATACAACATCGCCGGCCTTATTGCTGTCGTATAAAATTTTCCCTTGAGCTTCAGTGGCATACGGTTGTCACATAACACGCCAGATGCACTCTTCCACTTCATCCATCCAACTTGTATTCTATGGTTGAGGTCTCTATCTAATTCTCTGTTCTTTTGCAAGATAGATCCTAGGTAGTGAAAGTGGTCACTCTTTGGTACTTCTTGATCTCTGATCCTTACCACTAATGATAGGATTAAAATCACACCACAAAGTAGCACACAAATGTCCTATTAATTTTCCTTATTAACAATAATATTTGTCAATTGTAGCATATGAAAATAAGGGTCTTTCCCGCAGAAGATTGTTTTATCTAACTACTTAAAATGTCACAAAAAGTGGGCTGCTGTCCCTACTGACCAGCCACCGAAAAATAATTATTAGACCGGCTTACACTTATCTAAAGTCTACTAAATTTTATATGCAGATACTAGACACACAGAGCTATACTCACACAAATTTTTGGGATTTTTTGAATTGATTTGCTATTTAAATTAAATCGAACAAGAACAGGACAAAAACAGATTTTTAAGTAGTTCACAAATTAAGAAAAACAATTTAGGGGAATTGCCATCCACCACCAAATAATCATGCAAATATGTTATGTTTCATTCAAATTCCTTTCATTTTCGGATGAAGATGCTCAAGTTGGCTCAATGTTAGAACTCAACCTATTACTCATTCTTATGTAGTATGTTAAGAGAATGGTGTTTTCAACTTAACTTAGTCCCTAACATGCAATCTAGAATGGTGTGTTCATAGATTTAACAAGTAGAAATCATTAAGAATGAAAAAAGTTTGAGTCATCACAAGGCATTACTTATCTTAGAAATTGATTCACATGTTAATCACAACTAACAAGTACTACTCTAGAACATATGTAGGTCCTCATTCGACAAGGGCAGACACACACATATTCATAGCATTAGAATCCTAGATATGCTTACTAAGTATGCATCCATAGAAAACACGTAAAGAATTCATCAATAAGACAAGTAGTGAACCAATTTTCATCCATTCATAAAAGTAATTCAAACGAAATGTCATAACAAACTTGCAATCATATTCGGGGCTTCAAAACAGCCCCTAACTACTAAAAATTAGTTACACATAATTCTCAAATTAAGTCAAAAGAAAGACATGAGTTTGAGAAGATAAAACCGAAAGAAGAGAATGCCAAGATTTCCTCCTTCCTTTCCTTCCTTCCCCAACTCAGCAGCCTTGCCTTTTTTCTCTTTTTTTTTTCCAGCTTTTTTTTTTCTCCTTGCTGCTGCATCCTGTAGCCCTTTTCTTCTTTTCTGCTGCCACAATTTTTTTCTCCATAACTCACCCCACTAACAACCTTTTAGTGATGACAATAAGTGAGAGGAAATGCTAAAACAATTGTAACTCTTTGGGCAGCCTTTATGCCCATTACTCCCACTTAATTTTCCATTTCCTCTGATATTTGAATAGGTGTTAGCGGGCTTGTTCTTGGCTGCATCAGTTTTGGCTGTTAGTTTAATTGGATTTATTGCTTTCAATGCTTTCTTGTCAGTTACAAACTGCTCAGCCTCTTGGGAACCTTTCAGTGTTAAAACGGCCATAACTTCTTCTAGAAAAATGATATTAACAATCCGCGAAATGCTCCAGGAAATAGACATCCGTAGCTTTCAAGCATATAAGGCTCATTCTCTAATTCATTCTGAGCTGTCCGCAAAATTCTTCCAAATTCAGCTGACTTGCACAGGCAGTTTTGACGAATTTGTTACTTAAAATTCCACTTGTGCTATTTTTCTATTCTTTACTTGACAAATCCTACAAAACACAAAAACAAAGTAAATAGCTCAAAAATATAACGAACTAACTAAGAAAAGACAAGTGAATTTGACGTAAAATATATATATAAATGTGAGCTTATCACCTAACTCATTTTGGCCTCTATTTGCACTGAACTTGCACTCCATATATTCTGTTTTTGATCAGCTTAGGCGAAGATCTTTAGAATCCAACACTTCTCTCCAAAAGTTAAGCTTCGCATTTACCCCTTCCTGAGTTTCATCTATCAACACTATATCGTCTGCGAAAAGCAAACACCAAGGAATATCATCTTGAATATGTCCCGTTAACTTATCCATTACCAATGCAAAAAGGTAAGGACTTAAGGATGAGCCTTGATGTAACCCTACAGTTATGGGGAAGCTTTCGGTTTGTCCTTCATGAGTTCTTACGACAGTGTTTGCTCTATCATACATATCCTTTATAGCTTGGACATATGCTACTCGTACTCATTTCTTCTCTAAAATCCTCTAATGAATGTCTCTTGGGACCGTATCATACGCTTTTTCCAAATCTATAAAGACCATGTGTAAATCTTTTTTCCTATCTCTATATCTTTCCATTAATCTTCGTAAGAGATAGATTGCCTCCATGGTTGAGCGCCCTGGCATGAACCCGAATTGGTTGTCCAAAACCCGTGTCCCTTGCCTCAATCTATTCTCAATGACTCTCTCCCAGAGCTTCATTGTATGAGTCATTAGCTTAATACCCATATAGTTCATGCAATTTTGTACGTCGCCCTTATTATTATAAATAGGCACCAAAGTGCTTTTTCGCCACTCATTTGGCATCTTCTTCGTTTTCAAAATCCTATTGAAAAGGTTTATGAGCCATGTTATACCCGTCTCTCCCAAGACTTTCCACACTTCGATCAGTATATCATCTGGCCCCACTACTTTTCTATGCTTCATCTTTTTCAAAGCTACAACCACTTCTTCCTTCCTGATTCGGCGGTAAAAGAAGTAGTTTCTACACTCTTTTAAGTTACTTAACTCCCCCAAGAAGTACTCATTTCATGTCCTTCATTAAAAAGATTATGAAAATAACCACTCCATCTGTCTTTGATTGCATTCTCTGTAGCAAGAACTTTTCCGTCCTCATCCTTGATGCACCTCACTTAGTTTAGGTCCCTTGTCTTCTTTTCCCTTGCTTTAGCTAGTTTATAGATATCTAACTCTTCTTCTTTGGTATCTAGTCGCTTATACATATCGTCATAAGCTGCTAGCTTAACTTCTCTCACAGCTTTCTTCGCCTCTTGTTTCGCTATTCTATACCTTTCACCATTTTCATTGATCCTATCCTTGTATAAGGCTTTACAACATTCCTTCTTAGCCTTCACCTTTGTTTGTACCTCCTAATTCCACCACTATGATTCTTTTGGTATGGAGCAAAGCCCTTGGACTCTCCTAATACCTCTTTTGCTACTTTTCGGATACAACTAGCCATCGAATCCTACCTTTGGCTAGCTTCCCCCTCTCTACCTCACATGCATTGGGTGATTACTTTCTCTTTGAAAATGGCTTGTTTTTCTCCTTTTAGATTCCACCATTTAGTCCTTGGGCACTTCCAAGTCTTGTTCTTTTTTCTCTCTCTTTTGATATGTGCATCCATCACCAACAAGTGATGTTGATTAGCCAAGCTCTCTCCTGGTATAACTTTGCAATCCTTACAAGTTATACGATCCCCTTTCCTCATTAAAAGAAAATCTATTTATGTTTTTGACGGCCCACTCTTGTAGGTGATCACATGTTCTTCTCTCTTCTTAAAGAAAGTGTTGGCTAAGAATAGATCATATGGCATTACAAAATCCAAGATGGCTTCCCCATCCTCATTTCTCTCCCAAAAACCATGGCCACCATGAAAACCTCCATAGTTGCCTGTTTCCTTGCCCACGTGTCCAATTAAATCTCCTCCTATAAATACCTCCTCTTTCTGAGCAATTCTTTGCACTAAGTCTTCAAGATCTTCCCAAAATTTCTGCTTCAAACTCGTATCCAACCCTACTTGAGGTGCATACGCACTAATCACATTGATGAGTTCTTATCCTATTACAATCTTGATTGCCATAATTCTATCTCCTACCCTCTTGACATCTACAACATCTTGTGTCAAGGTCTTGTCCACGATGTTGCCAACACCGTTTCTCGTTCTATTTGTGCCTGAATACCAAAGTTTAAAACCTGTGTTTTCTAGATCATTTGCCTTAAGACCAACCCACTTAGTTTCTTGTAGGCACATAATACTTATCCTTCTCCTCATCATAACTTCCACCACTTCCAAATATTTTCACGTTAAGGTTCCTATATTCCACATTTATAAACGCATTCTACTCTTTTGAACTCTACCCTTCTGTCCTAGCTTCTTCACCTTCGCCCGTCTAATAGGATCAAAGTATTTCTTTTGTGTGTCCTGTGTAAAGTTGATAGAAGCATATACTCCCAAACAACTTCAAGTGGAGTCGTTCAAAAAGAAGTTTCTATGACCCCCTTGCTCATTTAACATTGCATCCGGGTGCCGATAGAGATACAACGAATCTTGCTCACTTATCACTGTGCTCGGGCCACACAGCGTGCCACTTACGAGTTACACCCTAGCTTTAGCGCGATTTCGTTCTGGATTCATTTTCATAAGGATTCAATGTAGCCTAGGAGTGTCGGCTGTCGACTACCAGACGCCTTCCCCTACCTCCTTTATTCGAGCTTGGGACCGGTAATGTAAGATAAACTTACACAAATGGAGTTACCCCAACAAAAGCAAATTCAGGAAAAAGTAGAGAGTCTCTTGACCAAGGGATTGTGAGATTTCTAAATCAACGAGGTCACCGACGAGGCACTATGACCGTAAATGACCAACATAAGTAGGTCACCCTTCATAGAAGAGATCGAGCAAGTAGAGCATCCACACAAGTTTAGCATACCATATTTCACATCCTTCAAAGGAGATGAAGACCGGGAGAGACACTTGAAGCACTACCGAAGTGTAATGATCCTCTATCAAAACAACGATGATCTCATGTGCAAGATATTCGCTACCACTCTACAAGGCGAGGCACAAGATTGGTTCTACACCCTGCAGCCACAATCCATCCGGAGTTTCAATGAACTTTCTTTGGTTTTCACCAAAGAATATTCATCTTATCACTCGATCAAGAAGAAGTCCGACCGCTTGTTCAACGTCAAGAAGAGCCCAAATGAGTCGTTTCGCGACTATGTGAAGAGGTTCAAAGCAGAGAAGGCAAAGATAGGTAGATCAACCTTCCAAAAAGGCAATGACTCGATAGGTAGAGTAGCCTTCCAAAAAGGACTTCCAGCAAACCACCCACTGTTCAAAAAATTAATCATGAAAGAAGATCTAACTCTGGCAGACTCTTTCGCTCTGGCAAAGAAGCATGCACTTTGGGACGAAGCTCGTCGATACACATTCAAGGACTTGAAGAAGTACCTGACATCACCCCCCTGTTATTCAAATCAGAAGCAGCGGAGGACTTATTCATATGTTTGATGGTATTTGAAGCAGCAATAAGCTCTACCAATATAGAAGAAGAGCTAAGGGCCCGACCATCCAAAAGCTCTCCTCGATGTTGCCAGAAATTCAAAAGCTAACTTTGACGACAATTGTTGCAACCCGGAAGCTCAAGTTTTACCTTCAAATGCACGTAATCATACTCATGACATACTATTCCGCCCAATCCAGACTCATGACGATAAAAGCGTAGACACTAGCGGATGCAAAGTTTTCTTACGAAAGCAACAACTCGGCCCAAAAGGCGTGCTAAGGGTAGATGAACACTAGAAAGACATACTCGGTAGCAAGTTTTGTCCTTGTTGCCCCAAAAAATTCTACATAGAAGCAACATGTACCGGCAGTTGAACACCACCGCCTGCTACGTGTCACACGGCCCTAGCCAACCCTTGCTCTATAATTCAACTCTAAAGTGACCCAACGACGGCTCCACGGCTCCCTACTGCGCCTTCATGCCTAGCCTAGGCAACGCAATAGAGCAGCCTAAAGATACTTCGGAGGTAGCCGAGCATGCCCTAGCCACGCCTGCTCCACCCGATAGAGACTTCTGGCTTTTGCATGTCGATGGCGCATTCAACTACAAAGGTTCGGGAACAGGCGTGGTCCTTGTCACCTCAGATGGTTCAATGCCTGAGCAGTCAATCACTCTAAACTTTAAAGCATCCAACATGACGATCCTCAACTACCTCAAGAAGTCCCTTACTGACAAGAAGGGAAAATGGCTAGACGAACTCCCCAAATAAATATGGGCATATCGCACCACCAAAAGACAAGCAACCGGTGAGACTCTTTTCTCTTTGGCATTTCATTCAGAAGCAACCATTATTCTTAAATGCCACCGTGCCAAGTATCAGCACTCTACTGCCAATCATTAAGCAGAACAGTAAGGAAATGGCCACAAGCTTAAATTTGGCAGATGAGAAGTGCTAGTAGACCATCACCTGCATCGCAGCCTACCAGCAGTAGTTCATCTCCAGCTACAACAAAAGGGCCAAGATCCGACAGTTCCAACCTGGAGATCTAGTCCTAAGAAAAGCCTTCATCACAACCTGCAAAAAAGGCTCCAAAAAGATGGATGCCATTTGGGAATGTCCGTACAAGATTAATAGAGTAGGCGGCAAAAGTAGTTACACTTATGCCACCATGAACGACAAAGAGATCGAAAAGCAGTGGAACACCTACAATATGAGGAAGAGCCATGTATGACCTCCTGCAACACCATAGCCTGAAGACTCAAGCAGCTCGATGGGCACCACCTCACCAGCCAGGGATTATCTAGTTATTACACAGTTTTTACCTTACAGCTAAAATTCTCATTCATTTCACTTGTTTTTCAATGAGGAATTCAGAAGTAATCTACAACTTGGCTCAGCTGCATGCTTACGACAACTGATCACTTATGTACTTCAAAAGAAGACCATGCCCTTCTTAGAGACCAACCATGCTATCCAGTATGAGAGGGTAAACCAATTCCCGACATCCACATGGATCTGCTTTTCAATATGAGATGATAAACTAATTGCTCTCCAGTGCGAGAAGGTTAACCAATTCCCCGACACCCACATGGGTCTACTTTCAAAGGCGGGAGGATAAACTTATACTCTAAATATCCTGACGTGGATGAGTCGGGCTGCCATGGTATAACTAGATGCATGATGGCTTGCGCTAGGATTCCTAGACGTAGCCACAATGGCTTTTTTCAAGGCTTAGCTAGCTGAAGAATTTTGGGTCTCTTGGCCTAATCCGCGGGGAACCGAACCTCAGAGACAGATGAGGCACATTACATAGTACGCTTCATGAAAGGCTTCCCTGGAACCCTAAAGCTACTGCTAAGTGCACTAAGGTAGCCTACAATTTCCAGAAAACTGTCTGCAGCTTGCCTTCGAGCAGTAAAGCCACGTTAGACTTATACAACCACACATTCTTGTGAATGTTAAACAAGCTAGTGTGCATATACGAAGCTTTATCCACTGCCGACATGCTACGTAGTCAATAAGCTTCACCTTTGCCAAGGGCGGAATGACCTACACCAAGTCCTAAAATGTTATGATACTTGCTACACAACCTACGGAATTGGAGAAAGCCAAGTTAACAGCTTAGTGGTCACGCAGACTTGTCTGCTTCTGTAAGTAAGGCGTCTGGCTACCAACCCGATGGCTAACAACTTTGCAAAGTTCTACACCAACACCTATGGCTGTATAGGCTAAGCGACCTGTCTGCTTATAGAAAAGCAGCACTTCTGTCACTAGTCTATAAAGTCTAAAGGTTAGAGCATGAACAAAAGAAGCAAATATAGAGAAAAGCGAATGAAGCAAGTTTATTAAATTTTCAAGCAAGATTGATAAATGACTAGCAAAGACCGAATAAGTTCAAGCAAAAGCAACAAGGAAAACAAAGAAAATCCTAAAGACTACACAGAAGGCTACTCTTCAGCAGCTTGGACGCTCCACAACTGCTCGGTCGCCACATCTTTAGTAGCCACGACACCCTTATCAATGGCACCATCCAGCGGTTTATCTCTGACTGCCTCAACTTGGACACCAACTTCTTCGACTACTTCACTAATGGAAGCCACAAAAGAATAGGCAAACAAGTATTCTAGAGAAATAAAAAAGGTTTTGAAGTCTTTCCCAGAAACTCAAAGTTAGACGGCCTACCAAATAGATGATCTACACAACCCAGCTTGTAGAAATTAGCCTGACTTTGAACAAGCAAAGCCTCGAGCCCAGCTTCTCACCTTTCATCTGCTCGTTCTCCTCGAACAGACCAACATGGACGCGTTGCAGCTCTTCCACTTCTTTCTTCAAACTTTTGTTGATCTTCAGCACACCTTGGAGTTCCAACACTTGGGGTTCAAGCCTATCAATGACTTGCTTGAAGTGGATCACTCGGTTATAAGAAGCAGTCAACTTTTCATCCTTTGCATAAGCAGCTGAACGAAGCTCTGAAACGACACACTCAAGATCTTGAATATGAGGTATGTAACATCTGATCTCATTCCCTGCACTTTCATACTTAACTTGGATCGTATCAAGCCTAGTCTTCAAGTCAACGATCTCTAGGCGAGCGGTCTTAAGCTGCAGAGAAGTGAGGGCAGAGATATTAAACCTCTTCAAAGAGACGAGCTCAGATTCCAACCTCTTAATCTTATCGGTAAAAGAATAAGCTTCAGCTACCACAGCCTTTGCCACCTCATTGGCAGCCTTGGTATCCTCTTGGTCAAGGAGCATAAACTCAGCTGCCAGAATAGTCGTTTTCTGCATCATTGCAAGTAGAGCAGTCTTCCTATACTCGGCCATATGTTTCACAAAGGAACTTGGGCAAACAACCTTTTCTAACGTCATCGACAAACATGGCACAAACTTCCATGTCTTCAAGCAAATCTGGTTTCAAAAGCACATAGATCTCAGCAACCTCCTTAGAAGCAGGTTTAGTGGATTTCTCACAGCTACCCACGCGAGCAGTCTCCTCCTTCCCAGCAAGTGAATTAGTCTCAGCAGCAGGGGGAGTGGGCCTTGGCACCATTTTAGCAGTAGAGTCCACCTTATTACTCTTCATAATAGCAAGCCTTTCCAAAGGTGAACCGGACTTAGCTCTCAACGGATGTCTTGGTATAGACTTCAGCACTAGGGGTATGATAGGACCTCTACGCTGAGCAATCCTAGTAATAATCGTACTAGTCATTCTTGACACGGCAGGTGCCACATGCTCAGATCTAGCAACCTCATTTTTCTTCCCATTGGAAGAAGTCATGTCAATTACAGGTTTTTCGGTAGCAGACGGACCCTCACGAGCAGTGAAGGAAGTTTTCAATTTATTCTTAATTGGCATATGTTGAGCAGTCGAGGAAGATCTTTTCTTTCCATGTTCATTCATAGTAGGCTCCATGACGCCTCAATCTGCAGCCCTAGCTGCACAAGCTGCCCTTGGCTCTAGCCAAGCTAAGTAGCCCAACCAGTGATCCCTGCCATAACATCTCCTCGGCCCATGCCAAGCCGACTCCTGGCCTTTGCCAGCCGACTTGCCACACCACCCCAACGGCTACCCCGCGACAGCATTATCCAAGGAGAAGACGAGAAAAATTAAATTTTTCTTACCTCAGTGCGGCGCGGAGAAGACGAAGAAAGCAACGAAAGACGGTTCTTTGCACGAGCAAGTGTAGAAGATTGCTAGGGGAGGGGGAACAAATATCCTCTAGCTATCTCTTTCTTGTAGGGTAGAATAAATCGCTCTCCAAAGTTGATTTAATAACCCACTTAAGGTGGACTTAAATAGGCTTTGAGAGAAATTTATTTCCCTTTCCTAGAAGGATCTAATTTCCTATTAAAGAGGGAATCTACATCAAAATAGGAAACAAGCCTAAGTTTCCTAAAGCAAGAAGATCTCTACACTTGCTACCCTTTCTTGCGAGCAGCCCAACAGGTGTAGGGGCATTTGTGGAGCCAAAAATAATCAAGAAGAATATGGAGGTGACACGTGGATTCTTGGGTGAAAATGACAAAATTACCTTCGAGGCACACCGAAATTCCTACGCGCGAGTAGTGGACAATCATCTCTCGATCAAGTCAAAAGTGCCCAAAATAGGTATTTATTCATAACCTATTTCATCCATCCTCATCATATCTTCTCCACAAGGTAGCTCCCAAATCATTCCTCTTTATTATATTAATTAGCTGATTAATTAATTAATTAATCCATTAATTAGCTAAGTAATCACAAATCAAGAACCTAACCCATAAAACCATCCAAGTGGCCGATCCTTCCTCTCCTAAGGGGGCCGGCCACACCCCTATATAAACCCCCACATTCTCTCCAAAACTCAATTCCAATTCTCTGCTAAATTCTCTAAATTCTCCAAACACTTTTTCCTCAAAATTCTAACTTTAGCATCGGAGGTTCTTTGGCCAAAGCACCCCCCCTAATTCATCGTGAGCGCGTGAGGCTCTTGGCCTTGACTTAAGGTGTTATTTGTTTTGTAGGTGCAATTTTGTCCAAGAGCAAGGAGGAAGAAATTTGCATCCACAATGGGCTTATTCTTGGGCCTTGAGCTACTGAGAATTTTAACCCAAATTTTATCATTAAGGTCTAGGCTTAATCTTAAATCTCTCTTAATTCAACATTTGGGTTATGATGATAACCCATGCTATAGATTGCTACCAGATTACAAATACTTATTCACACTCCTAATTTGTCATCATACACTTCCAAATTCAATATTTGCACTTTCCCACACCCAAGTGCCATTAGTTGGCTAACTTGTGAGTTGTTAAGAGAGATGGAAATTGATGGGACTGCATTAGAGTGCATAAGCATGATTGCTTTTCACTACTGCAGTAACCGTCATCTGCCAATATACTAAATTCTTCAATAGCTTTTGTTTAGTGGTGAATAATATTAGGGAATTATTATTAGCAGTCCAAAATTCTCATTTTACACTTCAAACTTTGTATATTTAGAAAGAAAAATATACTTATGAGGAGTGTAGAATGAAATTTTTAGAGTGTTAATAACACTTTCCTAATATTAAAGAAAGACCAAATCCCAAATGAGTTCCTTTACACGTCGAAAAGTAGCAGTTTCATCTTCCGAGGAATAATAATTTCCAAAGGAAGTTATTGGGGTTAGCTCAATTGACGAGGGAGGCATGAGCATATGGAAAGTTGTTTATATCAGAAAATTAAGGAAGTTTACAGAAATTAAATGAAATTGAGCATTTTTTTCATTGTCAATTGAATTAAATTCAGGGTGCCATCTCAATTATCTTATGATATCAATACAAATTAGTTCATAAATCTGCACATCACAAGCTACGTATTTTTCAAGTGTTTGACTCAAGTATTAGGATGCGTGAGAAATATGTAGAAGTATCCCATATCGAAAAGTTAAAAAATCTAAAGGAGTCAAACCACTCTTCAATTACTATGGATTCTAAATTGGAACCCTGATCTGATCTCCTTTGTGTGTGTGTGGGATTGGGCGGTTGTGGTAGAGAAATATGGTTGGGTGGGCCGCGGGTTGTGGTCAGAAAGTAGACAGTGCCTAATATTTTTGGTCAAATGTAACTTTATTTTTAGGTCATATATATGACACCACAAAATCCAAAATTACATTCAAGATGGCTAAAGAAGGACCCCATTAACACAGTCGAGCCTGCTAGCTTCTTATTTTATTTATTTTTAATTATTATTATTAAAGAGAGAGAATGATTTGAAACTATTATAATATTTACAGAATAGAGAAAGTTTCAAACCTACGACGTATGAATAAAACTTAATACTCTATTTACTAGAATATTAGATCACATGCAACTATCTTTAGCAACTTGTATTCATATTGTTGCATCGTTTTGTGGCTTTAATTACGTATTGCACGTACGATGGCATAACAAAATTGTGACCCTTGTCTCCCTGATCTTGAATGAATGAGCACCATACTCTTTGATAAGGGATTTGTGTTCGTTATTGATGCTCATGGTTCTCAAAGAAATCAAGTGTGTGCATGCATCTCCATTCATCTTGTATTGCTTGCATGCTTCATGTATTTGTAGACTAATCGTTGGTAGTATACATTTGTTGTGTGTACGAATGTTAGCGATACGCATTGGGTGAAAGTAGCAATGCATAAGTAAATAAAGTTTATTATGCGTTCTATTTAATCAAATGCCAAGACGAATGAATTGTCGATATAAACATGCGAAAAACTTACAAAACTCTAAGAATATTGAATGCTTCCTCACTTAAATCAACTCCAACGACTATAGCATCGCCCATAAACATGACAAGAGATGTACTTTTAATTGGTTCTTTTTTTTTTTAAATTTATTTTTGGGAAGGAGGGTTGTTGGAGAGTTAAAACTTTGAAGTTGCATGGATGTATATTTTGAATGAAATCCTTAAATTCGGAATTAGATCTTCTCCGGATCTCCTCACTGGGGATCTCGGGATCAATTACTAACAACCATCCATAAAAAAAAAAAAAAAAAATTCTTTTTTATTTTTCAACAATAAAGCAACCTCGTTTTGCATAAACAATATAAAAAAGAAAAAAACTATGGTCACACAATTTTTTATGAACGGTTGATATTAATTGATTACTAGAATCCTTAAGAAGAAGATCCGAAGAGGATCTAGGTCCCTAATATTCTACGCGGGGAAGATTATAGAGACCAATCATCTGTTTAAATAGGAGAACAAGACAAAGCTATATTAGGCCAAACCATTAATGCCAAGTACATGGTAAAATCTAAAAGATCTTTCGCTGAATCATTCTCCAATAATGTCTTTGTATATGCAGGAGAGAGAGGGTAAGTAGTCTGAATTCAATAAATTAGCTACAGAGAGACATAAAATTGGTCATTTGAAAATTGCAACCAAGTTTTTCCGAAGGATCCTGAACATCCTCGGAAAAAGCACCATTTCGACGGCCAAACATCATCCGTCGGAAATAAGTCACTACAGTTCATATTATTTTGAATGAGTTTGGATGCGATTCCTATTTATCAATGTTTTTTTATTGAAATATTGTTTATTTTCCGTATTTGATTGAAGTCCTTGAAATTAATACAATAATGCATTTCTAAATAGGTTATTATAATTTTTAAACTAAAATTTGAAATTTATAGTTACTTTATATTAATGAAATTTTAAATAAAAATCCATGGTTTGTGGGATTGAAAATATTAAAAGATAAATGATACTCTCCAACATATTAGACATTCATATATATATATATATATATAAACATGGGTACATTCAGCAAAATTAACCAAAAGATTATTGTACCAAAACATGAGTACATTTTATATTAAAATAATAGTACATTGTACATATAACAAATTGGTATATTTCAAAATGGGTATTTTTAAGATTAAAGACTGAAAAATTATGTGAATGGGTACTGTTTGGACCCAAAATTACACCATCGGCCCGAGTAATCAAGGTCGTTGGGTAAGCATATTTCCAACCGTCGGATGAAAAGTGGAGGTAATTTTGCTATTATTGAAAGATATATTGTGGTTTTAATCATGGCATTATCTTTTAATATGTTTTAGCCCTTCTCTGCATGGGATAATATTAAGTAGAAGAATTGCAATTCATTTGCAATTCTTTAAGTCAGCACATGCATATACGTGGAAGGTTGGGAGACTATTTCCTAGGTAATTATACACCACAAGTTGTGATGGTTATCTCCAAAAAGCAACCAACCACATCGGTGTACATGGATTGGTGGTTATTTTGATGGGCATTATTTGATCAAATCCAAGCATGCAGGCTATCTTGGGATTTGATGTGATAGGGCTGCAGAAGGATTGAATTAGGTTGCAATTTTGACTAAATTCAGAGTTTTGGGAATAGGAAGGCTTATCTGACGCAATCAGTGGAAGAGTTCTAATGCATGGCGGAAGCCTATATCAGCTTATCAACCAACACGCATATGTCCCTATAAATACAGAGGTAGTGGCAATGTAAAAGGGACCTCCAATTCAACACACAACTGCCCTGCGCAAAACCTCTTAAACATCTTGAGATTTTTTTTATTTTCTTTTTTTCCGCCGACACATCTTCAGTTTGGATAAACAGCACTGTGAAGGCAACCGGCGAACATCTTCAGTTTGGATAAACAGCACTGTTGCCGTAGAATCAGCCGTTCCCGAAGCACCTTCAGTTTGGATAAACAGCACTGCGTCGAGGCCGACTGGTTATCTATCCAAGTCTCGGTCGAGAAGGATTTTCAAATCCTTATTGGCAGAGGTCATCTCATTAGCCTTCTCGGCGAAGTGAGGTGTTACCAGGTTACTACATTCGGCACCTTGAGAGCCGAATTTGATATTGAACTTCGTAGAACTAGCAGCCTTGTCTTCAGGCTCGAGAATCCAAAGGCCGAGATTTGTTCATTCCTCGGCCGCAGTCGCAAGATAAAGAAGTCAACAACGCGCTCAAGGCAACATCAACAAATTTTACTCCTCGGCCGACGAGTTGGCACGCCCCGCATTCAACCGAAGGACGTAGTTAGCTTATTAGTTACTCGGCCTGCGCGCCACATAGGCTTTGTAATTTTTAGGGTCAACAGGTACATTTAAGATTAAAAAATTGAAATTCATTTTATAAAAAATTAATGAGTCCAAACTTATTTTTATTTTATCTTGAAAATGTTTTGAATTGAAATTAATTAGGAGTTTAATAAATGTGTGAGTAATAAAACCCTAAATCAATTACTAATTTTTAGTTTAAAAAAATATGTAATTAACATGTAAATTCATTAATATATTACTATGAACTTCGATTAAAATTTGAAAATAAATAAGACCTCAATCAATGAACATTACTAACTAAGAACCGAATACTAATTTTTTATATTATTTTCGGTGCGCAAAATGCGCTTGAAAAAGGGCTTCATTGTCTGCGGAAATGAATATGTTTTGGCGGGAGTAGTTGGCGCCAGTACTATTCACGATCAATTTTATAGACCAATTTATAGTCGTCACAAATAACGAGTGTTATTTCTAAGGATATAGCCTGCCGTCCAAAATGGCCACCTACTTCCAAGGGGGCTTAGTATTTTTCGGAATGTCTACGTACCTTTGAGGGGGAATTTTATTTGTCGGAAATATATATGTAATATTTGCAAGGCAAATTAGAATTTGTCAGGAATGTCTACGTATTTCTGAGAATGGTTAGTATTTGTCAAAAATGTCTATTTATTATTAAACGGCTGTTGTAAACATTCCTAGTTTAAGTGTGATTATGTAAATCCTATATTAGACTTGTATTACTTGGGGAAGAAGGAATATATTCTTTCCTTTTACTACTATAAATAAAGGCACAATGTAGGAGAGATAACAACACATATTCCCCTACAATTCTACAAACACATCTCTCTCACTCTCTCTTCTCCTTGCCGCCGGCCACCCTAAACTTGTCAAATAAAATAGGTCACAACAGGTTATCAGCGCACTCCTACCGTTGCGCTTAGGAATCTGACGTTGAATAATTTTTTTTCTGCATCAAACCAAGTTCAACCATATCATCACGCAATCAGGTTCTTTCAAAACAACGGCTTTTATCTCGGTATTTTTGCAGTCCTGATAGCATGAACATTCACTATAATGCATGACCCAACTTTACGTTTTCCGAATTTTAGATTCTACATAAATTGTGTATGCATTATATTCATAATTGTTGAATTATGTGAATTTGATATTTTCCATGAATTGCATCAAATATATATATATATGTGCATCAATTGAATTATACATGAATTACATTAAATTATTTATTTGCATATAATTGGATTGAAAAAAAAAAAAAAAGCAAAAAATGGAATCGGGAAACCTAGGGTTCTTTGAACCCGTGCGTTGCACTACCCATGGCGATGGGCCATACCGTGCAAGCCACCAGTAGCCTGCGACGGCTTGGCAAGCCTAACACGAAACCACACCCAAGCCGCAAGCCTTGAACCGAAATGGTGCGTTTGATGCACCACCGTCCTGACCCACGGCTTGAAGCCCAGGTCTTCCATGTCAGTTTTTCGACGAAACACAACCGACAATTATGAAAATTGGACAAAACCCATCATTTTCACCAACGATTTCTCGAAATTCCAAAAGAATTCAAGTTTTTTTCTTTTTTTTTTTCTTTTTCAAATTCAATTGCATTCGTTTGGTTCTCTCTTTCTCGATGTTGAGAACTCAACTCCATCGACAAACATATGGTTCTCGGACGAACCATGGCTTGCCCCGACCCTGGAAACGCCGTCTGACGCGGCGAAACTAATTCAGGCATTCTTCCCTGGCAAAGCACACCTAGCACAGCTGGGTTTGTGACCCACGACCTTTTTGGGCCTGAACCTTCCTCGACCTGCTTTGCTTTCCTCCTTAAGCTCTCCTGCAGTGACCTAGAAATCCTTTGGGCCCACCTATCTTAGCCTAACTGTTTCCCGGGCTTGTAGAAAAAAAAAAAAAAAAACCACAATCCATGTGTGTTTTTTTTTTTTTTTTTTTGTGAGGGCTCGCTTTCAGCGACCCAATCTTTCTTCTTTTCCCCGTGCCCTACAGCCTGCACATGAGATCCCCCAGCCCAATTCTTGGGCCTAGGTCACATGGGCCACATTTTTTTCAAGCCACATGTGGCTTAGCTTTTTCCTTTGGGCCTCGAGTTTTATTCGCCTAATCATTTTAGACCCAATGGGTTTTATATTTTTTCACCCACACTTTAATTTGGCCCGAAGTCCAAATAATTTAATTCAATTATAATTATAGACCTAAAAATCCTTCTTTTTTTTTTTTTGGCATATTCTTGTTGCATTTTTCTGTGTATATATTTGTGTTTGCCTATAGGAATATATGAACCTGAAGTTCATAATTATATTTGAAACCTGAAGTTTCTTATAAATATGCCTTGTTTGAAAACTTGAAGTTTTCACTTTAAAAACATCACCCATGAAAACTCGAAGTTTTTTTATGCAAAATTAAGCCAATATATGTCTGTTAGAACTTGTATGTTCTACTCCTATGTGAATGGATTGATTTTTCTCTATTACACTAACCACATCTTGTCCATTTATTTTATGATAGGAACATGTCAAATTTGAACAAACTCGACTTCACCGTTTTAGAGGTCTCTGGCAGAACTACCTTAACTGGGTCCAAGATGTGAAGCTCCACCTCACTGCCAAGAAGTTGCACCCCGCTATTGAAGAAGAGACGGACAACTCTGTTGGCAAAGTTGAAAAAGCCACTGCTATGATCTTCATCCGAAGACATATCTATGATGCTTTATAAACTGAATATCTTGCTGAGGAGGATCTACGTGCACTCTGCGTTGCTTTGGCTGATCGTTTTGATCACTAAAAGGACATATTCTTGCCTGAAGCAAGACACAATTGGCAGCACTTGCACTTCCAAGACTTTAAGTCTATGAATGAATATAATTATGAAGTTTGTTAAATTTGATCACTTCTCAAGTTTTGCAATGAAACTTTAATCGAAGAGGATCTCCTGGAGAAGACCTATTCTAACTTTTTTGCTTCTAATATTGTCTTGCAACAACAATATAGAGCTCAGAAGTTCACTAATTTCTTAGATTTGATCTCTGTCTTACTTCTCGCTAAAAAGCAGAACCTAGTTATTGATGAAAAATCATTAAGCTCGACCTACTAGGGTAATTACTGTGCCTGAAGCACATTATAGCACAAACCAACACCTAAAACGCTGAAAAAAGTGTGGTAATGGTGGCTAGAAGCCATCCCACCAAGGTCAACAGAGTGAAAGCCTATCTAGGGAGGAAACAAAGCCTAGAAGCACCCAAACCTCGCTCTCAAGGCCCTAAACTTCAAGAATAAGGGCAAAGCACCTGAAACCATGGACGCGGATATGTGCTATTGCTGTGGTTCAAAGGATCATTGGTCCCGTGTTTGCCCTAGCTCCCAAGAAGGTTGTAGAGAATATCACTCTCGTCGTAAGAAGTTTGAATCAAACTTTGTGCAAATGGACAAACCAAAGACTATAAAGATGGAGGTTTTAGATTTTCAGGAGGATACCACACCTATGGAAGATTAGAATTTAGACATAAACAATTTTAGTTAGTTAAAATTGCACATTGGGGCCTAATTCCACCTAGTGGCCGAACCTTCCTTTTTTTGGTTGATTTTTGAACAATTTTCCTTTATGTTTGGATTAATTGTTGGTGATTTGTTTTTGGATATTGAATTTTAATTAGTTACCATCCTTGAATAAATGAAATTATTTTCAATTGATATTTGTTTTATGTACTTTTATGCATGTGACCGATTCAAATTAATTTTTCATTGTAGGTATGATTAGTGGGAAAGTTAGTTGTTTAACAGATAGTGCACATAGTTTTGCATGAACGCATCTATTTCACTAACTTCATGCCTAAGAATGCACCTCTGACAACCCTCTCAAGCTCATTTAACTTGATAGAAGGATACGGTAAGGCACGTATAATGTTGTCTAATGGCACAATCTTGACCATTGCTAAGGCACTCTATTCTCCATGTTCTGGAACAACTTTGTTGAGTTTCAAGGACATTAGAGATAACAATTACGACGCTAAAGCCTACTGTAGAAAACGAAGTTGAATTTCTGTGCATAACTTCTACGAATATCGCCAAAAGCGTATTCTAGAGAAGATGAAGCATATCTCGGGTGGTTTATGTACTACAACCATACACCCTATCGAATGCCACTATGTGGTCCGGCCCTACTATTGGGACCGCGCACGAAATTACACTTTGGCATGATCGTTTGGGACATCTTAGACGAATAACGATGTGCCGTATCCTCAAATCTTCACACGGACATCCACTAACCTGAAGTTTAGGTTCGATCCAAGGAATCGCATGTTAAACATGTTCAATAGGAAATCTTATTACCAAGCCTTCTTATGACAAGATTCGTTCGAATCCTCCCATTTTCCTACAACGGATTCAGGGGGACATTTTTTCCCCTCATTATGCAACATTTAGATACTTTATGGTTTTGGTTGACGCTTCCACATTTTGGTTACACATGTACTTGTTGTCCACAAGGAACGCTGCATTCTCCAAACTATTGGATCAGGATATCAAGCTCAGGGCCCACCACCCTAATTATTCGATCAAATCTATTTGATTGGATAGTGCTGGAGAATTCACACCTAAAATTTTTTATGACTATTGCATGTCGGTTAGGATTGAAGTTGAACATCCTGTACCCCATGTTTAAACCCAAAATGGCCTGGCAGAGGCTTTCATTAAGCGCTTACAAATGATTGCTCGATCATTGGTTATACATACCAAGCTCCCAATCGTTGCTTGGGGCCATGCAATATTGCATACAGCAAAATTGGTCCGCCTAAGGCCTATTGCGACATGACTATTTAGTGCCCTTCAGTTGGTTACCAGATACGAACCCGACATATCGCATCTGCACATATTTGGTTATGTGGTATATGTGCCAATCTCGCTGCCCTTATGTACAAAAATGGGGCCTTAGCGAATGATAGGAATCTATTTTGGATATGATTCTCCTTCGATTATATGTTACTTAGAACCTTTGACAGACAATCTGTTTACCGCTCATTTTACGGATTGTCACTTCTTTGAGATAGTCTTCCCGTCATTAGAGGGAGATAAGAAAGTCAATGTTCCTAAAGAACGACGCAAATTATCGTGGACGTCTCCCACTTTGTCTCATTTAGATCCTTGCACCGCTCAGTTTGAAACTGAAGTGCAATGCATATTAGATCTCCAGAGCATAGCTTAAAGCATGCCAGATGCTTTCACTAATCTAGCGCACGTGATATGATCACATATTCTAGTTGCGAATACGCATGCAAAGATGGATGTACCAAATTTACAACGGACTTCCCTCCTAGAGGTCCAGGACGCTAATATTGGTGATCCACGTACATTAGCGACTAGCCAATCATCTGCCCCTACACAAAAGTGTGGCAGACCCCTTGGTTTAAAGGATTCATACCCTCGGAAGATGAAACCCATGACACAAGGTCCCAAAGAGTCTACTGTGAATCTGACTATCACTTACTCATTCTATTCAACTCATGAGGAAATTCTAGATTATGGAAGCGTCCTTAAAGAGACAAATCCTCCTCCTAAGAATCGTGAGATTTCGGTCTATTATGCTAGCTTAGATGATGTGTGGCGTAGAAATGAGATGATTGTTGACAGTGCATTAGCATATGCAGTAGCTACTGAGATTATGTTGAGTGATGACATTGAACCGTGTTTCGTTGATGAATGTCAACGTAGAGTTGATTGGTCAAACTGAAAACAAGCAATCCAAGTCGAACTTGATTTGCTTACTAAACGTAAGGTGTTTGGACCTGTAGCTCCTACTCTTCCACACGTGAAACCCGTTGGGTACAAGTGGGTTTTCCTTCGGAAGTGTAATGAGAAGA
Source organism: Pyrus x bretschneideri (assembly GCF_019419815.1). Classification (NCBI taxonomy): domain Eukaryota; kingdom Viridiplantae; phylum Streptophyta; class Magnoliopsida; order Rosales; family Rosaceae; genus Pyrus; species Pyrus x bretschneideri. The sequence goes on along the minus strand of NW_025999723.1, from coordinate 11,038,862 downwards.
ATGAAATTATGTGTTACAAAGCTCGTCTTGTTGCACAAGGCTTCTCACAATGCCCCGAGATTGACTATTATGAAACTTATTCACCTATTATGGATGTGATTACTTTTCGCTACCTTATCAATTTGGTAGTTTCCGAAAAACTGGATATGCACTTGATGGACATAGTAACTGCGTATTTCTATGGGGACCTTAATACAGAAACCTATATGAAAGTTCTTGAATGACTTATATTGACTGGTTCAAATATTTCCAAACCCTGGAACATGCTTTCAATTCAGCTGAGGCGTTTACTCTACGGTTTGAAACAATTCGGAAGAATATGGTATAACCGTCTGAGTGAGTATTTGACTAGTCAGGGATATGTGAACAACGAATTATGTGTGTTCATTAAGAAGTCACATTCTGGATTTACAATTGTTGTAGTATATGTCGATGACATGAATCTTATCGGAACTCTTGAAGAGTTTGCGAGAACTGCCACACGCCTGAAGTTGGAATTTGAGATGAAAGATCTAGGTAAGACTCGATACTATCTCGGTCTTGAGATAGAGCACTGTTTGGATGGAATCCTAGTACATCAATCCTTATCTAAGTACGATAGGCGCTTTATTATACTTAGCTCAATGCACTAGACCCGACATCTCCTTCGCTGTTGATCGTTTGGCAAGATACAGTAATGCACCAACACGCAGACATTAGACTGGCATGAATGACATCTTCCGTTACCTTAAGGGTACTACGGATTTAGGTTTGTTCTATCCCTACGAATCCTCGAATAGTGCCGTAACCTATGCTCCTCGAGTCGATTCTCGCCTTGTTGGCTATGTCAACATTACTTATCTGATCCGCATAAGGCCATTCTCAAACGGATTATGTCTTTACCGTTGGAGGCACCGCAATCTCTTGAAGCAACTCGGGAATGCTTTAGGTTGAGAGCAGTTGTGGGCTATATTCAAAGGTCATGCAACCTTTATCCCGTCATTGATATCTCGACGACGATCTTTGAAGACAACGCAGCATGCATCGAACAGCTCAAGAAGGGTTACATCAAAAGAGACAACATCAAACACATTGTACCGAAGTTTTTCTTTTCACATCAACAACAAAAGCATCAAAAGATTGAAGTCACGCAAATCCGTTCACAAGACAATCTGGCTGACCTCTTCACCATATCACTGCCGAAGACGACGTTTCAAAAGCTTATTCATGGAATTCGTATGCATAAACTTTCTGAGTTGTAACTTTGCTATTTCTTTTTGGAATTATGTCAAACTCAGGGGGAGTATCCTAAAGATGCTTGATCTTAATGTACTCTTTTTCCGTACGATTAGTAGCATTTTTCTCACTGGGTTTTTGCTACCTAACTAGGTTTTAACAAGGCACCCACCTTGGGTTAGTCATATCCCTGATGACATCCCGTAGATGTTTCTTTTGACTTTGCATTTCTCATACATTTTTCCTTAGACTATGGATTTTGTCCCTCCTCGGGTTTTTGTCATAGCTTAGGGTTTTTTTAGAGAGACTTACTACTTATGCAAGTTCCTACCTTATTGAGAATAAACGTTGTTCCTTGGAATTAGTGCCGACAAGTCGACTTCCTCAACTTCTGCATGATGCTAAATCTACCTTGAGTATTTAAACACTTAAGGGGGAGTGTTGTAAACATTCCTATTTTAAGTGTGATTGTGTAAATCCTAGATTAGATTTGATTCTATTTATCTTTTCCTATTACAACTTGTATTACTTGGGGAAGAAGGAATATCTTCTCTTCTTTTACTACTATAAATAAAGGCACAATGTAGGAGGAATAACAACACACATTCCCCTACAATTCTACAAACACATCTCTCTTCTCCTTGCCGCCTGCCACCCTAAACTTGTCAGATAAAATAGGCCACAACAACGGTATATTTTTGCAGAAGTTGTGTACAGAAACTTATTAATAAACTTTGTCATAAAAATTTACATATTCAGCCATTGGTAGCAATGCTATATGGATGGTGTTACTTAGGAGATAGGATCCTCACCGGATCCTCTTTATGAGGATTCCAAGGATTCTTTAATCATGTTCGTTCATTGTACATCGTGCGGTCAGTTTTTGTTAGGTACTGTTTGTGCTCAATTTTAAATAATATAATTTAAAATAATTTTTGACCGCACGATGTACGATAAAATGACAAGATTAAAGGATCTCTGGGATCCTAGATCTAACGAGGATCCTGCAACGTTACTTAGAACCATCATGGGTTCAATTCCCCAGTACAGTTTGATTATCAATTTTTTTTTCAATATTTGTTTTTACCTTCAATTATTCCCAGCCTAGATAAGTAGTTAATAATTTTTTTTAATTAAAACAATAATGTCACATCCTCTCCAACATTGCTATCATGAAAAAAGACATTATTGTGAAAATATTTTAAAGAAAAAAGTAAATATATAATAAGTTAGAGGCTACATGAAGCCAAACCCTAACAAGAAAAAGAAAATTATTAGAAACAAAGAATCAATTAAGGGAACTTCTAAGAGAAATGAAAATTTGGAATCCCTGAAAGATTATAAACAAAAGCTGCAATTGCACACGGCGGACAAGAATCCTACCAATGAACCCCAACATGATTAACACCATAGTTTGCCAAACAATTTGCCACCTGATTTCCTTCTCAATAAATGTGAGAAAACAGAACTTGCATGGAAGAGAGGATGGTACAACAATTTGTCCAATCAATCGATAAACGCCAAGGCACCTAAGAAGATCCATTAGAAAGAAAATGCATTGCTAAACAAGAATCATACTCAATCCAAAGAGAATGCCAACCCCTCTCCAAAGCCATATAAACAACATGAATAATAGCTTTAAGTTCTGCCTCCAAGGCAGTAGCAATACCAAAAAATCTGCAAAGCATCCAAGACAATGACCCAAGTGGTCACGGAAAATACCACCAAAACCAACCATACTCGGAGAACCACGAGCCGCACCATTAGTGTTAACTTTAACTTGAAAAGAATAATGAGAAATCCAAATAACCTCATGAATTCTAGGTGCCCTTGAAGGCCTTCCATGCACTCCAAGCATTCTAAGAATGCAAAGCTCATCAATTGAATTTAACATAAAACCCAGATCCCAAGAATTCGCCTCACAAACTTGCAAGAAAATGCCATTAACCAACTGATCAATAGTAAACATTTTTCCTTCAAAATGGATTAAATTTCGAGCTTGCCAAAGTGTGTAAAAACCTGCCCCAATCATACCCCACCACAATAATTGAAGTTGAGTACCGAAACCACGGTGCAAAGGATAAGAAAAAATGATGTGATATCGGAGAATAATGTAGAAACTTGAAATAAGGCTAAAACCCTATGCCAAATTTCCAAAGAAAATGAGCACTCGAAAAATAAATGTTGAGCTGACTCAATAGCCTTATAATACAAAGAGCACCTCGACACAAAAGAGAGAATTCCTGATGAAGCAATAAATCATCAGTTAAAAGTTTACCGTGAAGAAAACGCCATAATAAAATAGAATTACGTGGTCGAAAACATCTACGCCAAACTCATCTATTCCAAAGAACAATTAGTTTATCATCCAATCTTGACAACGGAAGCTTAATTGTCAAAATTTCGGACCATATAGCAGAAAGGGTGGCACTAGTTATATCAATAGGGCAAAACCAATTTCCATTATGAATGAAGTCTGAAACAGGTGCAAACAACAATTTACCAAGAGATTGCGGAATATCCAACCTTTTAAAAATTGAATCACCAATCCAATTTGCATGCCAAAAGTAGAAGCACCATTGCCCACCAGCCATTTGGAGTTCTGACTAATATCTACAAATAAAGGTTGCAAATCACGCCAAATAGAAGACCATTTATAATAAGAGCACACCTGATTGGCACTAGTAAAATATTGTGCACGAAAAAATCTAGCAGTCATGGAAGAAGTAGTCACAAAATCCCAACATTTATAAATAATAATAATAATAATAATAATTAAAAAAAAAAAAAAGAATGTGCTGAAACAAAAAACTTATTAATAAAGTTTGTCAAACAATCACGCTCAACAAAGTAATCTCATGATCTGAAATGTTTTTTGTTTTTTGTTTTTATTCAATGATATATTTTCAATAATGAGGTGGGGGAATAAATTAGTTTCGAACTCGCCGTCCATGAGATTTGAATCTAAGATATCTTCCTTACAAGTAAAAAAGAATACCACTATATCGTAATACTAAGTGGTTCCGAACCATTCATTAATTTTGTAGAACATCCTTCAAATAGAAAATTATTGAGCCCCACTGTTAACAGTTCATGGGACATTGATAAGAATAATTGTCACACCCAGATTCCGAGATACTTCCAGGACCAACACGTGACGTCAAAATGTAACTATACCACAACACGCCTCGCTCCCAAGGCATGACTAAAACGACCCAATAGTTCAACAACGCGATATCATTTCCTTCTATTTTATGGCTGCATGTAACCTTTAGGTTAGATTGCCTACGTACTAAACAAGGGGATCAAGCCATTTATAGTTCACATTTTTGTTAAGCTTGAAATTTCTCATGACATCACTGGACAAAGACATAGAGTTCCAAACAACTCCTAACATGCGTGATGCATCAATATGTCATTTCATCATTCACATATATCACAACATTTTCCATCAACAAAACCACAATCAACAACATATAACATTTCAATGAACAAGCTATGCACAAATTACCCTTAACCACATTGATTAACCAATCAGATAAAAATAATTCATAAAACCATACTTTATAAAATCATAACTAAACTCCCTGGAAATCCCAAAGGAATCACACAACATCCATTGGCTTTTCTAAAACGGTTCACAAAGATTCTCAAATATTTCGTTCAGAAATATGCTAAAAAACAAGGGTTAGAGCAACACAATTCAGCCAAAGCTTATACATCCTGAGTTTTCGTTTCTAGACCAACTTAAGGGGACCCAAAAAGATTCCTAGGAATTTGGTTCCAAACCAATTCAAGGGAACCAAAAGACAATTGGATTCCGAACAAGCTCAAAGGAATCCATTGAAGACAGGGTTCCAGACCATTTAACCGAACTAGATAGGAAATGGGATTCCAAACTAACTCAATGGAATCCAGATAGTGGAGGGATCTAGACCAACTTAACTAAACCAAATAGGGAATGAGATTCCGGACCACAACAGAATCCTAACAGATTAAGGTTCTGGACCAACTCGCAAGAACCAAATATGAAATGGGATTCTGGACCACTTAATGAAATTAAATGAAGATAGGTTCCGGAGCACTCAACGAACCTAATAAGAAAAGGGATGTCAGACCGTTCAATGAAATCCAATGAAAATAGGAGATGAGATTCTGGACCACTTAATAGAATCCAACAGAGTTAGGGCTCTGGACCACTTAACGGAACCAAATTGGAAGACGGATTCTGAATCCTAACAGAACACAATTCTGGACCACTCAATAGAATCGTAGAGGAAGAGAGATTTCAGACCACTCAACAGAATCTAGATGGAGCAGGATTCTGGACCACTCAACTAAACCCTAGCGGAACACGGTTTTGGAATACACAACGAAACTGAATAGAATTTTAGGAATATAGTTCGTAAAAACTCAATGAACTAGACATGATAAGAGTTCGATGTGACAACTGCCCTTGACATTAGGTTAACGATCCTTTACTAACCTCTCGTTTCACAAACATTTCAGGTATGTATAGCAAACCACATTTCATAAAAATAGATCTATAAATGAAAAAGCAACGATTTTGCAGAAAACACATTTTATAAATCCATGCCATATCCATTAAGTGTACTAGCATGAGAATTTTCAGGGTATTAACAATTCCCACATATTTTAAAGTCACTCAAATAGACGTATATGTTCTAACGAATAATTCTATTATAGTTCCCAATTCCTCATTTCTAGCAATCGGACATTACCGTTACTCTCATTTCTAAGCCTAATAAACACATAAAGCCCGATAAGATGCCACTTGCATGCAAACCGAGATACACATCCCCCGACGTTCATCTTGCATTGCTTAGATGTTTCATGTATTTGCAGACTAATCGTTGGTTGTATACATTTTTTTTAAATATAAGAGTGTTAGCGATAAGGATCGGGTGACAGTAATAATGTATAAGTAAACTGAAGTTCATTACACGTTCTATTAATCAAATGCCAAGATGAATGAATTATATATACAAACAAGCGAAAAAATTACGATACTCTAGGAGTATTAAATGGTCCTCCATTTAGATCAACTTCAACGACCATAGCATCGCCCATTAACATGACAAGGGAGATACAATTTTTTTTTTTGGGGGGGGGGGGGGGGGGGGGGGGTGGTGGGGAAGGAGGGTGGTTGCAGAGTTAAAATCTTGAAGTTGCATGGATGTATAATTTGAATGAAACCCTAAATTCAACGAGGGGAAGATAGAGACCAATCATCTGTTTAAATAGGAGAACAAGACAAAGCAGTATGGGGCAAACCATTAATGCTATGTACATGGTAAAATGTCAAAGATCTTTCATCGAATCATTCTCCAATGTTGTCTTTGTATATGCAAGAGAGAGAGAGGGTAAGTAGTCTCATTCAATAAATTAGCCAGATAGGTAAGCTACAACATTAAACAGCCAAACCTAATTACTTCCTAACTAGAGAAAAGGGAAAAATCATCAGGAGTTGTTGTATCTGTTATTGGTCGTCTTAAGCTCTGTTCTTCTTCTACTTGCAAATACTTCTCCATGTCTCATTAACCAGAACCTCTCTATTTCTTCCGCTTTCCGGCCTGGAAGCCTCCCAGCTATAAGAGCCCACCTGAGCTATATACAAGTCTAGTTAGAACTCTGCAGAACACTTACATATTTTCCACTAGTTAAGACCAAAATAAGAGAACAATCAATGTATGATTCTTGCACAATCATTTGTGGATAAGTATATGATTCTTGCACTTGCACATTGTAATAGTAAGAGAATTATATATTCATGGTTCTTAATTTGTATGTTCATGTCACTGTTCTAAAAATCCCCGCCTAGACTGCCTCGGCATCCGCCTAACCCGCCCAAACCTGTCTAGGCACTCACCTAGGTTGTGACTCACTTAGACAGAAAATAAATAACTTTCATTTTGCATTTTATTGTTTTCAATAAATTGTAAAAGACTTGTTGAATACTTAAATGAACACACATTATATGTTTGTTCCCCATGCCTTCATTATGTTCCATTACTTCATAATATATATGTCGTTCTATTTTATAGTTTTTGCTGTAATTATATACATTTTTAAGGATAAAGAGACATTTGTTTACATGAAATATAATAAATTTACTTAAATATGCCTAGTCTCCTTAGGCACTAAGCCCCAACCTGCCGCCTGACTGGCACCTAGTGTCTTTTAAAACCTTGGTTCATGTAAATTGGTCCAAAGGTACTTCTGTCCCCTTTATTGGAAGAAACTCAAAATTTGAATACTCTCTCTACAATAAAATAAGAAGTTACACAACAAATATTTTGAAATTGCTATTAGACCCATTGCTTTCAGTGTTCTTTCGAACGATACAAGTATACAGGGATTCTCTGAAGGATGGGGGTGAACCAACTTAGGCTCGGAGGGGCACGTGCTTCTTCTGACCTACGGTTATTTTCCACTCTCTCAGTTAAATTGGTGGTCGCGTAGTCAATCAACCATGTTAGTGCTCCTCTCTAACTCTAGGGTGGAGAGAGATGATCCCCTAACCAAGATGTCTCCTTCCACCCAAAGTTCTTCTGCAAAATCTGCGAAAGAGCAGGGTTCTAACTTCTAAAGCATTTTCCTTAGGATTATGGATATAAGAGAACGAATTTTTACCTTTTGTCAACGAGAAAGTATGTTCGAACTGATGATCTCTTAATATTGATAAAAAAGTCACTAGACGAATAAAACTATTAAATGGTGAAAAAAACTTTGTACTAGGATTTTTTCCCCTCATTGTTTCATCTCTTCCTTTCACATTCTCTATCTTGTCTGTCTTTTTTATAAAAAAAATTAATATAAAATGTTAACGTAACTTAACCATAACCCTTCAAATAGAATCGGAGAAAAGACGAGGAAAAAAAAAGAGATGAGATAATCCTACTCCTAAAACATTAACTATGGTGGGTTGGTTGCGGTGGAAGTACTATGGTTTTAAAAACTCTTGCCTTTCTCACCAAACCATGGGACATAACTTTTGCCAAAAAATACTTAAATAACAATCGCAATCACATGATCAAGAACTATGGTGACCACATTTCAACAACCAAAATGATCTGCTTCTCATATATTTTTTGCCTAAAAAGGAAAAATAAACCCAGACTTCATAAGGGTGAAACTCAGAAAGAAGATAATTTGGCACATTCGTACTTACCTGTCTCCGACGAGCTTGTACATTCTGCAAATGAGATCTTCTTCTTGTTCAGTCATGTTTATGAACTCCCACTCAATACTGCTCACCTCTGCAAATTACATGCAACAAACAGATACAGAGACTTTATATATTGGAAATACCCAATAATGTATGAAAAACAATGGTGTATCATGTTAAAAAATTAAGTGGAAAAGATCAAAGAAATTAAGCCTAAGTTTTTGCTTCTTTTTTACTTTTTTTTTTTGAAAAGAAAAATTAACCAAAAGAAGAGTGAAATTTGAGCAAAAAGAAGAAATGAAGAAAACCCATTAAAGATTGACCAAAAAGATGAGAACCCAGAAAGTTATTTTTGTGAAAGCGAAAGAGTTGGTGGGTTTGCCTTCAGAGCAAGAAGTGCTAGTCTTGGCTTGTTTTCTGCGGCGTCTGTCCATGCCTTCTTTCTTCTCTTTTCTTTTCAAAAAGTTGGTGGTAGTGAATTTAAGAGAATTTTAGACCGAACAGAGGGAGAGAAAACCCAAGTAAAGTTTGATGAAGGACAAAACTAACAAGAAGAATTGGATTTTAATAGTTTCCCAAGAGGGATTTCAGGAAAAACAGATTCCTGGATTTTTAAGGAGCTTATTTTTTCAAAAACATGTTTCTTGAGAGAAGAGCTTGAATGCTTTGGAGAAGAAACCAATGGAAATATGGAATGGCAGGTCCTACCGAACAAACAAAATATAATTCTGTTGACTTGTAGTTGTCCCTGGAGTCTGTAGACAAGAGTTTACAAGGTCAATGGGTTGTTGAATCCGCTCTTGTTAGCTCTTGTTAGATTTACGTCAATACCCTTTAAATTGTAGGTGTAAATCTTTATTTTCTTGTGGTATTTGGGGCTTATCCGTATTTTGCCAAAGGGCTTTCTGATGGGTAATACTTATACAAGGTGATGTGTCACGCTCCCAAGCTAACTAGTGCCGCATAATTCCCCAGGGTGAAACATGAATGGCCAGATAATTGGAAAATAATCACCATTAACTAATTAACTGATAAGATGTTACTCCTTCAGGTATTAGTTAGTAGTCTGGACATCATTAATTAACACGTAATTCGATGCGGTTCTTGATTAGCACCATATCTAGTTAATCGGCTACTAAATTTATAGAAGTCTGATATCCACACATCCTATTTTACTTTCACACATTTTTTTTAATTTTCAACCGTCGAATTGGATGAACTGAAGAAGATCCACGGATAAAAATTATCAACAGATGTATGAGAAGTAAAATGAGATATGTGGATAGCACATCCTAATTTCTAACAGTGAAGCTGTCTTGACAACTAGTTATTGAAATTGACTGGCACACAAAATACCTATAAGCACAAAAAGACTACTTGCTAGAAAAGCTATCACAAAGAGAATATGTGCTCCCTGGGTTTGTATTGTGATCACATGAGGTGTGTCGTAGTTTGTTTCTTTTTGTTTTACATTCGTTGAGTTTGTGTTTCGTTTTGGTATTTTCTTTAATAGGTGCATATATGGTGAGGTTTTTTGTATGTTACTCCAAGTGAAATTTTGTGTTTGTGTGTTATTGGCTACTTCTGAATCTATTTCATTGTTTTGGTAAATATGTGATGGCGTTGAGCACATAATTCATGTTGATATTAACAATAATTCTTCTTTCGCAGTTTCTCTTTGGAGACAGCGATGCTTATATTCAAAGATTGTTATCTAGTTAGCTATGTTATGAGTATTGTATGCATAATCTCTCAAGTGCCAGTTCTCCAAGTGCTTGACTTTCTAGTCAAGAATAGAGTTAATGTTGACTTTAGAGTGCCGACTTAATCTAGTGAGTTCGGTGATTGATGATTTTAAGACTTTGATGTGTTTCTTTGCTTCTTATCCGATTCGTCATACCCACAAATTCATCATTATGGTAGCTACTAAATTGGCCAAGTTGGCTTGTCTAATACATAAGTCGAAGCCCTTTGATTTGAGGATCTCCTGAATGTTATCCGTAGTGTTCTTTTTTATATTTACATTATTTTTTAATGTTATAATAAAACTACTATCATTTCGCTTAAAAGAAAATTTCTATCATTATATATAGTGGGGACAATATCAATGGTATTAATGGTAAACTGCGGCTAGTCCCTCTAAAACTTTAACAAATTTTCAGGTGTCAGCTAGTGTATACAATTTTGTATTTGATTTACTATATGACTGGAGAAATGCTAAGGAGACTCTCAAAGTGAGATTCTCCACCACCTCATGTTTTCAGAACATTGGTTTATAATGAAGGCACGAGTATTGTGCCAAAACCATGAGGTTACAGGGACTTCATGAAAAGTCCCACTTTTAAGAGAGTTTCCTTAGCGTTTCTCATGTGACTGACTACAAATTCAATCACATAATAAATGAATCAAATACAAAGTAGTATACACTAACTGACACCTAAATATTTGTTAAGGTTTTAGAGAGACGGGAAGCAACCTACCACTAATAGCATCGACATTGTCTTCGCTAAATCACCCATGCAATTGTTGATGTGAAATTTTTATATAAAAGACCTCGTTATAATTAAAAGTAAAATTATTTGATACAAGTCTTGTGAGAAACGATGTGAGATTGTTTGACTTATTCAACAAAATTTCTCCTACAACAGCCACGCAATTTGATACTGTTTTAATCCAATTTGTTTGTGTAAATAATCTCTCTTTATTTCTTTTTCCTTTTTTCTTCCGGATGTTAATCTGTCAAATGTCTATACTGTTGTAAGTTGTAATCATGTTTTTTTATCCTAGTCAAAAGGACCAAAGGAGGGTGTGGTTGGCTGTTTTTTAGTTAAAACTTATTATCCACTTTGTTTGTAGTGTATTTTTGAGTAGTTGATCTTTGTTTTATGGCAACATCTTTTCCAGAAAATTGTACACTAAAAAAGAAAAAAAAAATAAAAAAAGTTATCACCTTCATATATATTAAATGTAGTTTACTTCTACTCTACTTTTTCACTCAGTGATTTAGTCGCTCCCCCTTTTAGCTTCTTTCTTCCTACTAGCTGACACATTGGGGAGCCAAAAAAAAAAATTGCATAAATCATGATAAATCATTCAGAAGAGAAAAACCAAAAAAATGATGTCTTTCTTGTTTGTTCTATTTGGTGAGGCCATCACTTTCAAGAATTAAGTATACAAAATTATGAATTTAATCAACAACATTTGATTCTGAATGCTGGTCACACTCTCAGTCCAAAAGGTAAAAATCAAAAGCATATCCAGTAATCTGCAAAAGCATTGTTGTTTTCACTCAATAGGAAGGGATTTTAAATTTTACCCAAAAGTTGAAATTTGGTAGGAAAGTTGATAAAAGTATAACCCTAAGGTTTGTGCATCACTTTGTAAAGTTTATACATTATTAGGATGCAGACCATACACAAAACTATATATTCCAAAATGTCTTTATAAAAGTTAAGGGTTAAACGTAGAGAAGGAGAAGATTCCTGCATGGGTGAATGTTTGGTAGGACAATTAGAAACGTCAAATGGGAGAGGAAAAAGCCGTATTAACTTTTAAGATTGTCTTATTCCTTCGATTTTATGCTGGATCTTTGTGCAAAGAACATCATAAATATAAAACCCTTGGTGGTTGGCCTTGAAAAGGGCTGCCTAGTGGAAATCACATTCGACAGCTTTTGCAAATCTTAATTTAATACCTTTCTGAGCCTTTTGAAGTTAAAAAGAGTCCTTGAAGTAGGTTTCTTGATGCATTTTCATGTTCTTGTTTCGAGCTCAGATCTTCGTGTTTGTTCTAAACCTACCTAACTGACACCAACATGTTTTTTCATCTCATCATAACTTCATATGTAAATTAATGGATAGCTCTAAAAGTAAATCTGTTCTGGTTTGAATTTTGGAATTTGGGTCGAGGGAACATAAATCAAGAGGGAGGGCTGATGGTCTCGGCCCAATAATGAATATTTAGTCCGAGTGACGTTTTCAGCCTAGAAATGAAATGCCAACGACTCGATGGAGTCCTAGTGGAATTGGGTTGCTAAAGGATCAGATCTAGGTGTGGCTCGGTTGAGTTCAAGATGAATTAGAATTCTTAAGGATCAGGATTAGTTTTGATAAGATTCGAATCATTTCAAGAATCAAAGCTTGTGGCTGATCAGATAAGAAATGAATTGGATGCATAAAGGGACTAGATTTAGAATCCTAGTTCTAGTCGATGTGGTCGAGACCTGATAGAGATAGTCTCTGTAGAAAAGGGGTTTGATGAAACAACATCAAGAATATCCAGGTACATGTTGAGGAGTCACAATTCTGATAGGGTTCTACCACTCAGCAAACTTGTTCATCACGAAATTCACCCCTATAAATAGAAGAGGTTTTGTAATGTAAAGAGGACCTTCAAAACAACACACAAATAGATGTTCGACTAGAAACCCTCTCCCACCCTGAGAAAATAACTAACTGCTTCACTAACTCTCGTCAGCATATATTCAGTTCGGTTGAACATCACTGAATTAACAAAACGACGACAAATGGAGTTTGGTTGAACATCATTGGAGTTGAAGAATAGTCGATCTAGGAATACCTTCAATTTGATTAAAAAACCCTACTTCCGTTTCGACTGATTATTTATTCCAATTCTTAGCTGGCGAAGAGTCTTTAATTCTTTCGCCGAACGAGGTCACTTCATTGGCTTTCCCAGCGATGTGAGTTGTTCTATGATTGATTACTCGTAAGTGCATTTCAGAGTTCGAAATTTGGATGGCCAAACCACTTTTACCTTCAAGATGCTCATCTCCCTTGAGTATCTTTATCCATACAACTTGATTCATGTTCGGAGCACCTATATTTTCACCAATTAATATAGAGTGGAGGATGCAAACCCGGTGCAGAAGATCTTGAACTTGGTAGCGATTTGCATAACCTTATCTTCAGATTTTATAACCCTAGGTCGAGAGGCCTCAGCCGAAGTCCTTGTCTTCAGATTTGCATAACCTTATCTTCAGATTTCATCACCATCACCATCACCACACCACCACATTCATTTTACTCTCCCGACTAAACTTGGCAACTAATTAGCATGCCAGCATCAGCAATCATTCACAACTCGTAGATTATTTCGACCTAGTCCGTATAATTTTCAAGGTTAACAAAATCAGTGAAAGCGAAGATTGGATTGCAAAATAAAACATAATTACCAGAGAATGCCAAATGCAAGTACACAAGTGGATATAAAAGATTTGATAAAAAGAAATGCACAGAAGAACATATCACTTCCCTAAACTTGATTTGTGAAACATATGTAAGATGAAATTCACTCCTAAGGTTCTGTTTAATAATCATTTGGTTTTCAGTTTGTAGTTTTTTATTTTATAGTTTTTACTTTTTTGAAAACTAAAATCTTGTGGTAATATTTTCAGTTTTTAGTTTTAAAAAAAATGAAAATTGAAAACCAAAAAGTGCAAACTCAATAGAAAATTTTGAAAACTTCAAAACGTAGTTTTTAGTATGAAAGCTAAAAGTAGTAACTAAGGAAGATTTCAGTTCTCAAAAAATGAAAACAAAAACTGAAAAGCGAAATGGTTATTAAATGGCTCCTAAATTTCAATACTCATGTAATCAAATAATATGTGGGACCATGATTTTTTAGGGCCAGAGTAAGGCTAATCCAATACAGTGACCTCAAAAATCTAGTTATGGACTCACCAACCCTGGGCGAACGGTATTAGACGAAGCAGCGGTGCCACCGTTACCTTATTTCGGGTTAATAGGCTGAGTCCTTATGACTCTGCTGGATGACCATGCTTATTAAGCAAAACATACGATTTGATCTGGATGGATTCAATCAGATCCTACAAGTCTTAGAGTTCCTACAATTTAAGGATTGGGGTGCGTTGCAAGTAATTACACTCCTAAGAGGGTGCAATATCTACTTCTAGATATCCTCTAGGATTCTCCTAACTTGGAACGAGGATTCCATCCTAAAAAGTCTCTCTTCCACAATATAAGTATACCCATCTAGGCTTTATCTCTGGTAACGCTATCTAAACACTTCAATTCTCTTGCCCACTGCTTGAGTCTAAAATCACTCACTAACTTGACCATTGGACAGCCTTTGGCCTGCACCCCCTCCCCCAACCATAGACTTGTTCATGGTTGTTTACTATTTTGCAGGTTGCTCGAGTTTGTGCACAACCACCATCCACGGCGGTGCACGAATTTAGTTTCAATATAATAATATTTACACTTTTCTATGCGCTCGGTTTGAAAAATTATTTGTGTAAAACCTTAGATTCGTCCCAAAGAATAACTAATCTCTATATGAGTTATCTGTATAAGAGCTATGTAAAAATGAAGTATGAAAAATAAATATAAAACTAAAATTTATCTTAAATGGTGTTTCTTTTTTTAAATTGTTAGATCATTATAATGGTATAATGAAGCGAAATGCAAAAATTTATATAGAAGAGAAATGTGGGAAAATATGTAGAAGCTAAATGCAGAAGTTCGGGATTCAATATTTTTCCTGCACTTAACGTATTATAATGTTTTTGAGCAGTGTTTAAAAATACCTTGGTTGCGTTTTGTGCAGCCTGACAACCACATCCATTATTTGGTTTGATATATAGATCGAGTACAAGAGAATGTCGGATTATCTAACACCAAACTCATATGTATGTCAAGTTTAATTACATAATTGATTTATACTACCCAATCAATCAGCCCGTGAATTCATTGATATGATGTGAAATATAATTTCAATATAATCTCAATATTTCTCTATTTATGTGTGTCATCTTGCGTAGGAACCATGCTAATTTTATCGCTCCAATTTTGTCGGATCAGAAATATAATCTTCAATAGCATCGGGTTTATATTTTTATGTTGTGTGCACAACTAAAAAATTAGTTTTGACTTTGGGTTTTGGGCAAGCAGAATGGTGGATAGAAAAGAGGGAATGCATGTTTTGCTCTAGCCTTTAGGAAAAATGTATACCTGTCATTGTTGTAAGGTTTGCAATTTGTAGTTTGTGGTGGTGTACTTTTATATAGACTCGGTCACCTGGAAGAATGAAATCACTGGTTTGGATTCTCAAGTACAATCTTTTCCCTTATTTATCTTCTGTCTTTTTATCTTTTACTCACATCCATTCTTTATACAATATGTTTTCTGCTGGCGTAGTTTTGTTCGATCTATCCAAGTCATGACGTGTTTAGTCTCAAATCCAATCAGAGTACAACAACAATGTAAAGTTCAAACGATGCTAATGTGGAACTTGCATATCATGACTTGTTATTGAGCTAAACTATACCAATAATTCTTATACAATTAAAGTACAAACAAGGGTTGAAATCTGAGCGTGGTTACGGGGGAGAAGTGATTAATTATAGAGAAATGAGAGAGAAATATATATATATATATATATATATATATATATATAAAATAGTGATCGGGAAAGACACTTTTATGACATTAACCTCCCGCAACAAACGACCAATTGGACCACGACCTTGCAGCTGGGGACTATAGGATTCAAGAGGGAAAACAAAATTGTGTTCAGGGATAGACATTAGAAGTTATGTAGTTGCTTTACTAACAAAGAAAATCATTGGTCGCGTTTTAAGGAAGAAATGTTGTAGTGTGGCATAAAGGGGAACATGAATATGTTGGCCTATAGTTTTGTGGCACATATGAACAATCCAAATGCTTGCCCTTGAAGAAATCTAACAAAGCACATAATCGCTTAGCCTGTTGGCCTTATGCGGTAGATGTTTATTGATTTTTGTGGATGTGGTTGGAGGAAGATCATATTTTTTAGATACTGCATACACTCTCTTGAAGTTGTATTGATCGTTTATGGTTGGATTATGAACGCAATTTCAATTGATAAGAAAGAACATAACTTTTAGGGAAATTTTGAAAAATAATCAAAATTTGAACTTCATATAGAATTATAGCCAACTTTTAAAATTTATGATAATTATAACCAAAAGTTGATATAAAAGTACTAATATACCCTTAATGACTATAACTTTTAACAAAACAAATCCAAGGACTCTCATAACCCAAATGGTTTTGCTGCTCTATGCTTCCCTATCTTCAATGTTTTCCTCCACACTTGATTGTTTTTGTTTTTTAGCACAAAATTTAGTCCAACAAATAGAAGAGTTGGATAAATGTGGGTTCTTGGGTAAAGCGAATGTGGTTCAATTGACTGAGGGTTTCCTCATTTGACTGAAACTCCTTATGCATATTTGAATCTTGGTTGCTGAGTTCGGAAGAAGCGTGGGATTTGAGTGATTTTCTAGTCTACATAAGGAAAAGAAGAATAGAGATTATATTCACATATCCCAAATTACTTCCCTCACACCTTTTTAATTTTTTAATGTTTTTTATCAAGTGTTAGTGGCGTGTAGAATATCTAAAAAATATTTTAAAAAATAATCTCTCAAGAAGAAAAAGGAGTGAACTTTAGAGTGTGGAAAACAAAGGAGTGAAATTTAGTTGTCCCTCAAGAGCAAAACCCGCTTCTCCTCCATCGACAAAGCGACGGCAACGAGGAAAACTGGTCATTGGAGAAAGAAAGAGAGAGAGAGGGGACGATTCGAATGTTGAGCCATAGGAGGAGGCCAAGGTATTTGTTGGAAATTTAGCTTTTGATGTTGATAATCAGAAATTGGCTGAGTGTTTTTTAGAGGGCTTGGTTTTTTTTTTTTTTTTTTCCCACCAAAAGCATATTTGCTTTAAAGTTAAGCAAAAAAGTGTTTTGTAAAAATAAAAGATCATGCTTATTTTAAAAGCAGTGACCTTCAGATAGGTTAATTTTAAAAGTTGTTTTCATAAAGAGCAAAGTTGAGCCTGTAATGAATATTTTCAATTCTTGCAATATCCTTTTTAGTTTTTTAAAATGACATTATTTATCCTTTTACACATTTTTTCCAATGGAGAATAAAGTGACCACTACTACCTTCCACTATAACCACTAATCGTACACAACCACCACAATCGTTATCATTACTGTCGCTACCACAATAATCACCACCGCCACCACCACACAACCATAACTATTGCCACAATAACCACAATCATGTGCCACCACCATCATGACCACAATCATGACGACTACCACCATAACCACAACCACCGCCACATGCATTACCACAAGTATCATTGCCGCCACTGCCACCATCACCACAACTACCACCTCCGCCATCGCTACCCTTACCTCTATCACGATTGTTACTTTTGCACCCCAACCACCGTACTCCGCTATCACCACCATACCCCCAAATATTGCCTCAGCCATCCCCACCACTGCTCACATTGCCTACACCACCACCACCATTGTTGCTACCATCTACAATTATAACCACCAACCACCAACCTCACACCATCGCCATCATCACCACCACCATATTTCAAATGCCACCGCCAACAATGCAGCGACACCTAGTGTCGTTGACACCATTGCTACCTCTATACCCCAACGTCCACACTCTACTATTGGCACCACCACCATACCTCCACCATTGTTGTTGTCATCACCACCACTACCCCAGCCAACTATTGTCGCCACAGCCATCACTAATGTCCATTTTTGTTATTATATACAATTTTAGCACTTTTACGTTAAAATTTACTAAACGCTTTTACACTGCTTTTCTTACTCGCATCACTTTTAAAATTAATTTTATCAAACACTCAACAGCTACATTTTACAGTTGATTATTATTAAAGCACATCAAAAGCAATTAAAAAAAAGCACAAGTCTCATGAGTTCCCTCGATCAGTGCTCAAATCCTCCTCGAGATCTTTCGAGCAATGCTCAAATCCCTGCTTTGAGAGGTTAAAATTAAGTAACAAAGATTGTGCATATAATTTATATAAGAAATGATATTCACACGCTATTTGTTTCACTCAATACTATTGTTTATTTTTTTGCCTCAATGTTTAATGAAACAAAAAAATATTTATGGATTAATAAACATGATCGGAAGGTGAAAAAAAATGTTGAAAAATTATTACCAATACCCCTTGGTCCATGCATTTATTGGCTCATCATGAACTTATCAGCAACTACGGATAGGTTAGGCAAAACTAGAGAACTGTATGAATGCCGACACTGATAAAAATTCAATCATAACTTACATACATGTTTTGGCGTATCTTTTCATCATTAAAATCTAATAAAAAAGAAATATACATACATGATGAAAAACCAGTCACAATTATTGATCAGAAAAGACCATGAGGTGGACCAATTCATGGCTTTATCAATAGAGGATTTGGTAGTTTAATTAGGTCATGGAATTCAAGGCTTACCAGCTTGAATCGACATATATTGAAGAAGCCACTTTGCATTTTATATATGGTGGGAGCTTAGCTCTGATTAAATTTATGAACACAGATAAATTATATATTGTGGAATCCTGTCACAGAATCTTACCTAACTGATGGGGGACTATTAAAGGGCAGAGAATAAACTAGACGAACAATAGCACAACTAGAGAAGGAGACTAAGATAAAGAGCCAAGCTCTATTCATAAATTCATTCAAATACCTCCCCCCCTCAACCTCTAGAATTCTAGCATTTTAAAAGGCCTAGCCAACTACTTAATTAAACGCTAACACAACTTCCTAGTCCACTAAAACTTCATAAATGATAATAAAGTCTCAACCCAAATACATAATTAAACACAACTTACCAAAATACAAATTACTAAATTATAAATTAGCCATTTAAATATGAGAGCTCAATGAATTTCTCTTTCATGCACTCCATCACTAGCTCTTAGGAAATCTTATGAATTTGTATTAATATCTATTGTGCTTATTTTACATATTCGTGTATGTCATAAATTTAAGGTTACGAGTCCACTAATATGAACTGACACACTTAAAATGTATTACGAACTTATCTTCTCTTTACTTTCTCGCACACCCTTATGTTTATAATATGTGACTAAGGTTAAAAGTCAAGAAAATACAAGCAGAGGATTCTAATCTCAACAAGACATATGCAATTGTGATACACATCATAGCAAAATCCTCTTTTCCATGAACACAATAGTTTTGTCTTGTGTCTCTAATTGTTAGCTTGTCCCCAAATGCTGAATCTGTTGATTGTCCCAATGTAGGTTTGCTTGCGCACATGGTGTACCACCAGGGCCAGTTCTGAGTTTTTGGGTGCCCAGTGCGAAAGCTCAAAATATGCCCTTTTTTAACATGGAAACATATGTTTAAAAAAAAATATTTAACGAGGGTTGGAACCCAGTCGAAGCTGGGGGGCTAGGCCCTCACGCCCAAATTATATTACTTGAGAAAATATACAACAGGGGGGACATAGTACCTAAACACCGACAATAAAAAATACAATCATATACAACCATTCCTAGCAAAATTCCTTGAAATTTCAACATTTAAGAAATTGTCTTTTGGCTTTTTTTGAAGCAAAATCATCAATTATATTATCATACTCCAAGTCTTCAATCTCATCCTTTCAATACATAAGATTGCAAATCCATTTAGCCTATCTTGAGTCATAGTGGTCCGCAAGTAAGATTTTAATAATTTCAATTTTGAAAAACTTCTTTGTGCAGATGCCTTGGTCACAGGTACAGTCAACAGTACACAATAAGCAATCAAGACATTAGGACACATGTCAGTTTCTTTTACAAAGTTTGCTATTTCCATGGATGTCCAAGGGTTATTAGAAAGAAATGCTTCTTTAGGTAACATCATTTGCAACACCTGTAATTCGGAACATAAGTCGGCTCCATCTACATCCATGGTATTTCCATGTTTCAAATGTGCTTCAAGATTCATACAATTTTCTTTTAGCTATTGATCATCCAATGAAATTTACTTTGGTGCATCAAACAAGAAGCCAAAAATAGATTCAAAAGCCTTTAACTGTTCAAACCTGTGTTTCAGTTGAGAAAGAGCAATATCCACTATAACAAGAAAATAATCTGTTTTAAATGATTCTTCAGCAGACTATTGTTCCCTCTCACTACCATCAACTTCATCATGATGTCTTTTTCTAGTTCTATGACATTTAGTTTGAAAAACAAGGTCAATTTCTGAATCAAGTGCAATTTCTTTAGCATCACGCATGTAGAAGCAAAACCAGTTTCTCTGTAGTTTCAAAAAAGGTAACAAGTGTTTCCAATGCCTTTACAGCAACATCAAGTCTCATGTCTTCAGATTGTAATTTTTTGCTTACCATGTTAATCTTCAACAAAATGTCATACCAAATAACCAAACTTAATACAAAATCAAAACTAGCAAGTTCTCATAATGCTAAACATTCTGCATCCCTACTCAATTGAGGATTCTCAGTAATTTCCACCAACGTAAACAAAGCATTTCTAACTTGGGCTATTTGGGATTTAATTGCTTTAACACTTTCAATGTGACTTTCTCATCGAGTATTTGACAATGACTTCAAAGTGAAACCATCAATAAGTTCAAGAAAAATATTCCAACGCTTTGTAGAGTTGGAAAACACCATATATATGCATTGACATGCTCCAAAAAAAGATTTTGATTTAAGACATGAACTTGCCATATCACAAACTATTAAATTAAGACAATGAGAATCACATGACATATAAAAGGCTTTGGGATTTATGTCCAACAATCTTTTCTGGACACCTTGGTGTTTCCCTCTCATGTTAAATCCATTATCATAACCTTGTCCCCTCACATTATCAATATCAAGATCAAGAGACTTTAGGACATCTTGCAACTCATTAAAAAGTCCTTGTCCTGATGTATCTTCCACACTTAAAAACTCCATGAAATACTTCCTTATATTTATTGACCTACTTGACAAGTCAACACATCTCAAAATTAAAGTCATTTGTTCCACATGACTTGCATCAAGAGTACATTAAAAAATGACAGAAAAAAATTTGGCTTTTTTTACTTTTTTAATGATTGCAGTTTTGACTTTTGAAGCTAAAGTAGCTATCAACTCATTTTGGATTTTATGGCTCAAATAGTGGTGATGAATCTCTTTATTCTCAATGAGTCGAAAATGCTTTTGCATTATTGGATCAAACTCCGCAATCATTTCAAGTAAACCTAAGAAGTTGCCATTAGAGTCTTCATAAGGTCTTTCATTTGTTCCATGAAATGCTAAATTACGTATGGCAAGACATTTCATAACAGCAATAATTCTAAGCATCACTTGTTTCCAATGATTTGTCTCTTTCTTGATTCGCATTTGAAGTTCTTTATCAATTGTTTGATTTGTTGTCAATCTACTTTTCAACTCAACCCAAGTTCTTGAATTAGTGAGATGCTCTTTACTTTTTTCATGTTGGTCAAGCTTCACACCAAGATGTCTCCAATCACTAATTCCATCTTTTGCTAACTCACTTTTTGAGGCAATTGTTTTAAACAATTTACAACAAAAGCAAAATACTTTATCCAACTCTTTTGAGTACACGAGCCATTTCCTATCATAAATTTCACCCGTTGGTAATTTTCGATCATAGTAGTGTGAGGAAAATTTTCTAGAGAGTTTGTCCTTAGGATAAGTGAGATTAGTTTCTCGAATTGGCCCCTTTTCTACAAGTAAGTCTTTCATTTCTGCATTAAGATCATCCCAAACTCTTAGATCATAAATGTTTAAATGGAAAATAGGTTCAGGAGATTCAATATTTTCCTCTACACCAATATGATCATCATCAAAATTCAATCCACATCACCACCATTTTCATGGTCTTGAGGCTCATCACCAACATTTTCTTCTAAATCACTACCATTTTCATGATCATGAGACTCCCCAACAACATTTTGTGGTTCTTCACCAACATTATTTTCTCTCAAATTTTCAACTGATTCATTCTTTGTAGAGAAAAATTTATTAAAAGATCCTCTTAAACTTTCAGCAATTTCGTTATCCTTTGCTTGTTTTTTCCTTTTCATATTACCAGAGAGTTATTTCCTAAAAGACATGGCTTTGCTAATTTGTTTGCAAAAATTACCTACACATAATATAACAAAAATTTCCTATCAAAATTATCATTCCAACACATTATATATTATAAAAACACAAACACATAGTCTAATATATTATAAAAATTGAACCTAAAAATTAGGTTTGAAATGAAATCAAATAATTCAATTAGTCAATAATTCAATTCATCAACAACAACAATTCTATACATCAATTATCAATTTATCATATAATTCTATATCAGGTGTGAGGTTTTATCACAAATGGTCTCAGTGTTAGTTAGAGTGGGGAAGGATATTTAAACTATTAGTTATCTTTTATTACGGCTGATGTAGGATTCAACATGCCCCCTCACGTGGGACCCAATTAGTGAGTCACACGCGGGAGATCCACACATCGGTAACCATGTGGAGTCAAGGGGGCCAAGGGACCCGCCATCATCGTGTGGGGTCTAGAGGACCCACCACTACAAGAAAACATGGAATAGATGACAACATTTTTTGTGACTCCCATAAATTCATCACATTTTAGTATAATAAGTGAGGAATTTTAAAAAAGCGTCATATACATACTAGTGTGGGATACGAAACATTTTCGGAATGTTGTTCGTCACATAGCAATCCTAAATTCCTCACAAATTTTTTGGCGCCAAATTTTGCCAGCCAATTGTTTTCATTTGGTGACAAAAAGATTGGGTTCTTCACAGAACCTAAGATTAGGCCATCTAGGTATGTGAGAAAAGTCAATTCATCACCATTTGTTTTACTAAAGGCAGAGGGAAAAAATTTAAAAAAAAAAACATAAAAACAATTAAAATCAAAAGCCCCAATTAGAACTCATATATTCTACTCCCACCCCACTTCGTCTCTTAGTCTCTCAACTTTGCCGACGACAGATTGTTGGTGGCCCAACTGCATCGCTCTTTCGTCTTCCTCAAACCTCAACTGCTTGCTCTCATACTCTACTCTCTTTGATTTAAGAAGACCTAGTTTCTCAACTATCCTTTCTCCCAATTTATTCCCAAAAGGTACTCAAATCTCTCTCTGTCTCTTGAAATTATTGTATTTTTTTTTATTTCTCTCGTACATTTGTCTCGATTGTGAAAATTTGAAATTTTTCTTATTTTTTGTATTGAGTTTTCAAGATACATAGAAACCCAATAGTAGAAATGTCACTTGTGTTATTGGGGTAGAAGATTTTTCTACTTTTGTTGTTTAATTAAATTTTAGGATGATGTTGATATATATTTATAAATTAGGGTTTACAATGTGGGAGTGAATACTTAAATGGCATGCTTTCTTTTCTTTTCTTTTTTTTTTTATAAAAAAAAATTGTAGTTAGATGGGTGCGAATGCTTAATGGTCAGCTTTCTTTGTTTTAGCATCTTGCTGATCTTGAATTTCCAATTATATGAAATTCATCTTTACTGTATTGTATGCCTATCTTAACAAATTTTTAAAAATTTCTTATGGCAACCTATTAGAATATATCAAAGTTTGTGCCCAATGCTAGTATTGAAGCGATTTGACGTCATGGATAGACAATTGATTCATTGTCGGAATCGCCTTAGTTCCGAATATAGAGAAGGTGTCCAATCATTCATTGACGGTGCTTGTCACCATGTGAACCAGAATAATCAGATACTATGTCCTTGTAGAGTTTGTCATAACATATTTTTTCACTCAGTTGAAGATGTTCATCTCCATTTATTGAATTCTAGTATGGATATGAATTATGATATATGGATAAATCATGGTGAGCATATTAATCAAGTGCAAGGAGAGTCTTCAATGTCTACGAACAACAAGCCGATCAATAATTCTAATGTCAACATGTTTAATATGATGGATGATGCATTTGGAAGAATGGATGATGACGATGATGATCTAGATACAATGGGGGTCCAAGATACCATGTGGGGCGGAGATATGACCAATGCTCTTATGGTAGATGTTGATACTTATGATATGTTACTTCGTGAACCACAAAAGGAACTATACCTTGGATGCAATCAATATACAATTTTGTCTTATGTTGTGGAGTTAATTCAAAACAAAGTTGATAATCACATGACAAACATGGCCATTGATAAGATGCTAGCAATGATGAAGAAGATGTGTCCCAAACCAAATAGTGTTCCAGAATCGTTCCGTGCGTGCAAGAATATATTGAAATGTCTTGGATTGGGGTGTGAGAACATACATGCTTGCTATTATGATTGTGTATTGTTTTATAAAGAATATGAAAAGATAGATAGATGTCCAGTTTGTAATGAGTCAAGGTAAAAAAATAGTTATTATGAGCAAAGAAAAAAGGTTCCAAGAAAAGTGTTACAATATTTTCCACCTAAACCCAAGCTACAAAGCTTGTACATGTCGAGACATACAAGTGAAGACATGAGGTGGCACAAGGATAAAAGAATTAATGATCCGAACATAATGAGGCACTCACCAGACTTTTATCACATGGAAAGAATTTGACCAAATGTACCCTGATTTTGCTCAAGACCCACGAAATGTCAGATTGGGCCTTGCAAGTGATAGGTTTACTCCATTTTCAGATATAAGTAATCTATACAATATGTGGCCAGTTGTTATATTTCCATACAATTTGCCCCTTTGGAAATTCATGAAAAAACCATTCTCTTTTATTAACCTTGTTAATTTTTGGACCAAAAGCACCTAGAAATGAGATTGATGTGTATTTGCGCCCATTAGTTGGCGAGCTCAAGGAATGTGGGAAAATGGCTTTCAAACTCATGATAAGATGACTGAGAGTACATTTAATTTGTGTGGAGCTGTTATGTGGACCATTAATGATTTTCCCGTTTACGAAAATTTATTAGGTTAAAGCACTCACGGTAAGTTGGCATGTTCGGTGTGCAATGAGGATGGATCATACACTAAGTTAAGAAGTAAGTATTGTCATATTGAACATCGTCGCTATTTACCTATGAATCATTCATGGCAAAATAATACTCAAATGTTTAATGGTCACCGAGAGATGAGACATCGTCCACGAGAATTCTCAGGCGATGATATACTTGATCAATTTGATTACCTTGTACCCCATAAGTTTGGTAAACATGATAGCAATAAAGACAAGAAGAGGAAGCGGAATGCTGAAGAATTCAATTGGATAAGGAAGAGTATTCTTTTTCGAGTTGGAATACTGGTCTAAGTTAAAAAGTAGGCATAATCTTGACGTTATGCATATTGAAAAGAATATATTTGATTATTTGATCGGGACATTGTTGAATACAGGGAAGTCAAAGGATACCCTCAAGGCGATGATGGATTTACAAGACATGAATATCAGGGAAAGTTTGCATTTGAAACTAAATGCACGTAATATATTGGATAAGCCTTTGGCTCAATATGTATTCAAGCTATCTGAGCGTAAAGATTTCTTGCATCAGTTGAAATCAATTAAATTTCCAGATGGTTATGCAGCAAATATATCCCATAAAGTGAGTGTGGATGAAGGGAATGTGTTAGGTTTGAAGAGCCATGATTGTCATGTGTTGATGCAACGTGTGCTTCCAGTGGAATTAGAAAACATTTGAAAAAGCAAATATATGGCCCACTTGTTGAGCTGTCAAGTTTCTTCCAACAAATATGTACAAAGACACTGATTGTTTCTGATCTTGACAAGTTTCTCCCGCCTGCATTCTTTGTTCCCATGGTTCACTTAACAGTGCACTTACCACATGAAGCAAAATTGGCAAGACCAGTCGGATACCGATGGATGTATCCTATAGAAAGGTAAAATGCCATCAGGTTTACTTTAGTTACATTAAGTGTGTGTTTCTACATATGATAATTGTTCATTTACTAGATTGTTTGGCTCGTACAAGAAATTTGTACATAACAAAGCTCGCCCCGAAGGCTCTATTGTGGAAGCACACTTGGCATACTAGTCTTCAACTTTCTGCTCAATGTATTTGTATGATGTTGAGACAGAATTCACTCACCAGAAAGAAACGATGACGGTGGTGATCCCAATGTGTTGCTCTTAGTGTTTGACAAAAAGCACATCCATTTGGAGCTCATGTATTGGTTGAACATTCGAGGGAAGATATAGAAGTGGCATATTGGTATATCTTAGACAATTGTGAAGAAATAGAAGACTTCAGAAGGTATGTGATAGTAATGGTTTTATATATATTGAAATATTTATAATTCTACAACTTTAACTTCTTTTTTTTAAGTATACAGTAAGCATATCCAGATTTTGGAAAGAGATAATCATGTCAATATACAACTGAGACATAAATAGTTGTTTCCTGAATGGTTTTGGCAGCGGGCCACGTCATTGTATTATAAAGAACCTAGATTGGTGAGTGAAGGAATTTTTTCATTAGCCCAAGGTCCGGATCGACGTATTGTCCAATACACAAGTTGTATTGTGAACGACATTCGTTATTTGGTCGCACAAGTTGATCAAAATCCTACAACGCATAATAGTGGGGTAATGACGCCAAGGTTCACACAATGGTAAACCATGTAACTTTTATGGCAGATTAATTAACGTCATTAAAGTACAATTTATAAGAGGTTATAAGGTGATTCTTTTCAAATGTCATTGGTACAATACAGATACCAAAGAAAAAAAATTTATTTAGGATTATCATCTTACATCAATCAAAGTAAGTAATCAATGGTACGATAGTGATCCATATGTGCTAGCTAGACAAGCACATCAAGTATTTTACAATGATGACTTAAAGTTGGGCCATCCTTGGAAAGTTGTGCAGAAGATTCAACATAGACACGTTTAGGATGTCCATGAGAAAGACGATGATAGTGAGGACCATGATAATGATGAAGACGTTGATGATTATGTAGATGAAAATGAAATTTTCATGAGACCAATCCTGAACTGATGATGATGAAGTTAATATTGAATTATCTAGAGATGATGTTGATTCTAAATCTTTTGATGCTAATGACAAAGAGGTGCGAAGAATGTTAGGGCTAGAGAAGGAGGGGGAGGAGGAGGAGGAGGAAGAGGTTGCAACTTGTAATACCGATAGTGATTAATGATTAAGGTGAGATCTGTACATTATAAATCAATATTTATATTCTCCTATAGTCTATTTGTTTATATTTTTACTAATAGTCATATTATTTATAATAAATTAATGTTTATTAGTTATATGGTTATAATGATAATTATTTATGATGTTAGTCTATTACTTATTTTTCTATTTCTTTTTTTAATTTATTAGATGACAACTCCTACTTAACGAGGAAAAAGGGTGAAACAGGTGAGGGATGCGCCGCCACCACCTCTTCCGCCACTACCACCTCCTCCACCACCTGCTTCTTCACTGGAAGAGCCAAAAGACATGAACTTAGGTTTTTGAGAAATGCTACTTACAATTATTTCAACGTTTTTTTTAGAAGTAGATCTTTTAATGCTGTTTTAAACAAGTTATAAAATTAATCAAACACATATATTCTTTTTTAATTTTTAGAGACAGATTTTAACTTTAATGCCAAAAAGATGACATGTGGAAAGTCATGTGGGAAAGGCCTCCACGATATTTTAGAGGTAAATAATGGAATATTGGTCAGACTCACTCACTAATTTGCTACAAGAAATGGATGAAGGTCCACCTTCAAAAAAGAGGACACTGCGCGAATAAGCTGCGTGTGTTGTGTTTTCTTAAGCATATTATAGCTAAAATGTTTGGAATGAAAGAAACTGAATTGTTTCTATTTAATTATGAAAGGATAACATGAAGACAATGAAGGATGAAATGAGGGAAAAGCTGATCCAAGAAGCACCTGGAGGTACACCATCAGATTCCGTACATGTGCCATTAGATGATGAGTTTGGAATCATGGTTGAAAACCTTGGGAGGAAGGGAAAATCGGTTAATGGTGTAGGTGTTTTTCCTCGTATGGATACCTCTAGTTGCATTTCTTCTATGACATCAAGTTTCGAGTTAACTGATATGAGATCTCAAATCAAGCTTTTGTCAAATGGTTTCCTCAAATTGCAACAAGAGAATGAACAATTGAGAGCTTGATTGGATTTACATAATGATGATGAAAATCTGTTCACAAAAATCAAGGCATTTTTTGCTACAAGTCAGGAGAAGACCAACAACTCTACATAATCTAATGGTTATATTTTAGAGGGTGAATATACTTATCCTGAGCTAGAAGAACATGATTTGGAATAGGAATGATGTCCATATTGTGTCTTTTGCAGTTAGTTTCAAGTATGCACATGGTACACCTCTTTTGTTATCACATGGAGCACCTCTTTTGTTAGCACCTAAATGTGCCTTGGACTTGTCATTTGTTAATACCCAAGATGTCTATATATAGATGTTACTACTCTTGATTATTCTGTCTTAGACTTCTCCTTTGTTGGTACCTCAAGCTATCATTTGTTAGGCACCTCAAGCTATCTTTTGTTAGGCACCTCAAGCTATTTTAAACTTCTCTTTTGAGATAGGTCACCAAGACTTTAATTTTTGGGATGGTACATTGGTGAATGTATTCAACTTATGAGTTTTAATTGTTGATTAATGAAAATGTGAAGTATTACCTTATAATTGTTATGAATTGCAATTCTAGATTACGAAACGAGAAAAACAATTAGTTCATCATTATTATTTCTAAAAAGGTATTTGATTTAAACATATGTGATGTAAGTTGCGCCACATATCAAATGAATATGTGACCTTTTTAGCATCACTTAGTGTAAACTATATCATCTGGTATCATATTGGGTGACTACAAAATCATCACTTATAAACCTGATACGAGATGAAAAAATAGGTCACATTGATAGGAGCATATTTATGCGACTTTGTTATCTTATTTCTTTGCATTTATTTAGTTAATTCCTATTTATTGTAGTAATTTAAGTTATTTTCGTATTATTGTAGGTCCAGTTGGTAAAGATGACAATAAATAGCAAAATGGAGCAATTTGGAGTAGTTTTGGACTTGGATTGGATAGCATGCGTGGATAGCATATGGGATGGACGTTTTTGGTAAATGGCGTTAGACATGTGCTAAAATCTAGAGAAATTAAAGTTGAGGCTTGGAAGGCAAGGAATTAGACAAGAGAAAGGAATCCTAGTTGGAGAGGAACATTATCTTATCCTATCTTATCTTATCCAACCTTATCTTATCTTATCTCCAGCTGCAAGAAGGAATCCTAATCATATTCCAACACTTTCTACCTGATTTTTAGAGTCCTAAAATAACTTTAAAATGCCAAAACCCTTTCCTCCTTGGATTTAGCCATTTCCCCCTATATATATGAAATTCTTGCAGAGATTTAAGAGTGTGCCATGCCTACCATTCATCCATTGAAGTTGCTGGAATTTTTAGAGTTCTTTCTATCTTTATTTTAAGTTTCAATATTTATTTTAGATTGTTTTTTAGTTATGATGAACATGTGTAACTAAGTTTCTTTTTAGCTAAAGGTGAATTCGAAGCCATAATCATATGTTTTATATAAATTGATTACATCCAGTTATTGTTTCATAAAGCATGAATGCGATTTACTTATTTGCTTTATAGAAAACTTATTATTGTATGTTTATTAAGGGTGCACACTTAGTTTGCATGCAGGGATTTGATGTTAGAATATAAGGGAATTTCACCTAATCGTTATGAACTTATATTTGTAAGTACTAAAAGTCACTAGTCATGATTGAGTTAAGTAAATTCTTGGCAGGAGTATCATGTTTTTCATAATTACGAATGCTTTGTCAATACTTATGATTTTCACAGAACTTCATCTTTGAGATGTATCTCTATCATGCTTTTCATAGTTAGGGAACTCGAGAAGAATAATTTGATTGCGTCGCTGAGTCCAATTCCATGAACTTAGGAAAATTAATTAGTATTGTTCACATTTAATTTAGGGCATTGTCATTCATGGTTTATAGGAAGAATAACTGGAAATCGATTTGTATGCATAGGTTTCATGTGTGGAGAAGAATCCTTTAGCTATCCTTTCATCCATATTTCATTCACAACTTAATTTACTTGCTGCCCTTTACTTTTGTTTTAATTAAATTCGTCCAAAATATCCCCCCTCATTGTTTTCATGTTAGTTTAACTTAGTTTTCAGTTTTATAAGTTTAGTTTGTGTTGATTAGCATCCCTTCTAATCCCCGGAATAGAACGATCCCTACTTACTCATACTACGATTGCATAATTTCAAGGGTTTAATTTGTGTGTTAGTTTCTACCACATCACACATAATTTTGTATTTTGTGATGTATAATTTGTCACACATATTATTATTAAGTGACGTATAATTCGTCACACATATGGTTAATTTGTGATGTATAATTCGTCACACATATTGTTATTAAATGACGAACGTTGTGTCACGTATGCTAAAAAATGTGGCGAAAATAAAATTCATCACATGGACTATAGGTGACGCAAGTGGTGATGCTAGAATTTCGTCACATATAGTCAAATGTGACGAATTTTCTTGTTTATGTGATGAATTTCTGTCACCACCTAAGCCATGTTTTCTTGTAGTGCACCCATCACGAGATCCACACATTGGCAACCACATGGAGCCAAGGGACCCACCATGGCTGACAGGGCCTAGGGGACCTCACCCATCACGAGATCTATACATCAACAACCATGTGGAGCCAAAGGACCCATCATCACCGACGGGGCCTAAAGACCCACCCATCACGTGACAGTGCAATACATGACCACTCCCTAGCTTTGATACCATGTAGAATTATAAGATAGATGGGCCGAAGGCCCAATTCCAACAACACCGGTACTGTCTCCAACTTAGAAATTACCACCTGCATAATCCGTCAGGTGTGGAGTTTTATCATAAAAGACCTTGGTGTTAGTTAGAGTGGGGTTAAGATATATAAACTATTAGTTATCTTTTACCACGATTGATGTGGGACTCAACACAACCCCTCACTTGAGTTTTATCACAAAAGACCTCAATGTTAGTTAGACTGGGGTTAGGATGTTTAAACTATTACTTATCTTTTACTATGGCCGATGTGGGACTCAACACGTCTCCTCATGTGCTACCCAATTAGTAGGTCACACGTGGGAGATCCACATATCAACAACCATGTAGAGCCAAGGGTCCAAGGGACCCACCATCATTGCGCAGGGTCTAAGGGACCCACCCATCATAAGATCCACACATCGGCAACCATGTGGAGCCAAAAGACCTACCATCACCGGCGGGGCCTAGGGGACCCACCCATCATATGGCGATACAATACATGCTCGCTCCCTAGCTTTGATAGCTTGTAGAAATATCAGAGAGACGGGCCTAAGGCCCAATTCCAATAGCATCGATAATGTCCCCCAACTTTGTAATTACCACCTGCACAATCCGTCAGGTGTGCAGTTTATCACAAAAGGTCTTGGTGTTAGTTAAAGTGGGGTTAGGATATTTAAACTATTATTTATCTTTTACTACGGCC
The DNA here is from genome assembly GCF_019419815.1 of Pyrus x bretschneideri. Lineage (NCBI taxonomy): Eukaryota > Viridiplantae > Streptophyta > Magnoliopsida > Rosales > Rosaceae > Pyrus > Pyrus x bretschneideri. The sequence goes on along the minus strand of NW_025999723.1, from coordinate 11,007,037 downwards.
AATGTGGGATTCAACAGGTACCAGTTGTCAAATGTCCATTCTGACCATCCTATTTCAAAGTTCTTTACTAAATGAATCAAAATCTTATAGCTAGAATTACATGAATAGGATACCAATTTCCGGTATGCAGTATCAAAACATTCAAACTCACGACCAAGCAAGGCTATAAAAAGATGTATAAAGAAATAAACCAGGAAAACGTTCTGGAAAATGAGTTTCTTTTGAGCCAACCCATGAATCTAGCTGATTACTTACAGAGCAAGTAACAAATACGCGTATGTAATTGACAGAAAACTTCTAATGCCTTGAAAAATTAAAAAATAAATTAGTTACGTTTATGGTTATGTGGAGAAAATTGAAAATAAATTGAATTAGGGGTATAAATTTTGAATGGGGAAAATGCGAAATCCCGTTCCTTGATTCGATTATTATTTATGTTGTATAATTTTTTGTTATGTGGAAAAGACGAAAATGCCCTAGTTGGTTTAACGTAATTATACGAGGATGTATTTTATCCTTATATATTTTAAACTATTTCTTGTCATATTTGGATAGAGCTTGGTCCCACAAGCGTGTAGGCGAAAATCGTTCGCCAAACGAAGTTATAATGAATGAAATGGAAACGAATGAAGATAAGGGCAAAATGATCATTTTGCCGTGAATCTAGAATGCTCCAGATTTGCTGGAGCTTCTTGGTGTAGAAAAGCCACCTAGCGGCTGTGGGAAAAAGAGGGGTGGAGAAAGAGACCAATTGGGGAGGGGGTGAAACAAAAAAAAAAAAAGGAAAGGAGGAAGAAAGGGAGGGGGTTGCCCAATTGGGGAGAAGGAAAAAGAGAGAGTGACCAATGAGAAGGGGGAGCAAGGAGGGAAAGGAGGGAAAGGAGGGAATGAAAAAATAAAATAAAATAAAGGAAGAACGGGTGTTCTTCCCGACTTGATCCGGCGGCAAACAACCCGACGCCATTTGCCGCATTTCACTACTAATTGCCGCCATCCATCACTTGGGAACACCTACCCAACCTTCCCTCTACCATTTTTGCCCAAAAATCAGAAGAAATTCAGTTGAAGTTTGGTGGAAAACCCACCCTGGGTGCCACGGGAAACCTTGGCCGAGATCCTCCATTTATGAAATGATTTCCTTCAATCACCACCATCAAGACACTTCTCTTGAGGCTTGGAACAAAGCCCAAACAGCTATAGGGGTGGCGGAGCACCGGAGGTGAAGGATCGAAGCCACCTATTTCTAGGGTTTTTGACGAGTTCGAGTGAAATTAGGGCCCTTCCCGGCCGAATTGGACTTCGGCCCAGGTATGAAAGTTGTTCCACTCATTGAACTCTAATTGCCTATAAAATTTGGTAATTTTTAAAGTTAGTTGGAAAATTGGGTATTCATTCGTCAGAAACCGCCAACTGTGGAGGCACGTGGCCAATGGGCCGATGCTGCCTTTTCATGCAAATTTTGATATTTTAAATCCATAATTGGTACCCATTTGAGGTGATTCAATTGTGAAAGCTAATGTTGAATATTTCCATTACTAGAATATTTTTAGAAATTGATAAAAGAATGAATGGTGAACTACGAAATGCTTGATCCCGCATCAAGGGTACATAGGCAGTCTAACAGGGGCTAGATGCAGCCTTAAATAATTGAGATTAATCTTTTGTTGGGAATTTGATTGAAGAAGAGAAATTTTGCGGAATTATTTGAGATTTTAATCTTAGGTTTTTGGTAAGTAAATTATGGTTATAGATTTTGTGAGTGATTAATAAATTTAAATAAAGAATTGTGATTAACGGTAGTTAGTTAAACAAGAGTTTAATTTTGGCCTATCACCAAAATTAGTTTCCGAAATAAAATTTTCAGGTCGGGGTGTTACAAAACTAACAAGATCAGGATTAACTTTTATAACTAATAAGTTGATAACGAACCACATAAAAATCATACTAGAAGGTTATAAATTCATCCTCATTCACATTTTGAGGTCCACTATCGGAGGGAAATTACAGGGAAAAAAAAAAAGACTACAGTACAATCACATGCCAAAGATGTCATAGTGCAAAAATGTGACGATTAGCAACACGGTGTAAGAACACGGATGCTTAAACTAGAACCTGGCACATGAACCATCCTTCCGGATTTATACAGATATGATACGAGATTGGTGAACTCATTGCCACAGGCCCACAATGGGATAGAGGGATATAAGGTAAGCCATCAACATTCTAAAACGGCATCAACTCTATTCATCCATCGAGATTGTACGATAAAACATGAACGAATTTGCTAAGCCATCGGCATTCTAGCTTATCCCGTTAAGCCCTACTTAAATCAGTTCGCCGTCTGCAGAACCAATCTCACACATTATCAAAGTTTTCATCCCAACTTAATAACTTCAAACTGACTTAAGCCTACCCCTCAAACCACTCAATTTAACATACATGACACTCTTGTGCCCGACACAACAAAGAAAACAAAATTATCCAACAATCCTCGTTCTATATGCGATCAATCAATTCGACGTCAAAAAATGCAGGATCATCACAAAACAAACTTAACATATAAACAATGAGACCCAGATAGTCTACCAAATCAAATCATCTCATAACAGACATCATCAGAAAAAAACATAATGGTCAACCACATTCCAATCCTAAATCACTGATTCACTACCAAAGCAAAAAGGTGTCTTAATGTTCTAAATCACCTTCTGCTAAAAGGGGAATAAAAAAGAAATCAAAACCAAATAAGAAATACTGACAGACATCATCCAATCTTAAACATTGCCTCCACGAAGACGAAGCACGAGGTGCAGGGTAGACACTTTGTGGATGTTATAATCAGCCAGCGTACGCCCATCCTCAAATTGCTTCACAGAAAAATGAGTCTCTGCTGATCGGGCGGGGTACCCTCTTTATCTTGGATTTTAGTTTTCACATTGTCCATTGACCTCAAGAGTGATTGTCTTCCCAGTCAGAGTTTAACAAAGATCTGCATACCACCTCGCAGACGAAGAACCAAATGCAAGGTGGATTCCTTCTGGATGTTACAATCTGCCAAAGTCTTTCCGTCCTCCAACTGCTTCCATCAAAAATTAGCCTTTGTCGGTGGGATTCCTTCTTTATCTTGAATCTTCGCCTTTACATTGTTTATAGTATCAGAGCCTCAAGAATGATAAGTCTTTCCAGTAAAAGTCTTGACAGAGATTTGCATCCCACCCCACAATCGAAGAACAAGATGCAAAGTAAGCCAAAGTCCTACCATCTTCCAATTGCTTTCCTGCAAAAATTAGCCTCTACTGATCAGGAGGAATTCCTTCCTTGTCTTGGATTTTCGCCCTAACATTGTCTATAGCATCAGAGCTGTCCACCTCAAGAGTGACAGTCTTTCCAGTTGATGTCTTCACAAAAGATTTGCATCCCACCGCGCAATCGACAACAAGATGCAAGGTGGATTCCTTCTGGATATTGTAGTCTGCAAATGTCCTACCATCTTCCAACTGATTTCCGGAAAATATAAGCCTATGCTGGTCTGGTGGAGTCCCCTCTGTGTCTTGGATCTTTGCCTTAACATTGTCTATAGTATCAGAGGTCTCCACTTCAAGAGTGATTGTCTTTTCTGTCAACGTTTTAGCAAAGATCTTCATTCCACCACGTAGGCATAGTACAAGATGCAAAGTAGACTCCTTCTGGATGTTATAATCGGTGTCCTACCATCTTCCAACTGCTCTCCAGCAAATATGAGCCTCTGCTGGTCCGGTGGAATCCCCTTTTTGTCTTGGATCTTCATGTTAACATTGTCTATGGTATCAGAGCTCTCCGCTTCGAGAGTAATAGTCATTCCTCTCAGTGTTTTAACAAAAATCTGCGTTCCACCACCCAGACGTAGAACAAGATGCAAAGTCGACTCCTTCTGGATGTTATAATCGGCCAAGGTCCTTCCGTCCTCCAGCTGTTTTCAAACGAATATGAACCTTGGTTGGTCAGGCTGACTCTCCTCCTTGTCATGTATCTTAGTCTTGCATTATCGATAGTATCTGAGCTCCCTCCCAACCTCAAGGGTGATAGTCCTGCCGGTAAGGCTCTTCACAAATATCTGCATGCCGCCCCTGAAGGGCAGAATCAAATGCAGAATGGACTCTTTCTGGACGTCATAGTCTGCCAGTGTCTACCATCTTCGAGTTTCTTCCCGACAAAATAACACTGCTGGTCTTACGGTATCCCTCCTTATCCTTAACCTGGGCTTTGACATTGGCTATGGCATGGTGCCTCTCAACTCCGAGAGGAATGCTCTTTCCTGTAAGCGTTAACCCGTATGCTTGCATCTGTAGAAGAGTTTGTTTCTCGCTTGCGGTTATGAGGTTTTGGAGAATCTGGGGGTAGAGGCGTAGAGGTCTGGTACAGCTAACTAGGGTTTGAGTTGGATAGCGCTGGCGGGAACTCAGGTCTTTCTGGACTTTCTGCCAAGTATTCTAAACACGTTTGTACGCTTAATTACGTTTATACAGCAAATATGTTTATACAGGAGTTACCTTTGTACCCAAGTTACAATATCCTTTCGAAAATTACCACATATGTCGAATTCAATAATACTTATAATCTATTAGCAACTCGAATAACACTTTAATCCCAAAACGATGAATGATCGGTCCACCAATTGCAATAACCGTCCTATCATTGAAATCTGACATGGAAATACAGATGATTCGAACTACTATGAATGAAATCTGCCTACTTCCTAGTTCTGAGAATTTCTAACTGCAACGAGAAAAACAAAATACGGCTACCGTGAGAGAGCAAATGCTGACTGTTTCTAAAATTGTTACGATTAGTGATTATGGAGTCAGTTACTGTTGTCATGCTCTCACCAGATCCTCCCCTTCCCTCCAATCCGACGAGCCAACTCAAAATCCTTCTTCACTGAGGATACGAAAGTAAAAGAAACAGGTTTGTTAACAATTATATTGTACAATAATGGTAAAAACTGTCAAAGACTAACTGAAACTTGAAGTGGAAGATGAAACAGTAAACAGACGGTTAATCCAAGACATACAATAAGATAATGCATCTGAGGACAACCCCTTTGAGTTTTGTCAAAATCCACTACCCCAAAGAGTGCAGTTTTTTTCATTGTTTAGGTGTTATCTCACTACAAGCATCAGTTGGTTGCAGCTTGCAAATTTACATAGCATTAGGGGATTAGGGGAAAATAACATTTAGTTATGCAGATATTAGATCTCAAGTTTACTTACTAAGAGTGACCCGCTTTGCATGAATTGCACAGAGGTTGGAATCTTCAAACAACTGAATGACATAATCTTCTGCTGCCTGCAAAAGAACAAAATTCCAATAGGTATGACTGATTTGTCTCAAATAACTCATAGTAACTCCTCCAATGGACTGCAATTTAGAGGGTGATGGTTAGATGGTATGCTTGGATTGGGATAACAAGACAAAATTCCGGCAACCAAATCCAAGCAATTCATTCTATAGGCTTCATTTGTTGAGTTGATTTGATGACGAAGTAGAACAATAATGGTGGTAACAAGAAACTGTTGATTGTTATCAAGAACAGTTTTTATTGCAATAGAACGAGTAAGTCCTCAAAGATCTTGGGTTAGCACAGCAATGCCATTGTGTGATCAAAGCATAGCAAGAAGCAGATGGGCAGCTGAGGAAGCATCCAATGCACTTCCATAGATGTTAATAATACTTATGGCATTATCATCACTCATCCAGCCAGCATATTTTAACGGATGGATAAACAAAGATTATGGTACAACTCACTAAAATTACAATGCAGAAACATACCAGTTTATCAAACAGACAGAAAAGGAGGTGGGGTAAGAAAAGTAGTATTTGCAAGGTTAATCTCTTACATACAACTAAATTCACTTGCCATAAAATAAATAACAACATATATTCACCTCTTGAATTGCTAGTAAAGCATCAGGCGTCCAACGCTTAGGCTCTCTAGACACAGAGTTGGTGATTTCTCTTACCTACAAGGAAATAAAAGATTGTCAACTTTGTGTGATCAAACCTTGCGCATAACTAGTGCTTAAAATCTAATAGATAATATCACCAGACGTGAACCACACAAAAACGAAGCACATTCCATTTCACAATCCAATTCTAGCCTCACTTAAAAAAGCTTAACTCTGAGATTGCCAAGATGTCAAGGTCAACTTGTTTATACAATACGAAATGAGTTAATCAAATCGACATCAATAAATTGGAACTATGATTCTGGGTTTCCATGCCAACAAAAAAATACGTTCTCTTGATTGTGTGAAGAGAAAATTGCCAGAACTAGCAATAACACTACCCAACATTTCTTTTCTGTTTGTTGATATCCTTCGGTGCACGCCCTCATGTATATCTATGCGCACATGCATGTGTGGGTGCAATTCTGTATGCATAACAAACAGGGAGATAAGAACTCACAGTTCTGATGAATGGAGCAGCTGGGATAATCATCTCAACTGTCTTCTGGAGGTGACGAATCTCCCGAAGAGCCACTGTTCCTGGCCTGTAACGCCGCTTCTTCTGCTGCGTTCCTGGACCTATAGACATAACAACAATAATCATTCAGAAACAACTTACTTCCACTATAGCATCATCACCACCAGCACCAATGAAGAAAACATATATACTTGTCGGATTTGCCTTGGACCTCCTCGTGCCTCTAGAAGATTCCTTCAGTTTATTGAAACAAAAAGTGTTAAAATAAAACACATTAGGAATGCCAGATTTAAAGATATGAATTGTCTTCACCAGATTACAGATGAGTGACAAGTTTAACAGTTTCCTGCTATTTTCAAGAAATTAAACAACAGAGAAAATAACGAAAGGGGTAAGGCTCCGTTTGGCTGATAAGAAATTTAAGCAAAAAAATTAATAATTTTCAAATTTTCCAAATCAAATTTCTCCCAATTCCCCTCCTCCCAATCCTCATTCCCACAGTTTCTCAGTAACCAAACATAGGACAATAAAAAACCGAAATTAACGAGAAATTGAAGAGTGAGAAAGATAGAGGGAGAGGGGGGAGAGAGAGAGAAAGAGTACCGGTTGAGCAGGTGAGGCCACCGAGCTTCGGCCTGCAGCTGAAGGCAGAGAAAATTAGGGTTTTTAAAAGCGCAAAAATCACAATCGTCAACAAAATACACATACATGCATACATTGTTGAGAGAGAGAGAGAGAGAGAGAGAGAAGTTTGTGCGCGAGTAGCTTTCTTGCCTTTTCTTCCGGCGGTGTGTTTGACTCTCGCCATTGAAGTTCTGGTCAGAAGGAGGAGGAAGGAGCTTCTTCGCTGGTGTAAGAAGCGACGTCGTCTCGCTGATTGTTTCTAACTGTTGCAGATCCAGAGATGCGTCGTCGGCTCCGACTATAAATTTCAGAAAAATTATAAAGCTTCCCGCTCCAACTGTGTGTCGTTTCGTAGCCGGTGAGGCATAAAACGACGCCGGACGAATTATTTGGGAGCCACCGCAGCAAAATCGTCTCCAACGGTAACATTTGGACGTTGTACGAAACGACATGAGTCAAACGGTAAGTCTTTTCAACAGTGACTACAGCAGGAATTGGATCCGCCCCAGACTTTAATGTCCAGAGCCTAAGGAACAACATATCTAGGTCATAAAAATTGAATTTGACGGTCTCTAACTCATTTTGCTGGCTCACCACACACAATTAACAACTCTGATTTCTTTTACAAACCAATCATCGACCCAGATGTATTGATCCTTAGGCTTCGGACACTAAGGATCCAATTCCAATTTTTTCAAAGTTTGCATTCACAACGTTGTAAGCTTATTGCGGTAGAAAAAATTGAATTACTGACACGTGATATTATTAAATTATTAATGTTGTAATACTTACTATATAATAAGCCTCAGAGTGTGTAGTTCATTCATTCATATTATAAATTTGAATTAGTAAAATCATGCGAAGATATTTCAAAACTTTCTTAGTCTCACATGTGACTTGGTTGAATTTACAGTTTGAACTGCTAACATGCAATTGACATTAGCAAAAATTCTTTTTTCAAAAGACCAATGCCTCGTTTGGTGGCAATGATTTGATTAAAATAGATAATTCACTAGATTCATTATATGCTTACTGAAAAAAAGAAAAAAGAAAAAAAAAAAAAGAAAAAAAGAAAAAGGAAAAAATAAGCTTAGTTCCCAACTTTTCCATCTTCTGCTTTTCAAGTTAGACAACATCAAAAAGTTGGCGTTCATTTCTTCATTTAACTTACGCTGAATCTCATTTCTCAAAAGTTGGAGCTTATTATTTGTCTTGATCCAATAAAATATTGTTGTACTTCTTATTATTTTTAGTATTGGACCAGAATAACAAACAAACTAGCTCTTAGGCTAGCAATTAAACACACATATACATTCCAAAAGTCCTAAAGATGTCATATTTATAGTCAATCCAAACAGAGCTTACCCATGAATCACATCTACCCAGAGATCCACCTGATTACAAACAGTACATTTGAAGTTAAGCAGTAAAAAGTCAAAAACAAAAGGGATACTTGGGGAAAACTATTTTATCCAACTCATGACAGTGAATTATCTTCAGACAGATGTAGCCTCCAAAATTTCATGTATCACACTATCAGGAGCAAAGCTAAGAGTGTAGCCTCCAAAATCGTTCGTAAACAGCTTGCTGTCGAAGAAACAAGGTTTAAACAACGCCTCTAGGGCTGCGACGGTCTGGGAGATGCCGGAGGCTTGAAATCCGGATACTGCAACCATAAAAAAACATGAAAGAAAGAAAGATTTGGTTAGTTCTTGCACAAAATAATTGATCATGAGGGTTGATATAAATGAACATAAATTCAAATAGAAAATAAAGTGAGCAATTACATAAGGGAATGGGGAAAGTGGTTTCGAAATCCCAGGAAGTGATTCTGCTTTAACTTCTGGTTTTGGTACTGAATTTGGTTCCGGGGTGGCTTCTGTAGCTGCTTCTACTTTTGGTTCGACCACAGCTTCTGCTTTCTGTACAGTATCACTAGCAGCAGTAGGCTCTGGAGTTGGTTCTGCAGGTGCAGGAAGAGCCTTGCTAACAGTTACTGGCAGAAGAGCTGTCCCAATTTGCTGAAATTCAAGGCGGTTGAGGATAAAAACAGCGGAGTTTAGTATATTGTAATTGTCAAAATAACTAGTCTGTGAGGCAGTGATGAGGGAATCCGTCATTTTTAGTCTCATACCTTTATGTCATCGACGAGCTCCTTAGGGGCAACCTTCGTGGTCAAGAACTTATCAACTTGTTGTAGAGTTTCTTTTCGATCCTGTCATAAAAGCAACTTAGGTTATGACAATGAAGTTGAATGCTAATCCTTGGGATCAGAATGTAATATGTTTTCAAGGCCGCGATGGTTACAGATGTTTATGATTAATAAACCTTCATATTTATGACGAGCTAGACGTGTTTCACAAAAATTACTAAAATGCAAAGGCTGTCTGTTAGAACAAAATAACTAAGAGGAAACATGGAATAATATAACTTTTGGCCACTACGCGTTATTTCAGAGACGTAAAATTTTCCTATCGACCCCGATAAACATTCCATCAAAATAACTTCTTGGAAGTATAAAAGAGAATAGGGGACTCACCTCAGCAAAAAGGAGTTTCTTGCTCGCAAACTGAACTAGTGCAGCTGAGCCTAAAACTTGGAGGATTGTTTCTAACTAAAAAGATGAGAGTGCAACAGTCAGTTCGAAAGATGTTCGAGAGGGATACATGTTACACCAAAAGGAAAACAAATAGATCAGCATGGATGGACTTTACTTCAGTAAAAGCCAATAAACCCAATCCGGTTGCTGCGGCAACCCCAAGGGAAAGAGACAAGGCATCTGAGTCCTCCTGCACATAATTGACCACATAAACATATAAGAATCCTGTTAAAATCATATAAGTACATCAAAATTCTTTCGAACATAATCATCAACAAGGGAATCCATCACTGAAAACCAATAAATTTGCTCGTCCCAACCCATTTTCAGAATGGCACACATCAACAGCTTTCTTGTCCCATCTTGATGAAATATGTAAGCTAGGGGCGGGGGGATGTTTCAAATGTTTATATACTTCTATCACGATCAATCCGGCTTTTCGTTTATGATTTTCTACTAAACCTTTTAGACTAACCAACATGTTGTTATTTGTGTTCAATATATAAAGTTCAATATAACATCCTTGCTCGAAAGTAGGAGACCAAATAGCACCTTACTGTTCAATAAGACAATAGATTTTCACATGTGAAATATCAATCAACATATGGAAGTCAAGAAAATTACTCCAACTGCACCATTAAGAGCATCTGTTAAATTGCCAAAATCAAAACTCAGTGCTTTTGTTGGTGGTGTCCAAGGAAGACCGCTGTTCTGCAAAATGATATTTCATGTCAAGTACTAAAGCTCAATAAGACTCGTATGGAAACAAAGATTAGATGTAGAAGGGCAATGGGACTGACCACCCATCCTCGTGGTCCTTCAGCACCATCTTTAATAGCATAAGCAGCTTTGAACCCATTTACAGTGACTAATTCTGCAACCAGCTCGGAGTTCCCATCAAATCTGGCTTCCATCAGAACATTTGCAGGATTAGTTTCACATATTAGCTTTGGGAATAACACAAACGTCACAAGCATGTGAAAAAGGAACGTCAAGGAAAGAACATTATAATCAGAATCGATTTTACGGTAAACTAGAAATGGAAATGTCAACAAGCAGTTTCTACATGAAGTTATTCAATTAAGCTTTCTTCCGCCCCCTTTCACGCCACTGAATAGAAGCATTGTTTTCAAGAAAGGGATTTGGAATGTGCACAAACCGGAGTTGATATTTTTGCGCTAACATATGACAATTTGTATGAAATTCTAGGAAAACCAACGTCTTCTATGTAATACTGGTAACTGAGTTTTATTGTGAGAATTCTCTACTTCGAAAGTAAATGCTAATGTGAACTGAATTTTTCTTTCGCAGTCCAAATAGTGATCTCTACATAAACCAATTGAATAATGTACACATTCTAAGGTGATGTCAATTCTAGGCACTTGATAGTAGCTCTTGATTGTGAACAACTGCTTCGAAATAAGCTCAGAAATTGACAATTCATGATTTGTAAAACAATGAGGAACGAAAACTAAAGAATCGGGTTAACAATCTTACTTATCGAGGATGAACAATGTGGTATTTTCCGGCTCCTTGAACTTCAAAGAGAGTTTCTTCAAGAAACCCGGCTTATCTTCACCTTTGTAAACAATCGACACCGCCTTCTTCCCCAGACCCTTGACATCCGGAGTACCAAACTGCCTAAAATCCGCTGGCGATCTTATATCAAGCAACTGAGCATTGGCCTCCTCACCCAATTTTACATAAGCACTTCTGGCAGATTCAACACCGAACGGCTTAGGCAGAACCTGAGACAGAATCAATGGAACCGCCAAAACTGCGAAACCGCCAGCGACAACTGCAGGATTATCAGTCACAAAACTGATAACACTGTCAAGAACCCCACCTACTTCCAAGTCTCCACCTCCACCACTCACAGTCTGCCCCAATGCTTCATATGTCAAAGCCTTGGCAAACCCGGCATTGAAAACTGAAGATAAGAGCAGCAAGCCGCCATGGAAACTCCGAGATGAAGACTCTTGTGAAGCTTTCAAACTTGTGGGATTAGAGAATTTGGGAAGGGAAATGGAAGGCAGTGATGGGATTTTTCTTCTGTCACCAATAACTGATCTTATGGGGGTCAAGCTTGCTGCATTGAAGGCCTCCATGGCATAATTCTAGCGAGAGAATCTAGCGAGTGAAACAGAAGAAAAAGACACTTTTTGGTCTCTCAGAAAATTGATGAAAAATTGAGATTGAAGTTTCTTTGGGTGGAGGGTGGTGGTGACGTGTCATGCAAGATGAGAGGTTGCCCATTGAGCGATTGACACGTGGCGAGTAAGGATTGCGAGGTTGTTGATCACTTTATATTGTTTGATGGCTGGGATGATGACTTTGGGTTGTAAATGTTTTGTGTGGCTGAGAATAATGTCACTAGAAGTCTTGAGAAACTCCGCAAGGAAAAATACGTTTAGAGTACACTCCGCGGGTGCAGTACGGACCACGGTACAGTCGATGGTGGCTGCCTGGTGGAGAATTCCCGAAGAACGTCCATACAACTTAGACTCGTTATTACAGCATTCCAAGTTAACCACATACCAGCATACAAAAAGATTAAGATACATGACAAGTTTGGCAATCCATGCTCATTTGGTTCACCGAATGAATGTTTTTTCTTTTTCTTTCAAATAACGGTAATAGAAACGCCTTTTGAAGAGCAAAAATAAAACAAGTTCATTACATGCACCAAAATGTCGCAGGTAGTTGCAGTAAGCTGTAATCCTAGTGTGCTATTTTTCTTGAAATGTCGAACCAGTTATAGATGATAGATCGAATTCTTCAAATTCTTGTCACCCCTAACTAAAACTTTGTCAGACTGAGCACATACCCAAAATGTATAAATTATGTTACATGTGGATGATCAAATGACCGCTTTACAGAAGATCGAAAAAGTAATCCAAACCTTGCCCAATTTCCCAAATTGAGATGCCGCATCCCCATTTGCGAGCTTCCTCTAGCCGCACGGAGATTGACATTGGTGATGGATAGAACACAGCGTGGTAATTACTTTCATCATCGGAGTAGAAGAATAAATGTTCTGCGCTGTTCTTTTCCCATTGCAACTCGGGCTTGTGCTTCTCCAACAAGGACAGGTAATCCCTTCCAGTGATAGCACCACCACCTGGACCTGCATTTTCGATAACATTAAAAGACTCTCCCTAAAATGTCGAACTACTAGAGAATTCAAACACATTCAAGCAAAAAAAAAAACTTCAAGAGATGTCCTCGTAAATGAATTACCAACGATTTGGAAGCCGGAGACAATAGCAGATGCTTAGATAAAATTATCAAATGCACAATGTTAAGATGATCAATCCAAACCCCATATAGTCGTCATACAAGACTTGTTAAGTTTATTTACTCACCTAGGTTCAATTCCTTTCCAATTCTAGAACAACCGCCAATAGATCCATAGGACAAACAGCATGGGAACTCATAATGAGTTGACCCATCATATTTCACTCCCCATGGGCAATAACACGAAACCGTAAATCAAATATAGATTCTCCAACGCCAATGAATAACACAAATTGTACAAGTAGAAAAGAAACAGAATAATACCTCCTGTGAGGACGAAATCATTGCCGTAGAAATTGATGCCAAGAAATATCTTGCGGGCTAGAGCACTGTTTTTATTGGTACCAAGGAGCAGCTGCAGGGTAGAATGAATCCACTTCAGAGGTGCATTGGGACCAGGATTATTGGGTCCCGAGAAATCATACGTCATAAGTGAGAATCCATCCACAGCATCATCCACGCTCTGAAGATCTTTAGGTCCAAAATCATGCGGTTGGAGCTTCTCTGAATGTGGCGGACCAATAACATAGACTAATTGCAACCGTTGCTTAGCATTCCTCTCTAAGCTCACACCATGTAATGCATCACCAAGCTCTTTTATAAACTGCAATGCCTGCACGGGCAGAATAACAAAGATCCTCAGATGTTATATAATTTGAGGAGAAGATGCATGGTATCACTTTCTAGAAAACAGCACCAATGAATAGCCACAACAAATAAGTTCATTAGGCAACATCTACACCTCCAAACAATAGTGACTTTCAGCAAACTTGGATGTAGGTACAAAGAAGACAAGGTCTTGTTATATTCGGTAACAAAGTGACTCCGACCAAAAGATTTCATTAGCCCGCTAATACAATTCCATATATCCTTTATCTTTGTATTGAGGAATGTATATTAAACAGTTGTATCTCAAAATAGCAAATGGAATTCTAATTTGGAACATTGCAGTTACAGTTGATCAAAGTCCTGACACGTCAACATATATGAATACTATACACTTGTGAAAGGTATAAAAATATTTTCAACAGACAACAAACATGACTTTTATGAAACATTGCCATCATTTGCCTAGTTGGGTCATGCAAAATTAGTACTTTACCAAATTCCGCAAGCTTGGATCATGCAAAATTCTGTAAGCTGCCCACCTTGACCAAGATTCCAGCACAATACCGTCATATCCCATCTCCCTGATCAACGAAAAAGCCCCCCACAAAATTAGTACCTTATCTGCGTTAGATATAAAGAAAAATGACCAAAGTTTTGGACCTTTTGGTACATACAGACTACAGAAATCATTAAATAGTAAACAAGTTCAAAAGGATCAGAAGCCAATGGGGTAGAATTAGGACGTAATATCTCAATAAAACAAACATATAAAAAGTACTCTAGGTTGGAAGCCTACTTGCACTCGTTTACTATAAGATTAATAGCTTTACTCCTCTGCTTCTTCTTTGTAAGCAGCTCTGCTGGAAATGCTTCCAGAACAACTCTAGGCAATACCTATACATTATGGAGGTATGCTACAGATGAGATTACTAACCGATTGAGATAAAAAGTGTGCCACAACTACATATAAAAGCGCAGGACATATATCGACGACTTATAAAAAAGAATTTAAATTGTTTCTAAGTTGACTAACTGTGGAAAAAAACCTCTCAAATTTTATTACATGTCTTCCCACATTCGATTGTGAACAATTGATGTCACAGCTGTTCAATATTAGTCAAATACGAAAAAGTAGTGAGAAGGGAGTTAAAGAATTCTTCTTCATACCCAAGCATCTCCTGCCATCCTAAGATCTGAGATCCATCCCATATCAGCATTATGCCTACCTTCCAGAATTAAGCCGTTGCCTTGGCTGTTGACAAAAGGGGTGAAATACTGAAAACTTGTCCAGAAATAAAATAGCTACACAAATCTTAATTATCGCTTACGACTTACTGAATCTTAACAGATATTCCTACCATCTCTAGAGGTTGAAGGTCATAAATGAGAGGATTATCCCCAACCCCCAACCCCAACAGCCAAAAAGTAATCATACATTAAGTTTGATTCCGAGCCAACTTTATTTAGCAGACAGTTCTAATCTAGAGTTTTGAGAATAGACACCTCAATGGTCACGTATATAATCAAATAACTGAGCAGAGTTTTGACAGTTACCATCGGCTTATTTGGGCAATGATAACAATTAAAAAACATGGCACCAAACAGTACATCAACTACTCATATCACTTTGTCCAACCACGAAAACTGGGAGCATACCTCTTTAGGTCATACCAAATTGGAGATAGATGAGTAAACTTGGAGTTGAACCATTTGGCCATATCATAGCCCTTAGAATTCCTGTATAATTTGACATGTGAGAAGGAGTTCGCAAAAATTTCAAGCTAATTAATGCAAATACGTCTAATATGATTATATGAGCAACCAACCAATACAAATTACTAACCTAGGTATTATAGAACAACAAACTTTACATAATCACATTAGATCCACCAAGCTACGTTAAACCAAAAGGACCGGCACTTTGTAGTTTGTATCAAAGAGAGACTAATGGATCAGTTCAAACTCTACTACTTTCTTTACTATGATTCCGAGTGTATTTCGTTACCAAATGAATTCCTCAAATTTTACATATACTTCAATTCCAAGTAATTTTTTTTCTCATATTTGAAACGTTAACTGAAATTCTCGTTGTATTTCATTCCAATCCAAACAGCTTGTTAGAAAATAATACAATCCCATAAATTATTATATAGCCAAACAGACTGAAAGACATGGCATACCATGGAGTAATGTAGGCCAATACAGGATATGCAAAGTGCCTGCCACTCGTATTTTCGGAAACCTTTCCATTTTCCTGAATTTTTCAAACCACATTATCAATAAGAACACTGTAAGATCATAAATTTTCTGTTTGGCAGCTGAGAAAAAGTTTGAATCGAAGCCAAAAATAATTATAAACACTAAGGTTTCGTATCATTTCGTGCATTTCTTGACTAATAACAGCTAAAATGCAGTAAACGATAACTTCAATTCGTCTTAATTTTTCCCGCATTTTCTCGGCAATCAAACAGACAAATTGCAGAAATCAGTAGGGAGGGTACTTGCAGTGAGGATCTCCTGGTAATTCACATCAGGTTTCACGATTCCTCGCTCGTAGACGGCGTAATCCGTCGGGTTCGCCGTCGGAGCATATTTGATGCGGTAGGCGAGCATGGCGGTTGCTACAGCTACGCAGAAGAAGAGGACGAAGGTGACTATGTGCTGCCGGTTTGCGTCGCGGAGTTGTCCCGAAGGTTCTACTCGGTCTTCGCCGCGGTTCGAACTCGGTGCGACTCGGCGCTCTCTTTTCTTGGCCATTTTTGAGTCGGAAGGCCCAGAAAGTTCAACGGACGTTTACAGAAGCACGAGCAAGAAAGATGGTTTGTAGACGATAAATGACATGTCGTTGTTCATGCGGCTGTGTGTAGGTACAATAAAACGCCCTGTCGTTGGAGTTCAATCCATCCTCGTTGATGATTCGTAGAATTACAAACTAAATTAACAAACGAACAAAGTAATGTTGTTATATATAAATCAATGATCACCATTATTGGATGTGTCATTATTAAAAGTAGGGTGGATAACAGCTCAGCTGCTGTTGGTGTTTAGCTGTTGCTTTCGGTCCTCCATCATCTATTGTTTTTATCCATTGCTTTCGGCCCTTCTTCACTGTAAAGCTAAAGTTAGATAATAGATTAAGATTAGTGGGATTGGAGGTCATCATTATGTTGGCTTAGCTGCCATGGTCCTCCTTTCTTCTTCACGTTTTTCTTCTCCCATATATGTTGCATCGTGTAATGTTTTTCAGATATGAAATATACATCAAACATTCAACATGGTATCAGAGCGGGCATCATCCTGAGCCAGTTCTGTATATCGAACCTGCTGTGTTTATTTTTCAAAAACAATGGCAGATGGAAGTATCATTGCTTCTTCATCTGGAAGCGCTTCTGAAATGGATATCAATCCAAACCAACGACTCAGTTCAGTATTATTGAATGAGTTTAATTATTTGCCATGGGCAAGGGCTGTTAGTCTTGCTCTCGGTGGAAGATCCAAACTCGATTTCATCAATGGCAGTCAACCTGCACCAGATGCTTCTTCTCCAGAATATGGAGGGTGGCTATGTAAAGATCAACTGGTCATGTCATGGTTGTTAAATTCTATGGAAAGGAATATTGCTGAAATCTTCAGCTATTCCGAGTCGTCTCTCATCCTTTGGACCACCGTGAAGGAGATGTATGGAAATCAAAACAATGCAGCTCGCATCTTTCAACTCAAGAAGGATATCTCCAACATACAGCAAGAAGGTAAAAGCTTTGTTCAACATCTTGGTTCTTTGAGAAGCATGTGGAATGAGTTAGATGTGTACAGACCTCACACAACTGATCTCTCTGTGCTCCTTAAAAGAACTGAAGAAGATAAAAATTTTCAATTATTGTCTAGCTTGAGCTCAGAATATGAGGATTTGAGAAGTCACATTCTCATGAACTCGGAGCTACCATCCTTCACTAGTATCTGTGCAACTATCCAACGTGAGGAAGTAAGGAGAAAAGTCATGAACAATGGTATAAAAACCAACGTGACAGAAGCTAGGGCTTACCTGACAAATGAAAAAAGATATAAAGGAAAAAACCCTCATTTAAAGTGCCTACATTGTGACAACATCGGGCATGTGAGAGACAAGTGCTGGATCCTACATCCAGAACTCAAACCTGACTTCATGAAGGATAAATCCGCACCAAAGACAAGTCGAGCACACCCTCGTGCCAACACTGCAACATCTTCATCTATCAACAATGTTGATACCTATCAACAGTTCACTACAAATCCTGCCATCCTTTTAAATGAGTTCGCAGCGTATCTCCAACAAAAGAAGGGAAAAGAGGATGGATCGGTTGATCATGAAGATGGAAGTACTACTGCATTGATGGGCAAATTTGCAGGTTTTTTAGCTGATGCTGATTATGTACCTCAGACAGACTTGAAAGGTATCGTAACTGCTTTCCAAACTGCTCTTAAAATAAATGAGTTACATGATTTTTAGGTTGTAGATTCTGGTGCCACAGACCATATGACTAATCAAATGTCAAAGTTACATAGATTTGAGAAACTACATAATCCTTCACATGTATCTGTTGCTAATGGTGAAGGTGCTAGGATTGTAGGAAAGGGAAAAATCCACCTGATATCTGATCAAATAGAGTCTATGGCCCTATATGTTCCATCATTTCCATTTTAACTTCTCTCAGTGGGAAGAATCACAAATTCCTTAAATTGTTTGGCCATTTTTTCACCAAAAACTGTCATTTTTCAGGATTGTATAACCAAGAGGACGATTGGTGAGGGGTTTTACCTTGATGGTCTCTATTACATATCAAAAAGCTCTTCCTGTGGGTTCCATGCCAAGTCAAAGTCCATCCATACCTCCATTCAAGCTTCCACCTTGTGACACCAACGACTAGCTCATCCATCTCAACCTATCTTATCCACCTTATTTCCTGACTTAGGCAAAGAATCAACCCACTGTGAAACTTGTCATTTGTCAAAGGCAACAAGACTACCTCTAGGGTCTTCGATGTCTAGAGTTTCTCATCTTTTTGAACTTGTACACTCTGATATATGGGGACCAACAAATGAATCTTTTGATGGTTATAAATATTTCATAACTTTTGTTGATGATTATTCAAGAACCACCTGGTTATATTTGTTAAAATCAAAAAGTGAGGTGATGGAAGTGTTTAAGGACTTTCACAACCTTGTCAAAAATCATTTTTCTTCTCAAATCAAAACCCTAAGGTCTGATAATGGCACAGAATACATGTCCCAAGTCATGACTCAATATTTGAGCAACAATGGCATCATACATCAAACTAGCTGTGTTGGCACACCTCAACAAAATGGTGTTGCCGAGAGAAAAAACCGAGATCTCCTTGAAAAAACTAGGGCATTGATGTTACAAATGAATGTACCAAAACGTTTTTGGTCTCAAAGCGTCATGACAGCAGCTTACCTGATCAACAGATTACCTAGTAGGGTTTTGGGGTTCAAATCCCCAATGGAGATAGTCAAGAACAGAAAGGTGGACTTGTCTCACCTTAAAGTCTTTGGATGCATCTGTTTTGTTCATATTCAGTCATTACATCGAGACAAACTTGATCCTAGGGCAACTAAATGCATTTTCCTTGGCTACTCGTCCACACAAAAAGGGTATAAGTGTTATAATCCACAACTTAAGAGATTAATTGTTTCAAAGGATGTTCAATTTCATGAAACTAACTCTTATTACAGTAAGTCTCTGGATAGTACAAGTCAGGGGGAGATTATCTTGGACATGTTTCCACTGCCAAGGACTAAGATACTCAACAATGCGGGTGATCAAACTCACACAATGGATCTTGTGGCTCCAAATCAACCGGATTCATATGACGACAGCAACATGCCTGTAGAAGATGAAACTCTACGTAGTATTGGTCCTGAAGAACCTTCAGAAGAGTCTCTTCCTACCATACCTCGACGAAATCCAACTCGTGAGAGG
Source organism: Pyrus x bretschneideri (assembly GCF_019419815.1). Lineage (NCBI taxonomy): Eukaryota > Viridiplantae > Streptophyta > Magnoliopsida > Rosales > Rosaceae > Pyrus > Pyrus x bretschneideri. The sequence goes on along the minus strand of NW_025999723.1, from coordinate 10,987,469 downwards.
CACCCACCAGCAAGACTGCAAGACTTTATTACGTACAAGCTCAAGCACCCCTTATCCAACTACTGTTCTTATCAAAAGTTGTCACACAATTACACTGCCTATTTGAGTAATATATCTGCGCATGAAGAGCCTCAATCATTTCAAGAAGCTAACCAATCCCAAGTGTGGCAGCAAGCAATGCAGGATGAACTGCATGTACTCGATCAACATAAAACCTGGAGCATTGTGCCACTGCCCAAAGGAAAGAAGATAGTAGGCTGCAGGTGGATATACAAGATTAAATTCAACTCGGATGGGTCTATTGAAAGACACAAGGCACGATTAATGGCCCGTGGCTTCACTCAAACATTTGATGTGGATTACAAGGAAACCTTTGCCCCCATTGCAAAGATGAACACAGTGCGCGTACTCTTGTCTGTGAGCTTGAAGAAGACGTCTACATGAGATTACCACCGGGTCACTCTCAAAGTCATAAACAGGATGTTGTGTGTAAACTGCACAAATCAATTTATGGTCTTAAACAATCACCGAGAGCCTGGTATGCTAAGCTCAGTTCAGTCCTTATCAATGTTGGTTTTGGAAGAAGCAATGCGGACTCCTCTTTATTTGTACGCTCAGGCACCGCTGGTACATTGGTTGTTCTTGTGTATGTTGATGACTTGATCATCACCGGAGATAACCCTGAAGAAATCAAAGAACTCAAGCACTCCCTTCAGCAACGCTTTGCAATAAAAGATCTTGGTGTTCTGAGATACTTCCTTGGCATCGAAATGGCTACATCTCACACGGGCTTCTTCCTTAACCAGCGCAAATATGTTCTGGATCTCCTTAAGGAAGCAAACATGAGTGATGCTAAACCGGTCCCTACACCTCTTGACATTAAACTTAAGGTCAGCTTAGAGGGTCAATCTCTTCCAAACATAAGTTATTATCAGCGGTTGGTTGGTAAGTTGATATACCTGACCATCACAAGGCCCGACATTACCTATGCTGTCAGTATTGTTAGCCAATTTATGCACTCTCCCACGATTGAGCACTTTAACCTAGTCAAAAGGATACTTCGGTATCTAAAAGGTTCTGTGGGACGTGGTATAATCATGAAGAAAAATGCAAGCACTCAGATTACAGGTTATTGTGATGCAGATTGGGCTGGCAATTCCATTGATCGTAAGTCTACAACGGGATTTTGCACGTTTGTGGGAGGCAACCTTGTCTCATGGAAAAGCAAAAAACAAACTGTCGTTGCAAGATCCAGTGCTGAGGCAGAATATCAGGCAATGGCATTTACTGCGTGTGAACTAATCTGGCTCAAAGGTTTACTGTGTGACTTAGGTGTTTTCAATCATCAATCCATGTCCCTTTTCTGTGACAATTAGGCTGCAATGCACATTACTTCCAACCCAGTTTTTCATGAGAGAACCAAGCACATTGAAGTCGATTGTCACTATGTTCGTACACAAGTTCAATCTCAGGTTATCCAAACGCATTTTGTAAGGAGCTCGGATCAACTTGCGGACCTATTCACAAAATCATTGGCCTCTCATCAGTTTCAGCTTCTTCTTGGCAAGCTTGGATCTATCAACCTTTTGGATCCAGCTTGAGGGGGAGTATTGGATGTGTCATTATTAAAAGTAGGGTGGATAACAGCTCAGCTGCTGTTGGTGTTTAGCTGTTGCTTTCGGTCCTCCATCATCTATTGTTTTTATCCATTGCTTTCGGCCCTTCTTCACTGTAAAGCTAAAGTTAGATAATAGATTAAGATTAGTGGGATTGGAGGTCATCATTATGTTGGCTTAGCTGCCATGGTCCTCCTTTCTTCTTCACGTTTTTCTTCTCCCATATATGTTGCATCGTGTAATGTTTTTCAGATATGAAATATACATCAAACATTCAACAACCATCTTCTACAAGATTCAAGAAGAAGGGAGAGGCTCCCCAACCTTTACAAAATACAAACTACTTCAAAGTAACAAGGCTAACCAAGAGTTTCAACTCTTTTAACACTTTTTTTCTCTAAGTTAAACCAAAAAATGTTCTCACTATCTATCTCGAAAAGAAGTATGTCGCCGTCCTTGGATAACACTAAAGGTGTGAAACGGTCAAAGTAATCAATGTGTCGTGCACGGACTTCTCAAGAGAAGAAAGCAAGGTCCAAGATTCTGTCACTCCATATTCCTTTATAATCCAAACATCATATGGAAGGACTTCACCGTGGCAAATACATAAATAGTCTCCCAATGAACTTAAGAGAATTTGCAAGATATTTCTCATCGAGGGGGATTAAAAACTCACGATATATATTTCCATGTCTTTCCCTTGCTATATGCCTTCAAATTCCAATTGGTGTATTGGAACTCTATTTTGGTAGAAAGGGACAGGTTTTGAAGAATGCTTTATTTGCTACTCTTCAACCAAAAGTTTATCATATTCAGCGGCTACATTCACCAATTCTTGTAGTTCAGTGAACTGTACATCATAGAACTTCTTCCTTAGAGGTAACCTCAAAGCTTTTTAAGCAATGGCTATGAGCTACCCATGGTTTATAGGAAATTGGCACCTCATTCTAATCTTCCTGAATCTCATCATGAAGTCTTTTGTGGACTTATGTTCATACCGTTTGACTTCCGCCATGTCATTGATAATTACTTTAGGTTCCACCCTGTAAAATTGCTCATGAAAAGCCATCTTCATTTGCTCCCAGTTGGCAATGGAGTTAGGAGGTAGGAGAGAATACCATTGCGAAGTCAGCCCAACTAAAGAATCCCCAAACAACCTCAGCTTGTAGCTGCTAGCTTTTGTTCATCAATGTATGCAAGGTAAGGGTTTTGGTAGGTCACCCTAAACATCGAGTGGGCTTGTGGCCTAGCATTCTGCATTATTAGTCTCTTTAAGTCAGCTATCTCATTCCTGAGTTGCTTGTTTACCACATTACTTGGCAAGGATGGAGATATTCCTTACTTCAGGCTATTTTCAAAGTAAATGGGCATCTCAAGCACTGCATCGGGCTATCCCACCTCTCATTTTATTGACCATAGGTGGAGGCCTATAAGGAAGTGGTTTAGTGACTATTGTGGGCATATTATTTCCACTGGCTCCTCCATTTGAACTGGATGTTAAGGCATTAGTTCCATTTTGCTCGATTGTGTTTCTTGACATGCTTGTGACTAGGACTACCTCGGGCCAATTCACCCATGTAGGCCCCTTCTCCTTTGAGATCGGATTGTTGAGCAAATTGTACGAGAACAAATAATTCACTCGACAAAAATTCACCCTCGTTCCTTTTTCTAATATGGAGTCATTTAGAAGAGCCACCACATTAGCTCTAGTTGAAGACGTGGGACTTTGGGATTTTTTTGAAGCCAACCACCTCTTAAGTCTCAGAACGTGGTTTGATCCCACCATCCCCTATTTTTTTATTTTTTTTGGACCTGTAAAGCACTTTTTCACGTTTTTTTGTAGGGTTGAGTATTTATTTTCTTTATGAAAATAGATGGTTCAACAGTTGCCCCCTCAAGCATCATGTATAAGAAATTTTCGCATGCATGAGCCTTGATAATTTTTGTGGGCTTGGACTGATGTATTGCGCCTTTCTTTTGCAGATATGAGTCTGCACGGGCATTCGTTTGTTAAGCAAGCTTTTGACAAGAGAGAAAGAGCATTTTCTAAGGGCCAAACGTAAGACTGATATCTTCCATTAGACTTTATCAAGCTCGTTGTCCCTATGGAAAGCAGAGTTAGGTGGCGGACGTATGCCAAATGAATTCCAATTTTTTTGAGTTTTTTTCCCCAGATGATGGAGTTATCAAAGCTTGTAGGGTTCAAGCAAAAAGTTTCACGCCTGGTCACTGATGGATGTTAACCACAATGAGCATGGTGATACTGAAAAGAGACACAAAACCCTTGTCCCCCTCGGGCTTTTTATCTATGAAGACTTGCATAGCAAACTCCTTTTGCAATTTGATTTCACTATGAATGAGATATATTTACACATTCTTCTGACTAGGCAACAATTTACTTGCAATACTTTTGGTGGAAGGAATATGTTTTTGGTGATTCATGGCTGCATCTAATTTTTGGGTTAGATTGCCTACTACTGTAACATCCCAGATCGACCAATGAAGAGGGGGTGATGTGCTTTATATGTACATGCCCACCTCCATATAGCACGAGGCCTTTTGGGAATTCACTGGCTTCGAGTTCCATGGGAACTCCGTAGTTAAGCAAGTTCAGGCGAGAGCATTCCCAGGATGGGTGATCCACTGGGAAGTTCTCGTGTGAGTTCTCAGAAACAAAACCGTGAAAGCGTGGCCGGGGCCCAAAGCGGACAATGTCGTGCTACGACGAAGTCGAGACTGAGATGTGACAACTACCCCATTAAGGAATCAAGTCAAAAGCAGTTCATCCCTTGATTTTCAGGAATTTGATTTTTACTGCTGCACCTAGCTTTAATGCTAGGCTGCCTACATACCTTTTTGAAGGATTAAGCCATACTTAGTTCAGAGGAAATGATTTTTTCCTTTGCTTGCGTCCTCTATATATGCCTTCCTCTTAGAGTTCTTTAGGCACTATTTAGGCATAAAGCTTCTTCATAAGCTTTCCATTGATGCATGGGTATATGAATTTCCCATTGGCATGAGAGAGCTCATAGGCACATTTTGTGAAGACTTTAGTCCCAGTTAGCGTCGGAGTTCATCAATAGTAGCTTGCCCGTCTTTTATTTCAAGTGCCCCTGGTCGTGTGTTGTGGGTAAATTCAATTGATTCGTCACCATTATTGTTAGCCTTAGCAGCTAGCCATGCAATTAATGCTGCAATTTCGAGCATAGACTCGGCGTCTTCATTTTTGCTCTTCAACCATTTAGAGATGTTGTTCGAGGTAAATACCTTGTAACGAGACTCATGTAGTCTTACTCGAGTCATTGATTGCTTGATAGTTCCTATACATGGTCGTGGCTTGGCTTGGAGATCGAGGAATGCCCCCTGTGATTTTGAGCTAGCATGAAGTCCCATTACTTCACTTGAGATTTTGGAGATGCCATTGTATGTGGGCTTGAACTCTCATTGTTTCATTGTTGACATATTTTTCTGGATCCTTCTTCTTTAACTTAACATGATTTATCACTTTGGACTGCCATCATGGGTGATGTGTGTTAGCAACCTTGACTTTACCCTCAATATATCGTGCTTGCAATTGGGTATTTGAGACGGTATTATCTCTCTTAGTAAGTTGTTTGCACCTTGTGGTATTTTTTTTTCTTCTTTAAAAGAAGCCACCTTCACAAGCTCCGCAGTGATTAACGGGATTGGGGTTGAGCCAATCACAATTTTAGTTGTGGTGCAAGCTTTATCATTTGCAAGTGCGTTGGTCTTGATGACTCTGCAATTTTTGGCTTTCACAGCTTTGGTTGATGCAAGTGGAGCCTTAGCAGCTACAGTTGAGATGCTTTCAGTAGCTTCCACGAGAGCATCTTCACATATTTTCTTACTAAGTTCTTTTAGGAATTCGTTTCTTCGCATTTTTTGGGATCTTTGATGGATTCTTCTTCTACATAGGCTTCACGAATTTGACAGCTGCCTTGCTGGCTTCAACTCCAGGAGTTGGCTTTTGGACATTGAGTGAGATTGGTGCTTAATCAAGGATAAATGACATTCGATATCCAGCTAGATTTGCACGTCTAGCCTTGAAATGAGTTGTGAGAAGCTCACAGAAGTAAATAAGGACTTGTGGTGCTGTCTCGTTTCCTATAAGAAAACATCTAGCGTACACAATTTCATTTATTCATAATTAGAGATGAAAAGATGAATGGATCCCACCAAACGTGCCAAAAATTATGTTGAGAAAAAATTGTTACGAGAACAAATAATTCACTCGACATGTTCACCTTGTTCATTTTTTTCAAAGCGGAGCCGTTTGGAAGAGCCAACACATTGGCTCTAGTTGAAGGCGTGGGACTTTGAGATTTTCTAGAAGCCAACCACCTCTTAAGTCTCAGAACGTGGTGGGATCACACCATCCCCTTGACCCGTAAAACACTTGTACACTTTTTTGGTGGGATCACACCATCTCCCCCTCCACACCCCCCCCCCTCTTTTTTTTTTTGACCCGTAAAACACTTGTACACTTTTTTTTGTTTTTTTTGTTTTTTTTTTTGTTAAGGTCCATTATTTATTTTCTTTGTGAAAATATATGGTTCAACACGGTCCATGGGTGATCACTGACTTTTCTAAGATCAAACCATAGATGTGATCACTGACTTTTCTAAGATCAAACCATAGATGATTACTAATTCTTCTTTGGCTTTTCCTCTTCTCCCTCTCTCATTGGTCAAAGGTGGAATAGTTGTTGCAATATCTTATTTCTCCAGACTCAATCACGGACCTTCCTTAGCTAAGTTGTTTTTTACTGCATAAGTTGGTGTGGAAAACTCCACTTCCAACTTCCTTTGTAAAGCCCTAGTAATTGAACACAACCTACTAACCTCTCCTCAAAGTTTCCACAGAAATCTTCTCCGTGCTCCTTAGCACTTGGATCATGGTAGACTGCAAATCTTCATTTGTCACTCTATTGCCTTATCCTTCTGATTGAATTGGGCTCCCTGCCATCTCAAGACTCTATGAGGAGGTTGGCTCTTAAGATGTTTTGGACGTGTTTAAAAATAGAGAAAATAATATTTAATAAACAACTGATTGAATCATATTATTGCTAGCCCATTGTGAGGCTAAGTTCATTTCCCTCCTCCTTAGTGTAGATAATATAATTTATTAAAAAAAAAATCATTTGACAACTAATTTAATCACATTATTATCCGCGTGCAAAAGACCTTTTTTATAACCGGCATTACACGCCTCTTAAGATGTTTTGAACGTGTTTTAAAATAGAGAAATTGAATCACATTATTACTATCTTATTGTGAGGTATTAATTAAAAAAAAGGCACAAAAAAACTGATTAAAATGACAAAGGCATTTTTTGAACCACAACATATTACGACCGACTCATATGTTTTAAATGTATTTATATACGTAAATTGACAAAAGGAAAGTCAAATATTTGAAGTAAATGAATAATCTTATATCATGCTAGAAGAAATCTCTCATAGACCAATTAAAGCAGCTGAATTCACATAATAAAATCGATCTTTATAGAATTTACATTAAGAATAGAGAAAATAATATTTAATAAACAATTGATTGAATCACATTATTGCTAGCCCATTTTGAGATTAAGCCCACTCTCATCCCCCTTAGTGTAGATAATATCATTTGTTAAAAATAAAATAAAAATCATTTGATAACTAATTTAATCACATTATTATCCGCGTGCAAAATGCCTTTTTTTTATTTTTAATTTTATAACTTAAGATGTTTTGAACATGTTTAAAAATAGAGAAAATAATATTTAATAAACAACTGATTGAATCACATTATTGTTAGCTTATTGTGAGACTAAACTCACTCCTCTCCTTTAGTGTAGATAATATCGTTTATTGAAAGAAAAAAAAAACAATGATTTGATAACTAATTTAATGTAATTTAATCACATTATTATCCACTTGTGAAAGAACTTTTTTTATAACCAGCATTACACGCCTCTCAAGATGTTTTGAACATATTTAAAAATGGAGAAAATAATATTTAATAAATAACTTATTGAACCACATTATTGTTAGCCTATTGTTGTTTTGAACACAATATTCATGATTTTGCTTATTTTTTATTATATTTTTCTCTTCCCCTCATGTGAGCATCATCAACTTTCACTCATCTTCTATTTTTTTATTATTTTCTCTCTTCCCACTTATATATATATTATATTTTACGATGACCAAATTACCAAGTTACTCCTGTATTATTTGATATATTATATTGAGCTGCTTTTGGATTTTTTTGGTTAAAGAGCAATTTTGTCCTAATATTTTTGTCGAAGCGGTTCATTGCTGTATTTGCTTTATACGTACTTGATTAAGCAACAAATCGGCACTGTTCATTGATCTATTCGCTTTATATGTAATAGATGAAGCAACCAGTAGCTCTTAGATTTTGGGCCGCGACGCAGGTTCACTGTTCAATTTCGTCCAAACTAGTGGTAGCCAGGGTTTCATATGTTTTCGACCAAAATAAAAGGTAGGGTTTCATGTATGGTGAAGTACAAGCAGTACATAAATAAAAAATAATTAATCCAAGTAGATTAATTATACTTATACTCGTCACTTGTTTTGAGGCGAATAGATGGATAGTGAAGTAATCGATCCGAGCAAGTAGAAAACTCCAGAAAATTAACAATAATCTGAGCAGATATATACAACCCGAATGAAACAAAGAGATAATGAGGTGGACAGAGACACTTGGTCCTCCACTAATTAATAGTTCTTGCTAATGTTAATCAATTAATTAACTATAGCTAAGGTGGTCTGAACTTTCAAGTGAAGCTTAGGGGTGAGATGCGGCACATAGTGCAGTTTCTGAACATGTCATTTGGGATTGACGAAGAGGTGTGAAAGCAAAGGATTCAAGATGTTTTGGAAGCTGGCTCATGTTTTCAAACCTTTGTGATTGGATGAAGAAACTGATAGCTTTAAAATATTTAAGTTCCAAATTGCGCATTATATTCGTTTGTGGAATTAGTGTTGAATATGAAAATGATGAGGAATAATATTATTTCCTTCTATGGTAGGAGATCGATACCTAATACATAAAACCACTGCGTTATTATTCTTCAGTTCTGAATTTCTGGTGATTGATCATTTGCATAGGCTCCTAAGAGTCACTTGCTTTCGTCCATTTGGTTTTGGGAGACAATCACTAAGGATCTCTTGTTATGCCACTCATATCAAGTGTAGTACATGTCTCAACCCACATTGCTAAAGAAAGTTGGGGTTCTACCATAAAACCAATTGACAATATAGAGAATAACTCAACATAAGCCCTTGCAAGATTTCTCATTTCACTAATGTAGGACTCTTTTACCTTCAAATCCTCACACGCCCCCTCACCTACGTGTGACGAATTTTTAAACCAAATACGTGGACAACACGAATTAGGCGACGTGGAGCATTTGTGGCTATTGAGCTTCATACATTACCAATCTCTAATATAGTAATACCATGGTTCCACCGTAAAACCAATTAGCAATAGAGGGAGAGTAGCCCAACCTTTGTAAGCTCTTGCAGTGTTTCTCTTTTAAATGATGTGACTTTTTTACCTTTCACATCCTCAAAATTGCTCCATAGTCTATGTCCAACTTCATCTCTTTTCCATCGCACGAAAAATTATTGTATGTGCCGATCATATTTAACATGTTTTGCGTAACATGTACTAGGATACCTGTCCTCTGCGTGTTGTTAAAGAACAATTATATATAATCGGCGCTTACAATAATTACACATCTACAACCTATAAATATGCATGCTCGTAGCTCAAAATTTAGAAGGATAACAAGTATTTGCAGGTCTCTTAATACATCAAGCTTCAAAGCACTGGTTGTTCTCTCCCCCTCAAGGGCTTCCGACTTTTACCATCTCAATATCTCTACGAGACCAAGTGAGACATGGCCGGAGGCCATTGTCGGGGTATGGAACAAGACGTGCCTTGCTTCCATATATGGTTCGTTGTTGCTTGATCCGAATGTGGAGCTCACGAGATCTTCCATGCACTTGACAATAGTTTATCAAACTCTCTGCGGAGAGCGAACAACATTTCCTTCTTTTGTGTAAGAGCTTCTCTGTTCTCACTATCCAATAATTATACTTTTTCAGTCACTGCCCTTTAAAGTCTTTCATATTTTTACCAAAGATTTCTTAAGTTGTAAGCATGTTTCCTTAAGATAGATAGAAAATGGTAAAAAAAGTATAATAGAGAACTTGAGATGTATAGGACCTTAGGCCCCCGTTTGGTTGGCTGGATGAGATAGGTTGTGATCAACTAAAATGAACTTGAGTCCCATCAGCTATTTGGTGTGTCAAAATTTAAGAGGAACATGACTGGTATGATGGGTTATGAATCTACAATAGAGTGGGTTGTCTAACGAATCTTGTTTTACAAGCCCTTGCCAATCCAATCATATTTCTAAGGTACAATCCCGTTCAACTGACCAAACAGGTTCATACCAAATGTTCTTTGCTGCATCAACACTTTAAAACATCTGCACTGCATTTTCAGCATTGATGACATGCATGCTGAAGTAACTAATACTATTAGAAAAGTTACCAATTAGGTAACGTCCGACTGCACCTAATGGCTAATTGCGGGAATTTTGGAAGGTAATAGCACTAAATTGGTGAAATTAAAAATACGGGTACAACAGTATCGGAGTCAATATGGAGCAATGGCGGCTACTGACCCCAATAGAGTTTATCCCGACTTTGAAATTTTATTTGACCCTATACCAGTTAAGGCAAATGAAATAAAGATACCTTTAATTAATATTTATTTTAATTGACACAAACCAAATAGGTGAGTGACGTGCAGTTTTCAAATAATCGTTGTATCCAAATCATGTTCAGTTTTGTAAACTATAAGACAGTTTTTTTTTTTTTTTTTTTAACAATAGTATTTACACTAAGGGAGTGGAGGAGTAGACTAAGCCTTACAATGGATCTGCCAAAATAATGTGGTTCAACTTCACTTTTGGCGAGAATCGAACTTAAGACCTCTCACTTACAAATGAATAGAAATAACATTATACCGTAGTACTAAGTGGCCATATAAGATATTTGTTAATTAAACAAAATGCTCCACTTAATACGATAAATATTGTTTCCTAAGCATGGTTGACTCCTCACAAGTTCTCCAACAATTGAGAAAAACTAGGGCGATAGAGGACAATTTGTTCAAACGGTGGTGCACAATTTGATTTTTGCTGCTGTATTTCTCCAACCTAGCTATTTCGTCTTTATTTCCGCATTACATTTCTCTAGCACACCAATCGGATGCAGTTGATAATCTTTTAGGGCTTGAAATTAAGTACTTTGAGAGTAAGTGTTTGACGTGAAAAAGGAGAGAGAGGGAGGCCGAACACAAGAATGTTTTCATTGATACCATATGTATGATTTGATATAATTAGATGGATTTCATTGATAGGGTTAACACTTTTGATATATACAATGTGACATCGGGCAACAAAGCCTTCGAGTACAAGTAAAGGAATTGCGTATATATATGTGGAAGAATATAAAAAGCTCGTCGGAACTTGCGAAAAGAGTATTTGTTGAAACACAATTTCTTCCTTTCTCTTGCTTTCTTGCTTACAATCTTTCTGTTATAAATTCTTCCATGTGATTTCGTGGGATAGCCTTTGTGAGATATGAGAGATCGACCGTGATTTTAGCCATAGCTTATCCGAGCTATAGGTCGTCATCATTGGAGGTCCATTTTAGCACAAAGGATCTGTATCTCACTAGACGTTATTTTATTAATGATTAAGTATTGTAAATGAAAATGTTAGAATTCATTATTATACAATCAGCAATTAATGAACGCTCCACAGTCATTGACTTTTGATTTTCGATAATACGATGATACAACAATAATTAACTACTAAAACCAAAGAGAAATGCTAATTAGGAGACTAAACATGGACAATGATATCCCATGTTCAAGAAACGGAACTAAACATGAACAATGATATTCCATGTTCAAATAGTTGATACATTTAAACTCCCATAAAAAAAAAATAATTTAAAAAAAAAAAAAAAAAAAAAAAAAAAAAGAGAAAGAGGAAAGCACTGCCAAGCCTCAAAAGGCACAAAAGGATGGCCCTAAGCCATCCAGTTAAAAAAAAAAAAACCTAATTAAAAGGGGCCAAGGAAGCCCATCTCTTGAAAGAACAAGAACCAACGCCCATCTGTGGTTTCTCACCCTCGCTGCAGCCGCATGAGCTGCTTTATTTGTCTGCCTTGACACCCATCGCATCTGACAGCATTGAGAAACGACTAAAGCCTCCAAAACACAATGGAGAAAATTTTCCACATAACACTAACATTCTTTTTTGTTATGCAGTCCACGACTCCTTTAGAGTCACTCTCTTAAAAGTGGAATTCTTCATAAACTTTTTGCCACATTATGTTTTTAGCACAATATTTTATAATATTGATAGGGAAATTAATGTTAAACTATGAGATGACAGAGTCCATGAAGAGTTCCACTTTAAGCTTCTCAAAACCAAATGGAAAATAATCAAATTAATTGGTTTCATTAAATAATTTAGGTTTTGAAAAAAAAAATGATTTAGGTTATTGTAGAAACTATAATTTTGGAGAATCGTATAACTCGTATACCTTGGAGATGTTCATGCATGTATGACAAGAAAAGTTAGCCAATGTTAGTGATTATTGCCTACTTTTCTTGTAGTGATGTGTGTGATTGGGCGTCGTTAAACGCTTGAAAGCAATCTTTATTATGTCATTTTTTTTGTTAAATAAAGAGTAATATCAACGGGGCAAAGCCCAAAGAGAACATGAAACATAAAGCAGGCACAGAGAAACTCTCAAAGCACCCACAAACGAAAGGGAAAAGAAACCCAAAACAAAGCCTAACCCACATAGGGGAAGATGACAAGAAAGCCTAGAGCCTAAGGAACAACATTTTTTTTTGTTATGGAGGACCATCATGTTAATGGTGGAGAGCTTAACATGCAAAGTACATAGCCAATACCGGATCGTATTAGTGATCAACTGAAGAAGAGCAGCAGGGGTTTTTCTACAATTGTTGAACATGCGGTTATTCCTTTCACACCATATGCAATAGACAGTGATTGCAAGAGAGAGCTTTCTAACCACCACGGGAAGGGATTTCCCACACCAATGGGCTGCCATAGTCCACAAAAAAAGGCCACAGAGGATGAAACCAAGGAACCCCACACCTCATCAACACATGCTGCCATAGACCTTCAGTAAAGGGGCATTCAACGAAGAGGTGGGAATGAGATTCCAAGTCAAAGTCGCAAAGCACACCGTTGAGATTGGCACGAGAAGAAAATTGACCAATGCGGTCAAGCGTAGTTAGCTTATTCTTGACGGCTAACTATAACACAAAATTCACACGCGAAATACAAGCATTATGCCACACTAAGTGATCCCAAGGAATTTTCGGAGCCACACAATGAATGCAATTCCACATAGAAGCCGAAGAGAAAATACCATTGTTGCAAGGAAACCAAAATGAGAAATCCAAACTCTACGAATGCAATTCCACGAAGAAGCCGAAGAGAAAACACCTTGTTGCTAGGAAACCAAAATGAGGAATCCAAACTCTGAGAAGAAGGCACGATACTATAGGAATTTGATTGAATGAAACGATATATCTTGAGACATAGATGAACTCTAAAAACTCCAAAAACATTGTTCATCGCATAAACACACTATTCGTGCGAACATTACTATTCACATCTAGAATTCGCCAATCTGAACTACTCTTATAGTCCTACGTCATATTGGATAAATGGTTGTGCATGGTACAACTACGAGTTGAAACTAGGTATGCACAGATGGAGCAATAATATAAGTAAGGTCATCTCCAACCAAGCTGGTCAAAGGGCATAGGCTAAAACATGGCTCTTTTTAACACAAAATCTACTTCAATGGAGGGCTAGGCCAAAAAAATTTGGAACCCACCGGGCCAAAATCCAGGCATATGGCCAGCGGGCTGGACATTCTTAGCCAACCAGCCCGAAATGTTGGGCCTAGCTGTTAGCAACCCACTTGCTAGCTAATATCAGCTAGCCACTGGATTTGATTTTTTTTTTTTAACACATTTCTACTCCATTTCTCACATCATTTTCACCATTCCACACTATTTTACCTCATTTTATTTTAATTCTTCACATTCTTTAAACTCTTATCCGAAAAATTAATTAATTTTTTTTTTGAAGCCAAACAAACAGAGCATTCCGGAAAATTATTAAAATTACATAAGGATAAGAAATATGGAGAGTTATTCATTTAGAAGTATGGTAGTTTAATTCAATTAACCAATAAAATTAAAGAACAAACTTAAAATTAATAAATTATTAAGGGAGCTAAAAAATAGTCTCATTCAATTCGAGATGATATATGAATATAGACTGATATTGTTCATTAAAAAATAACTTTCTTGCAGACCTATCTGGACGGAGGCTAAACATATCTCCTTTGGTTGGAGATGGCCTAATGATTCATCTTTCAAGCATCGTAAAGTACGATCTGAATAAAACAAAAAAGATAATCTAACTAAGTAGATTATGCTTGTACTCGTCACCCTGTTTGAGGAGAATAGATGGATCTGATGAAGTAATCGATTGAAGCCGGTAGGGAAACACCAAAAAGAACTAATAAAAATCTAAGCCGATAATACAATCCGAATGAAACAAAGAGACAATGAGGTCGACAGATACAATTGGCCCTTTTATTCTTATGTAAACCTCCATTGATAGTTCATGCTCTTGTTAACCAATTAATTATAGTTAAGCTGGTCCGAACTTTCAAGTGCAGCTTAGGGGTGAGATGCGGTAGACAGTGCAGGGTAATGCTAAAAAGACCAAGTTTTTTAAATTAAATAATGTTATTGTAGATGATTATATTATTAATTAAGTGTCAGTTAGCATGCTTATCTTTTATTAGTGACATGTCATTTGGGTTGCAAGCTTAGTTTAAAATTTTGATCTCTTTAGCATTATGTATAATTAGCTAGGTTGAAGAATATATACATGTGAGCAAAGAATCCAAGAAGATGTGGAAGCTGGCCCATGAGATGATAAGTGATGCTGGGATCCCTAGCTCACGTGTATACCCACCATACAGTTATGATGCTGAGTAAAAATGCACCCTCAAATCAAATTAATTGGTTCTATAACTGTAGTTTATGCTCAACATATCTTTATAGCGGATGCAACTATATAGGGTGCTTTTATCACATCCTGTCGAATCCGTAAAAACCTGAGGTTTGCAGAGATTGCAGCAAAGAATCACTTTGAGTTGGAACCTCATAATCCAGCCAGTTACGTCTTGATCAGACAATTCATATGTTTTCTGCACAAGGGAAAACCTCATACCGATGAAGGATAGGTATATTTTGAATTGTATCATCTGGTTCATGAGATGAAGAAATTAGGGAATGAGGTGGAAAAGAAGAATACGAAAAGTGGCACGGAGAAGTTGGCCATTGCTTACGGACTGATGAATACGAAAAGTGGAGAAACCATCAGGGTGACCAAGAACACACGAGTTTGTTACGATTGCCATGCAGCAGCAAAATACATGTAGTTAGTGCGTAAACGCGAGATTTTCCTCGAGGACGGTGTTCGGTTTCACCATTTCAGGGAAAGCGAGTGTACTTGCAATGACTGCTGGTAAGGAGGGAGGGCTACAAAATGCTTCAACCGGCCCAGACGGAGCTAAGATCAAGGCAGATGGGGTGAGAACTTCACCCCAATTGGTCAAGTTTTCGGTGAATGCTCCTTGTAATGCATAGAGGTTTGGAGGACTGCTAAGGCCAGTCTTTGTAACAGTGAAGCCTACACAGAGCTCACCCGTGTAGGGATGCCAGCCGGTTGCGATTATACGACGGAAGCTCCATTGCATGTTCTCATCAATCTGTGCAGATATTCTCATTGAATTCCACAACACTGAAGTTACATACGAAAGGATAGGTCATTATTATTGAGGCATCGACATATAATCCACCAAGTAGAAAGACACAAGTAACGCGTTTACGATAATTTATTAAGAATGCAAATACATAAGGTATATACAAAAACAAACAACAACGCAACGGCGGTTCGAAGCCCTGAATCCTCCCTGCACTACATGAAAACCCCAATTCCATAGATACCATCTCTTTCCAAGATAAATATTTACAGATCAGAGTCGTACTAACATCGGTATCACCATGCACGAAACACAGGAACAATAAAACTCACAGTAGCTTTCCCTTTCCATCCATGGAGAGCTTATAAAAACCTATAAAGCTCGTCCATCAGACATGAATACGAGAAACTGCACAATCATTTCCAGTGTGAGAAGAATATATGCGAGAGCAATTGGAAAGAGGGTAGGAAGGATGTTCATCAGTCAGAAATGCAAAAGATCCAAAACTTCGGTGAATGGAAGGAAAGCTCCGACTATCTCTACACAGCATTTGAGACAAAAAAACCACATGCTTGGTTTACCTATAGCCTATCGTACTCCTGTGCCATTCCCCAACTCCACTAATGATTGATAGGTTCAGTTCGGTCCTGGACAGCCATCCTCTCTGAGACATCAGCCAAAGACTTGAGGTTGCACCGGATCAGGGCCTCAACAAAGTAGCATGTCTCATCCTTGGTATTCCCCTCAGGCACATCCACCACAAAGGATTCAATAACAAGTGTCCCCGGTCTTCCTTCAATAACCTCAGGGTGTACAGTAATAATTGAAGCGTAGTTCTGCAAATTCAAAGAACATATAGAAATGAGGTTAGGAAGGCGTTCCTGTACCACATAATAATACAGGTGTAAAAAGAATATTTTCCAAACATCAATGAAAAAATTGTAAACTAATTTGAGCAAATAAATTGACAAAATACATATTTCATGCATGTGATGGCCGGATGCTGGCAGCGTTGTCTGTATACTGAAAACAGACAAATGTTGCCGTTATCAATATTACATGTTTTAAGATTAAGTTCTGAGATACGTTGAGAATGTTACGGGCAATCACTAAGGAACCCTAAACCCTATTTGCAGGCACATATTACATGCACTCCTCATACCATGCATACATAGCATGTGAGGTAATCGGATGGGACCTATCCATACATATTGCCGCATCAACGTCTGAGTGGCCATGGCTGTCATGAACAAGCAGCAGTTGCTACCAGTTAAAAACAAACTATCTTCACTCTTTCTAAAAATAGAAAGTGAAACAAATCAATTATTGACAACTTGATTTCGAAAATCAATATATTCAAAAGGAAACATTATCAAAAGCATTTCCAAGCTAAACAGCCACTCATTATCTATTCACGCACAGAGAACCCTAAAATATATTCTGCTGATTAAAGAACAGACACAAAAGAACATACATGAAACCCTCAGGCACGCAGATGGAACAGTCCCAAACTACAAATCTATAAAGCAGTTTATTTTGTTTGAAAACTTCTTGTTTTTTTTTACTTTTACAGCCATGTGTGCCAGAAATTTTAGTTAGGTTAATCTGAAACTATTTGTGTAGCGTGGAGTTGTGAAATGTGTATGCGTGGCATAAAACACAGCAGGCACACAGCAACAGAGACAAGCTTACTTCCTATTTGACAATCAAATGGATAAAAGCAAGATCACACCAGTAGGCAAAGGCACAAGAAAACTTCTTACCCTTAGCCTATGATCACCGCCAACAATCTTGATTCCAAGAATGTGCTCATCATCATCAAGAAGCTCCAGCCTCTCAGTGCTGGTTGTTGCGGGCAGCCCAGATTTAACATTCACCTCTCTAACGCTCCCAATGCCAAGGTCCCCCTTCATGGTGCACCGACTAACAAACGGCTTGTACTTCTGGGGCTGATCAAATCTCCTCACCAATGACCACACCTGATCAAAGACACCAACTTGATCACACCACTAAATCAACAAATTAGTCTTATCGTAAACATAGCAACAGTGAACCCAAAAGGCAAGCGTCAAGCTTCCACTAGGTCTTTGCCATTAAAAAAACTAACAATTTGTTTGGCTATAGAGAAAGTGCAAAAAAGGAAACATTTTCTTTGCGTGCAAGCTAAAATTTAAGAAAAAAATGGAAAAAGAAAAAGAAACACCCCTTATTCAAATTTTCATAGTTCCTAAGGATTTTCTTACACTTTTCAGCAACTACAAAAACAATCACAACAAACTGAAAGGGGAGAATTATTAAGCCAAACCACTTGGAATTCAATTTTCTTAAATCATCACAAACAAAACCAAAATTACTTAAATTACCATCTTAATTTTGCCATAAATTACCATCCTCTACACAAATATTACATTTCAGCAACAACAAATTCATTGAAACAAACAATCAAACTCGAATCTGAACGCATATCCGACCCAATTGAACCAAATAACAAAACCCAGAAGAAAAAAACACAAAAAAGAACCCCCAAAAATTCCCATAGTCCCCAATTTCCCAGATCTCGAAACCAAAAAAAGTCAAACCCACCAAGAAAATCCTATCTTTAACAAAAGGTCAAACAAATCAACACCACCCAAAATCGAAAGAACCACAATTCGAAGCTCGATATACAGTCCAGAGAGAGATGAGGAGAGAGAGGCTTACGAGATGCACAGGGGCTTTGATGTGCCTGACCAGAGCCGAAGTACACTGGTTCTCTCTGGGCTCGTGCCTGTGGTGCCTCCGTATGTACTCCGCCTCCATCGAATCACCGCCGCCGCTGCTCATTTTCCGATTAAGTATTGTTTCCCTTCAATCTCTCAATCCCTCAAACCGTTCCTTCCTCTCTTTATTCTCTACAAACAAACGAGGACAACGGGAGAAGAAGGCGATACAAGACAGACGCTTCCAGAGAGAGAGTAAAAAATGCTTTTCTTTATTTCTTGAGGAGAGAGAGGGAGAGAGAGAGAGAGAGGCTTTTGGTGTGAAAAAAGTAGCTTAGCTTGGCGGGTTATCATAAAACTATGAGAGGAGGAGAGTCCACTCTCTCCCACCGACAAGACAATTTTTTAGTCCCAAAAATTAAGCCCAAAGCCCTTTTTTTCTTCCATTGGGTCTATTTATTCTAATTTACAAGTAAATAAAAAATTACAAATAATATGGTAATTACAATTAGTTTAATTAAACTACATGTAGATTTACAAGACGTGTACACGGTCCAGTAACGTCCTGTGTGAATGTAGACATAAATGTTTTGTCATATCATTAATATTAGATACTACAATGACGATGTAAGTTCATCTTCAATCATAAAGACTAAACGCAACCTTTAACTATATTTTTGACATTCAAAATATTTTAAAGACATTTCATCTCTAACCTCGGCTATATTTTGTTCTCCTACATATTTTTTTACTTTTTTTTTCTTTTACCAAACATAACTTGTCTTGGGGCTAAATGTTGTCTGTTTTGAAGCCAAAGTTAGCCTAATTCTTTTAGCTCAAATCCCTTCAATCCTTTATTTCTAGACTGGTTTTATCAATATTAGTACTAAATGTGATTTATAATCCTGGATTGACGATGGCCTGACTGTAACATATAGGTTACTCTTATGGACTAATGAGATTTAAACTGGAGAGTAAAACTCTAGCCAACTTAACAATAACGAGTATTTCTTGAACCCATTTAGAGGCCTCTATTAAAAAAGGGCTTTAAGCCCTTGTCAGTTTTTTTTATTAGTAAAATAATAGGAAATTGTTGGAAATTGTCCCCAAATTTTGTGTAGGGTTACATGGTGGTGAAGTATTGTGTAGTGACAGTCCACTCTCTGGCTTGGAATTGGGTTGGTTTGTTGGGTGGTCAAGTGGGGATGGTTTGTATTGGGTAGCTAGCTTTTTGGGTTGAGTGGATGGGTTCTGCTGGCTTTTGTTTTATTAGCCACTGAGTAAGTGGATGATTTTTAAAGTCGAGATTTGGTGGAGTGGGGTTGGGGATGAAGCCCACTTGCCTCCTTTGCTTAATTGCTAGCATGACTGTTACAGATCATTCATCATTTTTCACATTATTTTAATGCAGTTGAATATTATAATTGGAATATGACACATCCTGACCGGAGTTGAGACATGTTGGCGGACATCCGAGAATGACGTAACCAAAAAGGAAAAGATGCATAAGAAAAATATGGATAAATTTAAAACAAAACTAAAATTTATTTAATCTAAAGTAGAGAGTGCACAGTAGTGGGAAGAACCCATAAAACACAATTGTTCAGAGTATAGATGACAGTACGACATAAGTAGTGCAGTTGAAACTAATTAAAGTACTTAATACACAATCGGGAAAAAGCCCCTACATTTATCTATGGAAATGTCAAAATATGCCGAAGATTCCTCGTACGCCACAGGGTGTTCAGCTAATTAGGTCCTGGATGGGCAAAAAACAGAAGGGTGAGTGGACAAAAACAAAGGTTTATAAAACATATTTATTTTCTGAACATACTAACCCTTAGCGGTAAAACATGTATAGTTTTCAGAAAATCATACTACGTATAAGTGTGAAATCAAATGTAAATCAATGATAAATCCAGGAATACGCCAATCATAATATCTCAACAATAGCATAATAAAATCAGGTGCTTATCAATCTATGCTAACACACGACTTCATGCAGAAGGAATCTAACAGGAACAGAACTGGGTGTAATCATAATATACACTATAGTACTACAATCACGTGAAGACTGGCGCTAGGCTCATCAGATACGAGTCCGAGTTGCCTATTGCAACCTGTACGACAGGACTGGCACCTACAATGAATCCAATGTGAGCGTACGGTGCGATGTGAACATACACATAAAGCCTGGTCTTAGCTTAGGCGAGTACAACACTAGTCCAAGCATGCATGATGAGCAAGTATAATGTATGTGAACATGCCATGACAACATATAAAAATCTCAACAATAATATGGCATTTTTAAAATTAAATAGAACATGGCATGATAGGCGTAAAATCAATCCAAAAGCATATGTGGAAACTATAAACTTTATATATAATATATAAAAACAAATGTTCACTCACTGATACATCGATGAATCGTAGCCTCCTAACCTTGTTTGTCCTTGTACCTTCTCGGGGTAAGTCTCACCTATATGTGAAATAACTTTACTAATAAATTAATTAGGACATATACTAAAAGGCTAGGAAAATCCTCCATAGTTTGCTCAAACGGAGGGTTTAAATATACGAAAACATTCTACTCGACATCACGGAACCGTACACGTCAAGCACGCGCTGCTCGGAGGCCGAAAGAGCCCTCACGCACCGTTAGGTCACGGCCACACGCGCGCCCATGCACATGCCACGCGCCTGACACGCTGACAAATGACAAAGGAATATTATGTCAGATTTGACGAAATATTCCATTAAATATTAACGACTTTACCTAACAGCTTCAGAATATTCCATTACCTTTAACGAAATATTCTCCTTCTTCTCTGGTTGTCCTCCACCATCTACCGCCGTCGTCTGGTTTGCGGGAAATTGGAGAATTTCCACTAGATTCTAGAAAATTTTTAAAACTTCATATCTTCTTCATTTCTTAACCATTTTTGACGTACTTTATATGGAAATGAAGCTTATGAAGAGTAGAACAAGTCTATACCTTTTAAAAGTCCAAAAAGTGGACGAAAATGGACTGAAATTAGCTCGAAAGTCTCGGACCTATTTTCAACTCCTTGAAACTGCATGTTTCGACGTTGGCTCCTATCCCAACTTAGGTTAGTGGTCACGGGGAGTTGTATAGTAGCCTCCAAATCTCCCAAAACTTTGTACCACGAGCTGGAAATCGACGAGGAACCTCTACCCTAGTCGGAGCTCCGAGTTGCTCCAAGTTGGAAGCTCAAAACTCGTCCATTTTAAGATCGATTTGTACGAATGGACTCGTGGGGATGAGTGGAGTTTAATGGTGGTGGTTTGAGGTTCGATTTGTGAAGTTTTTTTTATGGTGTAAGGTTGTTGTAGAGAAGAGAGAGTGACGGGTGAGGGAGAAAAGAATAAGAGAGAGAGAGAAGGCTTTTCTGATTGGATAAGAGAGAGAGAGAGAGAGAGAGAGTGTGTGTGTGTGTGTGTGTGTGTGTGTGTGTGTGTGTGTGTGTGTGTGTGTGTGTGTGTGTGTGTGTGTGTGTGTGTGTGTGTGTGTGTGTGTGGGAGAAAATGTGGGAGTAAAGTTGAT
Organism: Pyrus x bretschneideri; assembly: GCF_019419815.1. NCBI lineage: Eukaryota > Viridiplantae > Streptophyta > Magnoliopsida > Rosales > Rosaceae > Pyrus > Pyrus x bretschneideri. Next base: position 10,965,647 of record NW_025999723.1, on the reverse strand, counting down.
TGGTGGGTGAGGTAGAGCAAGTCACGGGAGAGATTTTAAAGAGGGAAGGGATAAGGTTTTGTACAATATAAAATGTACATAAAATTTGTAAAATCTAACTCACCCTATCTGAAACAGTGTTTGAAGGAAGATTTGTGAAAAACATGTTCATTTAAGCAACATCAATAGCATGCAATTAACAATTAAAGGCGGAATCATGCTTGTATGCACTTAAAAACAAAACATTTACCCATGAAATTCAAAGCCTAGTAGATAGGTGAACCAAGACTCAACTCAAAACAAAGTGAGTTGAGAAATCAATACCTTTGTAGATTCCTCTTTGCATAAGCAAAGGCTAATCACCCAAAGAGAGGGCCTTCATTCCTTGCATCTTAGATCCATGGATTTGGATGGATGAAAAAATTTCTCCAAGTTCCCAAAATTGAAAACCTCTAATTATTCATCACCAAGGCATAATGAAGAAGAAATGAGTGACCTTGGAGGAGTTTGATTGCTAGATGATCCCTCCAAGGTTGGCCGAAATTTTTAGAGAGAAAGGAGAGCTTGTGTTCTCATCCTTTCCCCCAAAAAATAACCCTTAATGAATTTTGGCTATTAAGTCATACTTATTCCTTAATTCATTTGAGTGGCAAACTTGTAAATAAGTCCAAAACCACTCCTTTGCTTCAATGGCCGGCCTAAGGGGATTTATTGGGCTATTTGGGCATTTGTGAATCATTATTCATTAAGTTGTCATACAACTTAAGTCAATGGACTTGACGTTCGAAGCCCATTGGGCCTTAAGGTCCAAAACTATCCCGAGGTCTTTTAACGAACTTATTCGTTTGATTAATTAACATATTAATTAATCCTTGCCATTGGATAAATAATTAAACCATTTAATTATTCTTACTCATCTCCGTTGTTTCTTCAAACTCTACCTTACTCGGTGAACGATCCATTAGGTTCCTTTTAGCGAGGCAGTGGGCGATTCAAACTCTTTCAAATCGATTGTGAATTGAAACTTACTTTCAATTCTCCCGTTAGTGTTAATGCACTTTTAGGGCTTCCACAAACCATGGTTGACGCCTAGCAGCATGTCATGGTTACCCAAGCTAATCAGAAGAGGTGGAGAACCTATTCAGTTTTAGGATTACAAATGCAATACGGTCTTTCTCTAATACAATACTCTTGACCACATTGTTTGGTTTGATAGTTTATTCATGTCTACTATCCAATGTGAGTCTTGTGCTTATATGATTACCTTGAATGTGATTTGGAACACATTCCTAAATCTCATTCATACTTTGGCCAAAGATTCTTAATCATATCATAGAGTATTCTCCCTCAAACAGTTTGAAGGTTAGAGATCCCTTGTTGCGCATTCACTTGCCTCCATGGCTAAGTGGCTTAACCCCAACGATGCCTTGGACACCCTCCTAATGAAGTGACTTTGACATAATCAAAGATTAAGGACCTAACCATAAGACAACTGTGATGCCTCAGGTCAAAAGACTAATTTGCATTATCCTAACCATGAGTTCTCATGTGACATGAATATGAGAACTCTTCATTGATCGTGTTCAGTGAACTCATTCTCTATTGAGCACCTACGTACTTGTCTTGATGTCATACACACCAATGACTCGAGACTAGTCACTCTCCCTGAGAGAAGACATAGCACGTACTGATCTTAACGGACTGTCAATGCCCAATTGAGAATCCTATGATCAGGAACGTTTAGGATGTGTCAACGAAAGAATGGTCTCATGAATCTAACTTCTTTAGATCGCATTCTTCCAATCACATATTCCTTGGACTTATCGTTTAAGCATATAACATTTATATGAGACGGCTCAAACAATAATCTTTGCCCTTTACATTTAAACTACATTAGTTTAACTTTCTGAAATGTCCGTAAAGTATCATCATATGATTGGTTTTAGGGCACATTTCCAACAGTGTTTCCAACATTGAACACTCGTGTACAAATTTACCCGTTGTTAACTCACTTTCACTAAATGTAACTTTTTCGTTACAAGTCCGATTTGGGTCTAACTCACGTTCACGTATTCATAAGAATGAGTACTAATTAATTACGATATGAGAAAAATAATTTAAAAGCCGAATAACTACATCCACGTCAAGTTCCACTTTGCCAAAAAGGGCATAAACGTCAATTTACACACTCGGGAAGAAAATTACATGGAAAATTAGGGACAGGTCATCACAGAATAACTCTTCACTTTGATCTCTAAGATTTAAAATCTATAGGAGTGGTTCTTGAGTTTGTCCATCGCCAATTATTTTGGTCATTCCGTGAAAATTCTCCGTTTAATAAGACTAAAATGACAAAAATACTCTCAAATTTTGTCAAATCATTTTGGTTCATTGTTTATTAAATTAAGGATATTTTTGTTATTTTGGTTCTTATTTAACCGAAGTTTTTCACGAAATGACCAAAATAATTGGTGGCGGACAAACTCAAGAATCATTTCTATCAATTTCAAATCTCAGAGATCAAAGTGAGGAGATATCAATTTCAGGAACTATTTTGATTAAAATACCTTATAAATAAGATAGTTAAAATTTTAGGATACTCTAACGTATAAAATACATTAAATTTGAGCATATCCCTATTTATAGGAAAACTAATAAAAATGACTTGAAAACATTGAGTTTTAACGATAATGACAAATAAAGGGTAAAGTGAATAGTACTAAGATTGACTTTTTAGTATAAAAATATGGTTTTTTTATTAAAATGAATAGTACAGAGAGCTTTTTATTAAAGTTTCCTTTAAAATATTCTAGAATACGGTCTATGATTCGTCACCTCTCAATAGCAAATTGGGAGAGATTTGGACATTTGGATAAATTGTTTTCCATTTCCTCATTTTGAACCATTTTGTGGCAAGATTTATTATGGGAGTTTTAACGAAAAGCTCGCAGTACTATTCACTTTAACGAAAAACCACATTTTTACACTAAAAAGTCAATCCTGGTACTATTCACTTTACCCTTTATTTTGTCCTTATCGTTAAAACTCAAAGTTTTCAAGCCTTTTTCATTAATTTTTCTATTTATTAATTCACACATATTATAACATGTGAAAAATTATTCATAATATATTACAAAGTATAAACTCAGTCACTTATTTATGATATAAAAGATGAATTGTTAACACCATATGATAATATTGCTTTTACAAATACTCTCAAGCTTTCAAGTTGGACCTTATGCGGTAGGAATTTAGGGTCTCTTACTCATATGTTTGGTGTTGAATACAAAATAAATTCGGTTATTTAATATATCGTTGTATATAGATTACAAATCATGTCTTACATGTCTTTACCAATCCAATCTATTTTTAATGCATAATCCCATCCAACCTACAAAACGAGCCCTTAATGACTACCAATTGGTTTTCGAATCCCTATTAAAGAGTTTCTTATTTGACATAAACTTCAAACCAAGTGATATGATTGATGAAGTACTAAAATTAGTTGTACAAAATGAGATGAATAAAAGGTCGATTAGTGGTTAATTGGGTGGGTAAAAGACATATTAGTGACTACTTGGTCCCATTAGTCACCATTAAGCTGTTTACCCGCTTCATTATGTAGCCTAGTTGGGATTACTTACGTAGTAATTACTTTTTATGAAACACTTTTATTAGAAGCATACAAAAACTTTGATTAAAAAAAAAATCAAAATGCTATAAAATCATTTTGATAAAAAGAAGCTTAATCTGTTGCGTTATTTGAATATTGGAAAAAATGGAAAAAAGTAGGTACCTGACCCATGATCATTTTATTAATCTATAATAAATTTTTTTTTTCTATTTTTAAATTGAAATTGTCCAGAAAACAACTAGTAAGTAATTTTACTCAGCATTCAAAAAGTACTTTTATGCCATATTTTTATATTTTTCTATCAAAGACTAATAATCGCTACTAGTTGTCTTAAAATACTTTCAGTTATTTCATAAACAATATCAAACATGTCTTATTTTTTTTTTAAACATACCATGTTGGTAACTTAAAACCCTTTTTTATTCTCTTTTACAACACAATAAGTTTTGATAAATCGATATATAAACAAACGAAAAAAAAAAAAAAATCTTTTAGTAGGACTTTAATTTATGAATTTCATTTCAACGCTTTATGTGAGCCGGCTAATTGTATAATAAAGTGTCAATCGCAACTTGCTTTTGATACATTATAGTGTGACCCCAATTCTTGCTCTGGTTCAGTTACCTTTTTTTTTTGGTATATAGAATAAACTTAAAACCTTATATAAATTCAACATTTAAAATCCGAACTCTAAACCTAAGGCAAAAACTTGTGTCGTTAATTGATAATGCCAAATACTAAACATTGTCAATTGACCGGCCGAGAGGAAAATTTTACGATTCGACATCAATATCCGAATGAAAGTTCGAATATTAACGTCTACACTGAATCGTGATTCCACCGACATCCAACATCAAAGGATAATTATCAATTAGTTGGAATAAAGATAAGGGATAATGATTAAAGTAGTAGTCCAATCCCTCAAGCCAAGGGATAATTGGGATTAGTATCATCTAGGGTTTTATCCTCTTGACTTTACCTATATATGGAATGTGATAAATAGAAACATGGTCCTTTTGTCAATGCTTGGCATGCAATAGATTCATCTCCCTTTGTCTTATTTCCAACTAGTGGTGCAAGCTGTGTTTGCTTCCCTTAGCTTTTGTGCGTGTTATGCTTGCCACTTGCTTTTGAGTTCCTCACACTTTCCATGTGAAATCGACCCAAGACAAGGGAGATGGCACACTTGGGTGTTGAAAAACAAAAGCCAAGTGGCCAGTTTTTGGTTTTTTTTTTTTTTTTTTTCCTTCGTTCTTTCTTTTTTCTAGTCCATTATATTGTCTTTTTCTACCTTTATAAAACCTAATTTTTTTCTCTGCTCAATTTCAAACTTATTCTCTCATAATTAAGCCAAAATAAAAAATAAATTATTCTCTTATTTATACAAAACCACATCTTTTAGGAACCCCACCTCCTTACAACTTTGTTCGTCTTTGTGAATATTATTTCGGTCGATATTAACAAACCTCCCGATCCTTAGGTTAGGACCTTCTTCCCCCACTTCTCCTATCTACATGTAATCTCTTTTTCATTTTTACAAGTGAAGAGGAATACCATTACAGTCTAGCGGTATTCCTCTTCACTTGTAAGTAAGAGGTCTTAAGTTCAGTTCTCGCCAAAGGCGAATTTGAACCTCATTATTGTTAACCCATTGTGAGGCTTAACTCACTCTCCCACCCCCTTAGTGTAAATAATATTTTTTGTTAAAAAAAATTTAAAAAAAAAGTGGGAAGATTTGGATTAATCAACATAATGGGTCCCCGACTCCCCATAATAATGTGCTATCGAACTTGTTATTTTTATTGAGGGTAATTGTGTAAATGATTCAGTTGGATAATACTTAGAGTTAGTTGGATATTTGTTTTGTTTGTTGAGGTGTGTAGTTTGTTAGTTAAAGAGTGATTGGTAGTGGCACGTGTAAATGAGTTGTATATATATACAACAATCTTGTAATCTAATTATTCATTGAATGAAAAGATATTCTTTCCAACATGGTATCACCCGCCTTTGTCTAGCAACTAGATCCTCTATGCCTTTGCTGCGCAGTTTTCTTGCAAATCTTCATCCCCAAGCTTCCTCTTTCTTGAAGCTTATTGCACCTGTAAACTTTAATTTCTTTTGTAAATTTCAATTGCAGCTTTGGCTTCTCCCTCTTCTAACTTTGGTTCTCGCATTCATCCTCCTCCGATAATCGATTCAAGCCCTAATTCTCTAGAGCATCTCAAACTCCTTCAATTATGATTTAGAACATTGGATCTCTGGTGTCGATCAAGTTGACCACGTTGAATTACTTGACCAGGAGTGCCTTGTTCGCTCTAAGTTTTCATTGCTACAACTTTACTAGCATCATTGATGGCTTGATTGCTCCACCGCCTCAATTGCTCACTGATGCAAATGGAAATGGCACTCTGAATCCAACCTATGTTACCTGGTTTGAGAATAAATAGAACATTCTCAAATGGATTAACTCCACACTTTCTAATTCGTTAATTCCTTACACTATGGAGTCAATTCTTCTAGAAAATTGTGGGCTAAATTGGAATTGAGACTTGCGATAACCTCTCAATCGCACATTCATGAGCTCCGATCTTGTCTTCGAAGCCTAACTAAAGGAGATTCCTCTGCTGCACAATTCCTTCAACAAATTGAAGAGATTGATGATGCTCTTGCCAGTATCGGATCTCTGATTGAAGATTTCAAGTTGATTTCTATCATACTTCACGGCCTTCCACTAGAGTATGATTCGTTCATTGATGCAATTCAGTTTCGCCTTGGTTCTAAACAATTGATGAACTCCATAGCTTTTTTCTTAATAAAGAGATTCAATTGACCAATTGGAAGAAAACAACTTAGTCCTCGCTGTTTCAAGCCTTCCATTCTTCTTCTAGTATTCTTCTAATACCTACTTTTCAAGCTTTTGTGGTGTCGCATAACTCCAATTTTCCTTTTTCCTAAGGCCGTCGTCTGGATCGCAACAATGTTCAAGGTTGAGGCTCTTTCTTAAACCCTATAAATTTTCAGAGTCAAGGCACTTTTCGATCCAACAATTTTCAATAGAATTCCACTTGCCAAAGCTATCAAAGGTACAATCGTGGTGGTCGCTCCAACTTCAACTCCTCCGGTAAGAAAGTTCCCTGCCAAATTTGTCAACACTTTGGGCATGAGGCATTTGATTGTCCTCGACGTATGAATCCAAATTTCATTGGTCACTCTTCTCTTTCAACTATGGTTGCCAGTACCAATGCACCTTCTCCAACGTGGCTTGTTGACTCTGGCACTAGTAATCACATAACCAACTTGTATACCAATCTTTAGAGTCCAGAATCTTACACAAGACCTAAGCAAGTTTATATTGGAGATGGCAAAGGTATGCCAATTCTTCACTCTGGATCTTCTCACTTACATACTCCTCATTACAATTTTAAGCTTCATAATGTGTTACATATCCCTCATTTGAAACACAACTTGCTTTTTGTATATGTACCTTGTCATACAAGTAAACCTTTAGAACTACTTCACACAGATGTTTGGGGGCCAACATCTATTTCTTTTGTACATCACCATAGGTATTATGTCATCTTTGTAGATGATTTTACAAAATATTGTTGGGTTTTTCCTATGCAATACAAATCTAATGTCCTCAGTATTTTTGTAAAATTCAAAGCTCATGTTGAGAATATGATGGTATCAAAATTATGACTCTGTCATCTAATTCTGGTGATGAATATTTGAGCTCCTAATTTTCCAACTTTCTTGTTGAGCGTGGCATTAATCATCAACTCAATTGTCCTCACACCCCATAACAAAACGGTTGTTCTAAACGTAAACACAAACACTTAGTTGAGACAACAAGGACCTTATTAACAGTATCTCAAGCTCCTCATATATATTGGGATCATGCATTTGCTACTGCAGTTTATTTGATCAATAGAATGCAAACTGCATCCAAGGCTTCTCCATGGGAATTGTTGTTCAATAGATCGTCTTCTTATCAGACACTAAAAATATTTGGTTGCAGTTGTTTTCCTTGGTTACAGCCCTATTCTCAATCCAAGTTGGATCCTAAAAGCAAACAATGTGTTTTCTGGGTTACAGTCTTAATCACAAGGGTTAAAAATGTCTAGATCTTACCTCACACAAGATCTATGTTTCCAGACATGTTTTTTTTATGAATTAAGCTTTCCTTCTCACAAGCAAGTTCCTGCAGCAAGCTCAACTTTAACATCATCCAATGTCTCTCTTAGTCACTCTATTCTATCTTAGTTGACATTTTCTACAAGAAAATTCACACTTGTTCATGTATCATCAAGTGTCTCTACTCAAAAGCATACTCAAGTCTCTCCACCTGAGCATATTCAAGTTTCTCCAGCCTCTTCAACTAGTGCATCTCCACCATCTCCAAATCTTACAATCAACATTCATCTAATGCAAACCAGATCAAAATCTGGTATTTACAAGCCTATAGCTTTCACTGCAACAGAGCACCATTTACATTCTCACATTTCCTATGATTATGTTCCCACTACCTATCTTCAAGCCTCTAAATATCCATATTGGGTTAAAGCTATGCAAGATGAGTTCCTTGCACTGAAACAAACTAGAACCTGGTCTTTAGTACCCAACTCTCATTTTACCAATATAGGACGCTGCAAGTGGGTCTTCAGGATTAAGAGGAAACCTGATGTTACTATTGACAGATACAAGGCATGTTTAGTTGTCAAAGGTTTTCACTAGCAAGAAGGTTTAGATTACACTGAGACATTTAGTCTAGTCGCTAAACCTATCACAATTCGAATTCTCCTCACTTTGGCAGCACAACATGACTGGTTTCTCGATCAACTGGATGTAAGCAATGCATTTTTGCATGGTAATCTCATTAAACCTGTGATTATGCAATAACCACCTGGCTTTGCAGGCCCTATTCATCCTACTCATATATGTCATCTCCACAAGTCCTTCTATGGACTAAAACAAGCTCCAAGTGGTTGGTATGAAAAACTTCCAGAGATTTGACTTCTCTGGGATTCACCGGTTCTCAATTCGATCACTCTTTATTTGTCAAAACAAATCCAATGGTGTTTATCTTGGTTTATGTTGATGACAGCACTGTCACTGGACCCTTACCTCCAACTTGCAAACAGTCATAACTTAGCTCAATTCTATGTTTGCCATCAAGGATTTGGGTGCTCTGCACTACTTTCTTGGTATTGAGGTGAAAAGATCATTCAAGGCCATTTACATTTCTCAAACCAAATACATACTAGATCTGTTGAAGAAAGCAAAAATGGATGGAGCCAAACCTTGTGGCACTCTTCTGAGGACTTCCAAATTGGATCACACATCTCCCTTATTGGAAAATTCTACAAAATATAAATCTCTAATGGGAGCTCTTCAATACTTAACCTAGACAAGGCTCGATCTTTCCTTTGCTGTGAATCTTGTTTGCCAATTCACGCATAGTCCTCAGCAATCTCACTTTCAAGTAGTGAAAAGAATCTTCAGGTATCTTAAGGGCTTTATTGATATGAGATTTGATGTGAAATATTCTAACACTCAAATTAAAACCTTATGATTGTAGTATGTGTAAGTAGGGATCGTTCTAAGCCGGGGATTAGAAGGGATGCTAATCTACTTAAATTAAACTCTAAAACACTAAACTAGACTCAAAAACACTTAACTAGACTTATATGACTCAAAACAAACTAAAAAGACTTAAAACAACATAAAACAATCAAATAGACTCAAACTAGACTCTAAAGGGTGATTTGGACAAATTCTAACTTTACTTTGACTCAAAACACTTAAAAACATAAATTTGGACAAATTCTAACTAAAAGACACAACCAAGTAAAGGGGGATTGGATTTTGGATGAAATTAAGGTAAAAACAAATAGATTTAAAGACTTAAATAACTTTGGACAAAATTAGGGAGTAAATATGGGTGATAAGCTAGCTAGAGGGTCTTTCTTCACACATGACACACTTGCATACAAATTGATTTCCAGTTGCTTTTCCAATAAACCATGAACCTCAACACCCTAGATTAACCGTGAATAGCAATAATTAACCCTCAGATTTTCCTTAAGTCATTGAATTGAATGGAATACGCATCGGCAACCAAATTATTCTTAAATAGTTCCCTATATGAACAACATAATAGAGATACAATCAAAGATCATTAAGCTTTGTGAAAATCATAAGCATTGACAAGGCATTCTTAACTATGAAAAGCATGATACTCTTGCCAGGAATTTACTTAACACGATTGTGACTAGCAACCTCCACTACTTATGAATAGAAGTTCATAACGATTAGATGAAACTCCCTTATGTTCTAGCATCAAATTCCTGCATGCAAACTAAGCGGGCCCTTTTAATCAACACATAAGAATAAGTTCTTAATCAAACAGTTAAGTAAATTGTATTCACAATTTATGAAATCACAACTGAAAGTAATCAATTCATATTGCAAATATAATCATGGTCTCAAAATCTCCTTTAGCTAAAACAAGTTTAACTCCTACATGTTTGCAAAACAAAGATAATTAAACTTAAACATTAAAAACAAAGATAGAATACACCTAGAAACACTCCAGGTGGCTCCTCCTTCCTTCCTTGCTGCGCATAATGAGGATTTTCTAAATTTAGGCTCTTGAGGTGTGGATGGTGTGTGAATTTGGGGTAGAGGGTGGTGGTTTATAAGTGTTGCGGCATCATGTATTTATAGGGTAAAGGGAAGACACGAAATTGGGCTGAAAATGAGAGGAATTAGGACTCCAAATCACCAAAGAATAAGGACACTTTCAATCAGATTCCAAGGAGGACAAGGAATGGTCCTTATGACAGATTCTAGAACTTCTAGAAGGGTTACATGTAACATAAACTTAGGGCACGAAAATAGGGCTTCTAGAACCTAATATTTAGATGATTTAATGTGAAAATGAGTCCTCTTTGAATTTGGAATTAAGGTAGGAAAAGATTAGGATAAGATAAGATAAGATAAGGTTGGATAAGGTTTGGATAAGATAAGGAAATTTGGATAATATTCCTTCTTTGTAGCTGATTCCTTATCTTCCAAGTCTTCAATTTAATTCTTCCAGATGTTAATCACATTCCTAGCCTTTCTTGATCTTCAAATTCGTCCATCTCCATGCATATGCAATCCATTCCAAGCCCAAAACTGCTCCAAATAGCACCAAATTGCACTTTCTTGCCAACTTTGTCATTTAAACCTACAAACACACGAACATAGCTTAAAACACTATAATAAATAGAAACTAACTTACTAAATGCAAAGAAACAAGCTAACAAAGTCGTATAAATATGCTCCTATCAGGATTGTGGTTTCAAAAAGTTCATCCACTTCATCCATTACAACACTCTCCGATGTTGATTAGGCAAGTTGCTTAATTGACAGAAAGTCCATTGGAGGTTTTTGCATCTTTCTAGGCTCATCCATTATTAGTTGGAGTGCCAAATAGCAAACCATTGTTGCTCGCTCATCCACTGAGGCTGAGTATCGATCACTTGTCAACACTGCTGCAGAAATCACTTGGATCTACAGGTTGTTAGTTGATATTGGCTACAAACCTCCCTCTATTCCTTAACTGTAGTGTAACAATGTTTCTGCTATCTCTTTGGCCAAGAATTCGTTGTTTCATGCTCGTACCAAGCATGTTAAGATTGACTACCACTACATTTGAGAAAAGATTTTGGCCAAAGAAGTCTCTATTCATTATGTTTGCACATAGGATCAGCTAGCAGATATCTGTACTAAAGCTCTTTCTAAGGACATATTTCAACTTCTACGATCCAAACTCTCCCTTCGTAATCCTCAGCTCAGTTTGAAAAGGGGATATTGAGGGTAATTGTGTAAATGATTCAGTTGGATAACACTTAGAGTTAGTTGGACATTTGTTTTGTTTGTTGAGGTGTGTGGTTTGTTAGTTAAAGAGTGATTGGTAGTGGCATGTGTAAATGAGTTGTATATATATACAATAATCTTGTAATCTAATTATTCATTGAATGAAAGATATTCTTTCCAACAATTTTTACAACAGTTGAACTTTATTTTTTTATTGCAGATGAAGAGAAATGTCACTAGACATAGTACTAGTTAAATCTAAGAATTAACTTTTGAAATTATATTTGATTATATATATGCATAATTTACATATGTTAAACTTTAGATATTTAATCTTGGTTTTATTAAAAAGAAAACAAAGACTTTAGACTTATTATGTAAGTTACATTTATTTAATTATAACTTCATATAAAACAATACTCATATTTGATTTTGGATGGTTCATTTGTGAGGTAAATTTATTTTAGGGTTGTTTTATTCACAACTCACATATTGTTGATACACCCTCACTTACTTAATACACCTCACATGTAATTTTAAAATTACAATTTATCTTAATAAACACTCCTCATATTTTTCAGTACTACCCTCACATCCCACACTTTCCACCCACAACAAACTGTATGTTTGTTTCAAAATGGAAAATAAAATAAAATTGTGTGTTCGTCCCATAAGCTTGCTTTCTTTCTTCTTGGGTCTCCATCTAAATATATAATTTTTGGAGTTCAATTTAATTTAATCTCTTGTTTGATATGTATAAACGTACAAACTAAAGTTCCCAAGGAAATCACCGCCATTTCAAGAAAGATAATTTGGGTACATCCTGCAAAACGCAGCATTTCTTGTTTCTCAATTACCCTACTCTATAATTTTATACCATAGTCAGTTTCTCGACCCTTCTAAAAATATATATTAAATAAAAAATCTTATGACCTTAAATAGTGATTATATATTTTACATTCTTTTGTGAGGTGTTATCAACAGTATCTAGGGGTGCTAAAAAAAAACCCTTCATTTTAAATATCAGCATAGGTTTTAAAGAAAAATACCAAATTTAAGGAAAACTACCAAGTCCAATAAAATATTTTAGGACACGCCACAAATTTTATTGCATATGAGCCTATGAGAAGATAAAAGACATGGCAGATTACCATCTGAGGTTTTTTTTTTTTTTTTTTTGTCAAATGATAAATTTTATTAAATTATAATAGAAACGTTTACATCTTCAGCAAGAATATTAAATAGAAACTCGGGACCAAGAGCATCCCAGTAGAAAGCACCTCCATGTGAGGTAACATATGAGGCTACAACATAAGCAGCGACATTTCCTTTCCGCTTGACAAACAAAAACCTCACCTCTCCTAGTTGAGACACCAAGTATCTAATATCATGGATAAAACACTCCAAACTAGCACATAGCATACTCGCCATTAAGCATTCTAATGAATAATTGAAAATTAGACTTGATATCCACCACAACACAATCCATCTCGCTACATACCATCAACGCCGCTCGAATCGCCACAACTTCAGCCATAGCCGTGTTGTTGAAAAATTTGCAACAGCCCTACAAAGTCCCTCATAACCTAACTGTATCCTCCCTTTAAAGGACTTCCCACACTAGGCACCGTCCTAATTAACCTTTAATACCCTACAGTTGGGCCGCCTCCACCGTACTTTGTTGTCCAACAAAGGCAGCACTCTCAGTTTCCTCAGAGTCCGGGGTTGACTTTGAGAGTTTAATGTTTTAGAAGGTCCATCAAGGTTTGCGGTTGATCATTTTAAGTTTAGAGTTTTAGAATGTCTTTAAGGGAAGCTTAGGGCTTAGGGTGTAGGTCTCGAGTTTTGGACACAGCCCAATCCGAGAACTATACCCTAGGCACTAAACGATTTACACAATGGAACTTTTTTCTTCTAAAAAAGTTTTACGTTTGCATGTTGGTCACAATTCATTGGGATTGTTAATAGATATGGCCTTATTGGTAGGATTGGGTATTATTGTCATTTTAACAAATTAGCTTAACTTTTGCAACTAGTACCTAAATTAAAAATACGGTATTTTAGTTTAGATTTTTTTAAATATTTAAACTAAAAGCTCCCATTGTTTTGTGTGCTCAATGATATATTTTTTAAGTTCAACGATATATTTTACACTGAGAGAAGTCGGCGTTGGGCTAAGTTACACAGTGGGCAACCTAATTTGGAATCAAATTCGCTATTTACAATATTTGAACTTAAAACCTCTTACTTACAAGTGAAGAAAAATACCACCAAACTATAGTACTAAGTGGCGTGTGCTCAATAATATTAATCCAGAGGTTTAAGCTTGTTAATGGAATCACGAGCTAGATTTTGTTTAGTGACACTTTTCTTCCTATAGTTCGGAATTAGAACTTGAAACTCTTTCAAAGTTTAATATACATATTTTTCTCTAAGAGATTTGAGGTTTCAATTTTCTCAAACTATAGGAATCCGAATTGAATAATATAGTGGATAGGGTTTGAGTGATTATCAACCCGCCAACTTGCACAGTTGCACGTTACAAGAAAAGGTTTGGTAAGCCTTCACGTGTTGTGTGCTTATCTTTAGAACTGGAGCATTACATGACTTTCCACGGTTGCGCATGCTATACAGTGAATCTCAATGGTATTGCAAACTAAAGAAAAACAAAATGATGGTCCACCTTGAACACAAATCTTAAGATGGGTCTATTTATGGGAGATTATCGTACTAATATTCGACCATTTGCATACGACACTTGTAGATAATTCGATGGGACCAACTCATAATAGGTGGACTCAAAATAAAAAAGTCTCACATACGTGTGAATGTGGTCCCATGATCAAGTGGTCTGCGTACAACGCACCTAAAAACTTACCCCAATTATGAGGTGTAAATAATACTGTTTTTTCCTTTCTTTCTTATGAGGTCTTTATCACAACAAGTGGACTCGGTCACTCAGGTTCGACCTAATCTTTGTTTCTCTTCAACAAAGCAATTTCACGAAATTTTAAAAACAATAAAGAAACTTCATACTTCTAACAAAATTTAAAGCAGAAAAGTGAGCAAGATAAGGCAAATTTAACAATAATTAAGGATACGGTCACTGTGTTTGACCAAAAAAAAAAAGTCAGTTTGTTTCTCTAGTTTAGTTCAGTCAGGCTATGATCTATCCTAATGATTTTGGCCTAATTATATTGGTTTGAACTATTGAGCGTGTTAGTCGTGGTTTATGAAAGTGATTGTTTGAGTCTTCGTAACGGTTATATTTGTACATCTAAAGCTGTTGCGGCTCCCTCTCGAGTAGCTTGGGCTTCCTGCCTTGCCCTTGTAGGCTATGGCTCGGTCAGCTGGTTTTTTGGTCTTGTGGTGGTGGCAGGGAATAGGCTTGTGAGGCGATGGCGACGACGGTTTATGCAGGTTATAGGCTCGTGATGCGGTGGCGACGAGGGTGGCTCTGGCATGGAAGTCATTTGCCACCCAAGCCTCTGTTTATTTTCGACCCTATGTCCCTACAACACTTACCACATGCCACATTTGTAACCACTGCTTCATTGTGGACACTTTACCGCCTTTAATTAGTTTGTTTTTTATTTTTTTTATTTTTTATTTTATGTATTAATTTTCCTTGTAGCGCTTGAAGCGAGTTTTAGTAGCTTTTGTGTTGCGTCAACGATTTGTTTGTGTTACTTCAGTGATTGTGGTGGCCTTGTTATTTCCATTGGCTTTATGTGAGGGCGTCGTTGCTTAGTCTGTTGCTTTCATCTGTTTTTATGACTGATCGACTTAGGTTTGGTTTGATATTGAGGTGATTCTGAAAAAAACTGGTATAAAAAAAAGCTGGGAGCTGTTTTTGTGTTTGGTAAACATCCAGCTTTAGCTTTTTTTCACAGTTTTGGAAAAAAAGCCAAAAACAAGAAGCTGCAAAACCCAGCATTGAAAAACCGGCTTTTTTTTCACATATGTTTTACATAAAAGTTTACCAAACATTATAATACTGCTTTTTTTTTTTTTTTTTTTTTTTTCCAAAAGCACTTTTACAAAAAAGTTTACCAAACACTCTGCTACTTTATTTCACAGCTGCTTATTCTCACAGCACAGCAGAAGCAGCTTTTTTTCAAAGCACAGCAATACCAAACCAGCCCTTAGGGATCCTTGGTTATATTGGTCTATATATTGTGGTACCGTGTGGGCTTTTAAAATTATTTTTGATTTGTGTGAATTATCTCTAGATCAAGAAATTAGTTATTAGAGCAAATGTATTCATATGATACCTCTTGTATTTAATTGGCCTTAATAATGAAACACTCTACATTAAAAACCAAAAGTAAAGGATCGGAGGCAAACTGTTTTTTGCCATCATTATTCTTATTTTATTTTCTTTTAAATGCAGCTAACCAATTACATTTTTTTTAACCAAAAGAAACAATACATTAAAGAGAAAAACCTCGATAACATCCGTTCCTTGCAGAATCAAACCGAATAGCATTTAAAGTTGTTGATGCACAAAATCGGCGAGGACTTTGATACAACAGAAAGTGTCAAGTTTGTGACCTTCACCTAGATTGCTCTGGTCATTAGTGTGAATAAGTATGTAAATGAATAGAGACAGGGAAGCAAATAACACAAGATGTACGTGGTTCACCCAGATTGGCTACGTCCACGGAGTAGAGAAGTTCTTATTAGTTGTGTAGGGTTTACACAAATACATAGGTTCAAACTCTCTTTTAGTGAGTTCTAGTGAATAGTTTAGTACAAATGACATTAGGGATTATTGTGGGAGAATGATCCCCTTTTATAGAAGAGAGTTTCTAGTTTTGTTCTGACATTAACACGTGTCGTGTTGTGATTGGCCTCTGATACCGACATGTGTCGTGTTGTGATTGGCCTCCTGGTTGGAGGAAAAGTCTTGTGGGTCCTTGACGGTATGTTGTTGACCGGTTCTTAGTAGTTTCGGGATTGTTCAAGTATGGTACAAATAGTGCTCCCCTAAGTTCCCGGGTGAGGGAAGCTCCTCGGTTGGGGACTTGCAAGATCCAAGCCATTGAGTAATCATGAAACTTCCAAGTACCGAAGTGTGGTGTCGCCTTCACTTGCCTTCTCTGTCCTGTAAGTAGATGTGACATCTTCTTTTGGAAGTATTTTTCCTTCATCCAAGAGTGGTATCTTTAGTTAGCGTTGACGCACAAGGTAATGTATCATTTTCATTTGAAGCTTACTTGTAGTTTCAGGTTTGGTCAAGTGCGATACAAACCATATAGTAGAAGTCCCCTAAGTCTCTAAATGAGGAGATTTACCGAAGAAGGTGACAGACAAAGTAGGCAATCAGCGTTCCAAGCAATCAGTCTCAGATCGGTAGGTTGATCTTGGGTTCCAGCTGATTGTACTCATTCTCCTTGTCTCTCATTCAACAACAAGGATAAAGAGAAGAAACAGAGGAGAGAGATGATATGAGGTACTTTTGTTTTTGGAGAAGATGGATGAATTGGCACGCGCTTTATTCTACTTGACTTTCCACAGGTGTATTCTTGAACTGGGCTGGAGGGTTTTCTGGTTTCCTCCAAAAGAGTGAGCCGACTCCAGAATTTGAGGGTCAAAACAAGTACGTCAAACCTGGAGTATGTTCGATCCTGATGATATGAGATACTTTTGCTGTTTGACAAAGTAGTAGATGTGGTATGGCGAAGCTTAGTTCTTCGACAACGGTGCTAGCAAAAGGTTGTTGAGGCTTCTCGATCTCTTCAATTAGAGCAATGATGTCGAGCCTGGATTTGACTTAGACTCTTCCATCTGGATTGTGTGGTTCCACAAGAAGGGCATCGTGCTGTAGTGATCTGTTCTAGTTCGCCGTTAAACCTTATGCTTCAATCTTTTGTATAACTGAAGGATAGAGGTCGACATATATAGGAATTGTCCCAACAGCGAGTAGTAATGCTGTTCTTTTACCCTTCTCGGTCAGAGCAATGTAGTGGTCGCTGCAAAGTTCACGTGTTTTAACTTTGTCAGAGCACTTTGAAAAAGTGGTCTGTGGTATCCAAAAAGCTGATGTTGCGTGTGAGGATTGTGGATAAATTTTATCTAATGAAATCTGACTTCTCAAAGTTCGGGGAGCGATGCCTCTTCGATTTCTGAGCAGGCAATCTTGTTGGGGATATGGTTCTTGAGATTCGGAGAGTGGTGCCTCTTTGATTTTTGGGAAAGCAATCTTGTTGGGAGTGTTTTCTCAGATGTGAAGAAAGGTTGGGCATTTTTGCAAGTCTGCTTTGCCACGGAGCACAGAGGTTGGCACACATAAGGATTTTCCAATAATCAAGTAGTGATGCTGTTCCTTTATCCTTGTGGGTAATAGTAGGGTAACTGGGCCTTCAACATTTACTTGTCTTAACTTTGTCAGAGTTCTTTGGCAAAGTTGTCCTTGGTATCCGAGGAACTGATGTCGTGTCTAAAGATTGCTAATAAATTTTAACTCAGGAAATCCTGCTTCTCGAAATTTGGAGAGTGGTGCCTCTTCGATTTTTGAACAAGCAGCCCTATTGAAAATCTGGCTCTTTCTTTTATAAGAGCACCAATTAAGTTCAAGGAGTCCATTCTGAAAGTTATTGCTTGTAGGAATTTTTCCCTTATTTTCGTACTTCTGAGACTTACTGTACCTTATTTTTTCTTCATCTTTTCTGAGAATGTCTGGCTCGTCCGACCGTCGTTTGGACTTGAATGCTGTAGAAGAGGTAGTCATGTCTCCTCAGGATAACATATAGCGCCCATCCTTCTTATCTCCTACTTGTCCCCTTACTATTAGGGACTCTGTGATGAAGAATGATATGACCGCTGCGGTGATGGCCATGAATCTTCTCACTCCCAAAGACAACAGACTACTTTCCAAACGATCCAATGAGTTGACTGTTAAGGATTCTCTGGCTTTCAGTGTTCAATGTGCAAGTTCTGTGTCTAATATGGCCCAACGCTTATTTGCTCGAACCCGCCAAGTTGAATCGTTGGCGGCTGAAGTGATAAGTCTCAAACAGGAGATTAGGGAGCTTTAGCACGAGAATAGACAGTTGCACATGCTCACACATAGGTATGCTATAACCATGAAGAGAAAGCTTGACCAGTTACAGGAATCCGAGGGTCAGATTTTAAATGATCATTAGAGGTTTATGAGTTTGTTCAAAAGGCATTTATTGCCTTCGTTCTCTGAGGCTGTACCATATACTGAAGTTCCAAATGATCAACCTCTGGTGCCTCATTTTTCTGGGGTTCTGCCCAGTACTTAGGCTCCAAATAATCACCTTCCGGTGCCTCCTATTTCTGGGGCTTTGCCGAGTGTTGAGACTTCTCCTGAGCATCCTTTGTGAAGGCGCCCTCCTGTTTGTTTGTTTTGATTCATGTGTATGCACGTATTTGTAATTTATCGAAGATATCAATAAATAAGCTTCACTTCATTCAACGTGTTGTGTTAAATACAATGAGGTATCATTCACTAAGTTCTTTGAATTTTTTATTTTGTTGAAGTTTGCATGTTGAAACTTCGTAGGTGGACCCTGTAGGTTGAAGTAGTGCTCCCTTAATTTCTTGAGTGAGGAAAACTTCTCGGTTGGGGACTTGAAAAATCCAAAGCACTGAGTAGTCGCGAAATTTCTGAGTACCAATGTGTAGTGGTATATGGTAGGAGTCCCCTAAGTATCCGGTCGAGGGAGACGTCTTGCTAGTAGGCAATTTTCCAAACAAAACTTCACCATTTTCCTTTCTAAGTGGTTACCCAAAACTCCTCCTTCATATATATTTGGTATGAAAGTTGTTAAACCTAAAGAAAGGGAGGCCTAGGCTCATTTTTTTTTTCTCTTTTGGGTGAAGCTTTGATGTTGAAGTTTTGTAAGTGAAGTTTTAGTGTTGAAGTTTTGTAGGTGAAGCTTTTGTGTTGAAGCTTTGTTGGGCACCATAAATTGATTTTGCTTCACACTATCTTGATTAAGAGTATGTGAAGCTTTTGAGAATTGTAGTTGCTCTCCATTAATGAAGCTTTGTTTGATGTTAAAGCTTTATAGTTGAGAGTTGAACCTTTATAAGTGAAGTTTTGGTGTTGAAGCTTTTGTGTTGAAGCTTTGGTGTTGAAGCTTTGTAGTTGAGAGTTGAACCTTTGTAGGTGAAGTTTTTGGTGTTGCAGCTTTTGTGTTGAAACTTTGGTGTTGAAGTTTTTGTGTTGAAGCTTCGTAGTTGAGAGTTGAACCTTTGTAGGTGAAACTTTGGTGTTGAACTTTTGTACATTTCGTCACCTGGTTGGTGGCACAAAGATAAGTTCATTCTTCACTTAGTTGGTGGCATGAGTGGCAAGTTGCCAAATGATATTAGAGTACGGGTTGTACATTTCATCACCTGGTTGGTGGCATAAAGGAGAGTACGAGTTGTACATTTCGTCACCTATTTGGTGGCATGAAAATAAGTTCCTTCTTCATCTTTCATCACTTGGTTGGTGAGAACAAGGCAAGGTATCGAGGCACATTGTAGCAAGTGTCGAATGACACAAAGTATGTTGAACCCTTTCGAAGCACAGTTGGCTTATGTATGGATGTGCTGGAATGTATGATGTTTATGTATGAATGTGTTGGAATGTATGATGTTTATGTTGATTGACATAAGTGACGCTTATGAATGTTTTGCTATGCATGAAGGGATCCCTTGTTTGGATATAAGTTTCATGTTGTAAGCATTCGTGTTGAAGCTTCAAACCTGAGCGTTTCAGTGATAGGGATGTAAGGGAGTTAGGACCAAGTTGTCCAAATCACCTCTTTATTGAATTGATGCCAAATGGCCTTCATTACATAGGATGTCGAATGGCCGTAGCTCAACACTTGTACAGTGTAAGTCTACTTGTAATAGTACTTCAAGTGATCAGCGTTCCATGGATGGCCAAAAGTCTTGCCATCGGAGCTCCTGAGCTTGTAAGAACCAGGGCGACTGATGCCAATAACTTCAAACAGTCTATCCCAATTTGGGCTAAGCGTGCCTTCACTCGGGACTCTGTCGCAGAGTAGTCTTTTCTTCAATACCCAGTCCCCCACTTTGAATGAGTGAGGTTTGACTCTTGAGTCATAGTAGTTAGTGATGCGCTGCTTGTAGGCGACATTCCTCAAGTGAGTTTGGTTTTTGTGTTCCTCGACTAGATCCAAGTTGAGGGTGAGTTGTTTGTCATTTTCACTTTGCATGTAGTTCTGGACTCGGAACGTTGCTTGCTCAAGCTCAACTAGGATAACAGCCTTTGTACCAAAGGCAAGTGAGAATTCAGTTTCTCCAGTTGAAGTCCGATATGAAGTGCGGTATGACTAAAGAACTTGGGGTGCAAATTCTAGCCAACAACCTTTATCCTTGTCTAAGCTGGTTTTCAAAGTGCGCTTAATTATTTTGTTGATGGCCTTAACTTGTCCGTTAGACTGGGGATGAGCTAGGGAGGCAAAACATAAGTTAATGTTGAACTTAGAACAGAACATCCTGAACTTCTTGTTGTCGAACTGTCGCCCATTGTCCTGTGACTATCGCATTAGGAATGCCAAATCTTCAAAGGATGTTCTTCCATACGAAGTCTTCTATTTTTGCCTCAGTAATGGTTGCCAAGGGTTCTACTTCGGCCCACTTTGTGAAGTAGTCAATTGCAACGATTGCATAGCGGACCTTGCCCTTTCCTGCAGGCATTAGGTCGATTAAATCAAGTCCTCATTGGACGAAGGGCCAAGGGCTGATCATAGGAGTAAGAGGCTCGGGAGGGAGTGATGAATAGTTGCGTAGCGTTGACACTTATCACATGAGCAGGATATTCTGATGGCATCTTGGTGGAGTGTTGGCCAGTAATATCCTTGGCGAAAAGCCTTGTGTGCTAGGGATTGAGATCTAGCATGATCTCCGCAGACTCCTTCATGTATTTCTCGAAGGACAATTTCCGCTTCCGCAGGTGTGAGGCACCGTAAGTATGGTAGGTTAAAACCTCGCTTGTAGAGTTAGTCATTAATAGGTAGCGGATAGATTTGTATCGAATCTGTTTAGCTTGAACTTTATCATTTGGGAGAGTGCCATGAATAAGAAATTTATAAATTGGGGTGATCCAGTTATCCCCCTGTTGCAAGTTGCACATTTTTTGTGACCATGGTGCTTGGTGTTGCCAATAATTCAACATGAATTTTTCTCCCAATCTTGTATTCTACTGCTGAGGTGAGGCAAGCCAAAGCGTCTGCATGACTGTTGGCCGCTCGAGGGACTTGGGAGATCTGGTAGTGGAAGTCCTTGAGCAAAAGTTGCGTTTGCGTAAGATACGTTGCCATAGAGTTATCCTTAGCGTCAAAGTTGTTCGTGACCTTGTTAACCACCAATTGGGAGTCACTGAAGATATTAATTTGTTTAACTCCAAGGTGTTTGGCCAAACGTAAGCCTGCTAAAAGGGCCTCATACTCGGCTTCATTGTTTGACGCCTTGAATTTGAAGCAAAGAGTATACTTCATTGCCACTTTGTCGGGGGTAGTCAGGACTAGTCCTGCTCCACAACCCTGTTGGTTGGATGAGCCATCAACATATAAAGTCCATACTAGGAGTATTGGTTCTACCTTCCGGGTTTCCAGGGGTGATGAAGTCGCTGCCTCAGATGTAGGAGAAATAGCAACGGGATAAGTGAATTCCGCAATGAAATTTGCAACTGCTTAGCCCTTTTCAGCTAGCTTTGGGTGGTAGGAGATGTCAAACTCTCCCAGTGCTATGGCTCATTTGATCATTCGCCCTGAAGTGTCAGGACTCTGAAGTATTTGTCGAAGGGGGTGATTGGTAAGCACAATGATGGAGTATGCTTGGAAGTAGAGGCGAAGTTTCCGAGCAAACATGACTAATGCTAGAGCTAATTTATCAATGTTAGAGTATCGTGTCTCCGCATCTTATAGAGCCTTGCTAGCGTAGTAGACAGGTCGTTCGATACTACCATCCCTACGAATGAGGACGGAACTAACTGTTGAAGCTGAGACAGATAGATAGACAATTAGGTTGTCGCCAACTTCAGGTTTGGAAAGTAGAGGGCTTTACTTATGCACTCCTTGAGGTTCTTAAATGTTTTGGCACATTCATCGGTCCACGTGATGTACTTCTTACTTCCTTTAAGTGCTTTGAAAAAAGGAGCGCATTTGTCTGTAGCCTTAAAGATGAACCTGGTCAAGGTTGCCACCTTGCCAGTAAGGCTCTGGATGTCTTTTGAGGTTACTGGTTCTTTCATGTCCATGATTGCTTTGATCTTCTCGGGGTTAGCTTCAATGCTTCGTTGGCTAATCATGAAGCCCAAGAATTTTCCAGAGCCCACATCGAAAGCGCATTTGTTGGGATTCAACCTCATTCGATACTTCTTCAGGATGGAGAAGGTTTCAGATAAGTTGGCAATGTGTTGGTTAGCATGTTTGCTTTTGACTAACATATCATCAACATAAACTTCCATGCTTTTCCCAATCTGTTCAGTGAACATTGAATTGACTAATCTTTGATAAGTCGCCCCTACATTCTTTAGGCTGAATGGCATGACTTTATAGCAATATAGTCCTCTATCAGTGATGAAGGCCGTGTGTTCTTGGTCCGAAGGGTTCATGAGGATTTGATTGTACCCTGAGTAAGCATCCATGAAGCTCAAGAGTTCACACCCTGCTGTAGAGTCTACAAGTCTATCAATGAGAGGAAGGGGAAAGCTATCCTTCGGGCATTCTTTGTTTAAGTCGGTGTAGTCGACACACATTCTCCACAAGATCTTTTGAAGTAAGAGAATTTCCTTGGTCGGATTTTTCTTAACAGGAGAGATGTCTGTCATGTCCTCGTATGACCAGGCGAAGACTTCAGTGTTCTCTTGCAAAAAGAGATCAATGTCAACCGAATAGGTGGTGACAAAGTGGTGCCAATCTTCACTATGCGATCTGGATAATCTTTTGAAATAGAGACCTTCTCCAACTCTTCAGCAGGTTGTGCTTGCTGAGTGAAAGAGTCATCTCGAGGATCGTCAGGTTGATTGTTACCACCGTGAATATTCAAGTTGGCTTTGTCCGAGCTGGTCTTGATAACTTGGTCATGTATAGAAAGTGTTTCTTTGGGTACATGCAAGTGTTGTTGCTTGACTGAAGTATTGTAACATGATCGTGCATGAAGTTGATCTCCTCTGATGTAACCATTGCCATAGGGGGTTAGAAATTTCATCAACAACATATGTGTGGATACCATGGCCTTGAGATCATTAATGCATGTGCGCCCAAAGATGACATTGTATGCTGTTGGGTAGTCAACCACCAACAAGTTAGTGGTAATGGTGGCTGTGTACGGGCCTGTACCGATGGTGAAGGGTAAATGTACACTCCTTAAAGGTTGCACGACATCACCAGAGAAGCTTATCAGAGGACAAACCGAGTGATTGAGCAAGTGTTCAGCTACATTAAGTGTTTTGAAAGCTTCAGCAAACACGATATTGACCGACGCCCTCGTGTCTACCAGAATTTGTCGTACATTAAAGTTAGCTATGTGAGCCTCTACAATCAATGGGTCGTTGTAAGGATAGTTGATACCTTTTTCTTCCTTAGGGTAGAAACATATTGGATCCCAGTTAGGCTTTTGATACATGCCTTCCTTGATGTCTTCCACGTGAAACACTTGGTGGCCAGGCTTCAATGTTCGTTCATTGTTTTTCATGGCCTTGTCGGAAGATTCAAATATGGGTATGCCACCGCTTATGGAATATATCATATTTACTTGGTGTTGGTTACGGTTATCCCGTGGAGGGTGAAGGAGAAACTGGTCAATTTTTCCTTCATGTGCCAAAGCTTCAATATGATCACGGAGTGTGATACATTTCTCGCCATCATGACCATTATACTCGTGGTAACCACAAAACATGCTTGTGTTCTTCGTGGACTTGAAATCTGGCTCCCTTGGCCTTGGCTTTGGTATCAAATAAGCTATACTGGGGTAAATGGTCGTGCATGTGGCATTCAAAGGTGTGTATGTCTCATACCTCGGGGTAGGACCATTCTTGACACGTGTTTGGCCCACTGCATTGATTGCCTGGGGGCGGGTATTATCGTGGTGATACCTTTGGTTATTGCAATAGTGCCCCTTACTCTTTTTATTAAAATGAGACTGGTGAGGATGAAAGTCTTTCATCTTGCCCTGAGAATGATACGCATGTTGACTTGGCAAGTTATTAGGTAGGGCAGGGGGAAACGTCGCTGTTGTTTGGAAGGTTGAGGTCTTCTTATTTGGTTAGATTTGGCTTCATTCCCCATTTGCTTATAAGGGATGGCTGTAGAAAGTTTCCCTTGATATGTCATTGCCTCGGCGGAGGCATGGTTATAAGCCTGTGCCATTACCTCAGAGTAAGTCTTCAAAGTGTTAGCATTGGTCATGTACTTGAAGAAACAGTCGCGTAGGCCTGTCGTGAAGGCTTTAAGGGCAGTCTTGTCTTTGCCTCAGCGCAGCGAGAATACTCATGGTTGAAGCGGCCAACATACTTTCGTAATGACTCATCCGGTTTCTGGCGAATAGTGTACAAGTCATCTGCGGAATGCAAGCGATCTGTCTGGAAAATGTGTTGAAAGACAAATAATTTCCTCAGTTCCTCAAATAAGTCTACTATCTCAGGCGAAAGACGGCAATACCAATTCAGAGCTCTGCCAGAGAGGGTAGAGGGGAAGAGAAGACATCGTTCTTCATCAGTATGCATCTGGTATGCCATGGTGGACTCAAAGAGGTTAAGGTGTTCAATCGGGTCCTCCCTTCCAGTGTAGAGTTGTAAGCCAGGTTTCTGCTTTGTCTTTGCTTGGAGGGGGTGTCGAGGATCCTCCTTGTAAGAGGGCCAAGCCTAGGTTAGTTCCAGTCAGGTATTTCGGCCTGACGTTCGGCCTTCAACTTGTTTACTTCCTCAAGGAGTTGTAGGACAAGGGGGTCTTGAGTGGAGTCAGGTACTGCTGGATCCTTCTTCCGTAAGTCTTCATCTCCTCTTGGAAGTAGGAAAGCTTGGTCAAGGGCATGGGATTTTTCTTTGGACTTACCGTACTGACTTCCAGGACGAGCCTGTCGAAACGCCCCTAAGTCCCCTGTACCTTTCATATTCCTCTAGGACATGTCGTTCGTTCCCTAGATTAGCAATTGGCTTGGGGCATGGGAGAGGACCGAACCTTTCAGAAACCCTTGGGTCATTGACCTTTGAGCTTATGTGGATGAGGTTCTCTCGACGTTGCCTCAGGAAGTCCCGACAGTCGCAATAAACAGCTTTTGATCCTTCTACTCCTTCTACAAAAATGTGTCTTCCTCCACTTCTCCTGCTTCGGGTCGAAGCAACTGGGTTGAGAAAGGTCTCATGTTGATCAACACCTTGATGAGTAACTCGTTCCCCATTAGGGATATCCATGTTGAAGGCAGGTGATCCCCCGTGTTGGGGGGCACCCAGGTGGTGCCCCAAGGGTGATGAGTTCGTATGTTTGAGTATTCCTAGCTTCATGGAGCATTCCGAAGAGCTTCTCATACTGTTCCTAAAGGATCTCATTCTTTATCGCTATCTTGTTGTTCTGAGCCTCTAGCTCATCGACTTTAGCCTGAAGAGCAAACCTCTTTCGTTCTTTCTTTCGTTGCTTTGCACTAAGTGTGAGGGGGTGTCGTTCTGCGTGTTGTGGCTCCTTCACTCCCCATGTTGGAGAGGGGTGCCTGGTCGAAAGAAAGTGTGCGAATGGTGGAAACCAGTTTGGCAAAGCTGGAGAGAGTAGGAATAAGTGTGATTCCCACATACAGAGCTAAATATTGATGCACAAAATCGGCGAGGACTTTGGTACAAAAGAAAGTATCAAGTTTGTGACCTTCGCTAGATTGTTCTGGTCATTAGTGTGAATAAGTATGTAAATGAATAGAGACAGGGAAGCAAATAACACAAGATGTATGTGATTCACCCAGATTGGCTACGTCCACGGAGTAGAGGAGTTCTCATTAGTTATGAAGGGTTTACATAAATACATAGGTTCAAGCTTTCTTTTAGTAAGTTCTAGTGAATAGTTTAGTACAAATGACATTAGGGATTATTATGGGAAAATGATCCCCTTTTATAGAAGAGAGTTTCTAGTTTTGTTCTGACATTGACACGTGTCGTGTTGTAATTGGCCTCTGATACCGACATGTGTCGTGTTGTGATTGGCCTCCTGGTGAGTCCTTGATGGTATGTTGTTGACCAGTGCTTAGTAGTTTCGGGATTGGTCAAGTATGGTACAAACAAAAGCAAATGAGGGTACAGTGATCCCAAAAATGACAATTAGAAATAAGGAGGTCTTGACAAGCAAAGGCATGAACAATAAATTTGGCATCTCTAAAAATATGAGTCCAGCAAATACTACTAAATTTAGCCGTTGTCCACTTGATATCTTCAATAATATGCACTAAATTCTACGGTGTCGCTCCTCCCCAACACTGCTTGAATGACCAGCTTAGAATCACCCTTAACAATGATCATCGTAACACCCGTTCTCAAAGAGGCCCTCCCTTAGAACCCTAGTCTCCACCTTAGAAATGGTGGCCCCATCAAGATTTAAAGCTTCACCGACAATGAGAATCCCATTATGATCCTTGATAGCAAAACCCGTTGCCGCCTTGCCTCCTGCCATTGAGCTATCAAAATTTAACTTGACATAATCCTTGTCCAGAGGATGCCATTTAATAATTGTCAATTCATCATTGGTATACTGTCACATCCCGGCCCGGGGCGGACCATTTCCCGGGCCCGCTTCACCACCGTAGCACGATATTGTCCGCTTTGGGCTTACCATTCTCTCACGGTTTTATTTTTGGGAACTCACTAGCAACTTCCCAGTGGGTCACCCATCATGGGATTGCTCTCGCGCGCTACTCGCTTAACTTCGGAGTTCCCATGGAACCCAAAGTCAGTGAGCTCTCAAAAGGCCTCGTGCTAGGTAGAGATGGGAATATACATTTAAGGATCACTCCCCTGGGCGATGTGGGATGTCACAATCCACCCCCCTTAGTGGCTCGACGTCCTCGTCGGCACACTCGCGACCAGGGTTAGGCTCTGATACCAAATTGTCACATCCCGGCCCGGGGCGGACCACTTCCCGAGCCCGCTCCACCACCGTAGCACTATATTGTCCGCTTTGGGCTTACCATTCCCTCACGGTTTTATTTTTGGGAACTCACGAGCAACTTCCCAGTGGGTCACCCATCATGGGATTGCTCTCGCGCGCTACTCGCTTAACTTCGGAGTTCTCATGGAACCCGAAGCCAGTGAGCTCCCAAAAGGCCTCGTGCTAGGTAGAGATGGGAATATACATTTAAGATCACTTCCCTGGGCGATGTGGGATGTCACATATACTTCCCGACAGCCTTATTATTGGACTTAAGAAATCTTTCGCCCATAGAAAGAGCCAAGAACTTAGTCCTCAGCAGCAATGGCATAATACTCCTAAAAACTCAATTATTCTTATCGTTCCAAATTTGCCAACACAAAAAAAAAAAAAAAAATAAAATAAAAATAAAAAAATCACTAAGACGTTCCTTGACCACATACCCTAAAGAATCCAGCCAATCCACAACAAAGAAAAAATTGTTGGTATTAAAACTATCAAGCGCAACATAGACTAAATTCCAAACCAGCTGAGTAACTCTGCAGTTAACAAATAAATGCATTTGGTCTTCCTCTTTCAAATTACAAAAAGGACATATTTTATAAATATTAGTCATAAAGAGACTAAATCTTTTTATTGTTTGAAGTCTCTCCCTAGTAAATAGCCACAAAAACATCTTCACTTGGAGGAATGGGGATATTACGCTTCTACATCTTATTAATTACCTTATGTCTAGCTAATTGCACCAATGTTCCTTTTTGGATCCAAGTAGTCGACTTAATAGAGAACTTACCATCGGTAATAGGGCCCCAAATGAACTTGTCATCTGTTTCTTGAATAGGAATACGAATGTTATAGATTTTTTTCACCACCTCATAGCTGACTACTTCAGAGAGCTTTTCCCTGTCCCAGCAGTTATTATCAATAAAATCACTCACTTTCAAATCCCAATTTAATGTTTTGGCCATCAATATTAGGTAAAAGATGGAAAAAAGGGTAAGGAAAAACTCAATTGTGGGTCCAGAATAAAATGTCCTGACCATTACCACCCTCCACCTCAAACCTTCAAGCAAAGGAGTAATTTTGTCTGATTTTTTTTTTTCCAGAAATTCCTTACTACGAAGATATGTGCTTTTTACTTCACCCACCAATTAGTATCGTCAATGAACACCTTCGAGCCTAACTTAGTAAGACAAGCATTGTTAAAATAATCCATACGTCTAACTCCTAGTCCACCAATATTCTTGGGAGTACACACGGTATCCCAGACCACTGGGAAGATCTTTCTGTCCCTTCCTTAAAAGAAATCCCCGCATTCCTTATTAAATTGGAATTAATAGGAATAATTCTTCTAGCTTTAGAAAGAGTGTTTTCCTTCCAATAGCTAGCTTTTGCTTGACCCTTTTTAATAATTCATTACCATTAACTTGATCCTTCCAAAACAAAATAATGGAGATACCAAGATACTTACCTCTCGTAGTTTTATGGTGAATTTGTAAAATATTAACAATATTATTTTTAATTTGAGAACTAGTATTGTTTGAAAAATAAAGAGATGACTTACGAAAATTGATATTGTGACCTACCGCTTTAGCAAAAAGATTAAGAATGGAAAGGATATTTCTCGCTCCCATAGGAGTAGCCTTTGCAAAAAGCAAACAGTCATCAACAAAAAGTAAATTTGAAATTTTAAGTCAGTGAAGTATTGATTTAGTCCTTGAACTATCATTCAATGAAAAGTAGGTCCCTAGATTATTTTTTTGGTAAAATAAGTCTCTAAATTCATTAAAAATTGCTAATTTCATCCATGCTATTATATTCAAAACTATTTTATCCAATTTGTTGTCAACTTAAGTCAATTGACACACTTTAGAGTGTAATACTGTCATTGTCTCACCCATAAGCCTTTAACATTTCATATAGGTTGCAAATCTAATATCTAATATACCCTCCAAAGTTAACTCCATACATTATTTCTTTATGAAAAATTATCAATCTACCTTCCAACGTGTATCACATGCAAGTAACGTGACTTAAATTGACGAAAAATTGAATATAGTAGTTTCGAATCTAATATTAAGGATGTAATTGATAGATTTTTATAATTCAATGACTGATTTTTCTGGAAAAAAAAAAAATAGTTTAGGGACCTAATTTTTGCACTCAGTTGATAATTGAGGGACTAAATTGGTAGTTCACCCCTTTAAGTCTTCGAGAGGAAGACAAAATTCCAACATGGGACTTAATATAACCATCAAAAGCATTAAGATGTCTAATTAAAGGTTCCACACAAATAATGAAAATATAAAGCAACAAGAGGGTCCCTTTGTCTAATTCCTCTTTTCAAGGTAAATAACCATGAGCACTACCATTAATTAAAATGGAGAAAGATGGAGAAGTAATGTAGCCCATGACCAAAGAAACCCAACGATTATCAAAACGAAATCTATGCAGAACATACCTAATGTAGTCCCAATTTAAAAAATAATACGTTTTCTCCAAATCCAACTTGACACTCATTGCTCTAATTTGTCCTTTCATTCTATTAAACCTTGCAAACATTTCATGAGCGATTAGAATGTTATCCTAAATAGCTCTTCCGGGAGCAAAAGCCCCCTAATTTTGAGAGATAGAAAGATCCATGAGCGGTTTCAATCGTTTTGTAATAATCTTAGTCATTATTTAATAATTATCATTGCACAAACAAATGGGTATGTAATTACTAACAGCTTCCAGGTTATCAATTTTAAGGGGTCAAAGTGATATTAGTATGATTTATGAGTCTTAAGGTGAAATTAGTATGATTTATGAGTCTTAAACTAGTTCCGTTATGAAAAAAATCTTTTATCAAATAAATAACGGAGTTTTTAATTAGACCCCAGCAACTATGAAATAAGCCAGCACTGAGTCTGTCGGGCCCAAGGGCTTTAAGAGTAGTTCCACCAGAGGTGGAATAGCCCAGCACCCTGTCCAAAAGTGAGGCTAGCACCCTATCAAAGTGCTCCAGCCCTCAAAACAGCCTGGCATCCAGCCCAAGCCAGGCAACAGACCAGCCCATTTCGGACAAACCCAGAGGCCGGCCTATTTGGCTGGCGCGTACAGCACACTCGCGACGGGGCCCACTTGTTAGCCCACTTGTGTTCACCTGGATGAGGGCTACGTGGCCCTCCTCATTGTCGTTGGATTTCCAACGGCTAGTTTTTGTAGACCGTTAGATTTCCAACGGTAAAAAAAATTTAAATTTGACTTTTAAAATGGACTGTCTGATCACAGATCAACGGTCCACGTTTTTTTCACCAAAAATAAAAATAAAACAAAAAAAAAGGCCCAACGGGCAGAATTTTGACCGTTGGCCACGTGGCAGCTCGTTGGCTATTAGATTTGAATATTTTTCAAATCCAACAGTCCAGATTAATTAACAACATTAAAATTTATTAAAAATTATGAATTTTTTTTTAAATACAGAAAAATTTTAAAAAATTAATTTTTTTTTTCTATAAATACCTAACCCTCATCTTCCACCTTACACCACATTTCAATATTTTCTACACTTTCTACACTTTCTACATTTGAATATTTTGTACACTTTGGGAGAAAAAAATGACTTCATGGAAGCTCATTGAAGATGTTACGTTGTATGAATGTTGGGTTCACACCACTCATGACCCGATTACGGTTAATGAGATGGATAAGTGAGAAATGTGGAGTAAAATTACGAAAGTGGGGTGGAGATCGTTTGTGCCAGCGCATTTTTAGACTGGGTGTCAACACATTGTTTTAGGGGTAGAGATGCTTTGGCCTATTACTGTTCATTAAAGTCTATTACTATTCACTGAAGTGGATAAATGGGCTGGGTGCTGGCACAAAGTCTTTAGGGGTGGAGTTGCTCTAAGAGCACCATACCATTTACTGCATCTGCATCCCAGATTTCATCATCAGAAACAGAAGCCATCAAATTTATGTTTTGATCTCCAAAAATGCAAGGTTGTAAAATATCTGCTAGGGCGCATAGATCCTCATTCGAAGGAGGGCTAACACAAGTAACCTCTTTTTAAAATCACGGACAAAAACCTGCTCAAGAGCATCCTCAGTGAACAACAAAAAATCATTATCATTCTTAACCTCAGTAATTTCATTCCTTTCCTTGTGAATAGAGGCCATAGTTTGAAAAAAGCAAGTATTCTTGTCACCAAGTTGCAGCCAATTGGCCTTAGCACTTTCAGCCCACATAACTCTTAAGGGGGAGGGGGTGGGTCTAGCCTCACAATGGGCTAGCAATAATATTGTTCAAATTCGCTTTTGGCAATAATTGAACCTAAGGTTAATTGTCTTCACTCACCAAGTTGCAGCCAATTGGCCTTAGCACTTTCCACCCCCTCCCCCTTAATGTAGATAATACGGTTGTTCAAAGAAAAAAAAAAAAAAAACAGCACCCTACACGCATTGAGGAAGATAAGATTATTCATATCCGCAGTAGTTACCTGATTACCTCGAACTTTTTCCGATAAATCAAGGATTAAATGCAGCTAGATATTCTTCTATTCACAATAATATATTTATCTTAAGGGTTAAATGCAGCTAACCAATTACATGTTTTTGTTTTTCTAGACAGATATTACTTGGTACATCATGATATATCTATCTTAAGACCATCTCTAATCCTTGCGTTAAAACCTAAAATTTAGATCAATGAGCTTGACAGAAAAGGATTGAATATAGGCACAAACAAATTTTTATTTTTATTTATGGAATCGAACTTTAAGACACATCGGGGACAAAATATGAAGGGTAATTCTCTTTACCTTCAAATTTTGCCAAAACCACACTTTACTACCCTTACTTTTTCTTGTGTCACTTTCATACCTAAAGTTTGATTTTTCATCCACTTTAATACTTCCTTTATCCTAGCTGTTAACTTTTCTGGTAATGACATGACATTCGCACTTTGTTATACTTAGTTTTTTTTTTTTTTTCGTCTCCCTTTCATACCTAAAGTTACATTTTGCTCCCAGATTCATATTTCTATAACTGGGCGTCAAGGGTTAAAGCGTGACATGATGCTTGACTACTGTATAGAAACGTGGCATTGTAGCCTTACATGGACCTATGGAGCAATTAAAAAAATAAAAATGTTTTTTTTGACAAAATTAAAATTTAAAAAGTCTTTTTTTTTTTTTTGCAGGAATTGGGTTTTTGTCCACATGGTAGCATATGTTGCACTTAAGTTTTTGAAAATTTTAATTTGGCGGGAATGCATTTTAAAATCTCTGCTTAAACCATCTTGTACACCTTGCGAGGCCCATAGTATTACCTTTTTGCACAGTCATTGTCCAGTCAAAACGTACGTGGTGCTTGGCCCACCATGTCACGTTTCTGCACAGTCATCATCTAATCAAGTGCCATGTCATGCTTTAATGGAGTCGTTGATGCCCCAGGCTAACGAAAACATGAATTTGGGAGTAAAATGTAACTTTAGGTATAAAAGTGAGGACGAAAAAAACGAAGGGTAGCAAATTGTAAATTTCACGATACTTAATAATATTAAAGTCAGAATTAGTGGGCAAGACTTGCCACATCATCAATTAACAAAAAAGTTAGCGGCTAAGCTAACGGAAGTATCAAAGTGCAGAAAATTAAACTTTAGGTATGAAATGACACGAAAAAAGTAAATGTAGTAAAGTTTGATTTTGGCAAAACTTAAGGGTAGTAAAGTCGGAATCACCCAAATATGAATGACAACATTAATCAATTTGAAACTTTTTTTTTTGCCAGATAATCAATTTGAAACTCTGCGGGACAAGAATAATTTGTTGCAATAACCTATTCAATTTTTTTTTTAATAAACAATATTATCTACACTAAGATCATCTTCAACCTTTGGGTTAAAACCCAAAAATATATTTTCTACTCTAACCTTATGGGTTAAACTTTTAGTCCGAGATTATTAAAAAAATTATTTAGGATTCTTAAAGTAACTTTTTAAACATAAAAAAAAATTATGTAGACTATCCTAATTTAATTTTGTGAACAATTTAACCTAAACATATTTAGATTATGATAAATATTGAAAAAAATCACTAAACCGACATCATGAAACTCGTGAAATACTATGAAAGAATATGAAACACATGAAAGAATTTTTTTTAATTATTTTAGCGATTGGACTTAAATTTGGACCGTTAGATCTTTTTCTTTACCATTAGATTTAATCATATTAGATCTTAGCCGTTTGATTCAATGAATTTATAAATATAAATTTTAAAAAAATACAAATATATGGTGGGTCAGTCCCACAAATTCGGGGGGAATTCTAGACTAAATTTGCCTTAAAATTT
Source organism: Pyrus x bretschneideri (assembly GCF_019419815.1). NCBI lineage: Eukaryota > Viridiplantae > Streptophyta > Magnoliopsida > Rosales > Rosaceae > Pyrus > Pyrus x bretschneideri. The sequence continues at coordinate 10,931,724 of NW_025999723.1, read as the reverse complement.
TTGAGTTAAAACTCATATTTGGTCCAAGGGTTGGAGCAAGTTAGGGTAGGTTTAGAATCTAAAATTTGAGTTTTACTCCAATGATTAGAGTAGGTCTAATGGGGTGAGGGAGTGGGCTAAAGTCTCACAATGGACTAGTAATAATGTGGTTCAAATTCATCTTTGATAAGAATCTAACATAAGACATCTCACTTACCAATAAAGATGAATATCATTCGATCATAGTATTAAGTGGCAAAGCCTATTCATTCTTAAGCCATACTTTTTTTTTCAAATTTTTACTTCTCAACCATTAATCTATTTGTGTCACTTAATTTTAAGTCACAATCATATCACTTAGTACTACGATATAATAGTATTCATATTCACTTGTAAGTGAGAAATCTTAGGTTGACTCTCTTGAATTGTGAGTTTGATACCAATTTTATTCTCCTTGCTTAGTACTACAATCTAATAGTATTGTTCTTCAGTTCTAAGTGAAAAGGTGCTCCTAAAAAACTGTCAGTCATATGAAGAAAAATGTAATTTTATGCCCCATTTTCTCAATTTGGGGCCTAACAATAAGAAAACTTCCTTTTTTTTTTCAATAAGTATAGAAAAAGGAAATAAATGGTAAAACAAATGCACAAAAACGGTAATCTCATTCCTTAATTTCTAATCTTCAGATAAATAAAATAAAATAAATAAATCCTTAATTTCTAATACCCCTCTTTCCAGCTCATGTTAGGAAAATATCAACAGTTCTTTGATATGTACAGTAAATTGAAAATAAAATGACAATATAGTATCTGTAGCATTACATCATCTTCACTAAAAAGTTTATTTTCTCAGTTTTCTTTTGTCACGATAGTCATAATAGAACTTGAAATTCTAATACTTTATTAACAACAAATACTTGCTATACAGAATGAAATATAGAAATAAATACAGGAATTAAAAATGGTACTAACTTGATTAACCATAGGTAGAGGCTAGTACAAAACTTATGTCCTTCGAACAGTATTTACATCCCACTCTTATGCTTGTGGTTCTACAACATCTGCTCGACCAGGATACAACTACCTAATTCTACAACCCGCACTGAATTATAGAATTCTAGCCAATTTGCTTTGTGTGTTTACTCTTTGGAAAGTTTGTACGGAAATGAACGAAAAAGAAAAAGATAATCTACGATGGAATTGAGACTTCAGTTATATAGGCTCTTTTATACCTCTTCAAATACCTTTTAGATGTATCTAAAGCTACACAACTAAGAGTTGTGTCTATTAATCAAAACGTTTTTAATTAATTTTAATTAAAAACTTAATTCAAATTTAAAATTAATGATCTGATTAATTTTAATTCTTAGGTGCCAAGGCCCAAGGCCCTTGTCTTGATTAATTAATATTAATATTAATATTATGGTATAATCATCAAACCTAATCCACACAATTAGTGTGGTCCAACCTCAATCCTCATTCCAAATAGTTCAACAGCTAATCACTAATAAAGGTGACTAACTTAATATAAGGACCTCAAGTTCTCTTGAGTTCCCTGATGTGGGACTAAAGGAGCTCAAAAACTCCAACAATAGTTGTCTGAAAATATAAAGAAGATGCTCTTTTTAATCCCAAAAATAAGAAATTTAAAGCAGTTTGACAAGGATTCCTTTCCTTTAATTTGGTTGTTACTTATGCATTCATGGGCATGCAACTAGGTGAAAAATAATGGGGCTATATGGTGAAACACGATTGGGAAAATCCAAATTTTCAAGAGACAAAATTATAGTGTTATGAGTTTCCTTCTTGCCATTGTCTATGAATATGATTGATAGTGAATTTCATTGGATCATTTGTAAAGTGGGGCACAACTCCTCCGTATAAACCCTGGTACATCACTTTTCTAGACATTTCCAGTCTCAACTTCTCTTTTCTTGTAAACTAGGGTTTAGTAGCTTTAGGATTTAGGAATTCCACAACAAATTTCGAAATAGGAATTCGCGTTCTCTTATGTATGAGCAAACAAACAGTGAGGGTGTTAGCTAGAGCGGAGCCACCCTTAAGCCAGGGTAGGCTTGGTGCTAAAAACTCATCTTTTAGAAGCGAAATGCTCTTTTACTTGGGTAGAAAGTTGAGATTCGACAATAAAACAAATTGGCAATATAGGATGTAGCCAACTACTTACAAGTAGGTTCGACAATAAAACAAATTGGCAATATAGAATATAGCCAATTACTTATAAGTCCCTTTGATGTTTGTGATTAATCGATGTGGGACTTTGTGCTTCACATTCTCACGAATTCTCTTTGTTTTGTTCGATTTGAGCTAAAATTAGTGAAACACAACTTATATTTGACAGTTAAAACAAAATCATCAACTTAACAATAATATATGTTAACAATTTCAAGCACATAAATATATCGTCCCAACATTTCAACCACCACTTGGATTCTTAAATCTCTAATATCATAACGACATAACGTTTCCTAAAGTGAAAGATTAACAATCTTTTATATCATTGTGAGAGAAGAAATATATTAATTACTAAATAAATGATGATAATCAAACGGAGAGTGTAAAGTAATAGAAAATATTAGTATAGACAATTTGGTTTTATTGAAGTTGCTCCTATATAAGCCAAAACGAACCAAACCCCTTTTTTTTTCTTTTTTTTTTTTTTTTTGGTCGAAGAACCAAACCCAATTACTTACGGTTTAATTTGATTTGGTCTAGAATTACATTTTTCTAGTGTTGAAACCAGACCGAACTAGTCAAATTGGTTTGGTTCGATCAATTTGATATATGGAGATTTGACCTATTTTTCACTCACACTGAGACGATGTCCAATGGTTGGTTTGGTTGGGTTCAAACTCAAATTTTGAGTTTTAAACCCCTCCAAGTCTCTTCTAATCATTGGGCTAAACTTTAAATGAATGTTAAAACCTGTTTCTGGACCAAATTCCCCCCAAAAAATAAGCCAAGGATAGTGGTGGCCTTTGCCCCTGCATGTACTGCAGCTCAGAGACACACCAAACATATCTCACGCGACAAGGCATCGGATGCTGGGTCCTGCACTAGTGCCCTTGCCAACCACTACCCACAAGCCCAACGGCCGTTGGTTGATCCAACAGTCCAAATTTAGTTTTCCTATTAGATTAAATTTATATTTACATCAAATCAAAAGCATGAGATTGAATATGAGCAAACCTAACAGCAAAAAAAAATCTAATTGCCCAAAATCAAATCCAACGGCAAAACAATTAAAAATTATTTAAGTCAAAATTGACCCAAAAGCTTTATAAATGCCTATTTATTTATTCAAAATTCACACAAAATTCATTCTCCTCATACAATTCTTTCTTTTTTCTTTCTATCCACACAAAATTTATTTTTCTCACACAACATATTATTAGTATTAGTAATTCTTGTGATTTTATGTAGTATTTTAATTATCGTTTATTAATCTTTATTTAATGCTTTAATTATCATTTGTATTAGTAATTGTTGTTCTATGACCTTCATGTTTCATGTAATAGGCTTAGTGATTTATTATTATTTATCAGAATTTAAATAATTTTAAATTAAAAATGTTCATAAAAATAAATTAGGATAATCTGCATAAATTTTACTTTAAAAAAAATTAGGCTAAAATTATTCTTTAATAATCTCGGTATAAAATTTGAAGCCAAAACCATCGAAGGAGAAAAACTATTTTTGAGTTATAACCTAAATTTTTTAGATTAAAAATTTATTTTAAACCACACCATTGCATATATATGATGTAAGCTTTATGTTGGTGTTTGGCAAAAATAAAAAATAAAAATAAAAAAATAAAAAAAAACCTATATGTTGGTAGGGTGAGGCGGGATTGGATATCTAATTAATTAGTTTTCTAAAATTTTCCAAAAGTATAAGCGCTAGAAAATTCTCCGCTTTAGCTGAAAAGACAATGTCTCATTCTTTTGACAAGGAATTGGGAAGGCAATGGGACTGCTTTGAAAGTTTGAATTGGAACTTCAATTATAGCATGGTTTCAAATGATCGAAGGAGAAATTATGAGGAATATTAGTCATTAATCTTGCACAATCCTATGGGTTTGTTCATTCCTTGACTTCTATAGAGAACAGAGAGACATGTTTGCAAATATATCCAATTTGCGATTGGATAAACCTCTTGATAATATCAGATATTTAATGTCACTCACTATCAGAAATTAATATATGCCCGACGAAAGTTTGCCGATGAATCAATTTTTGTCGGACAAAGTAATTTTACCCGATGAAATAAAACAGTTCGTCGGGCAACAGTGGTCAATGATTTGAGTTTTTCAAAGCCCTTGCCCGGCGAATTGAATGTCATTCGACAGGCAAACTTATCTTCATCAGGCAAAGTTTTCAACGCCAAGAGAAAAAATCGGCGTGTTGTGCCACCTTTTACTCGACAAACCCTTCAAGTTTCTTCAGGCAAAGGTATATTTTATGGATTTAGGGTTTAGGTACCTTTAGTCGAGCAAACGTGAGGGATATTTTGGCATATTAAATTCCTTCAATGATTTTCGCAATCTGCAAAATTAATTTCAACATCTGACAGTCAATGTAGTTTGTATATACTTCGAGATGACATGCAAAAAATACCCAAATGCAAGTTTCTAGGATTAGGTAACGAGACGAAATCCTTCGACGTTTACAAACGTATCATCACGATTTAACCGTTATTTTATCTCCTATTTGATATTTATTTACATCTACACTCCTACTAATCTACACCAGGAGTTTGCACAGAAGTTCGAGTGGGAATGGTTGTGCGGTAATTTTCATAGTTCTGTATTTCAGGCAATTAAGTTTTTTTTTTTAAAAAAAATTAATTCAAATTTTGTCTTTTCAAATTAAATTTTTTTTAATTTAATTAATTTTTTTAATCCAAAGTGAAAATCAGTGACAAATAGGGCTAATCGGGAAGCAAAGTTGTACCTTCATCACTCTGGTTCTTGACCCCTTGTTTACAGGGTCGAGGAACGGCATGAGAAGAGTTCGCCTTTCCTAGAGATTGAGGCTGGGGGGGATGCACATGCCTTGTGGCAATCAGGTGGATGACAAGATTTATGTATCGTTCAAAATTTTAATTTCAAATTCATTAAACTAGAAAAAATATTAAAATTAGGATCGATAATCTTAATTGGTTTCTCTTTTTTCATAGGCTTCTATGTTGCAGAAGAAAGACGAGTGCATCACCAACCTTTCCCAGCACGCCAATAGAGGACACTTGATCCAGAGGTCTACAATTACTGATGGACATGTTTGAGCAACGGAAAGGCAAAGGGATACGCTACTTAGGAGTGGTTGAGCTCGGGACCTCGAGGGATCTTCTACATCTAGCTCTCAGAATCCAAGTGGGACGTTTTCCAAATTGTAGCAGTTAGAGTCTAAGACAATGGGACTACGAACGAGAAGAAGAAGTGTGCCAACGAGAAGAAGTTGCGCACCTGTACTTAGAAGATAGGGAAGAAGCGCAAGGCCAACGAGAGGAGAAGTTTCAAAGATACGTATGGCCCAGGCTATGATAGTTTCTAGCATTTGCCTTCCCGATCCTCTGTGCCACCTTCAACCGCTATCCCAACAGCCACCCAAGCAGTAATGAGTTTAGGATATTTAACATACACTTGTGCAACTATTTCAGTTAATATAATTAAATATTTTTTTTACATTTTATTTTAATATAATTAACACTAAATATTTATTTAAATTCCAAATTTTATAAAAATATATATATAACGTTTGCTTGACGAATTTTTTTCATATTTTTTTTCTTTAAATTAATTGCTCGACTACTATTTCATTAGGCAAAATATTTTTTTTAATAAATTAGAATTAGATGCTTCATTTTAGACATTTTTAGATTAAGCATTGATTCCTTTTTAACTTCATAATTTTTTTTTTAACTTTAGATTTAAGTGCTTTAACTTTTGATTAAACCATCAATTTCACGTATATTCCTGATTTAGATGCTTTATTTTAAATTAATTTCTACATCATAATAGTCCACAAATAATATTATGTTTTTCTTTTTGGACAAATGATAGTATTTATACTAAGAGGAATATCATTAAACCGTAATACTAAGTGGCCTCAAATAATATTATTAAAATCTATTACTATCTTTATCCTTCCCTCAATTTAAAAATTCAACAATATCCAGATAGATAATAACCAAATTAATTGAGGGCTGAGAGAATTAAATTATTAAGAATTTTCAATAGGATAATATATTTAAATCGCTTCTAACTTTGTTTTATACAATCTTTACTACGTACTTTAAGGGTTAATGTTATTTCTCATTCTCTATTTTCTTCGTTAGAATTCAACTATGATTCAAATGAAATGTACCTTTTTTTTAAGAAAAAACATTAAAATGTACCAACACAACTTAAATTTAAATTAAAACGTGCATATGCCAAATTGAAACGCCTTCATAGTAAATTAAAATGTATCATTACTAAATTGAAATGTATCCATGTTGAATTAAAATGTGCCCATGTTGAATTGAAGTGTACCAATGGGTTTTAGGTACATTTATTCCAAATGTACCAATATGTATGTTTTAGTACCTTTCTATTTTATTGTTTGTATCTACATTTTATATATGGGTATTAAGTATTGTCCAATTATTCAAAGAAAAAACTTTTGCAAGTTGTCTTTTTCTTTTTTCTAAATTGCAAGTTGTCTTTTAGGTACGTTTTTATGAATCAAGATACAACACCATTGTTGTAGATGAATATATGAAGATTTCAGATTTTCATAATTTTATCAACAAATGACAATTTTTTAAATTGTAAATGCACAGGAATAATGTAAAGAAACGAGATAATTTACCAAATAATATAAAATGAAATTAATCCCCAAATTTATAGGAGAATGTTTAATCAAAATATTAAAAGGAACAGATGTTTAGTCTAAGTATTTAAAAACCAAGGCACCTATATTAAAATGCCCATTTTTTAATTTTTGGATGCTCAACGAAATGATGTCTTTGGGCAAGTTTCATTCGTGGGCTAAGTATGTCAACGCACTTTACTTGACCTAATACATTTTGTCTGATGAAGTACTATAATTTGTCGGTTAAACATTTAAGCAACGGATTTTGCGCAAAGGATAGTGCCAACAAAATGTCGTCCAGCAAGTAAATAGGTGACGAAACATTATTTGCCCAACTAAATTATTTCGTCCGGAAAGGAAATTTTTTGTTTTTTTAGGGTACGAAGAGAAATGAACAAGGACAGAGTGTTGTAGAAAAGGGAAAGTAATGATAAGATTCATGAAGCTATTCTAAAATAATACAACAAATAATTCTAGAGTTTTTGGTTTGGACCACCACCACCCCACCCAAAGTACCTAATTTCAAAGGAATATATAATTTAAAAAAAAAAAAAAAAAAAAAAACCTCCAAAGTAGAACGTAACATCAAGGCTTGAATGTGAGGAACGACGTGTCGTCGTAGGGTTGTTCCGCATGGAAAGTCGCAGTTATCATATGCACAATCTACCACGAGTACAAACTTCTGGAAGAGAAAGCTGTAAGCATCAAAATTTTATCTCAAATTAAATAAGAATACGTGTATAAAATAAATAATTTATATAATTTTGAACATAAAGTTACAATCTCTGCTTACAAAGTTCCGTCTAGTTCGATCTTCAAAGATACGTAGATGTGTGTTGTTGATTCGAGAGTTAGAATTACTTAATCTTAGATGAAGTGCACGGGTAGTAGTGTTCGATGAATTTTCAAAGGTTTGACGAATAATGCATAAAGTTTTTTGAATTCTTCCAAGTGTTTAAGAATTTGGGGAATTTAGATGTTTGAGAGCTTTAGAGTTTCAAAACTTCAGAGTTTCAAAGCTTCAGCATCTGGGTGTGAATGATTTTTCTAGACCATTTCTTTGTCTTGGAACCTCGTATTTATAGGTTCTCTAGTTTTCCTACAAAAGAACCAAGACTTGATTTGTGTCTTGGTTCGTGATATGTGATTTTACTCTATTAATTAATATTTGATTTAATCAAATAAAAATCAAATTTTTTTGAAAAAAAATTAATATCAATATTCCCAATTTGGCATTTTCATTTGATTTAAATTTAAATTACTTAATTGGTTTAATTTAAACTAAAGTCAAATATTACTTTCCGCCAAGTGTTGACATTTGTCATCTTGGTCGTCTGATTTTGATGAAGCACAGGCCATGTGTACGATTTGTGAGACATATGTACATGCCATGGAAGCTCTCACATGTCGAAATTTAATGCATTAATGAACATTTACTTTCACCGAAATTTGCATGTCTACAACTTTGCTTATTTTCATTTTTTTTTTCCTTATAAAAGTAGTATTCACACTTTTCAGGTACAAATAGCTTTGCTTCCAAAGGAGATTGAATATTTTTGAGAGACTTGGTTCTCTGTTACTTTTGGCTGCTGTAAATTTTTATTTTTTTCAAACGAAATGTTAATTTTACATTTTATTAATAATCAAATACCAACGAAAACATTAAAATCATGCTGCAAGGGTGTGAAGAGCCATGGCTCAACATCATCCATTCATTATTGATACAATCCTTGCTCTTTAAGGGTGTGTTTGCCCTCACTAAGTTTTATTGGACTGGACTAGACTAAGAGTTAGTGTAGTCAAGTTTTTGTTAACAGAAATGACTAACTTTAATGAGATTAGGTGGGACTCGCATGGACTAAAGAGCTCGCTAGGGGGTCTTAGCGAGAGAACCCGAAAAGTGTCGGACTACGAAGACCGTTTCTGGGTTTTGCAGTGTCTCGAGAAATCCAAACATTCCAACCCCAAGTCACCTTCTTCTCTCACTCCCTTCACTCCACAATCCCCCACTCGCCTCCAGTTAGCTCGTCGGGCCTTGCTGCAAGCCGATTTCACCACTCCCCAGAAGCTGTTTGAAGATTTGACGACGAACAACGCGATGTCTCAACACATGATTCGACCAAAACACGAAGAAGGGGGAGTTTAGGAATTGCAAAAACCCCAAATCTGTTGGGAAGGCAAGAAGTGGAAAGGCAAAGAGGAGGGAGATTTGACTAATTGGGAGAAAAGAGAGCAGTAGAGAGATAGGGGTTAGATGCAGAGTTTGATAGAAACAATGAAGATAGGGGAAAGGAAAGTAAATTAAAAAAAATATATATTTTATAATATAATATTTGACTGTCTTTGGTTTTTTAGAGTAAAAATAAATTAAAAATGATAAAAAAAATATTTTGGGCTTTAAAATCATTTTAGTCTATGAATTAGTCCAGCACTACACCAAACACTTTGCTATTATTATCCTGCTTAGTCCAAGTCAAGCCAATCCAACTTAGTCCCTGAAGCTAATCCAGTCCGAGATAGTACGGTGCAGCAAACGCACCCTAAACATATATGCAGCCACAAGATGTGATTCCTTGTTGCATTGCCGAGGTGAATACCTGAACAACGGATCTAAGGTGAGAAACTAGGATTCGAATGTCATGGAAAATACCTTCCACCGACATCAAATCCACAACTCTGGTTGAGGCGCCAGTCTCCCCACACCATTGAATATCGCTTCATTCCTACAGCATCAAAAGTAAATGAATGTGCATTTTGGAATCCTAATATCAAACCTAGAGGATCTCGCAATCTCATCATCTTGTTTGTAACTTGGTATCGACGTTTCCCACAGTTTTCCACCTCCCACGCTCTTTTAGTCTTTTTTTCTTTGACCCTCCATATATAAGAAAAAGGAAAATAATTAAATACAATTTCACAGAGATATTCAGCCTAACTTGGGAAATTATGCGTTGAATTGGCATGCTTAATTAGACTCTTTGGACTGAACTAAACAGTCTCAACCATTGCGGGATGATTACAAGGGGATATTATGTGTTACTTGTAATATTCTTAATATTATCTTGGAACACTAGACAGTGAATTGATCGATGAGTACGAATGACGCTCCCTAATATATTTATTATCCCAAAGCAATTTGTTACAAGCATATATATGTTCTTACCTTTTTCTTCGATTCGAAGTACCTTGATCCAACTTCATCGCACGTACGGTACATAAATAAAATTTTTAAGTATATCAAGAGACTTATAGCTGTTGAAAGTGTTTTTCACATCTGACGTCTAAATTTCAATTACTCTGTCTCCTCATTAATTTTGCTTGGATAGAAAGAAAGAAAGAAAAGAACCAAAAATAAAAAATAAAAAAAACCTTCATACGTGGTTCAATCATAAAAATGATGAGCATGCTGCGAGTTTATAACTTATATGAAAGCTCCTCACCGCATCAATATGCGCTAAGTTGAAACTTTATACTTAACGAGTTGCATTGACATCCTTCCCCTAGCAATCAAATGTCCATTTCCCACACCTCAATCGATGAACAATAAGAAGGAGTGAGTCAACTGATGAAACCATCCACAACATAATTAACCACCCGAGCGATTATCCAATACCCGTAGTTATCAGTTGGACATGACCAAACTAACTAGAATAGCATAATGCTCTTTATGCATCCAAGTTTGAATCCACATGTAGTTTAATAACCCTTGAATAAGATAAAATAAAAAACAAACGAGAGAGTAGATTGCATGAATTTCCCACACTACCCCAAACATAGACTCCACAAATTTTTTTTTTTTTTTTTATCAAAAAAAGACTTCAAAATTTTAGCCCTGTCCTACGCAACATTTGGTTTCAAGTAGAACCCAATTAATCCAAAAATGGGCCCAAGTCCAAAAATAGGGCCCAAAACATGTAAACAGGCTTTGTTTCTGTGCGGATACGGGCTTGACGTGGCCTCGGTGGGCTTTAGAAGGAAGTAAAAATATCTGGAGTGTACTTCTCGTCACGCCGCTGTAATTTAGAGGGAAACAGGAGGTGCAGCAGCAGAGTACACCAGTCGGTGGACGAAATGTGTAAGCTACTGGGCGTGGGTGCTGCATGCAGCCGCACAGTTGTCCCTGTGACACAACCTTTTCATGAAGAGGAGTGACTGACCGTCATTTTAACACTAGGATTCTTTCCCCTTCTGTTTTTCTTTTTCTTCCCTTCTCTCTTTCCCTCACACTCTTCACTTTATATTTCTTTCTTTATAAAGAAATCAACATAAAATAGTAATATGACTTAATCGTAATCGTTCAAATAGATTAGAAGAAAAGAGAAGGAAAAAAAAAAAAAAAAAAAAAAAAAAAAGGGGGAGTGAACTCCGTCTTTTCATACCCGCAATGTTTCTCACACAAGTTCTCCAAGGTGAAAAAGAGTCTATGGGCTCAAATTGACAAAAACACCCCTGATTACTAAATACATTTTTCTTTTTTCTTTTTTTAGGTTTGACACAAGTTTTAAAATACTAAGAAATGTGCTTAGAGATGTTCGACATGTATCATATTTTCTTATCACATTTTAGATCATATTTAGATGTTTCATATGAAGTGATGTGGAACTACTTACAACCATATGTGCATTTTGCACGAGATTTACACTCGTATTAAATTAGTGTTCAAAACTGAATTTAATTAGTGACGAAACCAAAATTTTATCGGAAGCCCAATAGTTAGAGAAGCTTCCACCCTCATGACCTTCAACTATCATGCCTCAACCCTAATCTTCTCCTTTAACTTTGATATTTATTAAAAGCATTTTATAGCAAAGATTTAAGATTCATATAATGGACCTAATGGTGGTACAATAACAATAGTGGCTACTAGCATACTGTTTTCTTCTCAGACCAATTAACCAATATTTTCTTTTAAACAAAACTTCAATTATTATATAGTTAAGGTTGGTGAATTCATGATATAATAGCCCCAAACCCAATTAAAAACAAGAAGAAAAGTTAGAATCATAAGGGTATTTTGGACCATAAAAAGTTGGTTCGAAGGTGGCAGCTCCTCAATTATTCCACAATTCCACGTGAACAGATTCTTCATGGCTGTTTCTGTAACCCCCTCAACATATTAAAACCAGAACCCTCCAATTATAGTAAAGGCCAGATCTCACTCTCTCTGCAGAAACATTAAGAACCCGCAAGGAAGAACAAGTCCGAACTCAAATTCAACACCAACATAAAAGATTTTGGTCCCTAAAACCCGATTGTTTAGAATCTTGTCCCGGTCCAGATTCAGTTTTGATATACCAGTACTGCATTTCCTCGCTGCAGAATAATTTCAGGAACTTCCGGTTCGCCGGCTGAAAGGATATAGTGATCCGCTTCCATTGTTAGAGCTTCTTTCAGTCCTCTATCTCCCTCACGACGTGGATGCTATGGAGTACATGTGAAGGCTAGGGTTAGTTCTTTGAGGTAATTAATCTCTATCTTTTCTGGGTTCTTCTAAATTTTGTTAATTATAAATGCATTGGCTTCATCCCCACATTTCTCAAGGAGAAGAAGTAAATATGATTTTTGCATTCTAAATTTGCATCCTGCCAATTGAGATGTTCTTAGGGCATAAAAAGACTTGGAACCCTTAATTATTTTTCTTGACTTCCTTGTTAATTTGGCTACTTTTGGTAATGTTTGTTTAAACCAAAAACATAAATCATTGAAAGAGAAATGCTAGTAATATTTGCAGGGATAATGTTAGGAATATTAAATTTTTAAACCAAATTTACATTACCCTATTTGCATTAATCGTTGCATTTAGACCTTTTCACCATTTTCAAATGATACATGTCATTTTTTGTAAAAAAAAAAAAATGTTTTAACAAAACACTTCCGGTACTGTTTACTTTTAACGAAATGACAATTTTACTCTAAAAAATCATTCCTGATATTATTCACTTACAACACATTTTTTTTTGTCTTTTTTATTAAAACTCAGAATTTTCAAACCCTTCTCATTAATTTTCCAATAAAAAAAAAAAAGACATTCAATGTTTTTGACATCATATTTTTTGTTTTTCATTAGCCAAAAGCATTTAAAGATCTCCTTTTTTGTGCAAAAAATTACGTATGCCATTTGATAAAGTGAGAAGATCCAAATGCAAAGTTTAGTGCCAAATTTACTTGCACTCCCTTTTTTGAAAAATCATAACATTTGGGCCTAATTGGATTAATAGTCGATCGAGTGAATGGTAATCAGAAAATAGTCTACGTGGTAAATAAATTAGAATTTAAACTTATGTAGTGAAGTTCGTTAGGATTTAGATCCAAAATTGAAAGTTTCGTCAACTTTCTATTAATTGTTAGTACATAACACTCACATGTGAGACTAAATTTGTCTTTTTATTTCTTTAAACTCATTATGCGCTCAACTTCATACCTCCCAGTCTGAACAGGGATCGAACTGAAATCGTCTATTGAGATATAGAGTCGAACAATGAAACCAAGAAGTCGAATAAGATGGGTGTCAGGATTCTCCGTGAGAAATCTAAGAGGGTTGTTGAAATTGTTTAAGCTGCTCACTGAAGTATTGAAAGAGGTTTTCTAGATGAAATTTTTTGTTTTAATTTTTAATTGATGTTGATTTTGATGAGTGTGTAAAATTTTAGTTAAACCTTTGATTATTATTTGGTTCATTTGGTTTTTATACGCCTTCCTTGCCGTCGAAGGGTTTCTTTTCAATCCAATTTGCCCTCATCTCAATTTCCATTTCAATTTCAAGCGACAAATGTAACTGCCACATCGTGTTTCATCATTTTATATTGAGAGGAATGATGAAAGGGTTTTTATTTTAATTTTGGGCTTAAATTCAAACAAACTTCACTACAAAAGTTTAAATTTTAATTTTTTTACTAGAGTTGTCTTCTAACTACCCTATCACCACATGAATACCAATCAACTAAGGATGTTCAGATGTTTGTTATGATTGAAAACGGTTGTTTTGCTTGAAGACATCATTTTAATTAGTGTGAAGTCATTTGTCTCATCTCGTTGATTAACTTGAGAAAAATTATGAGGTCTCAAGTTCTAGAATTTTGTGATCGTAACTAATTAGAGTTTTGAGTCAATGAGTTTGTTTTAATAACACTGTCGGCTCTAAGTTTCTGTTAATTAACTAATTAATCACGATAATCTCTATAGAGGAAAAGTAGTTAGAAGATGTCCTAGAACTCCAAACACAAGACAAAAATTTACAGGTTTGTTTTGGTTGAAGATGTTAAGGCAAAAAGGGATTAGAAAAATAATTTAAGTGCGATTAATTCCTAAACAGATCATAGCAAGGCGGCTGGTTTAAAGCTAGGGATGGTGATAATCTTGTCAGTCGGGTGAGCCAAGGCAAAACCATTGAAATCAACATCCAATTAAAGTACCAAAAACTGTTTTGGTTCCAAGTACACAGGCAGAGACATAATGGTACGTAGTTGTGTTTTGGTTTCATCTCCATAAACTGATGACACGTAAGAGTTACAGTGCTTGCTAGATGTTCTTTTGGTTTTGAGGGGTTTAAGAAATGAGAAAGTAAAAGTTCGTTTCATGATGATTTCGTTTTTTTATTTTAAGTTTTTATAGTTTGTGTTAGCGATACTTTAATAAAGAAAATATACATCGGTTAAATGAGGAATTAGGAGAAATAAGGAATGAAAGCGGATGAAGAATGATGGAAAAATCTATAAAGAGTCTCACTTTTAAAGAATAATTGGCGAATAGTTTTGCCCCCAATGCAATCTCATTTTAAGCATAAAAAGTTGCATGGTTTTTCCCGCCATTTTTGTCCCTACGCATGTGGGTTCATAGTTTGGCAGAATATTACAAGCTAACGGATTTATTATGTTCCTCGGATTTCACTGTCTTTTGTCAAGACAATAGCTATATTTTGTCTAATTATTATGTCAAATGACTTCAAAACCCTTACCACAAAACGCATTATTCCAAGATTGGTAATTAGTCTTGTGCACAAAATCGTAATTCGGCAATGCACCGTTGTTAACGAGGAGCTTGGATCTGATTAGTGTATGATTATAAAAGTCCATTACCATAAACAGATTTGCTTTCAAGAACTCGGCCAAAAAATCAAATAATTCTGAGTTCTTAGCTAACCAAAAGTTTGAATATTTTTCCAGGAAAACGCTTCATTACTTGCAGTTCTGGTCCAATCATGGCATGCAGTTCACTAGTTATTCCTACCTCGGCCGCTTCCGCCAGGACTGTAGACATTTCCAAAGAGCACAATGGTCTCCGCCAGTCTAACTCCAGCCAAGACCTTTACGTTCGTGCTACCATGCGGAGGTCTTCGTCGGACAACCATCTTTGTTGCCGCATCAATCGTATCCACGCAGCAGCAACGGAACCAAAACTAAAGAACAGCCGTTCCGTGGGGATTTTCCCGTTTCAGTTTTCGAGTTCCATTCTCCCAAACTCGGTGAGATCATTCTTTGATCCGGACATGAGTAATCATATGAGCGTAGGGGAGGACATGAGTACGGAGAACTCTGGGGAGAGCGCCAGTGAGGAGAGAAAAAGAACCAATTGGGTAGAGAGACTTGTAGAAATCAGAAGTAAATGGAGGAATAGGCAGAAAAAGGACAATGCGGATGAAGACAGCGTCTGTGAAGCGGGTGAAAATGGTGAGTGTGAAAGTGGCAGTGAGGAGGGTGGCTGTGCGGTGGATTATGCTGCAGAAGACGATGAGGGAGAAATCAGTCCTGAATTTTTCCGGAGGTTTTTGGTTCAAGTGCCATGGTCTGATACCAAGCTGTTTTCCAAGTTATCCTTCTTATGCAACATGGCCTATGCGATACCACAACTCAAGGTACGTTTTTTATTCAGCATATTTCACAAATCGAGCTTCAATATTTCTAACAAGATTAATAAATTCATCTGCTAACTCGTGCAGGAAAATGATGTAAAGAGATATTTTGACCTACAATTAGTAACAACTTCACTAGAAAAGAAAGCCGAAGAAGATGAAATCAAAGCTAAACTAGATGACGACTCTAATCGTGTACCTGTAGCTGCTGAAGTAGCTAGTGAATCCAGTTTGGAGAAAGCTGTAGAATCTGAGTACAAGCGTCCATGCCGTCCTGCTGTTGCTTACAACATTGCTGCCTCAGCCGCATCTTATGTGCGGTCACGCGATACGGATAGGATGTCACCCGGGTCCAAATTGCAGCAGGAGGGTGATGGCGAAAATCCCGAGAGGAAGGAGGGTACTCACCTCGAAGCTACAAGCCAGAGGTTGCAGTTTCCATGGCAGCATCAGCAATGACAGCAATGGTTGCAGCAGGGGAAAAGGAGAAACAAGAAACAGCAGAGGACCTTCAGTCACTCAACTCCTCACCTTGTGAATGGTTTGTCTGTGATGATTCCAGTACGTATACTCGTTGTTTTGTGATTCAGGTAAACTTTCTGCCCTTCATCCCACTAGATATGTGTTTGATAATAGCTCTCCAACAGCCTTTCAAATCCAATTGTGGGATTAAATAGGCTGATTTCATGTGGCAAAATCATTCTGATTTCTGAAACAAGGAGATATCAAGTAGCATACTTGTAAATGCTTTGACATGCAAATTGTTCTTACCTGCAGGGTTCCGACTCCCTTGCATCCTGGCAGGCAAATCTTTTCTTCGAACCTACGAAATTTGAGGTAAGCATAGATAGAGTCTTACAGAGACCTCCCTTGATACTGTCTCAGAAGGAAAAAAAATGATTAATCAAACCTTTTCATATCCTTGTACAGGGGACAGATGTACTTGTTCACAGAGGAATCTACGAAGCAGCGAAGGGAATGTACAAGCAATTTATGCCAGAAATAACCGAACATTTGAATAGACATGGTGAGCGAGCGAAGCTTCAGTTCACAGGCCACTCTCTTGGAGGAAGCCTTTCTCTCTTAGTCCACTTGATGCTGCTGAGTAGGAATTGTGTAAAACCCTCCACTCTTCAACCAGTTGTCACATTTGGCTCACCATTTGTGTTCTGCGGAGGGCAGAAAATACTTGACATACTGAGCGTGGATGAGAGTCAAATCCATTCCGTGATGATGCATAGAGATATCGTCCCTAGAGCCTTCTCCTGCAACTACCCTAACTATGTGGCTACACTTCTCAAGCGTTTAAGTGGTTCATTTCGGTCACACCCTTGTCTAACAAAAAATGTAAGCATCCTTCACAAATTATGGGTTACAGCTTTAAAGTAACCTGAAATTTTACCAATTTAACCTCAGAGAATATCATTCATGCACATAAGGCTTCAACTACGCAGTATAAAATGTTATATGAGAACCAAGAATTTGATATCGACTACCTACCTACTGAACTTTTAGTGCAGGCAAGTTTTCTAATTCACTTCTTATTGTGTGTGTTTCTATGCAGAAAATATTATATTCTCCGATGGGCAAACTATTCATTCTCCAACCTGACTGAGAACTCATCTCCTCCACACCCTCTACTTCCTCCGGGGAACGCCCTATATGCTTTGGACAAGACCCAACGTGGATTCTCTTCAAGTGTCCTTACAACTTTCTTGAACTCCCCGCATCCACTAGAAACCCTAAGTGATCCTACAGCTTATGGTTCAGAAGGTACAATTCTACGAGACCATGACTCAAGCAACTATCTAAAGGCTGTGAATGAGGTCCTAAGGAAATACACAAGGACGGTTGTTCGGAGAGTGAGAAAACAAAGGAATCTCGTGCGGCCGCTACTTACTTCACCATCTCCACACTCCTGGAGCCATGAAAGTAATCTGGACAGCAGCAGGATGGCAACTAAGAAGATACTCACGGGAGTTTGAAATTACTGTTTGTGGGTGGGGTTCGACATGCATATAGAAGATGTTCATAAGAAAATAAGTAGAGGACTTATTTCGTTCTCTCTGTTTCGTGTACATCTCTTAGATCCTAACCATCACTGTATCTATGAACTCAACCTTACGTCCTAAGTACAGAATTGTAATATTACTGTAAAGTATTTTCTTCCAATATCTTTTTTGTCTTAAATTTTCTTTAATACTAAACAATGAGTAAATAAGCACAAGCATGCTTTCCGATACTACAAATCAAACAAAGCTGACTATTAATTCCGATTAGCAAAGAAGAGGATAAAGTTTTCCACTAGCTTTGCCACCATTGTTATGCATTTCCAAATTTTATCATACAACGAAAAGTGAACTTTCTCTTCAACACTTAACCAAAGGGGGTGAGGGGAAGAACCATTCCTGCCACAAATCTTTAAAGTTTTGAAATAATAAGTATTAGCGGTTATTTACCCTCCGCAGCCATTCTTTTTCGTATCTCGTGAGTTGTGTTGAATATGCCAAGAGTAGGCTTGTCGCAGACAAAGCATTTCTTGTTCTTCGAATGATGCTGTGAATGAAAAGCATAAGGTTAGAAAATGCTTGAAAGAAACACACAGAAACAGAAAGAGACTGTTCTACTTGATATACTTGATTCATAAATCAAAAACCAAAATTTAATATCATAAAGTTATGGCAACAACAAGAAAGCGGATGACACATTAAGAAAGAGGGGTCACCTTCAGTGCACAATGCTCACAGAAGTAATGGTTGCACTTAGTTACGACAGGATCAACAAATGGTTGCCTGCAGATGAAACATGCGAAGGGCAACGAGCCATCATCTACATCATCATCATCTTCCTCAGACTCATCCACATCATCGTCACCCATAGCTAATTTTCTCTTCCTCGCTTTCTCTGCTTCATCCCACTCTTTTTCCATCTGCCAGCCAGATTTGTAGTCCCCACGATCATGCATAAACTTGCAGGAATCTCCATACCCACAGTAACCAGTCTCCTTGTAATCCTTACAGATGTCTGGCTGATAATCAAATCTCGTAGAAGTCCTGATGTGAGCAGAGGCCCTGAGAGGCCCATGGGCACCTCCTGCTTTCTCACTGGCTACTGTTAGTTCTCTTCGGATCCCAGCCTTGTAATCAGTATATCCATGGATCCCTTATACAACTTTTCATTGCCGGTGGTTTTTCCCTTTCCCTTCAAAGCCTCTTCTGCCTGCTTGAGAACTCTTTCTCGAACTGCTCAGTGCATCTCTGGAGAACTCAGTCTCAGTCTCCATAGTCGCTGTTGCCCTGCTATCATTTTCAACTTGGATTTCATTTGAAGACTCAAACTCAAAGACTGCTCTGTCATCAGACACAGAGCTCTTGGAGGGTCGTTAGAAAAAAGAGCTTGCCAGCAGCCTTTGGGGCCTTTCTTTGGTTTGATAAGGATGTCCCAGATTTTGAATCATCCTCCTCTTCATCTTCATCAGTCCTTCGCTTTCTAATGTTTTGCCTCCTTGATGGCTTCTGAAGAAGTTGCAAACGAGAAATGAAAAAAAGCTATGAATAGTGTATAGAGCATATGCAATGTAAGCATACAAAAAACATTCATCAACAACCAAAAATACCTTCCCCAGGCTCTTTATTTTCACCCAAATCTGCCATGTAGACACAAGAAAAAGAAACGCAGGAAACCAAAGCAAGTAGAACAAAGTACAGTTTCCAAGGCCTAGGTCAATTGCCACAACTTGAGTCTATTAGAGCTGAATGGCCGAACTAAGAATTGGAGAGGTAGCTCTGGATTTCTCGTTTTATGGCTGCTGGCGGAAAACAAAATTCACTTTATAAATTAACTAAAAAAACTCCAGAAATAAAGAAAAAAAGGTTCATACATGGAAATCAACCAACACTAATAAACAATGGAAAACAAAGTGCAACTCAAAAGAAAATGGCTCGACCAATAGAAAGAGAAAATTTAAACTTTATTGAAGAGAACGAGAAAGAAATTTGTAGGGTCGTTGTATCATGTGGTTTCTCAGTACTAAACCAGTAAACTCTTACCATTATGGTAAAAAAGTCCTGCAAAATTGCTGTTTCTTTCCTGGGAAAGAAATGAAACGAAAGGGAAGACGCATGAATCCTTGAGCCCATAATCAGGGCGGAACCAGGATTCCAAGCTAATTGTTGAATATATATCAAGCTTGGCTTCTGTTTTAACTAATTGATTCCTTTCTTTCCTGCTAAAACCAAAAGGAGTTCATATACCCAAGTTCATGCGCTTTATAGACACTGGTCTTAGTCTCTAATATATACCCTAATGCTGCCAATCCAGCTGACAAGAATCTAAAAGTTTCCCAAGTTAACATTTTTCCTTCTTCTGCGAATACATCCATATCTCCCAATTAAGCTTTTCACTTTTTCGAAAGAGTTTGATTAATCCCAATTATTAAGCTCACAAAAATCTAAAAGTTTCCCAAGTTTTGGCCACAACTAGCTCTACTACAAGGAGAATGAAAAATTTACTCTTAATCCTCCCAAAGTAATTCTCCTTAATCCTCCCAAATAATTATCTAAACCATCTTTGCCATTGATATCAAATGTTGAATCAATATCAACAGTAGTAGTAAGTATTTCATTACATAAATGGAGATTTGAGTATGTGGAGTATGAGATTTACGTGTAAGATATTGAACCCAGAATTTATATGGAGAATAAAAAATAATAAGAATCCAAACTTCATATCAATAGAGTATATGCTAATCAAAAATTAAAAATTGATTAACTCTAAGAAGTTGCTTCTGAATTGCATAACAATTAACAAAGTTGAAACCTTTTGGTCGTGATTCTGCAATCCCTGTCTGAAACACCGTTGAGCCCCCCTAAAGAGAAGGGTGCGAGGGTATTAAGGAAGAAGAACAAGAAAGGGGTGCTGGAAGCGGGGACTACTCTGCCGAATTGGAAACTGAGTTGGGCTTTTTGGGGATGGACTTCTACAGTGCCTCCGTGGCCTTGCTGGCCAAGTTTTCAATTTTAGATATAGCCTTGGAAATTGCTATTTGCACCCAACACCGGAAAACTTGGCATAACTAACGTATGTTATGCGTGTGTTTATTAAATTTTGAAAATAAAATTTGATCATTAAAGCCTTTTGGCACCTTCAAATAATTTTTTGTCATTGAAGAAGTTGTTTATATCTTTAACGATTGATTTTAGATAACTATTCTCTTAGTGAGAGTTCAGGGATGTAGTCAAATTAGAATTTGGAAGGATTTTAAATATATTTGTAAGCGTAGATTTGATAAGAGTTGTTAAATCTTAAAGATTTGAAAGGATTTTTATATGAATTTTGGAGGAGTTGTCTGGACCTTGTTTATACATTTGGATGGATTTGGAAAGACTTTCTTTTCATTTATATAGAGTCCAGATTTTCTGCACCCAAATACCCCTGTGACCCCTCTAAATATGCGACACGTGTCCACCCACTCACTAATCTTAATTTTGTTATTTTTTCTATTATCCTTAAACTTTTGTTAACTTCTGTTATCTACTAAATTTTTGGAAAAAGAAATTGCAAACGGCTTACAACGTATGGACTCTACCAAATATCCCTCTGTCGCGTGACTCTCCTGCTTCCTCACTGTGGCTTCCAAAGTTCTTCATTACCATGTCCAAGCACTAAACCATGGAGCCAAAAATTCATATGCATAGAGTAGAGCACGACCCTGGAGAAGGAGCAACTGTAAGTAAAAATTTTTCTTATTTTATTTGTGAATGGGACATGTGAAGGGGTTGACATAGATTAGTCAATGGAGATGGTTGTTTGTTTTTTTACCATTGTTATCCTTTACCTAGATTTTGGTCTTTAATTCCATTCCAATTATGGTCTCGGAAGCATCACAATTAATTGTGGACAATCTTTCTTTTTACTTTCAAAATATGGACATCACAAAGAACTTTATGAAGTATCAAACTGAAGCACATCGTAAGCTGGATTTTGAAGGTGATACTTCCATGAATAATTTTGTTGAAGGCGAGTGCAGTGCAAAAAGTTAGATGATATAACGGATGGTGAAAATATTGTTTTGATTCATTCCAACAGTTGGTTTGGAGTTTGAAACAGAAGTTCAAGCATATAATTTTTACAAGACTTATGCATATCATGTTGGCTTAGGCATTAGAAGAAGTAATGCACATAGAAGGGAAGACGGCACGTTCAAAGACAGGCTTTTTGTTTGCTCTGCTCAAGGTTACCCTGGACCTAATAAACGTGATGATAATGTTCAACATCATCTTCCTGAGACTAGATTTGGGTGCCAAACAAGGTTGCAAAAAAATTCTCCCATACCTGGTAAGTATCTTGTGGTTGACTTTGTTGCCGAGCATACACATGAGACAACAAGTCCGTCTAAGACACATTTTTTTAGAGCTCACAGGAACATTAGTGTTGCCCAAAAAACCTTAGCTGATATGGCTGATAGTTCAGGAATTGCTCCAAAAGTAACTATTGAATTTTTTAGTAGACAAGCTGGTGATCGTGAAAATCTTGGGTTTATTCCTGAGGATTATAGGAATTACTTACGTTCTAAGCGAACAACTGAAATGAAGATAGGGGATATTGGCGGAGTGTTGGAATATTTGCAAAAAAATGCAATTGAACGATCCCAATTTTTTTTATGCAATACAAGTGGATGAAGATGATCTGATAACTAACATTTTTTGGGCAGATGCAAAAATGATGGTTGATTATGATTATTTTGGTGATATGGTATGTTTTGATACAACCTATAGGAAAAATAGAGAAGGAAGACCTTTTGCTATGTTGTTGGTGTGAATAATCATAAGCAAATAGTTATATTTGGTGTTGCATTGTTGTATGCTGAGACTACCTCCATTTTCATGTGGTTGTTTGACACTTTGGCCAAGGCCATGTCAGGAAAAAGACCACAAACCATTCTTACAGACCAAGATGCTGCAATGGCTAAAGCGTTGCTTGAAATATGGCCACAGACATGTCATCGATTATGCATTTGGCATATATATCAAAATCTCGCGAAACACCTTAGTAGTGTTTTTGAAGAGTTTAAGGATTTTTCCAAAGACTTTAGCCATTGCATATATGATTAGGAGGAGGAAAAATAGTTTATAAATGCTTGGAGTAACATGCTTGAAAAATATAATCTCGAAAGTGATGATTGGTTACGTGGAATGTTTTGCATAAAAGAGAAATGGGCTTTGGTTTATGGGTGACATCATTTTTGCATTGATATCACCACCACCCAACGTAGCGAAAGCATGAATAGTTCTCTAAAGAGGTATGCCAATTACAAACATGATTTGCTGCGTTTTTTTAACCATTTTCAGATACTAGTTGAGGATCGCCATTATGAAGAATTAAAGACCGACTTTAAAGCAAGTCAAAGTTCTATAGCGTTGTCATTTCCAATTGAAATCTTGAAGCATACAGCTAGTGTTTACAACCAAAAGTGTTTACTGTATTTCAGAATGAACTATGTAAAGTTCATGATTGTGTGTTGAACTTATTGGGTGAGGGTGGTACAGTGAGCAAATATGGACTTGCTCCTCATGGAAGGCATATATATCATACTGTCACATATGACTCAATCAACAACATCATATCTTGTAGTTGTAAGAAGTTCGAGTTTGCCGGAATGTTGTGTGCTCATGCTTTAAAGGTTCTCTCTACAAAAAATATCAAGAGTATTCCTACTCAATACATTATGAAGAGATGGGCAAGAAATGTTAAGGATAAAAGTGCAAAATCTACTTGCATGACAAGTGAAAGTGACCCAAAGTTAGAAGTAGCAAGGCGCTATAGAGAGATATGCCAGTTGAATATTCAATTAGCAATAAGGGTATCAAAATCTCAACAAGCGTATGAAATTGCTATAAAGGCACTTACGAACACATTGGCAGATGTTGAAGCATCCTTCAAGGAAAACAAAATTCAAAAAGCTCCTCAGGCCCTCTCCCCAGCTGTCAATAATCTGTCTCTGCTTGAAGAAAGTATTTATGTGGATGGCGATCATAACACTAGAGTAAGAGGAATTAAAACTAAAGAAAGATCAGTTAATGGATCTAGTAGGCCAAAAAGTGCTTTGGAAAAGGCCACAAAAAAAGAAAAGTTCTAGAAAAAAGGCATTGCATACATCAAGTACTCTGCCACACAAAGTGTTATGGCTTCCACCCTCCCAATCCAACAGGTATGTTTTATCTTTAATTCGTAGACATAATTTCATAAGGGTGCGTTAAGTTAGTTACTAATTTGTATTATCAACTACCATGAACATACTGCTTATAATTTAACCATGGGTGTGCCAATCCAAACTATGAATCAGTTACCTACAAACTTTGTTCAGGTATTCCTCAAGTTTCATTATTAGTTTTTAACTTGTGTTTGCTTATCATTTCATTTTCCTTCTTAAATTTATTGAGTCATTTTTTATTTTCTTTGTCCAACCCATGCATTGCATAGCTTTCTGGTGGCAATAATTTAAACACGAGTTTTCCAGTCCATGAGCAAAATGTAACGCCTCCACACATGCAATTAAGACAACCATTTCAATTTGCTTAGGTATTATCACTTTAAAGTGTATTTAGTAATTCACCTTATCATTATTTGAAGTATGTTACTCGCTAAACTTATTTTTATTTGTGTTGTGTGCATGCTTATATATACGCTAGCAAAGCCACATAGGAGGCTATATTATCGTAAGCAGTTATCGGTAATGTTCCTTGAACATGGCTACCAATATAGTTAATCTAAAAACTTATACTGCTTATTTTGAGTAATTTGTACATAAACAATGATATATTTTATTTCATTCCATGTTTTATGAATGCAGACACAACTGGAAGAAGAACTGGATTTGCTTGGATCTCAATTTACAAGCCAAGAGAAAAGTTAGCATATAGACGTACAAAATGAAAACTAAGATGATATTGGAGAATGAGTGGAAAAGGATTGTAGCACTGATGATTTTGTCCATGTATTTTTCAAAGAGTCATGCTAATATGTTCTCGACGCATGGTAGAGTCTGAGTGAGTAAAACTACTTAGGTTTAAAATCGGGATTTCACTCAATTCTTGTATGGTCTAGTGATATTTATAAGCTGATAAGCATATGAATTGTTGCCATCAATATTTCATGACCTTTTCTCATGTATCCAATTTCATTGCTGCTAGTGCTGTTGGCATCTTCATCTATTATGGTTATATCAAGGTTTTGTGATCTTTCAATTTGTATTAGCACGGATTAGTTGATATCAGATAGTAGTTTAGTTTCTTTGGATGAGACCATGACATATTATTTGATAAAAACTCCAGAATTCGAACATATTGACGATGAGGATTTTTTAGAAGTTAACTCCATTGACAAGAAAACAACTAAAAGTCTCTTCATTTGTAGTAGGTCATAACACTTCAATTGTAATTGAACACCTGTTTGTGCTCAATTAAAACCATGCACCACGTCAGTGGTTTCGATGAACCTTTTTGTGGCGCTTCTCTGCACTTGTACTCTACATAGTCATTTGCGGGAGGAAAGTTAATAGATGAATCTCTTAGCACGGGCTTTTTTTGACTCCATGGTTCATCTTCTATGTTGTGCTCAACACTCTGCACATGAATTTTTGGCTCCACAGTACAGTGCTTGGACATGGAGACTAAGAAAATTAAAATGGAACTAAAGACCAAAATCTGGGCAAAGGCCTGCAATAATAAAAAACACAAACAACCATCTCCACTAACTAATCTATCTCAACCCCTTCACATGTCCCATTCACAAATAAAATAAGAAAAAAATTAACTTATAGTTGCTCCTTCTCCAGGGTCGTGCTCTACTCTATGCATATGAATTTTTGGTTCCATGGTTCAATGCTTGATCATGAAACGGAGAACTTTGGAAGCCACAACGAGGAAGAAGGAGAGTTGCACTGACAAAGGGATATTTGGTCGAGTCTAGATGTTATATGCCTTTTGCAATTTCTTTTTCCAAAAATTTAATAGATAACATAAGTTTAAGGATAACAGAAAAAATAACAGAGTTAAGATTAGTGAGTGGGTGGACACGTGTTACATATTTAGAGGGGCCACAGGGTATTTGGGTGCAGAAAATTTGGACTCATTTATATATACCTTTTTTTAATAACAAAACATAAATGAAAAACTTTTCCTCTTCCCCTCCCTCCTCTGCAGTACCCCAAAACATGATTCCACAAACCTCAAGAAAAATTTTCAACCTACAAAATGTTGTAAGAGATCAAGTTCCCAACGAATGTTTCAATTTTTAATATTATTACTATTATTAAGGGAAGGGGATGATTCAAAACTATTACAATAGTTTAGGGATGAGGGAGTTTCGAATCCGGGACACGAGTGAAAATCCAATACCATATCCATTTGGATATTGGATCATATGCAAAAAATTTATTTTTGATGATTATTAATAGTTTTAATTTGCCATCAAACCAGAAATTTGAATTGCCTAATTAGTAAAAAAAAAATCAAAACTAGAGCCAGATTCCCATCCACCAGGCAAAGTAGGGACCAAGGTGGTTCCAAGACCATCCAAAGTCCGAAAAATATACATATAAAGGTTTTCTGAGGATTCTCTGAATGTTTGGTACGAGTCATTTTTATGTCTACTAAATGTTTGATGTGATGTATGCTAGCCATATCTTAACAGGTTGTGTCAACAACACTCGACAAATTCTTTCTATGTCACTCATTAGATTCCTTCGGCATATGCCGCTATCTGTTGATATGCGTGCAACATGGTTTGGCTGACGATAATAAGCCCACCAAACGATCAACGATAACCAGCTGAATATTTTTTTACACGCTTCGTGCTCTTTCTATATAAAAAACTTGTATGTAATAGTGGGACACCCAAGGTTCAAATCTTGAATCTGCCACAACCACCAAGTCTTATTTCCTTGTGATCCCTCTGCGGAACCCCATCCACCAGGTATTCTTTCCCTTACCTTCCTTCCCCAATTTACACATGTTCCATAACATGAGGGCTCGAGGCATAAGTTTCAATGTGGTGGACAACTGAAACTTGGAAGAATTTGTTTTAGATTGTGATAATGAGTCTTTCAATATGCTTATGCATTGTCTATGTTAGCAGTCTCATAAGGTGCTGGATTTGAAACATGCAAAAGCCTTCACAAGTGAAACATGCAAAGCCATAAAAACTAAAAGCAATTACTGGATTTGAAATCCTAAGGGATGAGGTGGGATTCTTTTTGGTCTTGGTTATATATACTTTTTGCTCTTAAATCCATCAAAATCCCTCTTCTATTAGAATCCTAACAAATCTTTGGAATTTTCACTAAACCTGAACTTGTGTAGACTTTTTTAAAATCATAATCGACTACCTCTGGATTTGGATGTGCTCTTTAAAATCCTTTAATATCTTCGTTTAAAATCCTAATTAATAACAACTGGACTTTAAAGTCTATTAAAATCCTATCAAATCCTAGTTTGACAATTCCAACCCGTCTTATTTTATTTGAAAGGAAAATGTGGAAGAGAAAATGAAGGCAACTTATATGGTTACATGGATGTGATGCTTTGTGAAGAAAAAAAAAAAGAAGTTATTTTGGGTTTAATTTACTATGTAGCTCCTAACTTTTATTTTGGTTATATTTTTAGTTTTGTTGACGATGTTAATTTGGTCTTTTAACTCTCTTTTAGTGTTTACAAAAACTCTTTTGAAAGAAAAAGACACATATGAGAAGAAGTGCACAATGATAAAAAAGAAATAAATAAACCTTTTAAGAGTTGTAATTCTAAAGGGTAAGGAATTAACCTTCCCTACTACAATAAATAAAGGCACAACGGGGTGGAATAGAACACACCTCACAATTACACATCTATCTCTTTCTCTCTACTATTGCCGCGCCCTCTCTTTATGGCCTCCATAATTGTTCAGTAAATTATGCCTAGAACACGTTATCAACATGCTCTTAACGCTGCGCTAAAGAGAATTTGATTTTCAATTAGGAGAGTATTACGTTTTAATCATTCTTTTTTATGATTAATTTATTATTTTATTGAATTGATCTACATACTATTGATTCAATTTAATTCGTTTATGCATTGACGTGAAGTTCAAGCGTTGTTCTGATGATACCTTGGTCTACCAGTCGAACTACGCCCCAAATGTGTTACCTTGGAGTATACCTATGATCGTTCATACGTTATATGCAAATGAGACCTTTGAAGAGGTTATGGAATTCGAAATTCCAAATCTAAGTTCAACTTTGCACTAGCTCATTGTATTAGACAGGACATCTCCTTTGTTGTTGATCTATTAGTAAAGATGCAGTACCACACCTACACACAACCACTGAATTGGTATTAAAGATGTACCCTGAAGGTACTACGAATTTGGGTAAATTTCAACGCATCTCGAGCGGATCTGACCCCTTGATCCTCGGAATGATGCTTGCCTTGTTGTTATGCTAACGTTGGTTACTTATCAAACCCGCACAAGGCAAAATCCCCAAATGGTTATGTCTTTACCATTAGGGATATCGTAATATGTTAGAGGTCCATGATATGACCTTAGTTGTGAAATCTTCGAATCGTTCCAAGACTCATCTCACTTCATTATGCCACAAGTGAGACATGGTTAGAAGTTCTTGTTGAGCATATTCGAAGTACTTGTTGTGTTTTCATCCATCGTTAAGTCCCAATGACAATCCATGAAGATTATGCCGCATGTATCAACCCAACCAAGACATGATACATCAAGAAGTCAACACCAAGACATATTACGCCTACATCTACATTAGCAAAGCATCAGGAGATTGAAGTCATGCAAGCCGATCTCAGACAACCTTGCCAACCTCTACACAACGTCACTACCGAAGTCAACCTTCCAAAAGCTTGTCCGAGGAATTAGTATGCCTAACAATTCATATGCAATGCTTGTAGTTCTCTCATTTGGAAGTTCTGTCAAACTCAAGGGGAATATCCAGAAGTATACTTAATTGATCTTAATGTATTATTTTTCCCTACGATTAGGAGCATTTTTCCCACTAGGTTTTTGCTACCTAACTAGGTTTTCATGAGACACCAATCCTGGGCTGATCATACCCTTGCGAGCTTTTCTACTTACATCCAGAAGTCGTATAATTTTGACTTAATGCAACTTCTCACTTTTCTCCTTGGTCTATGGGTTCTCTCCCACCTTGGGTTCTACCATAGCAAGCTTTTGTGAGTTTTACCTTTTTATGCATTCTTTCGTTGATTTGAGACTCGCATTCGCTCATTATGTCAACGACTTCATCAACTATACTTACTTCATCGTTGAAGACCTGATGCACCATTCACTTGAGTATTTACACACTCAAGGGGGAGTGTTGCAGTCTTATTAGATTAGGAATGTGATTGTATAAATCCTAGTGTATCTAGGAATATCTCTTATATTCCTATTGGGAGTTGATTACCTATTAAGAGTTGTAATCCTAAAAGGGTAAGGAATTAACCTTCCCTACTACTATAAAAAAAAGCACAATGGGGTGGAATAGAACACACCTCACAATTACACATCTCTCTCTTTCTCTTTACTATTGCCACGACCTCTCTCTATGACCTCTATAATTGTGCAGTTACTGGATTTGAAATCCTAGGGGATGAGGTGAGATTCTTTTTTGTCTTGGTTATATATACATCTTGCTCTTAAATCCATCAAAATCCATCAAAATCCCTCTTCTATTAAAATCCTAACAAATCTTTGAAATTTTCACTACACCTAAACTTTTGTGGACTTTTTTAAAATCATAATTGACTACCTCTGGATTTGGATGTGTTCTTTAAAATCCTTTAAAATCTTCTTTTAAAATCCTAATTAACAACAACCAGATTTTAAAATCTATTAAAATCCTATCAAATCCTAGTTTGACAATACTAGCCCACCTTATTTTATTTGAAAGAAAAACGTGGAAGAGAAAATGAAGGCAACTTATATGGTTACATGGTTGTGATGCTTTGTGTTACTATGTAGCTCCTAACTTTTATTTTGGTTACTTTTTTAGTTTTGTTGACAATGTTAATTTGGTCTTTTAATAAAGTGTTTACAAAAACCCTTTTGAAAGAAAAAAGAAAAGGACGCGTATGAGAAGAAGTGCACAATGAAGAGAAAAAAAAAACCTTTTGTTAATAGACAGTTTAAATTTCACATTGACCTATTTGTATTCAACACTCTATCCACTAGGATATTGGACCATATACAAAGTTTTTATTTTGAAACTTTCATTTTTGATGATTATCAATAAAGTTTTGATTTGCCATTAACCAATTAGGTTTAAGCAGAAATTTGAATTTTCTTAATCAATAAAAAAACCAAAACTAGAGCCAGAATCCCATAACCAAATGGATGGAAATAGGGACCAAAGTGATTCCAAGACCACCTGAAGTTCGAAAAATATAATGTGAATGTCTTCTAAGGATCATCCAAATGTTTGGGACGGGTCAGTCTCGATGTAGTGGACAATCGAAACTTGGAAGAAGTTGGTTTGGATTGTGATACTAAGTCTTTGGATATGCTTCTGCAATGTCTGTGTTAGCGGTCTCATGTAGGTGCTTGATTTGTAACATGCAAAGCCTTCAGAAGTGAAACATGCAAAGTCGTAAAAACTAAAAGCAATTGCTGGATTTGAAATTCTAAGGGGTGAGATGGGATTCTTTTTGGTCTTGGTTATATAAACTTTTTGCTCTCAAATCCATCAAAATCCCTCTTTCATTAAAATCCTAACAAATCTTTGAAATTTTCATTACACCTAAACTTGCGTGGACTTTTTTAAAATCATACTCAACTACCTCTGGATTTGGATATATTCTTAAAATAGTTAATTACACTAACACCCCTTGAGGTTTATTGTGTTTTCACAAGACCTCTTCACGTTTAAGACATTGCACTAACACCCTTCAAGGTTCTAATTCACTTTCACATATCCCCTCAAGGACAAGTTTACTCTTTAAACTAATTGTTTGCAAAACAAAAAACTTTTTGAACAAAGAGAAAAACGAAAAAAAAAAAAAAAAAAACACTCACGCACACACACACACACACACGCACACAAGCATCTCCTTGTCGTGCATCTTCTTCTTCTCCTCCCGTATTTTTCCCAGCAACCATCCCCAAATTTTGCAGCCCCAAAACTCTCTCTCTCTCTCTCTCTCTCTCTCATGAGATGTTTCATAGGGCACCATGATTATTAACCTAAATTGGCTAGCCAAGATGATTCACTTTGTTTTCCCTAAAGACTAATTACCCACTAAAATTCACCATGAAATTAAGAGTCCATCACTACATTCAGCTCCAAAATCGGCTCCTTTGCTGCCTTATATGGACCACCAATATAAGCCCAATCCCTCCCCACACGCTTCGAAAACCAGGCCTAATGCATCTCTCACACACGCCACCAGTGTCGTCACGATCAGTCTCAGATTGTATGACGGGGTCCTCTCTACCTTCTCAATGTGCCAAGGGTGGTCGAAGAGGTCTCAAGTAATTAATAATTATTTTTAGAAGGTTTTCTACTAAAATGTATTTTCTTATATTGATTAAGATTTTTTTTCTTTTGATAGAAAAACCTTCATTAAAGAGAAAAAACCTCTAATACATCCATTCCCAAACAGTTAAAATGGAAAGTAGGTAAAGCACTCGAAGGTGCCAAATGTGGGGCGAAGTAAGAGTAAGCCCAAAATGTGCCAAAGCATTTGCGACAAAATTGGCTTCCCAGAAGGCATGTCTCCACTCAACCCACCAGAATGAAGCAACAATAAACCGAGCCTCCTCAATGATAGTTTTAATCTTCCAAGGAACATCCCAGTTATCTAACACTGCTTCGATCACCACTTTGGAATCTCCCTTCATGATTAACTTCCAAATGCCCTTGGCCTTAGCAAGCTTAAGACATTCCTTTAAGCCCATTGCCTCTACAAAAGTAATAGTAGCTCCATCAAGGTTAAAGGATCCTGCTCCCATCACATGACCACCAAAATCTCTGAGAACAAAAGCCGCCTCCGCTTTGTCATTACACACTAAGCCATCAAAATTTAGCTTAATAGTATCTGGCTCCGTCGGAGGCATCCATTTGATGCAACTATTAGCAAGACTCAAATCCACTCTAGACTTCTTCTTGTTAGTGTTCCAAAATGCCTTCCCAACACTGCAGGGAATGGCAGCCCCACTCACATGGTTCGGAGGAACTCCCCTAAAAACAGATTATTCCTTTCAGACCAAATTTGCCAACATAACATAATAGCGTTGCTTAAATCAAATAAACCATCATCCTCATTAAAATTAAGAGTTTCCAACCAATCTTGGAACTGACTATGCCTATTACTAAAAAGGTCCATAACCTGAAGGGTAGCTTTTGACCATATTGCTTTCGCAAACTAACAATTAGCAAAAAGATGGGAATTATTTTCATCATCTCCTTTACAAATAGGGCAAATTTTATCAATATTATTAACAAACCTACTTAGCCGCAATTTGGATTGAAGTCTATCATTAATCAAAAGCCAAGCAAAAATTTTAACTTTTGGAGGTAAGGTAAGTTTCCATATACGCTTTAAAAGAGAACTTCTTGTATTTGAGTTATTTGTTTGGTTTTGAAGCCAAGTAGCAGACTTAACTGAGAACTCACCATTATTGGTAATTCCCCTAGTTAACTTATCTTCTATATCCCTATTAAGGAGAGGGATTAAAAGAATCTTCCTAACAATGTCATGATGAACTGTCTCATTGAGTCTTGTTACATCCCAACAATTAGTAGTAATAAAATCACTAACTTTAAGATCCCAATTAATGCTAACTCTCGCATTCTCTGGAATAGAATGAAATAACGGGTAAGGAAAAGCCTAATGATAGGACCAAAACAATATGTTCTTACCATTACTCACAATCCACCTCATCTCATTCTTCACAACGTCTATAGAATTCATAATACATTTCCAAGCAAGAGAGTGATTTTGCTTAATCTTGCTACTTAAAAAAGAATCATTTCTGAGGTATTTATTCTTTACTATTTGGACCCATCAGTTATTCTCATTGGCTAACACCTTCCACCTGAGTTTTGCTAAACACGCATTATTGAAGTGGCCAATGTGCCTGATTCCCGGACAACCCATTTCTTTCGGTGTACATAAACTATTATAGGCCATGGGGTATCCCAGAAGAAATCCCTACTCATTATTAATCTTCTTCATAAGTTTATTTTAAAACAAGACATAACGTGATTAGGCATACCTATAAGGTTTGAACGAATAAAAGTCAATCTTTCGGCTTTCGAAAGGGTACTAGCCTTCCACCTAGACATTTTTTGTTTAACCTGCTTTAGTAACTCATTTTCATTTACAGGATCTTTCCAAAAAAATATTATTTATTCCCAAGTACTTACCAATAGTAGTTTTATGTTGGATTTGAAGAATATTTACTATGTCAATTCTAGTTTGGTTAACCGTGTTGTTGGAGAAATAAAGAGATGATTTGTGGAAATTTACTTGCTAGCCTGTGGCATCAGCAAACAAATTGAGAATCCTAAGAACATTCCTAGCTCCCTTAGTAATAGCTTTAGCAAACAGAAGGCAATCGTCCGCAAAAACAAGATTAGAAATTCTCAGACCTCTCGGGGAAGAAAGGATGCCCACATAAGACTTATGATTGTTTACCAATGAATTAAAATTGCGAAATAGTGGCTCCATACAAAGGATAAATATATAAGGCGACAAAGGGTCACCTTGACGAATGCCTCTTTTAGGATAAAAATACCCATGTGGAGTACCATTTACCAAAACCGAAAACAAGGCAGAGGTAATACACTCCATGATTAAATTAACCCACTTACTTTCAAAACCAAATTTAAGGAGTACATGTCTAATGTAATCCAAAATTAGGAAGTCTTAAGCTTTTTCGAGGTCCAATTTAACACCCATGGTCGCTACTCGTCTTTTCTTGTTTTTAAAACTAGCAAATAACTCATGAGCAATGAGAATATTATCTTGAATAGACCTACCTGGGACAAAAGCGCTCTGATTTTTGGAAATGCAAAAATCCAGGAGCGACTTAAGTCTATTAATGATTATCTTTGTTGTTATCTTATAACTAACATTGTAAAGACTAATAGGTCTATGATTACTAACTGTTTCTGGGTTCTCGGCCTTAGGAATCAAAGCTATATTTGTATGGTTTATAAGTTTAAGACTAGAGTTGTTTTGGAAGAAATCACTGACCATAGAAATTATATTACCTTTAACCACTTCCCAGCAATCCTAATAGAATGCAGCTCCAATACCCTAGGGCCTTAAAAGGACCAATGCTCTTCACAACATCCACACTTCATCCTTCGTGATTAGTTGGAAGAGTTGGGACTTGTGACGATGCTCGATGCAAGGTTGAAGACTTGCAGTTCAGGCCTCCAACTTTTCCAAAGAAGGTGCACTCCTACAAGAAAAATGCAGCTTGAACTCCTGCACAAAAACTTATTTGAGCCCCTCCCCTTTGAACCACCAGTAGCCATTAGAATCTTTTGATTTTCTCTAGAGCATTTCGTTTTTTCCTTATGGTTGCCATCGTTTGGAAGTACTTTGTATTTTGATCACCTAGTTGAAACCATTTAACTTTTGCTTTTTGAGCCCACATAACTTCCTCTTGTCTCAGCACCTCATCTAAGTCCTCTCTAATTTTCAATTCCAACTCAATATTACTGTGAGTATGTTGATTGGCCATTAGTTTATCTTGTACTTCCTTTAGCTTTTGCTACAACCTCCTCTTGGATGCGTTTCCTTGGACTTAAAACCCCCATAATTAGCCTATCACTTACCACTGCCTCAGCTGCCCCGCTAGATGCCATAACATCACCAGCAACAGCACAACTTTCTCCTACTCTACTAGACATAATCCAAAATTCACAAATCGAAATTTCTTCCCACAAGTAACTACGAAAATGAAGAAATAAAAAAACTAACCTAAGAATCTAGCCAAAGACTAAGAGGAACCCAATACCCATAGCTCTCAATTCCCCTTATAGGAATCCACTCAACAACAATTAGCATCCAAAAAGGAGGTTGTGTGCCCCGAATTAACACTAAGGTCACCCTACAGCAAACAACTCTAAGTGATCTAGTCCTCATAAGCCTAATTAGCTTATTCTCTACCCAAAATCTTATCAAAATTATCTTCAAGCTTAATCATTATCAATCCTACTCTAGCCACCCTAGAACACCAATTATCTTCACCCGAATTCACTGGATTCCAACACGGAATCCAATCGACCCATTCCAGCCAAAGGAGACTAGATCGGCCGTGCCGCCAGCCCCTACGAAACCCTAGCTCCATTACATTTTCTTCTCCTACATATGGTACCATTTCTTACCTTCTTTTTTTTGTTTTGTATACGGCCTTATATATTGGTTAAGATGATATTTATTTTTAAAAGGATTTTTTATCTTTTTTTTAAATTAAGGGTAAATTACATAAAACTACATTAACTATTGGGTAGGTCACAGTTTCATACCTCATCTTTAAAAAATATCAATGTCATACCTCATCTTACGAATTTGTTACAATTTCATACATTCCGTCAGTTTGTCTGTCAATTCTTCTGTTAAATAGTGACGTGACTTAAAAAAATTAATTAAATATTAAAAACTAAAAAAAATAAAATAATTTAATACTTTTTTTTTACATGGGGAACCCACCCCTTATCCCCCTCACCTTTCTTCCTCTCTCCCGTCTTCCCCAACCCAAACCCAGATCCCACCCCCAAACCAGGCACTCCCTTTCCCACCAGGTGCCTCTCTTCTCTTCCTCCGCCGCTCTCTCTATTTCTAACCCCCTTTTCTCTTTTCCAATTTCACCCCCAAGCAGGCTCGAATAGAATTTGGCCATAAACTTTAAGTCACACACCCTCTCAAATAGAATACCTGCCATAGCGGCAAACTTGGTAGGTGAGCTCGCGATGGCCTTCATGAGCTTCATCACATAGGCCGAGTCATAGAGGCCATGGAAGCTCACCCATAGAAGCCGCCCTCTGTGCATCTGCAAAACCTCAGCAAAACCTTCCTCGAAACCTCCAGGTCAATTCCAAATTTCTAGAATTTCTCAAGATCCAAGCCGTTGGCTTTGACAAGGGTGATCGAACTGGTCGGTTTCCTCATCAAAACCCGGAAATTGAAACTCCCAGGTTCCCCCGATGTTGCCAAGATCGTCGAAGAGGGTGATACCCAATTGGATGAGTTTAAGGGAATTGACGTTAAAGTAAAGCTCGGTAACGGAGAGCGTCAGAAGCACTTCTAGGTGTGTTACGGAGAAATCCGGGAAACTCCATGTCAAAGGAGATGATGGGGAAATGGGTGAGAAAATGATCGACGGCAGCAATTTCTTGTGCAAAATTGTCGACCCAAACAGCCGTAAATCTGATGGTCATCTCTTCACACCAATCAATTGCTTTGTGTAGCGATGAATGATGAAGAATCAATGTGACGCAGAGGAAGAAGAG
This sequence comes from Pyrus x bretschneideri, assembly GCF_019419815.1. Lineage (NCBI taxonomy): Eukaryota > Viridiplantae > Streptophyta > Magnoliopsida > Rosales > Rosaceae > Pyrus > Pyrus x bretschneideri. Next base: position 10,895,502 of record NW_025999723.1, on the reverse strand, counting down.
GAGCGGGGTGTTTGCCCGGACAATTAGGGTTGACCATGTGACTAAGTACAAGAAGAATGAGGAGGAAGATGAAGAGGAGGCGCATAGGAAGAGGGAGGAGCAGGGCATTTGCCAGGCTTTCCAGAAAGGTGAATGTACATGTGGAGAAAGCGATAAAGGAAGAGAAGAGAGGCACGTGGTGGGAATAGGAGTGGTCGGTTTGGGGTTGGATCTGGGTTTGGGTTGGGAAGACGGGAGCGAGGAAGAAAGGTGAGGGGGATAAGGGGTGGGTCCCCCATGCAAAAAAAAAATTAAAAAATTATATTTTTTTTAGTTTTTAATATTTAATTTTTTTTTTTAATTTTTTTTTAAGCCACGTCACTATTTAACGGAAGAATTGACAAACAAACTGACAGAAGGTATGAAATTATAACAAATTCGTAAGATGAGGTATGACATTGACATTTTTTAAAGATGAGGTATGAAACTGTGACTAACCCAATAGTTGAGGTAGTTTTATGTAATTTACCCAAAAATTAATAATGACAGAAATTTGTTTTTAAGAAAATATTTTAAGGTGATGTCAACCCGAAATGGGTTATGTTGAAAGTGAATTAGAACCTCAAGGAGTATTAGTGTAATGTTTCAAACGTGAGGGAGGTTTTATGAAAACACGATATACCTCAAGAGATGTTATTGTTTTGACAAAAAAAGGGGGTGTTATTGTGATTAACTCATTCTTTAAGGGTTATGATATTCACACACCCTTAATTACTTCTCCCACACCCTTTTCATTTTTTAGTACTTTTTTCATCTTGTACTATTTGATCTTCCATATATGCCTTTCCTACTTTTTAACCTTTGGAATTTTAAAATACTTTTATTATTTTGTTTTACACTTTTTAAATCACCCAACCATAAAACACTCAGTCATATATGCCTAACCAGAAGACCTTAACCAAATAAAAATAAAACATTATATATTAAAAAAAAAAGTTCAACAACAAATAAAAATAAAACAATTACCTTTTTTTATCAGCTAAAACGATTACCTAGTGATATAGCATATATGCATAAGTTACATGAATTGTACAAAATACTACTAAGCAATCCAAATACATTTAATCCCCATAATAGCATCCTCATGTTCCAACAAATATATCATCTATCATTACAAGCTTTCATATCATGTATGCACTATGGTTGGCCTTAATTTTGTGTTCAAAAGAAGATGTCAATGTTACAAAAAGAGAGATGAATCAAACCATTCACTCCAACCTACAAGAAAATGAAAACATGTAAACAAAAGAAAAGAAATTACAAACTTAATTAATATTTTTATTAGAAAAATCAACAAAATATGTGTACCTTCGTGTGCTCTTTACACATCTAAGGCCATCACCAATCGGGCCATTCAATTGGGCCCAGCTGAATTTTTTTTTAAGATGAAATTAAATAAAAATTTAAAAATTCTATTTTTTTTTTCTATGAATACCTAAGACATTTCTACACCATTTCTCACATCCTTTTCTTCCTTCCATACTATCTTACCTCATTTTATTTCAATTATTTTCATTCTATTTACCGCAAAGACTTTTCATACACATCCCTCTCTTACCTCTTCCAATAATATTTTCTTTAATTTTTCAATAATTTTCAAATGGCCACATCTTCAAGTGGCACTCAAAATATATCCGGAGGCTTATTCATTTAGTGACAAGTGACACTCAAAATATGTTCGGAAACCTTATTTTGATATGGTAGTTTAATTCAATTAACCAAAAAAAAAAATTAAAGAACAAACTTAAAATAATAAATTATTGAGGAGGCTAAAAATAGCCTTCTTTGGTTGGAGATGGTATATGAATGTGATCTGGCACTGTTCATTAAAACAATAATTTCTTACGGGACTATAATTTGGATGGGGGCTAAACATAGTCCCTTCCTTTGGATATGGCCTAAGTTATTATTAACAAAAAGTTTATTTGGCAAATCATTATGTTCCTCACACTTATAAACAATGAACATTAATTTATACGTATATATATGATCATAACCATAGTAGACAATATTAAAAGATAAATAAAAATAATAATAACATATATGTTGAGCACGTTTCCGAGTCTTCTCCATTATTTCAAAATTTGAAGGACCACGCTTTGTAGAGCTTGATTCTTTTCTATTTTAGACCCTACTAGACGACCTGTGTGAGGTTTAACATTAGGTTCAAGAATTAAGGGAAGAGAAGTATCAAGAAATTCAATAAGTTGACTTTTAATATTCTCTTTTTGAGTAAGGTGCAACTTTTCATATTTATCTTTAAACTCCAATAGAAGACCGCTTATTTGATTGTTCACTGTTCAAGCTTGCATGACGATCATTAAGAAACAATCTTGTATCAATCCTCCATTGTGGATGTATGTTATTTAGTTGCGAGACTTCAATATTCATCTCACTAATCATGATGTGCGCAAGGAAAACCCATCGTTTTTTAGATAATGACCCTTACATTGAGATGGAAGATTACAGGAACTTGATGCTTTATATTAATTATATAACTTAGTCAATGCAAATCTAGATACATGAGTAACAACCTCTTTGAAGAAGGGAAATCGAAACTTGTGTGAAACTTTAACTTTATCACTTGAAAAGTTGAGTTTTGATTTCTTGAAATTGATTTTCAATAGCAAGGCATATTTGTTCTTTTACCTTGCGAAGACCTCAAGTTGAAACTTGAAGATATTGTTTTAGCGTTGCATGTGCACCTTGGGCTCTTGAAGTAGCACGGTTACTAAAGTGTGTAACTTTATTAGAATATGCACTTACAAATTTTTCTTTATATGGAAGCCACATACTAAGAATATATGCCAAAACAATTTTTTTCTCCTTGTACTTAACTTCAAAACTACTCCAAGCTTCATTGGATGATGTTTCATTAGGAGATTAGATTAAAATTGTCCAAGTAGAAATGAAATCAATCCAATTAGCTTCTTCCTCAAAATGAGCTTTACAATTTGCGAGTATATTTTTCGCAATATGCCACATGCACAAAAGATTGGATGTACTCGGAAAGACAATGCGTATAGCATTCATTAATGCCAACTCCTTATCCGATATAATCACCATAGGATGATTATCAACTCCTGAAAGCTTACTAAACATTTTTAGAGACACACATAATCCTCTTCTTTCTCATTTTTTATGAAAACAAAACAAGAATAAAAGGATGTGTTGAAACTTGAAACTCCTATGATATCTAGTAATGGCATCTTAGACTTGTTAGTCTTATATGTGAAATCCATCACAAAGACATATGGGTAGCCCTTGGTCAACAATATAGACAATTGACGAGCAAAGATTAAATGAGTCAAGTGACCTTCACTGATCATACTCAATGTTATAAGTGAAACCACCTTTACCAAGTTCTTCTAATAATGCTTGAATAACTCGACGCCTAGCTAGCCTCTGCTTCACAACCTTAGCTATTTGATTATAGATATTTTGGGAACTACTTGAAGATGATGATTGCTTTGCTGAAGCGAAGAGAGAATTTCGACATGGTGGTATACCAGCCTTACTCATTTATTTAATCTGTATGATTTCCTCTTGTGAAAATTGACGACAAGAAAGATGTCCACACAGTCATTCAAAAGTTCATGGCTATGCAACAAATTTTTTATCTTTAGCTTCCAAAATTCTCCACGCTTCTTTTTACAACCCCCTAACTTCAAATGGACTGTTTATGAAGCAAGAACCTGAGTTTCTTTTTCTTTGATCTAGTGAAGTTTTAGAGGCTTGATAATCCCCGCCTCTATCGCAACCAATATCAATATATATATATATATATATATTGATTTATTTATCTTGGATCTTTTAATAATGGTCACATACCATTGCATTAATGCTATTTTGCAAACTCTACCAATGAGGTCTTCTCGCTTTCAAAACATTTCGCCAACAAAAAGAGCATTTTATCTAGCTCATCGATCATTGATTTGACTTCCTATATATCACACACCAAAAACATTTATATATATATATGGAATATATACTTTTCATATGTAAAATGTATACCAAAGCATTATATGCATTATATCAAATTTATACCAAAACATTGCATTAAGAGATACTTGCTTTATTGCAATTATGTCTCAGCACAAGCCACCAAAACGTGGTTTTAGTTAGTAGTTAGGGGAGCGATTTTAGTTTAGCTAGGAGAATATTTGGCTTAGTGAGTTTCTTTTAGTTGGATGATACATCATGTTTGGTTGATTATCTTTAGTTCTTAATAAAGCTTATTTTTATTTCTCTTTTGGACGATGAAGAATGGTTGAATGATTATTCTTATTTCTTAATAAACTTGCACCATCTATCTTTTGTACGTCATGGGTGTTTTGTTTAATGTGTGCAGATTACAGACTTCAGTGCATAAGTTTCAATATTTTTTTTTTTGAAATATTGTATTTGAGGGTTTTGTCAAGGAAATGCCAAAGGGGGAGATTGTTAGTGAAAAATTGGCAATTCTTGACAAAATGCCTGAGTCTGTAATAGCTTAGATTTGTTACATATTTTCAATTGTAATTGTTTAAGTCTAGGATGGTCTCTCACACTTTTGATGCGAAGATGTTACGTGAACGAGATACTATACAGGTATGTTTGCATGCATGCATCCAACTACATTATCTATATCTCATGATATTGTATTTGAGATAAGTCTCTTATTAAAACTACTTTCAAGATAATTTGATTGTATTTGAAGAGACTTATCTGATTGCATATTGGTGAGAGTTATCCAACTAAATGGATTGCATGGTTGTAATTTTTTATAAGGGTTGTTACCGTGCGTGTCAAATTCTCATCAGTTTAGGATTTGTGGTGTTATAAGGATTGTTATCCAACTAAACCCTATCATTAGTTATGGAATCCTTATCAGTTCCAAACTGTTGCTGTGCCTTGAGGTGTTATAAGGAAGGTTTGGAATTGGTTTTTGGGTGAGTCGCATGTGCATGAATTTTGTGTTCTTCGTGAAAAGCAACTAAAGGCAGCAGTGTGTTTTTGCTAAAGAAAAAATTATTTTTATGTTGCTGCCATCTTGCGGTTTCAATAACATGCGTGTTTAAAGAGAAAATATTATTTTCATGCTAATTTCATTTGGTTTTTTATTAAATGTCAATTATGAAAATGTGCCTTGTGATTTTCGTAATTGATTTGATTTTCAAACAAACACCTCATCATATAAACATTATGCATAATCGAGTTAGTATCTTGCAAAGTTCGAGGGAAAGGTGATTGACGATTGCGTTAGTATCGTGCCACTTCAACTCGAAGACTGAAGAAAGATCGAGTAGCAAAGCATGAAGACAAAGCTGCCAACTGCTATAGGTGTCTAGTTGATGAGTTTTGTAAGTATTTATGTGTTCTTTCTTTCTTAGTGCTTCCTGGCTTGGTAGCCCGAGGATTTTCCCAGTGGTGGGTTTTGCCTCGTTAAATCCTACATCATGTGTGTGTTCTTTATATTTATGTTGATATTTGTGTAGGATTAAGTTTGCTAACTATTAATTTGAACTATAATTTGGATTAGTTTTAAGTAGAAAGTTAATTTATATCTCTAGGTTAGTTTTAAGCAGGTGGGGACGCAAACAACTTTCGAGTGACAGACCGTGTGCAGGGAGAAGAGAAGGAAGGAGTAATACTAGGAGTCTTGCCTTTCAAAGCATGAGAACGTGTAGACTTGCGTGAGGAAACCATGATGAAAAAACTGTGTGTAAAACAAAGAGGAGGTCGACAGCAAAGAATAAAGATGGAGGCCACGTACAATAAAGAAACAAAGATGAAAAAAACCAAGGCAATATAGAAGAAAAAAAATGAGTCCAAGTTCAAAACCAACTAAAAGACCAATAAGATAATCAGGAAAAAAAAAAAAAAAAAAAAGACACCTAATCTAGAATCGGAAAGGATAAAGCAAAGAAAAGGACAAAAACATTTTTTTTTTTTTTGTAATGTCCACTGAAACATAATACGAACGAGAGATAGCCAAAACAATCGTGACTATAGAAATGCAATATGATTAAACAAGTCAACTCGACATCAACCCCTAAACTCACAAGGAATATTCTCAAATGGCACTCAAAGTGTTTGAGATGAAGTGTTTACTCTCAAAAAGATCATTATATGAAAATTCTACCATAGGCTTGCAAATCAATCTCGTCTCCACACATCAAAAATTACCGTCATTGGATCAAGTAGGTCTTTGTGAAGGATGGTAATGAGGCTTCGGGTACTTGGTTAACAAAATGAAGAAGATAGGAAACACAAAGTCTAAGAAGACTAATAGAGTAGTTGGAAATGAAACCAAGAGAGAAATACAACAATGAACCATGTAACTTAGCACTCAATGGAACGGTTGGATTTGAGACATACCACCGCACAATTCATTTCAGATGATTCTTGCTCTTCATGTAAACCAACACACGTGAGTTCGTAGAAGGGTGGTAGTTCACTTCTAATTCATAGTGACTTCTTGTCCTTTTCTCTTCTTTTGTGCTTCATTTGTAGTGAATTTTCTTCACAAAATTTGTATATTCAACTTTTAAATAATCTTGATCTCTCTCCTTTGAAAAACGTACTCTACTAGCTTCTTAGAAGGGAGGGAATTTGTAATATAAAAGGCTTGGGAAGAAAAAGTAAAGTTTAAGAACAAAAAGCTTACATAAAGGCTCAAAATGGCGAACTAGGGGAAAAAAATTAAAGGCACTGGCATATATGGCAATGGTGGAAAGTCCTAATGCTTACTATCGTCTCCAAAATAGAATAATATATGATACAGAGTTTTGAGAGGTCTCAAAGCAAGTTCTAGAGAATCAAAACACATAAGATCGCATACATGAAAAAATAAGAGTGTATGAAAAATGCACACACTATATTTAGGCACAAAAGCTCACAGGGTGCGGAGTTTCAACCAAGTAGGCATGCTTAATCAATAAACATACATATAGTAACAACCATTAAGGCAAAGCATATTATGTTTAGCACAAAGCAGATAATTTAGGGGACAAAAGTTAGGCAGACAAAAGAAAAAAAATGAACCCCTTTTTTTATTTTATATATATATATATATATATATATATATATATATATTAAACAACTAAGTAAAAATGAAAAGTGAAAAATAGAGTTTAAAGAACACGACAAATTCCTAATGCCTTTCGAAGAGTTTCGAAACGATGAGTGTCTAAAGGCTTAGTAAACAAGTCTGTAAGTTGATGTTCAGTGGCAATAAACTCCAATATTAAAACCTTCTCTTCAACCAGAACATGAATAAAATGGTGACAAATGTCAATATGTTTGGTACGAGAATGTTGAACAGGATTCTTGGAAATGTTTATAGCACTAGTGTTGTCACAGAAAATAAAGAAGGTGCCTTGATTAATGCCATAATCACTAATCATTTGCTTCATCTAAAGCAATTGTGTACAACAACTACCAGCAGCGATGTATTTAGCTTCGGCAGTGGATAAGGAAACACAATTTTGTTTCTTACTATGCCAAGCGACAAGATTATTTCCAACATAGAAACATCCTTTAGAAGTACTTCTCCAATCATCAGTATTTCTAGCCCAATCGGCGTTTGAAAATCTAGTAATTTCATAATTGGTTTCAAAGGAATAATGTAAACCAAAATCAACCATGCCACTGCACATACCTGATGATTCTTTTGACAGCTTCCAAATGCGATTCTTTTGGATCAGCTTGATATCGTGCATAAGCACCAACACTATAGAGATATCAAGCCTACTAGCAGTAAGATACAACAAACTTCCAATCATACTCCTATAAAGTGTTTGATCAACACTTTTTCCATTTGGATCCTTGTGAAGTTTTGTGGTTGTTGCCATGGGATTGGAGACTGGTTTTGCTGAATCCAAACCAAACTTCTTAACCAGCTCACTGCATATTTTGTCTGAAAGACAAAAATACTATTTTCAACTTGTTTGACTTGTAATCCCAAGAAAAAATTCAATTCCCCACACATGTTTATTTCGAATTCGCTCTGCATAACTTCAGTGAATTCTTTGACAAGTATGTTAGATGGTGAGCCAAATACTATGTCATCCACATACACTTGAGCTATCATCACATCCTTTTTTATTCTTTTAACGAACAAGGTTTTGTCAACAGTTTCTCGAGTATATCCTTTCTTTAACAAATGGGTTGAGAGTTTTTCATACCATGGTGTAAGAGCTTGTTTCAAACCGTACAAAGCTTTCTTCAACCGATACACATGATCAGGATGTTTTGGATCAACAAACCCCTTTGGCTGCTCCACGTATACTTATTCTTGAAGTACTCCGTTTAAAAAAGCACTCTTGACATCCATTTGATATAATTTAAAACATAGATGACATGCAAAAACAAGTAACAACCTAATGGACTCCAATCTCACAACGGGAGCAAATGTCTCGTCAAAATTCAAACCTTCTACCTGAGTGTATCCTTGAGCAACTAGACGAGCTTTATTTCTCGTGATGATACCATGTTCAACAGTTTTGTTCCGAAAAACCCACTTTGTTCCTATAACATTTGTTTCTTTGGGTCTAGGAACAAAGTACCATACATCATTTCTAACAAATTGATTGAATTCCTCTTGCATGGCCATTATCCAATCATCATCTAAAAGAGCTTACTTGGCATTTTTTGGTTCAATCTTTGATATGTAACACGTGAAGTTTACTTCAGCAATAGTTTTGCTTCTTGTTAGCATTTTATCTTCTACGTTGCCAATAATGTCGAACTTGGAGTGATCTTTTTGCACTTGCTTGTGTGCTTTTCTCAAAGCTTTTGTTGAGTCAACATTTTGGTGCACTTCAACCTGAGTAGTGGATGACTCATCAATTAATTTACTTTGAAGGAATTCTTCATCTAAAGCAGGTTGTTTAATACTTAAGGAGGAGTCATTCACAACAACATTAATGGACTCCATGAGCATTTTTAGTTCTCTTGTTGAACACTCTGTATACTCTACTTGTGAGAGAGTATCCTAGAAAAATTCCAATATCACTTCATGAATCAAATTTTGCTAACATTTCCCTATCTCTATAAATGTAGCATATACTACCAAACACTCTCAAATGCTTCACGTTTGGTTTCTTTCCTTTCCAAATCTCATATGGTGTGCACTTTGTACCAGGTCGAAGATAGACTCTATTTGCAGTATAGCAAGCGGTGCTAACTGCTTCAGCCCAAAAATGATTTGTCAAACGAGCGCTAGTCAGCATGACACGACTCATGTCAAGCAATACACGATTTTTCCGTTCAACAACTCCGTTTTGTTGAGGAGTGATTGGAGCAGAAAAATTATTCATTTTTCATCACAAAACTCAAAAAATGATGTGTTTTCAAATTCTAAGTTTTATCACACGATCATTTGAAACAACTCTATTATTTTGAATTCTATTCAACAAGCCATAAAATGCTTTGAATGCATCAGATTTCTCTTGCAAGAATGCAACCCAAGTAAAACGTGAGAAATCATCCACCAAGACAAGTATGTATTTCTTTTCCCCAATGCTTTAGGTCTATACCGATCTAACCAAGTCCATGTGCATCAGCTCCAAAGGTCGTGAGGTTGAGATGTAGTTTGTTGACTTGTGTGAACTCTTTATTTGCTTTCCCACTTGACATTCTCCACAAATTCCAAGTTCTCCAGCCAACATTGGTAAACCTCTCACATATTCCTTCTTGGAAAGCTTGATCATATCCTTACAATTCATATGGCCTAATCTTTTATGCCATAAATCAAAATATAATCAATGCTTTGCATATATTTGGCACATGTGATTCATTTGCATTCACACAATAACAATTGTCTTTAGACCTTTTTCCTTCAAAAATGTCTATCCCACTAGCAACTTTCACACTACATTTCAACTTATTGAAAAATACTTCAGCATCATCATCATCACAAATTTGACTAATGTTAATTAGGTTAGCTTTAAGTCCATCAACTAACAATGACATCATTTAAGCATGTAATTCCTAGAGTTTTGATTTCTCTTTTTCCAACAATCCTTGCTCTCTCGAAAGTGACTGCTCCATTTTTACAATCCTCGGTGAAGGTTGTGAACCATCTTTTGTCTCCAGTCATATGCCTCGAGCAACCACTGTCGAGATACCAAGTATCAGACTGACAAGTTGAGAGGTCAGTGAAGGCCACCAAACATGTAAGATGGTCTTCATCAAATGATGGTGACATCTTATCCAATAAGCAAACTTGAGTCTCATTTCTTCTCCATACTTGCTTTAAGTTTGGAATGATGGAATTGAGCATTATTTTTGAAATTCTATTCATCCCTTCGAATGAGCAACAAATCTCATTTTGAGATTTGATTTTCCTAGAAATCCAATGGGTGGTGTGCTTAGTTCGATCTTCCTTTCGAAGTTTGTTACATCTAGGTCTGATATGTCCTATTTTTCCACAGAAGTGGCAAATAGGAATGAAAGTTTTTGACCTAATGAAATTTCTTGGATCAACAAAGGTGCTCACAGAATTTGGCTTATTTTTAGTGGTACACAAATTTCCAAAGGGTTTATCACTACTTTCTTTTCTGATGCTAGCACATGTAGCTTTTCCAACATTGACTCTTGTAACTTCTCTGCATGTTCCATTTGAGATTGATGCTCAATCTCTACTTCCTTCTTCTCGCTTTCAAGCTGCATAAGTTTATTTTTCAGTTCATCCTTTTCTTTCTTCACTTTCATGGTGATATCATAAAGTGCAGTATACTTTTGTAAGACTTTTACGGAATCAGGTTCTTCAACTACCGAGTCATCAGTCTCATATCCATCGAAGATTCCAACAAACGCAACCACTTCATCATCATCTTCAGATGCTGTGTCCTTTTCTGAGTCACTGTTACTCCAAGTGGAGGTTAACACCTTGTTCTTTTCATCCTTTAGCTTTTTAAGAGTATTGGCACATTCATGAGCATGATGTCCATACCCTTGACATTCAAAACACTTGTCTCTGTCATTTAAACTTTTCTTTTCACCAAGTTTGACAAACTTAGAAGAATTTCCATGAGAGACATCTCGAGAACGAGGAACTTTGGAGTTTGAATCAAAGTTGTTTCGATTTTCACGTCCCCTGGAACTTCTGAGTTTCAAAAATTTCCTCGCTTGTTTGGTGAGAAGAGCAAATTCATCTTGAGTCAGGTTTTCAAATGAATCCTCATTCACTTTTTCATTATTGACTTTGAAGGCAACATTTTTTTCCTTTCTTGACTTCGGTAAAGTCAGACTCATATCTTTGTAATGATCCAATCAATTGTTCAAACTTGTAAGTGCTTAAATCTTTCGATTCTTCTATAGCTGTCCTTTTCGCATAAAACCTTAAAGGAAGAGATCTTAGAATTTTCTTAACAACTCTATGTTCAGGAATGTTGTCACCAAGATTGTGACAACCATTGACAATTACACTAAGCTTAGCATAAAAGTCAGAAAAACTCTCATCATCTAGCATTTTCATATTTTCAAATTGTGTGATGAGATTTTGAAGCTTGGATTCTTTGACAGTGGAGTTACCTTCATGAGTAACTTCAAGAATATCTCAAGCTTCTTTCGCCGTTGTGCATTTACTAGGCCTGGCAATTTCTGACACGACCCGATAACCCGACACGACACGACACGAAATTAACAGGTGTTTGGGTCGACACGATAACGAATCGGGTCGTTATCGGGTTACCCGATAAGCACCTGTTAAGATAACGGGTTGGTTCGGGTATACACGTGGGTAACACGATACACGATAAGCAGAATATTATTTTTATAATTTTATAACCCTAAAAAAATACTATAATAATTATATACATTAATTTTACAATTTTATACCCCTAAAAATTATAATATATATATATATATATATATTAAATTAACTATAAAATTTATAATAATTATAATAATTATATATACTATAATAATTATACCCCCAAAATATTAAGTCTATCTATAATAATTATATATATATATTAAATTTTATAAAAACTATAATAATTATTAATTAATAATTTAATATGCATGATGCATTGCATGATTTTGCATCCATTGAAATTTGATGTGATTTCTTTCCATTCAAATTTCAATAATCAATTTCTTGCCGTTGCCAACTTGCCGCCCTTTTTGAAAAAAAAAATGGAGGGAAAATGAAAATGTTAAGAAAAGTTGAAAATGAAACAAAAAAGTGAGGGAATTAGGGAAAGATGTTGGAGGGAAAAGTGAAAATGATAAGAAAAAGTTGAAAAGGAAACAAAAAAGAGAGGGAAAAATGAAAATTAATAGAAGTGGTGAGAAATTTTTTTTTTTTTTTAAGTTATTAACTTTTTATCACACACATGACTGTCATGACATATCTCACTATTTTTATAATGACACACGTGACACGTGATGTATGTACTATTCTGTGTACCAGTCAATTATAATTTATACGTACAAAATAAATAGATTTAAATCTACTTAATAAATATATATATACACACACACACACACACACAGAACTTGATTGATGGCATATGAATTCTCCAAAACTAATTTCAACGATCCAAACCGTCAAAATTGTTTGTATATGCTTGGAGATCACATCAGCAAAAAATCACAAAAAAAAAACATTCAGAGATCAAGTAATGGGACAAAGCTTTTCAACGGTTATAAACGAAAAATCACGATTTAACGGTTATTTTAACTCCGATTTTGATGTTTTTTTATAACTACACTCCTTGACCCTATATGAATACAATGAATGAATTCGATCTTCAATTTAAAATATTTACACAAGTGGATACCACAAAATCTTATGTTATACTTAATGAAAGTATAAATAAACTCTAAGTGTTAGTCAATCTATCGTTTTACGAATTCTCCAAAACTAATTTCAATGATCCAAACCGTCAAAATTGTTTGTATATGCTTGGAGATCACATCAGCAAAAAATCACAAAAAAAAAAACATTCAGAGATCAAGTAACGGGACAAAGCTTTTCAACGGTTATAAACGAAAAATCACGATTTAACGGTTATTTTAACTCCGATTTTGATGATTTTTTATAACTACACTCCTTGACCCTATATGAATACAATGAATGAATTCGATCTTCAATTTAAAATATTTACACAAGTGGATACCACAAAATCTTATGTTATACTTAATAAAAGTATAAATAAACTAAAAGTATAAATAAACTCTAAGTATTAGTCAATCTATCGTTTTACGAATTCTCCAAAACTAATTTCAACGATCCAAACCGTCAAAATTGTTTGTATATGCTTGGAGATCACATCAGCAAAAAATCACAAAAAAAAAAACATTCAGAGATCAAGTAACGGGACAAAGCTTTTCAACGGTTATAAACGAAAAATCACGATTTAACGGTTATTTTAACTCCGATTTTGATGATTTTTTATAACTACACTCCTTGACCCTATATGAATACAATGAATGAATTCGATCTTCAATTTAAAATATTTACACAAGTGGATACCACAAAATCTTATGTTATACTTAATAAAAGTATAAATAAACTCTAAGTGTTAGTCAATCTATCGTTTTACGAATTCTCCAAAACTAATTTCAACGATCCAAACCATCAAAATTGTTTGTATATGCTTGGAGATCACATCAGCAAAAAATCACAAAAAAAAAACATTCAGAGATCAAGTAACGGGACAAAGCTTTTCAACGGTTATAAACGAAAAATCACGATTTAACGGTTATTTTAACTCCGATTTTGATGATTTTTTATAACTACACTCCTTGACCCTATATGAATACAATGAATGAATTCGATCTTCAATTTAAAATATTTACACAAGTGGATACCATAAAATCTTATGTTATACTTAAAAGTATAAATAAACTCTAAGTGTTAGTCAATCTATCATTTTACGAATTCTCCAAAACTAATTTCAACGATCCAAACCGTCAAAATTGTTTGTATATGCTTGGAGATCACATCAGCAAAAAATCACAAAAAAAAAAACATTCAGAGATCAAGTAACGGGACAAAGCTTTTCAACGGTTATAAACGAAAAATCACGATTTAACGGTTATTTTAACTCCGATTTTGATGATTTTTTATAACTACACTCCTTGACCCTATATGAATACAATGAATGAATTCGATCTTCAATTTAAAATATTTACACAAGTGGATACCACAAAATCTTATGTTATACTTAATGAAAGTATAAATAAACTCTAAGTGTTAGTCAATCTATCGTTTTACGAATTCTCCAAAACTAATTTCAACGATCCAAACCGTCAAAATTGTTTGTATATGCTTGGAGATCACATCAGCAAAAAATCACAAAAAAAAAAACATTCAGAGATCAAGTAACGGGACAAAGCTTTTCGACGGTTATAAACGAAAAATCAAGATTTAACGGTTATTTTAACTCTGATTTTGATGAATTTTTACAGCTACACTCCTTGACCCTATATGAATACAAAGAATGAATTTGATCTTCAATTTAAAATATTTACACTAGTGGATGTGGATATCACAAAATCTTATGTTATAATTTATATACTTAATAAAAGTATGAATCAACTATAATATTAATAATTATATACATTAATTTAATACTTTTATATTCCTAAAAAGTAAAAACTATAATAATTATATAGATGTAGGTGTAAATTGAATACAATTTCATGATGATCGATGTAAATTGAAGATTTTGTAAATGGAGGTGTAAACTTTTGAGAAAGACTTACAATCTTAAAAACAAAAACTCTTTATCCTTGCACATTTAATATTTGTAATATATTAGTAGTGTATGTATTATTTTTTTTATTAGGCTTTTATTTTCGAGTGTAGATATAGTACTTGAACGAGAAATGTTTTAATGTTTTGAAGTAATATTTATGTGGCAATGTGTGGTATGTGCAAATTTAAAAAAAATATATTTATTTCTTAACGGGTCATAATGGGTCATAACGGGTCGGGTCACTTTACCCGTTGGGTAAAGTGACACGACCTATTAAGGACCCGTTAAGACGGGTAAAGTGACCCGACCTATTAAGGACCCGTTAAGATAACAGGTGTGACACGACACGACCCGTTAAGATAACAGGTGTTACACGAAAATGACACGAACACGATAGACACGACCCGTTTGCCAGGCCTAGCATTTACTGATGTAATTAAATTGCTCAGGCGAAACGGCAGTGAATAACGCATTCAATGCTCTTTGATTGAATGTGCTAATGTTGCGTTCATCTTCGTTCCATTGTCTTCTAGGCTTAAGCATAGAAATAGTTACAGAAGATTGTCCTTCGCCTTTTGTTTCACTAATTGTTGGAGGTTCCCAGCCTTTTTCAACCACAAGCCACACTCTGTCGTCAAGCGCCCAGAGAAATGATTTCATCTTTGCCTTCCATGCAGCGTAGTTGTCTCCATCAAAATGTGGTGGATGAGAAACTGAACCCATAGCCCGATTCATCCTAGACTACCCACGGATCTCACTAGGTATTTTTAGTGACCTGCTCTGGTGCCAATTGAAAGTTATAGGATGGGTACTAATCTAACCTAGAGATATAAATTAACTTTCTACTTAAAACTAATCCAAATTATAGTTCAAATTAATAGTTATGCAAACTTAATCCTACACAATATTCAACATAAATATAAAGAACACACACATGATGTAGGATTTAACGAGGCAAAACCCACCACTGGGAAAATCCTTAGGCTACCAAGCCAGGAAGCACTAAGAAAGAAAGAATACATGAAGACTTACAAAACTCATCAACTAAACACCTATAGCAGTTGGCAGCTTTGTCTTCACGCTTTGCTACTCGATCTTTCTTCAATCTTCAAGTTGAAGTGGTATGATACTAATGTGATCGTCAATCACCTTTCCCTCGAACTTTGCAAGATACTAACTCGATCATGCAAAATGTTTATATGATGAGGTGTTTGTTTGAAAACCAATCAATTACGAAAATCACAAGGCACATTTTCATAATTGACATTCAATAAAAAAACGAAATGAAACTAGCATGAAAATAATATTTTCTCTTTAAACACGCATGCTATTGAAACTGCAAGATGGCAGCAACATAAAAATATTTTTTCTTTAACAAAAACACACTGCTGCCTTTAGTTGCTTTTCACGAAGAACACAAAATTCATGCATATGCGGCTCACCCAAAAACCAATTCCAAACCTTCCTTATAACACCTCAAGGCATGGCAACAGTTTGGAACTGATAAGGATTCCATAACTAATGATAGGGTTTAGTTGGATAACAATCCTTATAACACCACAAATCCTAAACTGATGAGAATTTGACACGCACGGTAACAACCCTTATAAAAAATTACAACCATGCAATCCATTTAGTTGGATAACTCTCACCAACATGCAATCAGATAAGTCTCTTCAAATACAATCAAATTATCTTGAAAGTAGTTTTAATAAGAGACCTATCTCAAATACAATATTATGAGATATAGATGAATGTAGTTGGATGCATGCATGCAAACATACCTGTATAGTATCTTGTTCACGTAACATCTTCGCATCAAAAGTGTGCGAGATCATCCTAGACTTAAACAATTACAATTGAAAATATGTAACAAGTCTAAGCTATTACAGACTCAGGCATTTTGTCAAGAATTGCCAATTTTTCACTAACACGTGGTAACATGAAAGTACCTTTACTCTTTATGCTTATTAATGAAAAAAAAAAAAAAAAAGATATCCTCTAGTCTCGTAGTTGTAGGTTTAGATGAAAAATTGTCTTGCAAAATTCTATAGGACAATTTCAAATTCTAACAAATAAAAAAGAAAAAAAAGAACAAAACCCTAAATTCCAAAATCAATCTTAATAATTTAGAAGTACTTTAGAAACTTACCTTCAAAAGTGTTAAGAGGAGGAATACATTCTGAAATTTCTTCCACACCATCCTCATTGCATGCCATATCCAATATTTGTTGCAACTCGATGTCTAGTTGGAGTTCTTCATATATTATTCTCAAGTCATCCATTGTGATTTTCCACTGGTAGCAATAAAGAAGGGCAATAGATTTGAAAGGGGAGCAGAGGCACAGAGGAAAGTAAAGCGAAAACAAAGAGGAAAAGAGAAAAGGGAAAAGGGGAGTGAAGTCATAGAGAAAAAGAGGAAAGGTGCGAAAGGACAAAGGAAAAGAGATAGGGGAAAGATGGAGGAGAAGTTAGGAGTTTAGGAGTTAAAGTGTAAAAATTAAAAATAAAAAACATATGTATAGGTGGAGGTTCAAATTGTAGAGGTGAATAAAGTATTAAAAAATAAAAAGGATGTGGGAGAGTGATTAAGGGTGTGTGAATATCACAACCCTTCTTTAAAGTCAAATAAAAATCCTATCAAATCTTATTTTTACTACACCCCCCCTTATTTTATTTAAAAGAAAAACGTGGAAGAGGTCATGAAGGCAATATGGTTACATGACTGTGAGACTTTGAAAAGAAAAAAAAAACACTAAAGTTATTTTGTGTTTAATTTACTATGTAGCTTATAACTTTTGTTTTGGTTATTTTTCTTTAGTTTTGTTGACAACGTTAATTTGATATTTTCACCATCTTTTAGTTGATAAGGAGAATTTTGTCAGGGTATTGCTATTGACACTTCAAAAATCTCATTGTGCACTACAATCTATCTATATTTGAAAGAAAAATACACGTATGAGTGCACAATGATGTGTCAACTAAATTTGTAGACAAAATTTGCAAACCAAATGATGTGTCATCAATAGGAAATGAGTACGTTTATCAATGCTTATGTAATAATTCAAGGGTAATGCCACATAGACTAAATTTTGAGGCAAAAATTACAAACTAAATAATGTATCCCCAATAGGAATGAACACATTTATCAACGCTGAAGTAATAAACTAATCATCAACTTTCATGTTCTTTGGTTTCCAAAATTTTATCTATAAATTTAGTCTCCTAGGATTACCCATAATTCAATCATAAGCTTCTATGTCATTTAGTTTACAAAATTTTGTCTACAAATTTTATCTTCCTGGCATTAATCTTTGTATTTTTTTTCTTATTTATTTGTTTTTCTTTTTAATAAATGAAAAGCAATCAACTCTATCGAATACTAGAACCAATAATTTCTTATCCAGGCCCAATGAAAAAAATATGATGATCAAGTAATTCTTTCTAATTTTTTTTTTTTTTTGACATGCTTATTTTTACTTCACACATCCCTCTTAATTTTTTGCCATCAAATAAATAAAATTGAAGAAGATCAGTAACAAAAAATGAACAAAAGTGTATAAAAAATAAAAATGAGTATGTGAATGACCGTATCCAAACAAATAGTTTTCAAGTTGACTGAGTGACCAAAAAAATAATTGTTTTGGGTTCAATGAGAAAGTTTGTTGTGAGACGTGATATGGGGCGGGTTGGTGGCAAGATTACCTTTCAAAAAAATTTAAAAAAAAATAAAGAGTCAGTAATGTATAGTAGTTTTCTTGTATGACATTTAAGTAGTATTTAAGGAAGTCCTTCACGTGCAGGTTACCATTTGATTTTATGTAATTTAAAAAATTTATTTAAAACTTTTGGGGGCAATGATCACCTCTAGTAATTCATTACGCAAGGTGATAATATATCACCGATCGTCATAAAGGTAGGTTGGTATTCCGTGGTGTCGGTATTTTTATTTTCTTATCTTTACCAGAGAGTGGTTAATATTAGAAAGTTTGCAAATTATTTTAGTTGGGTCGTGATGAGATTTTTTGGTGTACATAGCAAGACACCTCTCACTTTGGAGGCCATAGTCTAATTAAAACCAAAACTAGGTTGAAGCACACTAAATCCCAGATCATTGGAATAATAATTTTATTAATTTTAATTTCACCAATAATAAAAACTGTTTTTTTTTTTTTGTTTTTGTTTTTGTTTTTTGTTTTGGATGCCCTCTCTCTCCTCCTCCTCTCTCTCTCTCACTCTCTTCCTTCTCCAATTTCATTTGAAAATACCCTGACAAATGCACCCCAAGCTGACCACCTCCTCCAATCCATATTCTCTCCGTCTTTGAAAACAAAAAAAAATACCAAAAAAAAATATAAAATAAAAAAAAACACCTAATTTTGATCAAACCCTGAAAGCCCTATTCAATTTAAATGCCCTACCTTTCTGCTCACATTTCTTCCGGGGTTCCTCTTCTTCTTCGCCGAGCTCCTACTTCTTCCCCCATTTTCTGATTTGCCGATAGTACCCAATAGTTGGTTTCCTCAGTTCCTCGCTTACGAAAATCCCATCTTTTATTTTTACCAATCCCCCAATCCTCCAATCCTCCTCTGGTTTTTCTAGGGTTCATATCTGTTCATCAGATTGGGGATTTGATTTTGTATTTTAATTTTATATTAATCTTTTGCTTAGCTTTTTGGTTTTTTATTTTTAAATACTGGGTTTCTGAATACCATAGTGCTTCTGCAGCAAATGAAAAATTGAACCCTTGAAGAGGAAAACCGAAAATTCCTATCTGGTTATTTCCTTTGTTTTTTTTTGGGAAAGGGTTTACCTTTGAGCAAAGAATTTCATTTTTTTGTGTTTTTGTAATTTAGTTGTTGCCATTGATTTTTGGGATTGAGGAAAAACAGTTAGCTTTTTTTTTCTGGTGGTTTTGGGATTCTTGGGTACAAGGAAGACTTATTGTTTGGTGTGGAAGTGAAGGGAAAGCTTAGGCTTGTATGGGCAAACATGAGGAGTGGGCAGAGCCACCAAGTGGGCTGTTGCCGAATGGCCTATTGCCCAATGAAGCTGCATCGGTGATGAGAGTGCTCGACTCAGAGCGATGGTTGAAGGCGGAGGAGCGAACTGCAGAGCTTATTGCCTGCATTCAGCCCAATTCACCATCCGAAGAGCGCCGAAATGCCGTTGCCGATTATGTGCAGCGGCTCATCATGAAGTGCTTCCCCTGCCAGGTGGGACTTGCGTGTATACACATAATATTTGTTTGTTTGAAACACTGTGACTACATTTTAATTTTATTTTTTGCTGCAACTACATTTTTGTTTCAATTTTTGCTGCAATATGCTCATTTGGTTCTATAGGGGAGAAATCGGTCATGATATTGTTGTCATCTTTGACGAGTATGTGTAAGTTAACTTAACTTGGGTAACTCTAAGTTAGTATTGTTTGTATATTGTTTTATCACAGATAATTTTGAAAGACATAATGTTCTAAGACCAATAAATTCTATGGGATGAGGATTATTTGGAATTTTAAGGTTCTAAAAGCAGAAGGGAGAAAGCACAAGCGTTGTAGATTGAGTTTATGAGAACTAAGGGGGAGATCAATAATATATGATCAGAGTGGTGTGTAGACCTCACACCGTGTAAAATTTGGAGACTTTGGAAATGATATGTAATGCCGGTTCTTTTTTGTTCAGCATGTCCTTTATGGTGACAAAGTTGGGTCAATGGTTATGGTTATGTTATGAAAAGTTTTTGTTAATTTGTTCTAGTGGTGCATATGTATTCTGTTTCATATGAGTCATGCATTTATTTTTGTTTATGAATATGTGCAGGTGTTCACTTTTGGGTCTGTACCCCTGAAAACGTATTTGCCTGATGGAGATATTGACCTGACAGCCTTCAGTAAGAGTCCAAATATGAAGGACACATGGGCCCATCAAGTTCGTGATATGCTCGAGAATGAGGAGAAGAACGAGAATGCTGAATTCCGTGTGAAAGAGGTTCAGTACATTCAGGCAGAAGTAAGTTCTTCCTAGCATCACTAATAGTATTACCTTTATTTGAGATTCTTGGCGATGTTCGTTAATTTTTGTACTTTATTGTTATTATGTTTGATTCCTTTTATATCTTGTATTTGCTTTTTTGATACTAGATTTAGCCTTAGTACTCCTTTTTGTACTACAGGTGAAGATAATCAAGTGCCTTGTGGAAAACATTGTTGTAGACATATCATTCAATCAGCTCGGTGGCCTGTGCACCCTCTGTTTCCTTGAGGAGGTAAATGGTTAATTTGATATCTTGTTAACATTTGTATGCTTGTTTCGGTTATTAGCATTTGTATGATTTGACTAATTGTATTGTCTACTTCTGCAGGTTGATCATTTGATAAATCAGAATCATTTGTTCAAGCGCAGTATCATACTGATAAAGGCCTGGTGTTATTATGAGAGCCGAATACTGGGCGCTCATCATGGGCTTATCTCAACTTACGCATTGGAAACTTTAGTTTTATATATATTTCACGTTTTCAACAACTCATTTTCTGGACCACTTGAGGTAATTTGGTTACCTTGGGTTATTATATTGACATTATACTTTGTGGATACACTGAATGGTTTTCTTTGCTGGTGCAGGTTTTGTATCGTTTTCTGGTGTTTTTCAGTAAATTTGACTGGGATAATTTTTGTGTTAGCCTATGGGGTCCTGTCCCCATTAGTTCACTTCCAGATGTATCTGGTACTGAATTTTTGCTTTAAATTCTTATGTAAACTTTTGACCTTCAACCCAATTTTCTCGTTTTCTAAATCCTTTTCTGGTTTAATTTGTGATTGTTCATGTCGCAGCGGTACCTCCTCGAAAAGATGGTGGAGAGTTACTACTGAGCAAATTGTTTCTTGATGCCTGTAGCTCAGTGTATGCTGTTTTCCCTGGTGGTCAAAAAACTCAGGGCCAACCTTTTGTTTCCAAACATTTTAATGTTATTGATCCTTTGAGAATCAACAACAACCTGGGACGCAGTGTTAGTAAAGGTATGCTGTTCCAAAACTATATGCTTTTGGATAACTCTTCCTAAGGGGCTTCCCAAAGTTTATATTTTGTAATTGGCCAGCGTCTTATTGGGCTGTGGTATGAGAAATAACTTGTTTAATTTATTGGTCACGCTCATTACAAGTGAGTCAAACAGTTTATTTTCAAGGTGTTTCCTATTTGGGAGATAACTGTGTTATTATAAATTGAAAAATAGTGGACTTCAAATAACCTGATTTAGATTCCTCTTTACCAAAAGTAGAACAGCAGATGACGAAACCATGATTTTTCTGTTGGCTTTTTGCATGTGCCGCTAAACTCCCAATAGGCTCCAGTTTTTGTCACTGAACATGTACAAGGTGCCTATGTTAGTTTTGTGTTTATGCCTTTTTTATATTGATAAAGGATAAGGGTCCATTTACATCCGCAAAAGATTTGGAGGTATAAATTATTCAACTCCAGTGCAGCCTTTGGAAAAAGAATACAGTATAGCTGAAAACAGCTGTGTAAGCACTTGCATGATAATGTGGAAGGCAACAATATGCGATTTTTACTTGGAAATAGCCTCATTCAAATAGAAGAACCATATCCCATTTAAGAGAATGGGGTTATTGCATGGGAGATGGAAAGAATCTTTTTTTGTTTTTTGTATACAACTATACATGTAAACTTCATTTGTCCTTCCGTAATATTTTTATGCTGCTTGTAAGGTGTAACTTTGTTTCTTGATTGTCTGTCCGTGCAAATTGTTAGTTATTGCAATCATGTATGCCTAATTGCCTATGTATGTTTTCCAGGTAATTTTTTTAGGATACGCAGTGCATTTTTGTTTGGGGCTAAAAGGCTGGCCAGGTTGCTTGATTGTGCCAAAGAGGATCTATTTTTCGAAGTAAATCAGTTTTTTCTAAACACTTGGGATAGACATGGGAGTGGTCATCGACCTGATGCGCCACGAAATGATTTGAGGCGCTTGAGACTTTCAAATCCAGACCATTTACATGGATCTGAGAATCTCAGGAATATTTCAAGCAACCAAAAAAAGGAAAGTTCCTCTGGTCGAGATACTCAAAGTGGGGGGATGCATGGCTCCATTAATGTTCCCTCCCAGCATGCTAGTTATTCTTTAGAAAGCACCTCTGGTATCAGTAGTGTGTCTACAGTAACTCATTCTCAAACTCAAAGGATTCATGGGAACACAAACCTCCCTAGGGCCTCTGATATGACTAGAAAGGAAACGAATTCCGACCTGGGTGCACACATTGATAAAGGTCAGAGAAGTGCTAAACCTGATAACTTGGTGAATGACTTACAAGGGAGGTTTCTTTTTGCAAGGACACGCTCTAGTCCCGAGCTTACTGATACATATGGTGAAATTTCCACTCAAAGTAGGCGCAACAGAGCCCCAGAGAGTGGGAAAGGCCAAACTGCGACAAGGTTGGATAATAGCACGAGGAAAAACCCAGATTCTGATAGTGTGGCAAGCCACAGAAATAGATCTTCAACTGATGATCCTTCATCTGCTAGATCCATCTCATCCCGCCAAAGCCCTGATGCTACTGTTGTTTCAAATAACTACCATGATGAATCAGGCATGAGTGCCGTTGCTGACGATTATGCTTCTATTTCGGCGGCACAAGGGATGCACCAGGAGGAGCAAGATCTTGTTAACATGATGGCATCTTCTGCAGCTCATGGTTTTAATGGGCAGGTTCATCTTCCACTCAATTTGGGTTCCGGTCACCTACCACTTCCAATCCCACATTCCATTCTTGCTTCTATGGGATATGCCCAGAGAAATATGGGTGGAATGGTTCCTACAAATTTCCCCTTGATGGAGACTCCTTGGGGAACAAATATGCAATTTCCGCAAGGTGTTATGCCACCGTCGCTAGCCCCTTATTTCCCTGGGATGGGGTTGACCTCAAATCCTGAAGATTCAGTGGAACCTGGTAATGAAAATTTTGGATCTGTGGAAATGAACTCAGGCGAAACGGAGCTTGATTTCTGGCATCAGCAAGAGAGGGGATCTACTGGTGGGTTTGATCTGGATAATGGAAGTTATGAAATGCTTCAGGAAGATGACAAGCAACAGTCAACCTCTGTTGGTTATAACTTTCATCCATCATCTCGCGTAGGAACCTCAGGAAATTCTATGCAAGCTCAACCGAAGTCTACCAAAGAAAACCAAGAGTCGATGAGGGGGGAAGAGCATGTGGATAATTTTCAATACCAAGATAACAGAGGTAATGAGGTTTACTTTGATAATCGAACCGTGAGTTCTAGGTCTGCCACGTATGCAAGTTCAGTGAGAAGTAAGACCTCCTCTGAGAGTTCTTGGGAAGGATCATCAGCAAAGGTCTCAAAGTCAACAAGGGAAAAACGTGGTAGGCGAAATGCTCTTTCAGCAGTGCCATCTGCTGCATATGGGAAAGGTAAGAGTGTGTCCGAACATTCATCTACCCAGGCAGATGATGACAACAGAGATTGGAATTCACCTACAGCTTTAGGAGCCGAAATGGTAGAACGAAGCACAGGACCTCAACCTGTTGCTCCCTTGCATTTTCCAAGGCATCAAATGACCGGTTTTGAACAAACTCAGACAAGTGGATCAGATTCGATGACTCCTTTTGCTCCAGTGTTCTTAGGTCACGGCTCACGACAGAGAGCTACAAATGATTCTGGAATGCTTACATTTTATCCTACGGGGCCTCCAGTTCCATTTGTTACAATGCTTCCTTATAATTATTTCTCGTCAGAAACAGGAACTTCAGATGTATCAACAAGCCAATTTTGCAGAGAAGAGGGAGCAGATAATAGTGATTCTGGTCAGAATTTTGATTCATCTGAGGGAGCTGATCAACCTGAGGTGTTAAGTACTTCTAGCTCTATGGGAAGGGTAGCTCCTGTTGAGCCGTCAGAGCATAAATCTGACATTCTTCACAGTGACTTCTCTAGCCATTGGCGGAATCTGCAATATGGACGGTTTTGCCAAACTTCACCTGTCATTTATCCTTCACCAGTTATGGTGCCCCCTGCTTACTTACAAGGAAGATTTCCATGGGATGGTCCCGGGAGACCTCTTTCAGCCAACGTCAATCTCTTCACTCAGCTTATGAGTTATGGACCTCGACTGGTCCCTCTTGCTCCTCTCCAGTCTGTTCCTAACAGGCCTGCTGGTGGTTATCAACGTTATGCAGATGAGATTCCAAGATATCGTACTGGGACTGGGACCTACCTGCCAAATCCTGTAAGATAACATAAACCTGTTCTTTTCTTAATTATTATTTTAAATTTCTTTTTAATTAAGCATGTTGCACCTACCAATCTTGTTTTTTGGACCAGTTTATGGTTTCTGGAAAGTTAAGTCTTTGGTTAAACATGATATAGAATCAATTTTCCTAGATTTATTATAACTTAGAACCTGCTGCCGGATTATTTCTCTTACCTCCTTTAATTACTTCAGAAGGTTTCTGTACGGGACCGGCCTTCAAATACGAGAAGGGGGAATTACAATTATGATAGAAATGACCACCACGGTGATAGAGAAGGGAACTGGAATGCCAATTCAAAGTCACGAGCTTCTGGGCGCAACCACAGTCGTGGTCAAGCTGAGAAGCAAAATTCAAGAGTAGACCGTTTGGCAGCTAGTGAGAGCAGAGCTGAAAGGTCATGGAGTTCACATAGGCAGGACTCATTCCGGTCATATCAATCTCAAAATGGTCCTATCCGTGCAAACACTGCACAGAGTGGTTCGACCAATGTTGCATATGGCATGTATCCGGCACCAGCCATGAACCCTGGTGGGGTATCATCAAATGGCCCTTCCATGCCACCTGTTGTCATGCTGTATCCTTATGATCATAATGCTGGCTACGGGCCACCTGCAGATCAACTTGAGTTTGGTTCTCTTGGACCAGTGGGATTCTCGGGTTTGAATGAAGCACAGCTAAATGAAGGGAGCCGGATGAATGGGGTATTTGATGAACAAGGGTTTCATGGTGGCTCTACTCGACGATCTTCACCTGATCAGCCTTCTTCACCCCACCTCTAAAGGTAGTTGGTTCAAGTATACCTTTTGCTGTTTTGGGAGGGAGGAGATCGTTCAGGGTACCATGCCAGTGTCTTGTGGCCAACTTTTCTGAAGATTTTATTTGGAGTGGTTTCCTTTTCATTTTGTTGTTCACGACCTTTCACATCACTGGGATTGTATTGTGATGCTTTCCATGATCTTAACAGGGGAGTTTGATCATTTTGCCAGATCAGTGGCCCAGGGGAACTATCAGATGATACATGAGGAGTTTCCGCCTTTAGCATTACCCAAACAGCGAGGGGATGATGGTGGAAGAAACTACAATGACTGTCCATCCCAGCACCGAGGTTCCTGCTCATGCCCCATACTCAAGAGCTGAAGGAATTAGACTGTTTCATTCCATGATGTCTTGGTATCGTCCTGATCACATCATGCCTGCTTGGAGTTCTTATGTATACTTGAAAGTAATTTACTTACTCCATTTTCGTCAAGAACAAGATCGGTGGTAAAATGATGGTGATGTGATGGTGAGGGGGAAGGCGGGACTCCGCGACTTTATTGCCCATTTTAGGGTTAGGCACTTTGTAACTCTACTGAATTAGAAAACTTGGGTTTAGGTTCAGAGTTTAGGATTTTACTGTTAGAACACTGTTCGACCAGGAATCTCTTGCACACAATGTATTAGGGTTTTTTCGATCAGAATATGTGTACCATCTCTTTTATGTACTCTTTGTCCAAGATTTTCAACAGTGTAGCAATTAACACCACCATAGATGAAATTGAAACATTTTCGGTTTCACTGACAATCCTTTCGTTCTTTTAATTTTTCTGGTACACTGGATGCGTCATTTTTCTGGAGAAATTTGTTCAGGTTCTCAAAACACCTATGGGCGGGGAACACGAGCTGGCAATCTTGAGCTGATATTTCGAGAACCTGGAAAACATCTCCATGCTTAGGCATCAAAGCATGATCTCGGATTTTGTTTTCCTTTGCAGAAATGCGAAAGCTTGCTAAGTGCATCTGCAATCTGAAATATGTAAACAAAGTAGTTCATCGTTAGTTAAATGACACTGTAGGATATGGGTTTGGGTTATATATAGACTGGAACCCTAAACCCGGTAGGGTCTCAGTTCAAGCTTATGAATTTGAACCCTCAAAATGTAGTTTCCAAAATGAGATTCACTAGAGTTTAAGACATGTTATTTCAGAGTGAGTTTTACACTTGTTGTCCACTTAAATGTAATGATCTCGATAGTGCGAGTAAGAAGCTGGAAATGTTGGGACGTCGGACTGTTTTTGATCAAGGACTTGGTAAAGCTGGAGCACAAAAGCTGATGGAGCGGAGCAAGTACTAAAGGATAATTTGTTTCAAGTCACAAAATATACTAGAAAATGAAATAACAATCGACTTCTGTCGAAATATGAAATTTTATTAACCCAAGTTTAGTTTTCTATTACCTTTCGGTATAGAATCATTTTCTGCCGAAAGAGGAATGCTAGCTATATTCGTCCCCATTTATTTTTCCTTTCTTATCTTCCCCACTCATCATTTGACACGCAAACTCGCTTGTACAACAAACTAAATACTTAAAGCTTCAGAAATACAAACTTCAACTTTCCACATGTATCCCAAAAAAATTTTAAACAACAATAGTTTGTGTTTAAGTTTGTGTTGTCTGTGTCGCATCGCATAGCAGCATACGTTGTTCAACTTCAACTACAAAATCTCTAACATTAAATTTAAGTTTTTCAATTGTTAACAAGTAATCGGGACAACCGAATCAACTGACTAGGTTGGCTGCTAACGGAGCTACTTGGAACGCAATCCAGGGACATTCTTAAGCCCCATCTTGCCAAGAACGAGCTTGGGAATGGCCGGAGGGTTGTCCAGCCCCATGCTTCGGCTAAACTCATTAGCAAGCTCCACAAGCCTATGCTTATCGCGCCCCACTTTCTTGTTTGAATTGTAATACCCGAGCCATGCTTGGTACGCTGCTTCTTTGTTCTTCATCTCCACATTGGACAGTGCTCGTTCCACCTGTTAGATACAATTCCAACATTAAAGCATAAAACTATATGTTTCAAGGAAAAAAGGGAAGAAACAAGTGACAAAAAGAGGGAGAAAAACCCACCTTCTTCGTAGTATCTGGATCGACTGACGGTACAGCAGCCTTGGATATTGGCAAATCCTTAATATTGGACAAGAAGAACTCCTCCCAAGGAGCCAGTAGCAATATCCCTTGCCCCACTTTGCCTTTACGACCAGTTCTTCCAAGTCGATGTATATACTGTTGTCTATCGGCTGGCACGCCCACCTATATTTGCAAAAAAAAGGTAGAGGGTCAATGATAAGGGGACTTAGTTTCAAATCTACAACAGCTGAAGTTGCAAAAGAATGTACTAAAACTGTTTATGATGCTTAAACAAGGTAAAGCAACTTAGCTAAAAGATTTAGAAAGACATGGAACTCGGTTAACTGAAAGCCACAATTTAAATATTGCATGATGAATAAATGGCAAAGGAACCTCTATTTAAATCTTGCATATTACCTGTATGACTAGGGAAACATCTGGATAATCAACCCCACGTGCAGATACATCAGAAGTCACAAGAATAAGACCCTTTGATTTCCGAAATTCATCAGAAACCCTGGTTCTATAACTCTGTGGCTTTCTAGAATGGATCTCTCTGACATTCAAGTTCAGCTCACCAAGAAGGTCTGCAACCAGTCGTGTTACCATAGCGGTAGTGCAGAATACAAGAACCTGCGCATAATATGAGAATCACATGTTACATAAGATAGCAATAAAGGTGATACAGCTCACATATGTTATATAAGATCGCAAAATGGTGGGCAACACAAACCATGCTTCCTAAGAAAAATATCTATGGTATTAAATCGATACTAATGGAAACACCTAAAGTCTGGTGGATGAATTGAACAAGCCAAGGCTTTGGGTAATACAATACCTACCTTATAGTCAACATCATCTGCAATATGCTCTTTAAGAAGGCTATATACTAAGGAAAAATGCCTGTCCAATGGAGCGACCAAATGCGTCTGTGCGACCTGAAATCATCCATACAAAAATCAAACATATATTATTAATCATCAAATTGTCAAAATTAAATATCATATCAATACGGGCACACACACATACACGTACATACATGTCAGAAAAAAGCCAACCTGTGCATGTGTCTCTTCACTGCCTTCTTCAACTGTATTGATATATTCGTGATCTCTTTTCAAAGCAATATGACAGATTTGACGGACCTACAATTAGGAAGAAACCAGTGTTCATCTACAATGTATTTAAATGTATGTTTTCTTCGCATTTACTGAAAATCCACATTACCACAAAAAATAGTAGTGAGAGAAACCTCTTCCGGAACAGTGGCGGAAAACAAAAGTGTCTGCCGTTGTTTGGGAACAGCTGATATAATCCTTTCAATATCTTTACGGAATCCCATATCCAGTAAATGATCAGCTTCATCAAGTACAAGGACTTTGACACCCATCAGCCTAGTTGCAAAACCTGCGGTATTCTCAATGTGATCTTTGAGCCTTCCAGGTGTAGCGACAAGAATCTGTATGTTTTATACGTGTTACATTGCATATAAACAGTGCCAATTAAACACGGATCAAACTATGTTGATAGAAATTTTCATCTCTGTCCTCAGTTAGTATCGTATCAGTAATAAAAGAGCCAGTATCAAGTAATGGAATCTAATGCGAACCTTCATCTCAATTAAACCTTGTCAACTTTATAAAAGCCTATAAACTAACTTGATTCGGTAATTCACCTATTAGACAAGCTCACGAAATTCTAGACCTATGTCAATGTACAATCAATCATTAGCTCAGTTTATATTTAGCAAGTGAAGTTAATGAAACAGGGCGATGCAGTAAATGACAAAGTTCTCCAGCAATAAAAAACTTACCTGGCAAGGGTTGGCTTGGATACGTTTCTGTTCTAAAGCAAGTCGTGTACCACCAATCACAACTTGGACACCAACAGAGGGATGATATTTCAACAACTTATTGGCTTCAGTAGCAGCTTGACTTGCCAACTCCCTGGTTGGGCATATAACAAGTACAAAAATTGGTGGTCGCTTGTTATCACGGGTAATAGGAGGCGAATTTACAACAACTTCAATTGATGGAAGCTGAAACAAATAAACTCAATGTCAAGTAGGATGAAAAGTCCCCTGCAATTGCATAAACTGATGATACAGATCCAATGCCTCAAGTGAACTAAAGTAGCATGGAATTTATCATACATGTTGCATCTTTTTTTAACACAAGAACATTCATTCGCACAAAGAAACAAATGAGATTCCATACCAAGAACGCCACAGTTTTTCCAGTGCCTGTTCTAGCCTTGGCCAGCACATCCTTGCCTACAAAACACAACAAAGTAGAATAAGCAGTTCCATAACATGGACACGCAAAGATACCAATCAAATCTTAGAGGCAAAAACAAAAACAGACATCTTTAAGAGGACACAGTAGTTACTTGATCTTATTTATATTATAGGCAATCCTGATTAAACAAAGCTTCTGTTTCTTTCAGTATCCTCATGAAGAGGCATTGTTCAAAATAAGTTGCCCCCCCCCCCCCGGGGGGGCATTCTCATCCTGAAGTCGGTGCATGATTTTGTAAAGAAACAAACCTTTCAATATTACTGGAAGAGTAGCTTCTTGCACTACAGTCATCTTTTCATATCCTGCGTCCTTGATTCCTTTCAAGGACAGCGGAGAGACCGAACATTGATCAAACCTGCAATCATTCAAAATAAGTTAAGACAAGATACTTGTCAACGATCCATTATGAAAATGTTGATGTTGAACAGACCGCGATTCACTCAAATAAGAGTCAGAGCTTCCAGCTGAACTTTTAGGCAGAACCCTTTTGCTCGCTTCATCATCCGAACCACAAAGCAAAGAAGCTGCATTTTTTTCTCTTAATACTCCAAAACCATCATCATCAGAAGCAGCAGTGTCACTCTCTTCCTCACTAAGAAAATCCCCAATACCGCCAAATGGTTTTACCTCCTCCTCTTCAGTATCATCCATTACTCGCAATTCTTTACCCGAATCTCTTCCACCTCTATTCCTGGTAAATGATTCCCCTTTCACCCTTGAACTCGAACTCCCTTTTGAAAACGAATTTGAGTCCCCACGATTGTTTCTACGGGGAAATCTGTCTTCCTTGTCATCATCACTCCGAAATTTGTTATCAAAGCGATTGCTTGTCCCTGCATTTCTCGAAAAGGAATCATTTTGGGCCGGAAATCTTCGCCTACTCAAATCTCCAAAATCGCCATTTGAATTCAGATTCCCACGACTGTTTCTGGGTGGAAATGCTCTCTCTTTCCTATCACCCTCAGATTTATTATCAAATCGCTTACTCATCCCCGAATTTCTCGAAAAAGACTGATTCGGTGATCGAGATTCTCGCCTTTTAGAATCACCAAAATCTCCTGAGTCACTATCTCTCCTGCTCCTCTTCATCGGATACGACTCCCTATCGGTACCCCTCTCTCCAACCGTCCCCCTACGGCCCTCCGATTCGCCGCGCGAGTCACTCTTTAACTCGCTGACCCAGTCACTGAGCTCAGCCTCGTCCTCAATCAGACTCTTCGAAGCTCCACCCGCTCTTCTCTCGTAGGCACGTGGCAACTCGGACCCCGACCCGGTCCTGGAGCCCCGGAACGCCCGAGTTGAAAATGCTCGCTCAGTCTGCAGAGAGCGACGAAGCCCCAACCCTACGTACCTAAGCCTCAAGGGGAAGACCCGCGACAAAATGGGTACGGCCTGAGAGGACGAAATGGAAGGCGCGAATTTCATGGGCGGGTAACGGGTCGCCGGAACAGAGGTGCTGAGGAGTCGGAGTTGGGGTAAGAGTCCGACGGGCATGAAAGTTGCTGAAAGCGACGTCGCTTTCATGGAGGTTTGTGTGGTGCAGAAGTGTGAGGAGTCCCCAGAAATGGGGATTTAGGGTTTAGGGTTTAGCGAAATGTGAGCGTTCGTTTTTATAGTTTTAGGAGAGGATAGGGCATAGGCTCTAAAACCAAACGACACCGTTTTCAGGGCAGATATGTAGAGCACCCGGGTGATCTTCTCTCTTTTGGGCCTAACTGTGTCATGGGCCAGCTGCCATTGTTGAGGCACAAAGCATTTCATACTATCATAAAATTCGAAATTGAAGTATTTTCTCAAAAAAAATTATAGCTAAAAACTAGTTCTCAATCTAATGATATTTAGAGATGTCTATGTATATAGAGTTCTCATTGTTTTCTTTGTCGAATAGAGTTGTCATTGTTGGAAAGAGGTACTAATTAAAGACAAAATCTAATAAGGAGTACATGGCGAACAATCATACCCTACTAATAATGACAATTAGTGTAGAGAAATATTAGAAGCAATTATTAATATCTAATAGTCGTTGATTAAGGCCACTCAATATTATGGTCTGGTGGTATTCTTCTTTTACGTAAAAGTCAAAAGGTCTTACATTCGAATCTTGTGGATGACGAATTCGATACCAAATGAGGTTGTTATCATATGGCTTGGCCGAACTCTCCCTCCCCTTAGTATAAAAATATATCGATGTACTAAAAAAAATAGTCATCTATTAATGTGTGTCTCACGAGATGAGTTCTATACAAATCACAGTTCGTTGTAACTCAACTTCTTCCCAAACTCATAAGGAATGTGGTTTGCTCCCTTATTTTAGACTAACACAACCGTTGAGTGGTTAATAAAAATTACCAAGAACATAGACAAAAGTGTGAAGAAGATGAAATATCGAAGTGGTCCTTCATTCCCTCCAATAATTTCTTGATGGGTATGAGCAACCTTGGGACCCCTAATATTACGTAAAAACACACCAAAACAGTTCATCCACGTCCACGATGTGTACATGTTGTTTTTTCTTCTACTTTCTTTATTTGTGGACTGAAAACGCGTATAAACTTTTTTCCATACCCAATAAATTTGCTTATAATTTTCACTGAAAAGAAATTTAGATTTTGGACGTCTTGATACAACGGGACATAATTTATCTGCTTACATTTTTACTATTTAGTGCTTTCAACCTGGAAATATGAATCAATCTGATGCTGCCATGTTGTTGCTGATGAAACAGACTTTTGAGCAAGCAAGGCAAAAGACAAAGAAAAGTGTTTCTCTTCTGCTTTCCTTCTCACAATGATTCACGTGTACAGTTTGCATATGCTTTTCAGTCTCAAAACTGCTCATACTAAAACAAAGATTTCTATCCAACGACAAGAGAACTAGGGGATCATTTGATAATCATTAATTTCGTTTCTAATTGTTTTAGTTTTCATTATAGTTGAACTAGAGATGGAGGAAGTGCTTTTGAAAATGACTGAAATAGCTTTGGGTGAAAGTGTTTTTTCAAGATTCACTTGCATTTTTACTAAAGAACTGGTTCCAAAAACACTTTCATCAAAAACGTTTTTCAGTCATTATAAAAAACTTCAAACGAGCCCATAATCTTCTTCATTTCTCTCTAATTCGTCCCACCACCCCTTCATCATTTTTACTTTCCTAAGTTCTCTTACGGATTTTTTTATACCAGCTTATGTGGAAGGTCATGTCAATTTTATTAGTCCATAGTTGATCCGATTCTAAATTTATTTATTTGTGACAATTAAAACATTGTCGCATATAGAGTTTTACGCCAGTGGTAGAAGACAATCATACATATGCACTCTGGTACAAGTTCATCCTCTACCTATCCCCCTTCTCCTTTAACAAATAACTATTTAGCCCACTAACATCATTGCTCTACTAAAAGATAAAAACAATGTGTCAATATGCACTACATTTGGTTGATGTACCTAAAATTTCAAAAATATTTTTGTTTCTCGTGGCTAATATATGTGTAACACTAAAAGAGAAAAAAATTAAAATTAATTATGGTTCTAATGCGGCCAGAAATGAGGTGGGAGAATAGACATTAGAGTTGTTGCTAGATTTACGTGGTTTTGATTTGGTAGGTAAATGGAGTTCATATCTTTGTTGGTCGGCCATATAGAAATGTTGGCTTTTTGTAAGTTGAGAGGAGCGTGATATTGATACATATGCTATTATTGTTGCTTTCTTTGTTGCGATGCGATGAGATGCGATGAGACTCGTACGTCTTATGAATCAAGGGAAGAAAAAGATCAAAATTTACTGGAGAAAACTGACTTCCAAGTACCAAAACCATCATTCAATCTCACATGGTTTTAGACCAAACTGCCTCCAGACATGTCATCCTTTCATTTAAAAGTTTCAAAGTTGACAACCCTAATTAGCTAGCTCTACTGTTCTTAACTCACATACGTGTTTAGTTATACAACACTTATTGTGTTCAATCTAACTCCTCTTTTAGAAAAAAGTTTGGCAGATTGTCACATTCATATATGTGGTGTTGCGTAATATATAAGAGTAAACTTGGAGTTTATATAGTTTAGAGTTTTGTATTTTTAAAGGGCTAGTTTGAAAATAATTTTCTAAAAAACCATTTATATATGCTCATAAATAAGCACTTGTATTAGATACACATAAAATATAATTTAATAGATTTTTTTATAAAGATTTTTCGGGTACTTTTCTTACATATATATATATATATATATATAAACACTTTTAACTTTTTTTTTTCACTACTACGAAACCATTTGTTAGTTTTGCTATGATAACCGACAAGAAACATATATTACTGTCGCATATTAAGCAAAATCCGACAGAAAATGAATGCAGTGGCGGATATAATAAGGGACAAAATTGCCAACATCAGGAAATGAATTTTCTGATAGAAAATACTCTAAAACCGACAGAAATTGTGTCGAATATAACCGACAGAGAAAATATAAATAATGAATAAATAAGAGCATTCTTTGTCGGATAAAACCGACAAAAAAAATACTCTAAAACCGACAAAACTTGTGTCAGATATAACCGATAGAGAATTTATTAATAATGAATAAATAAGAGCATTCTCTATCGGATAAAACCGACAGAAAATATATTAGTAATAAAAAAATTATAAACCACTTTCAAGAATAAAACTCGTTGGTTACGATCAAGAATAATAATCGATTCAATAAATCTATTCTACAAAGTTCCCCCCAAAATTTATTTATTTTATTATTAATTTGAACCTGATTAATTACTACTAATAAAATTTATTTGAAATAAAACACAAAGGTGATGAGATTTGGGTATAGCCACACAATGAGCTAGTCATAATTAATTTCTACAAAACTCGTCGGTTATGAACTTACTACTTACAAGATTCGAATCTAAAATCTCCCACTTGCAAATAGAGAATCATACAACTAAACCATAGTAGTAAGTGACATTTGAAAAAAAAAATTTAAATAATTTAATGTCAAATGATAAAGTTACGAATTTGATATATGGATCATTTGAAATCCATATGTTTCTTCAATAAAAAAATTTTTCACGCAAATACAAATTTTTTGGGTATTTATAACATTATATATAAGCAATTTAACTATAAAATCCATAAATATCTATGAAATCCCAATAAGATGGAGCCTTTGTTGACATCTTCCAAAATATGAATTATTCATATCCAACAAAAACATAAATTAAATCATAGGTGGAAGCATGTGGAAGGACTTACAGCGCTTTGCTTGTCTCTGTGCTCAAGAGTTTGCATAGCTTCTGCCTTGTTCATCCATGGTGATTCAAGCGAGAAGGAGATAGGGAGAAGAGAAGGAGAAGGAAATGAGGAGAGGAGAAAAGGGGGAAGGGAGAAGGCACCGTCACAAGGAAGAGATGGAGGGGCTTTATTTTGGAAAATTTTCACTACTGTCGGTTAAAACAAACAAAAACATTTTTTTTTTAAATAAAAACCGATAGAAAATTTTCATTACTGTCAATTATAATCGACAGAAAAAAATGGTGGCAAAAATCCTCCCAAAATTTTGTTACGATTTTAAAAAATAAAATAATAATTGTTTGGTTTAATAAATATTATGTATTTAAATAGAATACGTTTTTAAAAAATTAAATAAATAATTGTTTGGTTTAATAGATAATAACCCATGTAAAATATGCGATAAAGAAACAAAAAAATAATTATACAATGAAAATGTCATCATACAAACTAAATATTGTATAATCAATACTTGAAAAACATAAAAAAAAAATTAGCACAAATTACTTTCCTGCTTCAAAATTTAGGCAAATTTATTGGAGATATGCATTCTACGAAACTAATTTCTATGATCTAACCGTCAACCTTATTTGTAAATACTACAAGATTGCATACATAAAAAATCACAAAAAAAAAAAAAAAAAAAACATTCAGAGATTAGGTAACAAAACATAAGTTTTCGACAGTTATAAATGAAAAATCACATTTTAATAGTTATTTTAGCTCTGGTTTTGATATTTTTTTACAGCTACACTCCTTGACCCTATAAGAATGAAATGAACGAATTCGATCTTCAATTTAAAATATTTACACCAGTGGATACCACAAAATCTTGTTTTATACTTATTGGAAGTATAATATTAACTCTAAGAGTTTGTTTAATCTACCGTTTTGACACGATATGCATTCTACGAAACTTTTTTCAACGATCCAACCGTCAAACTTATTTTTACACACTCCGAGATTGCATACGTAAAAAATCGTAAAAAATAAACATTAAGAGATTACATAACGGAACAAAAGTTTTCGATGGTTACAAACGAAAAATCACAATTTAACGGTTATTTTAGCTCCGATTTTAATGATTTTTGAGCTCCGATATAAGCACTTTTAACTCTTTTTTTTATTATTATTTTAACCGCTATCAGATACGTTTTTTTTATTATCTTAAATCATTTTTTTGCTATATTCTAAGTACACTTTCAAATAAAGTATGTAATCACATGTGGATTAATAACGTTGTATATGATGAGCAAGGCTGGTCCTAAAATTTTGGAGGCGCCCAAACGACGTTAAAAATGTGCCCTAATTTCGTATAAGAAAAACTATCTGTTTTTACACATAAGACTTTGATAAATTATATTTAGAAAAACACTTCAAACTCAATAATTTAGAAACGCAAAAAAACTAATTTACTTTTGTATTGAGAGAAGGGAACCAAAAGACCTCGAACTAATTTATTAATTTTAAACAACAAAAATCATTGCTTTTATTAAACTTCTAACTTATACTCTTACGAAAAGAAATTCATAAAAACTAGAGAGTAAAAAACGCATATAGTGTTTCGAATCCGGAACCTCCTCATTAATTTTAAACAACATAAACCACAATTTCTAGTTAAACTTTATGATCACAGTACTTTTATGAAAGGAAATTTGTAAAAATTGCAAACTAAATAAACAAACATATTGTTTCGAATCTGAGACCTCCGCACTAATTTTAAACAAAAAAAAAAAAAAAAAAAAAAAGATGAGTTGCAGTGACACTAGGAGATGGTATTACATAAGAATAATTTATTCACATTAAAATAAATTAAAAAAAGTGATTCTCATGACTCTTGCATTTTCTCATAAAAACTTCTATCTGATTTCCAGTTGCTTTATAATATGCAGAATAAATTGTCATGAATTAGTCTGTATAGAGTTGGAGTTTTGCAGTGACTCATGAGTTTTAGTAAGAGTTGGAGATTTCCTCGAGTTGGGATCCAGAATCTACATACGACCAAAATGGCTAAGTCGTCTTCAAACCGCCATAATTCACTTCAGTATGATTGTATATAAACTACAAATGTGGTCCTGTCGTCTCATTTGCAGAATAATATCTTGAAACATATATTTACAAATTTACAATGGAGAAATCAGCTTGATGGGCTATGAGATTTTTTCCATGGTTGGACCACAGTTTTATAATTGGCACTCCCTTTTTATTAAATAAAATTACAAAAAAAAAAATCCTCGTCAGATTTATAAATAATACGTATCAAAACTTATTCTAGGCATAGATCTCTTAAGAAAATTACAAAACCAAATACAAGGATGATTATATTTATGTCGTAAGTTTGCAAAAGTGTATGTTACCAAATTTACGTACTTCCCTAAACGTATGTTAAAATTGGATATCAGACGTTTGTCTTGAACAAAAATAAAAATATGATATGTTAATTAAATAATTATTATATATGCACCATGCTGTGTAGTGCATGTGTATTCAGAAAAAATGAGTGAAACAAACAACAATCAACAACTTGGATTTGCTTGCATGCATTATTACAATCACTCTTGTCATTTCCTTATATCTTCCTTAATTATTAAGATGGTCGCTTTTTTCTTTCTTATAGAGGTCGGTCCACAAGTCCACACCGCAAATCTCATATTTTTTTTATTCTTTTTCTATACTAGTATATATACCCACAAATAAAGTGTAGGAAATTTTTTACTTTTGTGTTTAAAATTGAAGGAGAGAGAAAGAGAATGAGAACGTGGGAATGGAGAAAAAGGAAGAGAGATTTGTTTTTTATTTTTTTTTATTTTTTAAAATTAGAGATGATAAAATCACTTATAAGTGAGGTTTAAAAAAACAGCAAAATTTTGTTTTATGAAATTACATTACTGTCATTAACTTATTTGTCGTGATAGAAAACAAAAATATCTTTCACCCTTTTTAGTTAACAAAGAATGTTCCACATAGTGTAGATTATGCATTGCCTTTTGAATCCAGTTTTAAATGATGCATGGCCACACTCCCACGATGTCTTTCTACTTTTGTTCGTTTCTTTCGAATGTATTTCCTATTAAGATGCTTGCTTGATCGGTCTTATGTTGGTTTGTTTGAGTGAGTAGGATTCTCTCTTCTCCTATTTTCATCTCTTTTTCTTCCCTCATTTCACATATTGCTTTTTGTCTTATTGTTTTTATAAAAAAAAAAAAAAATCAATATAAGATGTTAAAGTAGTTTAACCGTAATCATTCAAATATAAAGAAATGGAAGATGAGAGATTAAGAGGGGAGATAATTCTCCTCCTTAAAGCGGTTCTCTGTGTGGTTAGATTCAGGTCCTCTCCATGGTTGATGATTCATTAGTTAGCTAAGACTTATCTGATTATTTGACTATTAAGCTGATGTCTTTGGCATGTACGGCTCTTTTTCTTTTTTTCTTGTTCGGAGTTTTTTCGTATAATTTATTCAAATTTTTTTAGCCACCTTTTGTGCATGCACGCATACGATCATTGTAATTCGAGTATTGCTATGCATACCATGTTTTTGTATCACATTTCTATACCACCTTAGGTGACATTTGATGTGGACATCCATATCATTTGAAAAATTTGCAAAACCCAAGGAAATGAAGGAGAAAGACTTCTCGTATACCACAATCATAATTTAATTAACTAGTTTTTCTTAATTATTAGTTTATTAAATAATAAACTAAATTTAAAAATCTGATTAATTCAAATGATGTGGTTGTCAAATGTCACCTAAGATGGTATGAAAATGTGGTACGAAAACATGGTATGAATAACATTACCCTTGTAATTCAGGTTTGATTAATGAAGCTCCTTTTTTATCCCTCTCCCTTAGGAAAGAGTATATGAGTTTTATGTGTTATTTGATTACGAGAATAGAATTAGAAGAATGACAACGAGGAACCGTGGAATTATTTTTTGGTTGAAAGTTGATTAAGTACGTATGAATTCTAGCGATTAGGACTTAGGTTTAGAACTAGGGTTTCTGGGATCTGCTTTGATAGTCAATCTTGAGTTTCACGTCTACAAATGCTCGCTCTGAAATTATAGGTGTGAACATGTGTGAGTAATACTGAACTCTAACGTGCAGTAACTTTCGAGAAATGTATAACATGTGTGAGTAGTTCTACAACTTATTCAATAAGACGTTGGATAGCAGTAGCAGATGTGTTTTAGTTGTACATGTGCCAAAATTTCAATGGATCAATATCACTAGTCTCACTGATGCTACGGTGCTCTCCTCATATTTAGCTTACACAATGATATGCTTACGTACCATAAATATGTATACAAAGTATATGTATCATTTTTATTTCTCACACATCACTCGTTTTATAATACATAAAAATTGAGAAGTAAATAGACTTCACATTATATTTTAGTTTTGTCCTACTCGATTTTAACCAAGTATCATTGGCAGAAGGTTTGTTAATTCCATTCATAAACAACACTATTACATTAGAAAAGAAAAAAAAAAAAAAAAAAAAAAAGCAGCCAAGAGCACTACATAATTAAATGAGTAACAAAATAACAAAAAGAATATATTGACAAAAAAAAAAAATTCAATTCAATTTCAAAGAAAGAAAAATTATCTTTTAGTAAATAAAAGAAGATTTGGGAAAACAAAGGGTGCTCTCGTGAGCCATGACAATTGCCCGCACCACAGAGGCCTCGTGAGTCGTGAATAGTGACGCATTATCATTTTGTGAAAAATAAATAATAGATAAATAGTGTGTTTGTACATCGATCGAATGTTATTTTTCTTTGTTTATAAGTGCGATGTAACTTGAATTTCTTGATAACGATTTTAATATTAATTTATTTTCTTCTCTCCATTTTGCAAATTTATCGTTGTAACCAATAGAAAATAAAGTCCGCGCAATTGTGAAGAGCCCGTGGCCCAAGCCTATAAACTCCTAAATAAATAAAGAAACTTTCTTTGTTTTACATTTTCAGTTATTCTTCTTCTTCAGAAATGTTTCACAATGGTTCGAACTCAGTCTATTTTTTTGGTTAATCATTTAAATATCATATATATAAAAGATTGCTAAACTAGAAGTCGTTAGATAACCTAAGAGCATCTTTGAAGAAGATATCAAAATCCTATGTGGAATGCTACTGTACATATTTGACATCAAAAATCTCTCAAACCGAAATGTTATTTGCAGATAAATTTAAAGGCTTTGTGCTTTGGAGTCAAATTGATATCAATGTCAAATTTCTTTTTAATTCATTTTAATGGTGGTCACTTATTCCATTATCATTTTACCAATAAAATTTTTGTATCAACTTTTTTTTAATAATTACAAAACTTTAAAGCTCTATTTAAATAATAAAATAACATTTGATAATTCAATTGTAGAATTACAAAATTTTACATAAAACTTTAGATTGCCACATCAATCATCAATTGAATTTGACTCTTACAGTTAGACATTTTATTTAGAGGATGGTCTGATAAATAGACAAATTATATTTCTCACATAGAACTAAAATTTTGAAAACATTAATTGAACAATTAAACAATCTTTTATTTGATTGATTTTCCCTATAACTAATCTTCAAAGGATGATCAAGAAGTCAGACAGTTTTGATCTTCAAAGACTTACAAGATGATATACAAAGGAAGTGAAGTAAAACGAGAATTTCCGAGTAAAAAGTTGCTAGTGTTTCCCAATAATATTTTACTCAGCTTGATAATTTATATTTTATTCATTTAAACATTTCTATTTCAAGATAATTTCTCGCCTAAATTTCGAGGAAAAATAAGTTTGAAAATAGAAAGCCCAATAGTATAAAAGCCAAACCCAAATATCATCTCAAATCCCAACTCCTTTTTCTTATTCTCCTTCTTTTTGTTTCTTTACAATAGTCTCTCTCATGCTGCACCTTCCAATAATGCCATAGCTATCTTGCTGCGACCTTTCAACTCCCAACTCCTTCTTCCTCCTCCTCCTCCTTCTCTATTTTTTATTATTTAAATATAATGGAAGTAATCTCGAACTAATACCAGCTACGTAGAAGCCATAGTCTGTAATTTGAGCCTCCAAGTCTGTTTCTTTTTGTACTTGCTCAAGCTTTTTCTAGAGAGAGAGAGAGAGAGAGAGAGAGAGGTGTCTGTTCGATGTTTGTTGACTCTTCAGCTTGAAAAGGGAACTGGGTTTTCTTAATTCGTCGAAATAAAGTGTCTTTTCTGTCTTCTGGGAGATTCTGGAACTGGGTTCCCTTAATTTGTCGAAATAAAGTGTGTCGGTTTTGTTTTCTTGGAGATTTTGTAACTGGGATTTTAAGGTAGTATAGTTTATTTTATGCTGGATCTTCACCTTCTATTTCCTTTTTCTATTGATTCTTTTTGAATTTATTGTATTCTCTGTCTAGGTCTTTCTGTCTCTAATTTTTTAATGGTTTATTAAGTTGAATTATATGATTAAATTAGTTTATTTTAATGGTTAAGCTTGTATGTAATGTGTAAAGGTGGCAAATTGGCTAAAAGGTTTGGACTTGACTGAGATCTGATCGAAACTAATTGGTTTTGAAAATCTTGGTTGTCCTGAGATCTTGAAGGATGCACATAATTTCTGTATTTTCAATTATTTATGATTTCTGTAGAGTTTTTCAGTTATTTAGGGTGTAAAATTCTTGCATAAATATTAAAGATTAGGCGTTTTGTGGTAAAAAAAAAATGCTGCATTTCTTTGCTATCTAAAGAGTATGGCAAAAACAGAAAATTCCATGTAAGCTTTTGATTCAATTTTGTTGCTCAGAAGTGAAAACACCGAAGATTTCGAAAGAACTTGTATGAACTGGAAATATATCTATATACGTTTTCGATGTTTTTAGCGGGACAATAAGTGCCTTATAATGGTAGAATATAGGCACCTTGAGAAATGACTTGTTACATGTGCTTGTTGTGTATTTGAAAGCTCAAACTCGCGGATTTTCCAAACCAAAGTAGATAAAGCACAACACAAGGACTTCCAATTTTAGTTAATGCTTTGCTCTGAGTCGTTGGGGGAAGACTTTGAATGAGTGTTTCGAATTTAAAAATGCATCTTTGCTCGTTTATACGCGTAGAAACTTATAAACTAAATGCATAAAATCTGGAATATGTATTGT
Organism: Pyrus x bretschneideri; assembly: GCF_019419815.1. Lineage (NCBI taxonomy): Eukaryota > Viridiplantae > Streptophyta > Magnoliopsida > Rosales > Rosaceae > Pyrus > Pyrus x bretschneideri. The sequence continues at coordinate 10,852,878 of NW_025999723.1, read as the reverse complement.
TTACTGATGGAATAGTTATTGGTGTTGTTTGTAAGTGTGAGAGTATTGGTATCAGCAAAGACAACCTTTAGCTTGGAGAATACCGGAGCCATACTGAAGACATGTGTTCCACCTGCATTCAGATGAAATGAAGAACTTACAGGTGCCACTTCATAATTCTTCGCATTGTTAGCGTGTCATACCTGGTTGTTTGCACATCTCTCTCTTGACTAAAGAGAAAGTCCTATTTTTGGATTCGCAGAGCACGCAAGAAAATCCATCATCAACTCAAGTTTTACATGATTCACAAGGTGACCAAGTGAAAAACCAAAGTAATGAGGCTCCTGCAACAGATTCAGCTTCAGCATCCACTTCAGGCAATGATAACAAGAAAGTATCACGCCAAGATATTGAACTTGTGAGGATATATTACTTTTTTTGGCAATCTTTTCTTTCCTTTTCTACATTTTCTATTATGTTCCGTATGTCTTACTTTGTTTCCTTTTCTGAATAATGTTTGTGGAGTAGCTTGACTAATCTGTTTCTCATCTGTGCTATGATACATTCTGTTAAATGAATGTTTTAGGTCCAGAATCTAATAGAGCGGTGTTTACAATTATATATGAATAGAGATGAGGTAGTTAAAACGCTCTTGACTCGGGCAAGGATAGATCCTGGATTTACAACTTTGGGTAGGCAACTCGAAACCTATTTTAAGTATTTGTACTGTCGTTACTGCCATTACATTTAGTGGAATTGTACATGTTATGATTTATAACTAGGCATTTTGCTAGTGCTATACATAATCGTCTCTTCTGTATTAATGAGGGATCAATGGATTAAATATGTAACCCTGATACGCTACATGTTTATCTTTTTAGTTGTGATCGTGAGTTGGGAGAAAATGCTGACTTTCTTTATTTTGATTTGTTGATACAGTATGGCAGAAGTTGGAAGAAGAAAATGCTGACTTTTTCAGGGCCTATTACATAAGGCTAAAATTGAAAAAACAAATCCTCCTTTTCAATCATTTACTGGAACATCACTATCATCTCTTGAAGTATAATCCCATGCCTCCGAAGGTTCCTTTGGCCCCTATACAAAATGGGATCCATCCTATGCCTGGTAAGTTTTCAGCTTGCAGCAACATGGTGGGATAAAGTTAAATGCATGAATTGATTCTGTTAGCTCTACTTTATGTCCATCTCTTTTGGTGGATGCATAGGAATCATGATTTGGTTCCTCAATGCTAACAGAGCTATGCTTCCATTTTTAAGAACTCTGGATGAACTCTCGTTTGACTTTTAAGGTTTCAATGTTATTCTCAATAGTGATTGTCAAAGGATTATTATTTCTGTAAGTTGTGTGGGGTATAAGGATCTATATATGCCTGTCAGTTTGTGGCAATCTGTAGTAAGATATTTTTATGTGACAGTCTTTAGTATTCATTGCCACTTGTTTGCAGTGCAGTTAACAACTTACCTATGGGATACCCCGTCCTTCAGCAACCTCCAATGCCAGCAGCAGGTCAGCCCCATGTCGATTCCATGGGATGTGCAATATCTAACTGTCATGTAGTTAATGGAGTACCTGCACCAAGCAACTTTCATCCCATGCGGATGAATTCTGGGAATGAGTGAGAATTTCTCTCTTTGATTACACATTTAATACGACAAATAATTTGTTACCTAAACCTTAGAGACACTTTTTGTTCCTCTGATACACCACACCCCCCCCCCCTCCCCCCCCCTTCTCCTTTCCCATTCTTTTAGGAATTACATTGGTTCAAACAGTTTCTTTTCCTTATGGAACAAGTGTATTGGATGACATTGCCTTGTCTCGTGCACGTGTATCCTGTTTCGGTAGATAAAAGTTTTTCTAATGGCCACTATTTTTTGTTTATCAATTCTTTTTGAAGTATTATGATGGACTGCAGTGGTGCTGATGTGGTTCCTATCATTCCACCAAACAGCGCCATGTCACCCATATCGGAGATGCCTGTAAGTCCTACATCAGTTGCATCGAGTGGTCACTTCCCGTTCTCTGCTTCAGAAATATCTGGAATGGGAGTAGACACAGCACTTGATACACCATTTACATCCGATGTGGCAAGTTCTGTTGGATTGCAACTTGCACCTGATGGTGGAGCTGGAAATTCTCGGGATTCTTTGAGATCGCTGGACCAAATTCAGTGGAATTTCAGCTTATCAGATCTTACAGCAGATTTGTCAAACTTGGGAGGTAATTTGTAGTGTTGAGCAATTGGCAGATTTACATTATATTTTTGAAATTGAAGGTTATTTGGATCATTTATGACGGTCATTAAGTGTTAATACTTTTTCCGGCCATAAAGCATTTGAAGTACCTAGCATAGAATATATGATTTTCTGCTATTGTAGAGATCTCTGTATAAAATTTTGATACATAGGTAGAACTGTGTCTATTGTTAGTTGCAATTTCCATCTAGACACGCTTGAGTTATCGCCAAAATATAGCAGAAGCATGCATATTCTAAGTTCCAATATCTGATACAAGCATTTCATATCTTTCTCCGAGGGTATAACAAGAATATAACTTTCTGTATTGATCTGAACTTAATTTTTAACATTCCTTTTTCTACTAGCTTTTAAATTACGCAAGGGTTTTCTGAGTAAACATGAAACTGCAGGTTTTGTTGCAGCAAATATTTTGGTACATTTAAAGCCGTTTGAAAGGCTTACACCATTTCAGTCTTACGTGTGTAGGCACATAAAGTAACATGTCGGATCCAAGCATGAATACTGAAATGATGCTGCTTTTGCATAATTCTTATATCTGACGGTTTAGTTATTTCACTGCCTTGATTTTCTGTGCAGAATTAGGAGCCTTAGGAAACTATCCCGGTTCCCCATTTCTACCGTCTGATTCTGAAATTTTGCTCGACTCTCCAGAGCCAGAGGATATAGGTACTTGGAGTTGCATCAGTTCTTCAACTTTTTATTTTATTTTATATATAGTTTTTACAGGTTAATAATATTGGTCGGACGGGTTCAAATATAACTTACTAGCTTCACCTTGCATCAGTGGAGGAGTTCTTTGTTGATTCTGTACCCGGACCGCCATGCTCTCAGTCAGATGAGGAGAAACCCTAGAGAGAGTTGAGGAAAGTCGCCTTTTTCACTTTAAATTGTTAGGGAAGAACTGAACAGAATATTTCTGGTTAGCTAGTTTGATCTGTATTAGCATACAGATAGGAAACTTGTTATATCACTAGCTAATCTAGCATTGTAATTTTCTTTTCCCCGAAAAACTTAATTATCCGAGAACGTTCAGTACTGTAATTTGGATAAACCGGCATGATTATCGCCATTTTTAGTCGTAATCATCTGCCTTTTCCCTAGTTCTGTATATCTTGCTATTTTTCTGTCATGGGAGCTTAATGAGATCCCAAGGAAAGTTGAACAATTCCATTATTGTCCTGCTAATTGCAGCAAATAAAATGCCACATATTTGAGCAAATTATATTACTCGCAAATTGATGAAGTTAAACTAGTCTTCTTGGGATATTCTTTTGGGCCGTTTGGTAATTATATCACTTTTCAATTTAACGGGAAAACAAAGCAGAACTAATGGTCATTTCAGCCTGTGTGCATGGCTTTACATTCCGGATACGGGATTTAATTTCGAGTAATATTTTAATCTAATCTAAATTACGGAAGGATGTTTCGAACTTGAGGAGGGCTCTAGGCAAAAACTTGGGTACGCACTTAGGTGTACTTTCAATTTACAAGATTAGAATGTTCTTTTGTTTATAAGTTTTCAGCTTGCAGCAACATGGTGGGATAAAGTTAAATGCATGAATTGATTCTGTTAGCTCTACTTTATGTCCATCTCTTTTGGTGGATGCATAGGAATCATAATTTGGTTCCTCAATGCTAACAGAGCTATGCTTCCATTTTTAAGAACTCTGGATGAACTCTCGTTTGACAAGGATCTATTTATGGCTGTCAGTTTGTGGCAATCTGTAGTAAGATATTTTTATGTGATAGTCTTTAGTATTCATTGCCACTTGTTTGCAGTGCAGTTAACAACTTACCTATGGGATACCCCGTCCTTCAGCAACCTCCAATGCCAGCAGCGGGTCAGCCCCATGTCGATTCCATGGGATGTGCAATGTCTAACTGTCATGTAGTTAATGGAGTACCTGCACCAAGCAACTTTCATCCCATGCGGATGAATTCTGGGAATGAGTGAGAATTTTCTCTCTTTGATTACTCATTTAATATGACAAATAATTTGTTACCTAAACCTTAGAGACACTTTTTGTTCCTCTGATACCCCACCCCCCCCCCCCCCTTCCCATTCTTTTAGGAATTACATTGGTTCAAACAGTTTCTTTTCCTTATGGAACAAGTGTATTGGATGACATTGCCTTGTCTCGTGCACCTGTATCCTGTTTCGGTAGATAAAAGTTTTTCTAATGGCCACTATTTTTTGTTTATCTATTCTTTTTGAAGTATTATGATGGACTGCAGTGGTGCTGATGTGGTTCCTGTCATTCCACCAAACAGCGCCATGTCACCCATATCGGAGATGCCTGTAAGTCCTACATCAGTTGCATCGAGTGGCCACTTCCCGTTCTCTGCTTCAGAAATATCTGGAATGGGAGTAGACACAGCACTTGATACACCATTTACATCCGATGTGGCAAGTTCTGTTGGATTGCAACTTGCACCTGATGGTGGAGCTGGAAATTCTCGGGATTCTTTGAGATCGCTGGACCAAATTCAGTGGAATTTCAGCTTATCAGATCTTACAGCAGATTTGTCAAACTTGGGAGGTAATTTGTAGTGTTGAGCAATTGGCAGATTTACATTATATTTTTGAAATTGAAGGTTATTTGGATCATTTATGACGGTCATTAAGTGTTAATACTTTTTCCGGCCATAAAGCATTTGAAGTACCTAGCATAGAATATATGATTTTCTGCTATTGTAGAGATCTCTGTATAAAATTTTGATACATAGGTAGAACTGTGTCTATTGTTAGTTGCAATTTCCATCTAGACGCGCTTGAGTTATCGCCAAAATATAGCAGAAGCATGCATATTCTAAGTTCCAATATCTGATACAAGCATTTCATATCTTTCTCCGAGGGTATAACAAGAATATAACTTTCTGTATTGATCTGAACTTAATTTTTAACATTCCTTTTTCTACTAGCTTTTAAATTACGCAAGGGTTTTCTGAGTAAACATGAAACTGCAGGTTTTGTTGCAGCAAATATTTTGGTACATTTAAAGCCGTTTGAAAGGCTTACAGCATTTCAGTCTTACGTGTGTAGGCACATAAAGTAACATGTCGGATCCAAGCATGAATACTGAAATGAAGCTGCTTTTGCATAATTCTTATATCTGACGGTTTAGTTATTTCACTGCCTTGATTTTCTGTGCAGAATTAGGAGCCTTAGGAAACTATCCCGGTTCCCCATTTCTACCGTCTGATTCTGAAATTTTACTCGACTCCCCAGAGCCAGAGGATATAGGTAATTGGAATTGCATCAGTTATTCTACTTTTTATTTTATTTTATATATAGTTTTTACAGGTTAATAATATTGGTCGGACGGGTTCAAATATAACTTACAAGCTTTACCTTGCATCAGTGGAGGAGTTCTTTGTTGATTCTGTACCCGGACCGCCATGCTCTCAGTCAGATGAGGATAAACCCTAGAGAACGTTGAGGAAAGTCGCCTTTTTCACTTTAAATTGTTAAGGAAGGACTGAACAGAATATTTCTGGTTAGCTAGTTTGATTTGTATTAGCATACAGATAGGAAACTTGTTGTATCACTAGCTAATCTAGCATTGTAATTTTCTTTTCCCCGAAAAACTTAATTATCTGAGAACGTTCAGTACTGTAATTTGGATAAACCGGCATGATTATCGCTATTTTTAGTCGTAATCATCTGCCTTTTCCCTAGTTCTGTATATCTTGCTATTTTTCTGTCATGGGAGCTTAATGAGATCCCAAGGAAAGTTGAACAATTCCATTCTTGTCATGCTAATTGCAGCAAATAAATTGCCACATATTTGAGCAAATTATATTACTCGCAAATTGATGAAGTTAAACTAGCCTTCTTGGGATATTCTTTTGGGCCGTCTGGTGGGATATTCTTTTGGGCCGTCTGGTAATTATAACAGTTTTCAATTTAACGGCGAAACAAAGCAGAACTAATGGTCATTTCAGCCTCTGTGCATGGCCTTACATTCCGGATACGGGATTTAATTTCGAGTAATATTTTAATCTAATCTAAATTACGGAATGATGTTTCGAACTTGAGGAGGGCTCTAGGCAAAAACTTGGGTACGCACTTAGGTTTACTTTCAATTTACAAGATTAGAATGTTCTTTTGTTTATATTTAAATGATCACTGCATAATTGGTGCAAATTTGCCTAATGCCGCCCTGTGACTCCGAAGACTGAAAAATACAGTATGTAATTTTTTATTACTTGTGAGAAATTTTATTCGAATTCATAACTTTTATTTTTTTTATTTTTTTTTTATTTTTTATCAAAATGGAGACATTCGAACTCGACTAGCTTAATTCATACCTATTTTCCTATGCACCTTGGTTCATCCAAATTTCGATAATTCCATAATCTAAAAAGAAGATTGTAGCAATGATTCCTCAACTTTAATCTAATTAAAATAATGGTCTCTCAACTAAAAATTCATGACCATTTGGTCTCTAATTCATCATAAAGACTATGGTATTTTTTGTCAATTCAATCAAAATTCCTTCAAAATGAGTCATGTTGGAATGACCATTGCTACAATTGGGTTAAAGTTGATGGATCATTGCTCCAATTGGGTTTAAGTTAAGGAACTATTTCTCCAATTGGGTTAAAGTTGAGGGACCTTTGCTACAATTTTTCTCATTTTGTTTCCATATTTGCCCCTTGATTCAACATCACGTGTGTGGCACATGACTCATTTTGACGGAAGTTCAAACGGAGTTGACGAATATGACGATAGCTGCACGTTTGGAAGATTTAAGAGACCAATGGTCATGGATTTTTAGTTCGTAGACCTCTACTCCAATTAAATTAAAGCTGAGGAAACATTGTTACAAATTCATCTATTTTAAAACCAACTGAGATTAATACAAGCCTCCTAGTTCTAATATCACTTATTTGACTATTAGTTAAAGCAAGTGCACAAAGAAGACATTTTCAAATAATAAAGCAATGAACCTTTCTACGTTTGACATGCTAAACAAAGTCTTCAACTATTAATTTGGATTCATACTGATACTACGTACTATTTTCTTTTCCAAAAGAAGACTCCCTTTTCTCTGTTTTTTTTTTTTTGGGTCAATGGTTGGTGGTGTTATTTAATAACATAGGACCGTTGTCAGATTTACATGCGGTGCATTGTATGTAAACCAAAAGTAAAGTTGTAGACGACATGCGGTGCATTGTATGTAAACCAATCGAACTAACTGCTTTCAACTCGTTTTGGCAACACTTTCTCAATTAAGCTCCCCTAACAAGCGAGATAGCTTAGTCGAGATAGTGACCTCCAAATTATACGTCGTGTGATAATAAGTATTGTTGGAAAAACAAAAATCCAGAAATGCAACAAGTTTCAAAGAAAAAGAGGTGAAAAACGCAATTAAGAGGAGTGCTTTTGGTATGGGATTATGTTGATGGGGTTGAGGATGTTTTTCGGTTGAGTAATGCCATAGAGATTAAATTTGTAAATTAAACGACATGAAAGTTAATGATTAGATTATTACTTAAATGTTGATAAACGTGTTCATTTCTGTTAGTGACATATTATTTAATTTGCAAACTTTATCTACAAGTTTAGTATCCCTAATATTACATATTACCAGTCAAAAAAGTATGTAAAGTGAAATAGTTGAGAAGGTTTGGTTTTGGGGACAAGGATCCTCTTCAGATCCTCTTTGTAGGGATCCGGGGAATCAATCATTCATGTTCATTCATTGTATATTGTGCGACTAGTTTTCGTTAGATACTATTTATATTCAATTTTAAATTAAAAATTTTAAATAATTTCTAACCACGATATACGATGAACAAAAATAATTGATTAATTTTCCGTATATCTACAAAGAGAATCTGAAGATGATCATATTCCTAGTTTTGGGGTCCCTCCCTTTAAACGAAAGGCGAGTCGTTTTTGTCGTCAAGTGCCAATGATCATACACGATACACACGTGAAATTGATTAGGGTAGTATATTTACTCAAAATTAAATCTTCTTTCTTGGAATCATCTGGAATATCTACGGATTTTTTTGGTATTCAACTCGAACACAAATTTTTTAACTCAAAAATATAATTTGAGTCTCAAGTCAATAATCCTCGTTTCGTCAGACTACGTTTTAAAAGTGGACTCAAAACCAACTTGAAAAACTAGTCTACTTGTGGGAAAAACACAAAAAGTCAGTTTTAAAATTTTTTTTTACTCATCTCTCTCTCCTCTTCTCTTTTTATCTGATCTCTTCCTATTTTGAATATCATACAAAACAAGGTTTTAGGTCTTATAAAAAACTGTTCTTAAGAAATATTTTTGAAAATGAATTTTTTTATTTATTAAGATACCAAACATGCCCTAAATTATCTATTAATAAAAAAAATTTGTTAACAAAAAAAAAGTTGAAAATATTAAATTAACCCTGTTAACGAAACTAAAATAGTCAAAACAAAAATTATGAATAGTATAGTAAATTAAATGCAAAATAATTTTACTATTTTTTTCAAAGCTTCACAATCAAGTATCCATATCAGTTGCCCTTATTTTGTCTTTCAAGTCTTTCTCCCAAATAAAATAAACTTTGAATGACAAAAAAATTATCCATAAATAGTTGCTAAATATATGACAGCGACGAAAAATCGTTTCAAAGTCGTCACCAAAAAGCTTGAAGGGCCATTTCTTTTTGTAAATTTTTTTTCAAAACTTTAATAAGCACATGCATACTATTGCTGGTGGTATTGTAAATCGTAATAATTAACATGATAGTAAGTAAACGGGCATGGGTTAGGGAAAAGGATCCTCGCCGGATCCTTTTCCTAGGGATACAACAATCTTATCCGTTCATCATACATCGTGTAGTCAGTTTTCCTTAGGTACTATTTATATTTGAATTTTAAATAATTTCTGACCACACAATGTACGATGAACGGATATAATTCCGTGGGTTAGGACAATTAGCTAGAGGCATTTGAAGTCCCAATAAGTTATGAGAGATTTTTCTTACGTAATTACAATTTAGCCTTAATATCATTAACGTCCAATAAACGTTTGCAACGTGTTCAAAACACGTAGTAAACTGATGACCCCGAAAGATACTATGTAAAAGGCATGGTGGTAAGTGGGCCCTAGCCATGTAGCCTAGACAATACTCTTACCATTCTCGATCAGTTTCCTGGAGGTCCACTGGGCTTGACTTGGACTCTTCATACGCGTGGACTCTCTCTCTGTCTTGTGTTTTTATTCCCTCCCACTATTATTTCTCTCTTAAAACTCACACGATGACAAGTGTAACTGCTATTTGCAAACTCTCTCTGCAAAACTTATTTTGCTTTTTCACAAACGAAATCTCCCTACAAGTTGTAACATATTCTTTTTTTTCCTTGATTTCTTCATCATCAAGTTCTGTGGCCTTTGGTTTTTTGTTTGGGGTTCGAGAAAATAAGGTGAGAAAAGAAGAGAAAATACTCATAACTTTGAGAATATCAGAAAATAAGAAGCTTCATCTTTGTTGGGTTTAGGTCTGATGCATCAGTGTTGCTTTTTCTGACATGGGTTTTCATTCTTTGGGAAAATAACGTATACCAATATATATAAGCACAGAAGTGTTGAAAGTTGAAGTTTTCTTTTCTCAGCAACCAAACAGAAAGTTAACTAGTATGAGGGGACAAAGGAGCGTTATATAGTTTGTTCTTTTTGAATGTTCGTTAGGGTTTTCTCTGGTTTAGTGTTCATCGGGCTTAACTATGGATGATTTTCAATTACCATGTTTTCTTCCTGTTTCTAATTTTTTGGTACTATTCTTTCTTTGATTCAGACTTTTGAGTCAATGCCTACAATGATTAACTCAGCTTAGAAGAAAATGATCACTGCATGGTTGTTTTGTTTCGAGTGTGAAAACGTCGATTTTGCAGACTGATTATTCTATTGGAAAATTGCTGTTATGTCTATCACTCTTGCTTAAGAGGTTAATGACATTATTAATAATTCTGTTCTTATTAGGTCTGTTATATCGTGCGCCTCTTCCAGTTTTAGCGAAGTAGGTTTCAATATCAAAGAGCAGTTTATAAGAGGAATCCAATATCAGAATTATGAACTCCAAGGAGCATAAATTTTTAAGGTTAGTTTGTCCAATGCTGCTGCTATTACTTTCGGCACCTACTATACTTTCGAACAATTGTTTGTGCACCTGCGTTATGGTACTAGTTCACATGACTAAAGCAAAATATCAAAAGCAATCAGCATATTTAGTAGGAGATTGAAATATTGTAAAAACCCTAGTGCAGCAGTCCACTTACATTTACTTAAATATCACCATTTAAATGTAGTAACTAAGGATGGGTAACGGTTATGGTGGACGGGTAATTACGGTTATTTACTCATAATCGTTTATGCTCATACCCGCATAACCGTTTACCCATTGGGTAATTGTCTAAACAGTTATACTCATATCCATAACCGTTTATAAATGGTTAATCATACCTATAACTGCATTCCCATTTAATCGTAACCGTTTAATACTCGTTTACCCATTTACCCTTCTCAACCCGTCCGTTTATCTTTTTTTTTTTTTTTTTTTTTTTTTTTTTTACCATTACCCCCTTTTCACCCGTTTACATGTTTTTTAACAACTTGAATAAAACACTGAATTCATAATCAGGAACATTTTCGTGCAGTTGATCCTTGATTTAGTTGTCTGCCTTATCTAATTAGTTTCTTCTCTGCTGCTTTCTACGTTTGCTGTTCTATCCAGGTTTGAAGATTGGCATTTGGAGAGACCTCTAAGTTCTGAAAAGGAAGCTTCTTCTGATGATGGACGAAATTCAAGAAGAGCGATACCATCTGTGAATGCAGTTTTGAGGAGTGTTCGGAGCGGACTGGAGAGAGGTTCTGACAGGTTTACAAGCTTGAAAAAACCATCAAGTTCCACTGCTGTAGGTAACCGGCTAACAAATGAGTCAGGCTCCAGGAGGAAAATTCTTCACCCTCAGGGGCCATTCCTTCAGAATTGGAATAGGATATTTGTGCTCTCTTGTGTCATAGCTGTGTCCTTGGACCCGCTGTTTTTTTATACCGCGGTGGTTGATGGCAAAAAGAAATGCCTCAATTTGCACAAGACATTGCAGATCATTGTTTGTGTTCTTCGATCATGTACCGACATGTTTCATGTATTTCACATCATCCTTCAGTTCCGCACGGGGTTTATTGCCCCGTCTTCTCGCGTATTTGGGAGGGGTGAGCTAATTGATGATCCTGTGGCCATTGCGAAAAGATACTTGTCCTCATACTTCATCATTGACATTCTAGCCATTCTTCCCCTGCCACAGGTATAGTCAGGAGTTTGACAAATTGTTCAGTCATATCAATTTCAGAAAACGAAGTTCTTTGTTTAATATCCGAAAGCTACAGGAAGTATGTACATGCTTTTGTTATTGAAACGGAGTGATCTCCGTCAACCATATCTCTGATTGGAACTTATGTCTGCGACTCAAGACTCTGACCTTTTTTTTTTTTGGATTTGCTAAATCTGTTCAGGTTGTAGTTTTTGTTATAATCCCTACAATCTCGGGTCCGGTTCCACTGGTTGCAAAGGATTTGTTGAAGTTTATAATCGTTGCGCAATATGTGCCAAGATTTTGGAGGATCTATCCACTCTGCCAAGAAGTAACAAGAACTTCTGGTTTCATGACTGAAACAGCATGGGCCGGGGCTGCTGTCAATCTTCTGCTCTTCATGCTAGCCGGTCACGTAAGTTTGGTTTGATCTTTTGATAGTTTTCGAGTCCTAAAAAATATCTAAGAAAATCATGTGGCATTTCTGATACGATAGCGAACGTGTTATACCAGATAGCTGGAGCCTTTTGGTACTTGCTCTCCGTGGAACGCGAGTACAGGTGCTGGTACGATCAGTGCAATGGGAACGTTGATTGTAAGAAATTCCTGTACTGTGTTCCTAAGGGTGGCACTGATGTAAGCTTTGTTGCAAAGATGAACGCTTCTTGCCCCTTCAGTGAACCGGGCAACATTAAAAATTCATCAGTGTTCAACTTTGGAATATATAATGAAGCTCTTGCGTCTGGTGTGACGGAGACCAAAGATTTTCCAAAGAAATTCTTGTTCTGCTTCTGGTGGGGTCTGCGCAACCTTAGGTGTGTAATCGTGATCCTTTAACTCCGTTCCTAATAGAATTGTGAAGTGTAGCATCTAAAACTCTGAAGTTTTGCAGTTTACTTGGCCAAAACCTCCAAACAAGCACATATGTTTGGGAGATAATATTTGCAGTCGCCATATCGATCTCCGGATTAGTTTTGTTTTCGTTGCTCATTGGAAATGTGCAGGTAATAGTCAATTTGGCGATTTTACTTTTGTCCTGGATTGAATGATCAAAAGTCTAAGATACTGACCTTTTTTGTGATGTTGTAGAAGTATCTGCAGTCCACAACTGTGAGGGTTGAAGAAATGAGAGTGAAAAGGCGTGATGCAGAACAGTGGATGTCACACCGAATGCTCCCAGAGAAATTGAGGGAAAGGATCCGACAGTATGATCAGTACAAATGGCAAGAAACAAGAGGTGTTGAGGAAGATAATCTCGTTCGTAACCTTCCTAAAGACCTACGAAAGGACATAAAGCGCCATCTTTGCTTGGCTCTTCTCAAGAGAGTGAGTGTTTTCATTTCTAACTTCTGCATACTTGCTCTATCCAAATTTTAGCAGTTGTGTTAATCAGCTCAATTTGTTGTAGGTGCCAATGTTCGAAAAAATGGATGAACAACTGATGGATGCCATGTGCGATCGCCTCAAGCCAGTTCTGTATACGGACAAGAGCTTCATAACCCGAGAAGGTGATCCGGTAGATGAGATGCTGTTTATTATGCGCGGAAATTTAGCAACTATGACTACGAATGGTGGAAGAACCGGCTTCTTTAACACAGCTGATCTTAAGGCTGGTGACTTCTGTGGAGAAGAGCTTCTTACATGGGCCTTGGATCCAAACTTTTCCACCAATCTCCCCACCTCAACTAGGACAGTGGAAGCTAAAACCGAGGTTGAAGCGTTTGCACTCATGGCTGATGATTTGAAGTTTGTCGCCTCCCAGTTTCGGCGCCTGCACAGTAAGCAGCTCCGACGCACTTTCAGGCAAGGCTCTAATTATAGTAATTCTAATGACTTGAAGGAAACTTGTGTTATGTAGAAGCAAAGAATTAAACCGATATATGGATTGCGATTAGTATTCTTGTTGATTGTTTTGGTCTTTGGTGTGTAACTTCTTATGCTGCAAGCTACAACTGTTACTTTTCAGGTTCTACTCCCTGCTGTGGAGAACATGGTCAGCCCGTTTCATACAAGCAGCTTGGCGCTGGCACTGGAAGAGAAAGCTCGAAAAATCCGTACGCGAAGAAGAAGACAGGCTGCAAGATGCTTTGACGAGAGATGCAGGAACCTTACCAAGCCTCCTTGCCGCTGTGTATGCATCAAAGTTTGCAGCCAACGCGCTGCGAGGGTTGCGACAAAAGGTTAAGTGCGACACAAGACCTTCAACGACATTGCTGGCATTGCTGCCTCAGAAGCCCGCTGAGCCCGATTTTACTGCAGAACATCACTAGATACATACACATAAATAGGGTTCCATTTGTTTTATGAGCCATTTACAACCTTCATCACACTGGACGGTTTTCTATGTATAAAGGATAAGGGGGGAATAACCAGTCTGCATGCTCAATGTGCCTTTTCGTTTCTGTATTAAATAACAACACAGGCAAATTATGCAAACTCGACAGCATCCTCTTTCAGGCATTTGAACTTGAAACCTCTTCCGGCGCATACAAATTAGCCAATCTTAAACAAACCTACACATATATATATGGTAACAGTGCATCATATGAGACGGTAAACTGATGAGTGCGTAAGGTAAGGGTTGACGGAAACAACAGCATAACCACTTAGCAACGCACTTGAAGATAATAACCGCGGTGGTAATGCTCACCACCACTCGAGCAAAAATGCTCTCATATCTTTTCATCATGCCATGTCATTGTCAAGTCATTCAATAACAATAATAACAATATCAGTCACCTAAACTTTATTTTAGGATCATTTGATATAAGATTCTGAGCTTAAAATCACATTGTAGAAAAATGGGTAACACTATTTGTCTAAGAACATGTTCTAACGAAAAGGATTCCATTCCTCTGTTAACTGATTTATAGCCTGTCTACCGAAAACTTTTCATCATCCGCTGCACCATAAACTTGTTGCGTTCACATCTTATTTTGTTTCTTTTTTTCCTTGATTTTCTTTTCCAGAATTCTAAGCCTCTGCTTGAGAATTGAAGTCCGTGATATTCTTGTGTCTGCAGCCTTTGTTTGCTCTGAGCATAACGAAGGTTCTGATTCAACGGTAGTATCTTGTTCAATTGCCGAAGACATAAAGGAATGAGGCTTGGATGCAGTAGGAGGTGGCATGGGAATTACTGGAAGGCGAAGGTAACTCTTCACCTCTGGGCGCCTAATTACTGAAGGAAGACAACAAAGTCTGTCAGCGCAAAATACGAGAGAAACAAGTTAAGCTTAAACATGTTCAAGAGGCGAAAAGAATCACCAGATTCTGTCAAAAGGGAACTGGTCCCTCTAATGGGTTATATTTTACTATTTTTCTAACATGCTCCAAAAAATGTGATTTTAGTGCTGACAAACTGGGATCAGGAAACCGACGTTAATATGCTGAATCACATTTTGGCCTCTGATTAAAGCAACTTCAATTCATAAGTACAGTTATGAAACATTTACACACAAATTGCAGTTCATGATTTGCAGGAAGAACTCACCTAATCCATATGCAAGGGAGAACATGTTGGAGGTCAGCCAATAACAGAACAGCGCCTGGAAAGACAACAAAGCAAAATACAAGATTATGCACATACCCTACACCCAATACGCATTAAATTCAGTAAATTCACAAACCTTAGGGAAACTCATCATCACAGGAATTGAAATGGCAGCAAGGATTCTGGAATAGTTTTTCATCGTTTGGGCAATGGGATTCCCTTCCAGACCCTCCTGCATATTGCACTAAAAAAAAATGGAAAATCACATTTTTGCTCGCCCTTCAAAAAGCATTACAGCAATAACACAAGGTAGAAAGCATCTGATAGAAATATAAAAAACCAAATGTTCATCAAAAACCCAAGTAAACAAAGCGTACCTCTACTGTAATCAGAAATGTCAATGATGTTAGAACTGGAAGGATGAGAAGACTATCGGGGGTAGCGAGATTAGTAAACCAAAGAGCCCCCCCACTTTCAAAAGAAGGAACCTTCTCGGCCATGTTTCTAATCTACATTACAAGAGTAAGAAAATGAAACGTAACTTGAAATTTGGAAAGTCGTGACAACAATCAGATATTAAACGAATAGTTCGAACAAAATTCTATAAAACTGAAGGGCTCTGATATCTTACAGCTAAGAAAAAACAGACGAAGATGGGACCTTGAATGAACAGTCCTTTCAATTGAGAAAACGGAGTGACTCCATATCTGCACAAACTCGTGCAAGTTTCACATAGTTAGAAGCACGCACATGCCAACACAAGAAAGTTGCATGAGAAACAATGATAAAGAAATCGAGAAGTAAAAGGACACACTGTGTATGTACTCCCTTAATCTGAAAATAATGAAAATCTACAGGAAAAATGGTTGTCAAATCCTCATGTGAGAAGGCTACCCTAGGAAAATTCAGGAAGAAGACTTTCTGGCTTTATATTTAGGTCTCTTCTAAATAATATCGTAGTTTGTCTTTAATAGTGAATTATCCCCCATTTTTCATTTTGTTGATAAACCAATCAGTATTAAGCACTTGTTGCAATTAGAAGTGGTCTTAAAATTCTTAACTTTTCAATTGGTTATCTTCAGATAAAAACATTTATGTATCATAGTGACAGAAAGACTTGCATGTATTTAAACTCCAAGTTCACGTATGACTGACAAGCTAGCATATATAAAAGGAAAATAGTTAAACATCAGAAGTGATTACATCAGACAGTAACAAATTACTTACTCGTTGAACAATGCCTTCATTCGTCTCTGACCCTCTTGCATAACATTTGGATCTGTTGCCTAACAAATAAAATGTATCAAAACCCTGCAAATGAAGCTTTCTGAAAACTGTATGCCGTGCACAATATCAAATGAGGAAAGTACCGAGGTTAATATGAGATAGACAATATAGGATGTTGTCCAAATTTGCTTCTTATGATGAATTTTGATGAGAATCTCAGCATACTAGATTATCATGATTCCAGTTTGTCTACCATCCCCCACCCCCCAAAGAAGAAAGAAATGCATACCATATTTTGCATCTGTTGTCTTAACTCCTCTAAGCGCGGCCTCATTAACTGTAACACAGTAGAAAAAAATCTCAAATAAACAAAGTGAGTTATTAACGGAATGTTCTATTGTTCAATAACAAATCTGCACGTGCACACACACACAGACACACACACACAAATCCATTGAGCTTAAGGGAATGAACAACTAACATTAAGTTGTGTAGTGGCCCTGAGTTGATCTATAAGAAGTGGAACTGTAGCCCCTCGAATCAGAATAGTTGTTAAAGCTATTGATGCCCACCTGGAAAATCAATTAATCAATTTCAAGAATTCATAGAAAACTGCTTGAAGATAAAACTTGTGACTTTAAAATCATACACAATAGGAAACATAAACATCAGAGATAAAAAGTAAGAGAATTCTCTAAAATCAATTCTGTTACCAATTCAATCCAGTAAAAGAATGGACACCATCGATCAAGTACTGCAGGGCAGCAACTGGGGGGAAAGAATCCGCTGCTGCAACAGCCACTTCACTCACAGCAGGGGCTTGGGAGGTTACTACTTCCAATGTTTTATCCGCAATAACCTCAGCAAAATAGCCAGTGTCATTAATCTTATCAGACCCATCACCAATTACAGTAGACATATACCGACAAGAAAAGGAGCCAAGTCCCATTTTCCAAGCCAGTGATGAGCCTGTCCTCTCTCTACATTGAGAACCAAAACAAAATCGAGTGATTGAGTTGTATGGACTTGGCAAAATACTCTTGATCACAGATGGAGTTGAACTTGAATTTGGTGAAGTTGGTTTAGTATCCTCATTGTTATCATGAAGAATGTGACTAAATGACGGGTTGAAACGTCGAGTGACAAAGATCACTGTCGTGGAGACACTTCGTCTGCAAGCCATTTATGCCAGCTAACTTCTGCTAAAAAAGAAGCAGATATCTAAACATTACACGAAAATGAAACAAAAAGGTAAAAATAAAAGAAAATCTTACATTCCTAAGTTCTGTGTTGTATGAACTCTTACAGGGTTGCAATATCTAGAAACATTTGGATCCCAAGATCACATCTTTATACAATTCCTCAATTTTATCAATTCAAATAACTACTCAAGAAGCATTGTCATAGGTTCCATATATACATATCAAATGTGAATCAGTAGCTTAGCACCCATGAAAAGAACCCAAAACAGACTGCTCATATCATGAATTAAAGTACCCAATATTTTTTGAGGGCTTGAATTTGAGGAACCCAGCTGGGGTTTACACGAAAGCTGAAAAGAATGAGAGCAGTGACTGCATTACAGGAAGAGTTGTTACAATCAACAAAATATAAGATTTTGCATCGGTGCAGTATATTTTCTCGGGATCCAAACAGAAAATAAGAAAACAGAAAGAGAACTGTTGAAAAGCAATTACCTTTCCGAATCTTCTCAGTTCTCTTCTAGAGGCGAGGAGACAGAAAATCCATTAGCAGCAGAAATGCTTCATTTTTTCACGAATTCCCAACACAGTAGGTTTGGAAAGAAATGAAAAACAAACATGTTGAAACGGCGTGCCGTTGTAATTGAAGTCTTGGTAAGCGCTATGTCGTGCAATACGTACCATGCCGTATTTTAAACGTCATGTCGTATGTAGACAATTATTGGTTTTGTAGATGATGGTTTTTTTTTTTTTTTCTTTTTTCTTTTTTTGCAAGTAATACAAACTTACGATATTGGGATTATACTTTTAATTTATGAAATCACATTTTTAATTAATAATTATATTCAGAACACTAATTTGAATGTAGTCGCATCAGGTCTTTTTGATTAGGAGATAACAGTTATTGTTGTCAGTTCGCGATAGGTACAATAGTTGCTGACATGAGTCTCAAAGTAGGGAATAGGGGTGGATGCGAATGGACCCAGGTGGCCCTGGAACCACTTAGAAGTCTGAAGAAGCGCTTGTGAGACCTCCAAGGACCACCTAATGGTCTGGACTGGTAGTGGAAGAGAGAAAACCACAATGATTGTGTAGATGTTGTGCAACATAACCTTTAAACCGAGAAGAAATGTCTAATTCTAAACGAAGAAGAACATAGAGAAAACCATTATGGCTCTGCTGTTCTTGGACTTTGGTTCAACGAAGAAGAAAGACTTTCTCTCTCAATTTCCCAAGTAAACAACTCCACATTTTTTAATTAATGTAGAATGAAGTTGTACCACCTAGCATTTTAATTAATAAAAGGTGATGTATTACTTAACAAATACTTTTTATACCATATGTTGACACCGTTACTTAACAAGTGTGACTCTTAGCTGCGACTTCTGTGATTTAGGGTTTTGGAATCCCTTCATTTGTTCTTCTTTTTAGATATACCCACACTTGAGAGAGAGGACAAAGACAAAAGGGCTCAAGTGTATGAGAATTGTGTCCTCAACCCTTGGCCTTGTACTTTTATTTATACTAATCATGATGAATTTTCTTGTCTTACAAGTAATATAAACTCATGAGGATTTGATCTCCAAATCCTATTGAGATTCTATTTAAGTTTACGCAATCATATTCCTAATTAATAATTCTATTCACAACAAAATGATGAAAATTTTTTTTTAATCAAATTTAAGGAATCTAGGCGTGTTATAATATGTGTTCCGTAATGTTGAGGGACTTGAGTGACTCGCCCTAATCAAAAAGCGGGAGAGGAGGAAGAAACTTGATCGGTTACTAGAGATGAGAAAGGGCCAAGGAGGCACTTGACGATTTCTGTAATTCAATATACCCTTCATTCGATATTTCTTTTGAAGGTAATATTTATCGACATGACATTGTTGTTTGCTTTTAATCATTTTAACAGTTGAAATTTGTAAAATCCTCATTTCAACCATTTAAAAACAATAATAATGAAAAACAGATTAAGGACAGAATATATCGGTAATTTATAATTTATAGGTTGTTCTCATACAAGTGGCATTATTAGTAATGCTCTGATAGTACATTCATGTGGTACAATTTATTTATAAGATCACTTTGCATGATAAAACATTCAGCCCTGCATGAAAAAATAATGAAGATAAATCAGTAACTCAAATGAAGAAACTTAATTAGAAAGATAAGTGTTAATGTAATATTTCAAATCTAGAATAATTGTATTTCCTGACCGCATTAGTTGTTCTGATGTGACACTAAATTAACCGTTGATCATAATATATAACTAACGTAGCAAACACACATCAACGTCACATGATGAGCTAAAGTGATCAGAAATGTGATACCTTAAGCGTTTTGAAGTGTATCAATTACTTTGTGCAGTCGGTGTCTTTGTCGATTGCAGGGAGGTCGAGGGAAATGCCACACTTCTTGGGAAGCGCAGAGACTTGAGAGGGATTATAGGTTCCAACGGTAGACAACGCTTGCTTGAGGCACAAGCAAACAGCTTCCTTGTCTGCCTTGTTAGCGGCATTCACGCTCAGGTTCTTGACACCTTTGCAACAGTCCTCCGATGGCTTGGCGTCGGCTCCACCTTTCACGAAAGTGACGCACGGAGCCACCTCCTGTTTCACTGCAGGGCATGAAGGCGCCGAGTGTGCAGTGATCGAAAGGAGCAGGAGAACGGCTAAGAATCCGATTAGGCGAGACATGGCTGCTGCTAACGCTTAAGATGATCGCTTAGCTAGTTCTCTAGTTTTAATTGTAGCTGAGAGCTGTCTTTGCAACACACCAAGGTATTCTATTTATACGTGCAAGCTTGCGTGTGAGTTTTTGCTGTTTTCAAGTTCTTCAGCTGTTTTTATGATCATGCAAGATTCATGTCAGTGATGATTTTTGAAGATAGTTGAGATTCCACTGTAAAACCAATTGGTAATATGGAAAGTTGTCCAATCTCTGAAAGTTCTTGTATGATTTGATCCCTCACCGATGTGAAAATTGTTCTCACATTCTCACACCCCCCTCACGTGTGACAAATTTTCAAGCATGACACGTGAACAACACCAACGGGGTGACGTGGAGCACGTGTGTCAATTGGGTTTCGCATGTGGGCCAACCTACTCTAATATGAGGTAGAAAGTTGAGGTTCTATTATAAAACCAATTGGTAATACGTGGAGAAACCCAACTTCTTATAATCCCTTGCATGGTTTGGTACCTCACGAATGTCCATTGTTTGGTCCCTCACTGATGTGAGACTTTGCCCTCACATTCTTACAGTTTTAATTCCATAACAACTAAAATAGGGACTTTGCATGCTTCATTTTCATTCAAGTAATATTCAATTCAAACTTCGATGCAAAAAAATAAAAAAGTACATTATTCTAACCAGCTTGGTTACGCTCATGTGTGAGATATTAAATCCAAACTTCGATGCAATTTAGGAGAACGTATTACTGTGGTTATGCAAAGACTTGTCATGTTAAATAGCCATGCAAGGAATCAGCAAAAATTGAGGAAACGTCCCTTCTCGTGCGTTCGCAAATTGATGCCATGCATTCCATATGCTTGTTGAGACAAAATGATACTTTTATACAACTCCTGTGTCCCTGTCTTAATGATTTAAAGAGATGGGAAAAATAGTCGCGATCATCCGCCTATATAAATTTGGTGGGTACGACTATGGGTATCCGTTTATTAAAATAAGTTTCATAAGCTTTTTTTCCTTTTTAAGAATCTGAAATTCAACAAGTATTGCAGGGGAAGAAAAGAAAAAAAAAACAGCAATCCTTTGCTCTGGTACTATGAATGCTTCAATAGAGTATTACAATACGCTAAAAATTATGCTTTTAACTGCACAAGACTAAACTATGGTGTTTCTATATACATGTCGGTGTATGATGTGTATTCGACATCTATGTCATGGATGCGATGAGTTTTGGAACTCAGACTTGGAGTCGGTACTGCGTCTCGAGTACAAAGAGCCTACACCTGAGACTTCAGCATGTGAAGACGACACTACTGCGGAAAGAGGCTGGAAGTTTGTGTTCCCAACAAACCAATACAGAGCCCATTTCAAATTGCAGAGGGTGTATTTGAGAGCTTTGGTCCAATTCTCCTGCTTATTGAAGCTTTGAGTGATCGAATAGGTTTCCACTTTGTCATTCTCAATCCTGCACATCAATAAGTCCAAGACGGATAATGGAATCACGACCGAAGTCTATCCTCTTTCCTAATAGAAAAGAATAATTATACACAGTATTAAGTATGTGGATAACAATGCAGATGAAAAACTCGTCAGACCATTTAGAACTTAAGCCGGTGTTGTAGACGTCATATGCTTTAAAATGGTTGAAGGGGTAAACAAGATAAAGTTATGGTCATAGATGCAAATATTGCATCATTTATGAAGGAGAGGCGAAAAAAGCTTGTACATGATATAACATACTATCGATACATATTGCATAACTTACTTGTAGGGCAATTTAAAGCGTTTTTCAGGTGGTATGTTGTTTTCTTGGTCCTTGGAATTCGCAAATTCAGCAAAGTCCTTGAGGCATGTCAAGAACAATGTCATTGCTTTGTCATATCGAGTGCTCCAGAACAAGTTCACCGGACCAAACCTAATAAATACTCGAGTTAAACAAAACATCCAACAAAATGGTGAGCGTAAACTTGATAGAGTCTAAATTTCAGTACACAGGTACTTCCAGAGATTCTTCCCCACACTAGACATCTATAATTGTACATTAGAAACAGATACAAAAATTGGTTATACATTTATAATCATCTAACCAAGCCACTCGACATTTGGGAGATTCCAATTAAATAGTAAATTGAAATCTCCACTTTATGCACCACATACTGCTAAACCGGGGGAATCTACTAAGTTTGTTTACTACAATAGTGAGATTAGATGAAATTACAATGAGGTAGCTCCCCAAAAAAGAGTCAACCTCGAAGAATTTTTCTACCTTATATTTTTATTTGTTTTGGAATGCAGGATGACTTTTTGGAGTGCTAATAACAGTTCCTTAACATAAAAAGACAATAAAATAGTGAAATTTTTATAGGCATAATCTATACTTACAGCTCATAAGTATTGTTATTGTTGTCCATAATCCGAGGGTAGCTGCCCATAGGAAGTATTTTTATTCGATACTGAAACTTTGGCCGGAAATATTGACACATTGTATGGAGAAGAAGGCAAGCTTGACCCCAGGCAGCATTTATCTCATCCCACTCAACCTAGTTATTTTCACACCATGGTAAACATCAATATCAGAGCCTATTTTCTGTCTCAAGGGTGGAAGTGAAAATTCAATTAACTGGTCGTAAGACAAACTCAAAAGAGAAGGAAATGCATGCTTGGCTTCCTAACCGGAATTTTAGGAAGTCGTCCAAGTCGAAAATTGTTAATGGTACCAAATTCTCCATCATGCCAGATAGGAAAGGCATCATTGAGCACATTAGTTCGTTTCAACAACTCCAAGTGTGCTTGCGAAACTTCTATCTTGGCCAAAATTGCATCTCTTTCTTCCTGTTAACCAAAAATAAATTTCATAGACACAAACGACAATATACCCACAGGGCACCAAGGAAACATTGTTTTCTTCCAACCGGCTTACACTTTATTCCAAGTAAATTATGAAATGAGGTATCATCAATTCTTATGAAATGGGGAAACAGATGACTCATAAAGGATATATCCGACTAGGGGTTCACCACAGTAAATTTAAATGATTCCAAAGCATGATTGTTTTACTCCAATGAACATATCCATTCACAAGTTAGAAATCAAGCAGAACACATGTGCACTATGTATGCAACTCTTTTCTTTTATAAGACAAGAACTAATGGTAACGAGACGAACCTATATAGAATTAACATAAACTACATTACGAAGAGTTGAAGACAAACAACAGCCAGACATATCCACCCAAAGTCAGCCATACAGAGCAAATGTACTTCCTAGAAGCTTGTAATGCAAAAGCTGGAGTTGCAAAGAAAGTAATTGAGAAGAAGTCGCACACCTGATTTGAAATCAATTGAAACTGAAAATTATTGAACTCGTGCCAGTACCTGGCACATGTTAAGAATCAACAATTAGCATTTCCCAGGTTTACATATAGAAGGTGAGTATAAGAGATGAAATCTGATACGCACTGATGCACACTTAATATTTTATCAGGAAGTATACCCACAAATTCAACAAACAGCATGAGGAAAAGAAATTTACCGCTCCTCCAACTCCTTAAATCTGCTAGATTTCAACTCAAGTTCCTTCAGTTCATTATTTACTTCTGCATTCTGTTTTTCCATCTCTTCAATTGCCGCTTCAAGTTTTCTTTCTTCTTCCTCAATCTTAAATAGCATACAAAGATGATCAGTGAGCATTAGACTTCACTTTGGAAAATTACGATACAAAATAAGCTGATATGAAACCAAACATATTTTTGAAGGGGTTTTATATATATATAAAAGAAGTTTTGATCTTGGTCAATTGCTGCAGGATTCTAGGCAAGCTAATATCCTGGCCTCAAATTTAAAAAATAAACCTTCACAAATATGTAGGTTCCAATTAATATAAACCATAGCAAGCCTAAGATTGTTCCAGCTTATAGGCTAGTCCTATATATTTGTGCCATTTTTGGATCAAACTGCATGCTCTAAACAGCAAAGTAAATATCCTATCAGCAAGCTATAACCACCTTTCCCCACTCATCCAAACCAAAGAAATCAGAGTGATTAAACTAAACAATTTTTAAACTATTCTGCATGTCATGGAATACTTCCTACAAAAAAGGGTAATCAATAAGGATAAGAGGTTCAGTTATGACCAACAGAACAAAGAAAAAGAACATAACACTTGAATGCAGGATGAGAGCTCAAATGTATTTATATTAATGCAGACAAATGCATCCTACTGGCCACACAATCTCTAAAAGTGCCACCTAAATGGAGGTAGGCAATTGATGTGTGACGCTTGGAGTTGTCATTTGCGACATTCCTCGGAATGAAGGCATAATGGCAATAAAACAACCTTTTTTTCACTATCCATAGACAGATCACAGAGATATTATTGCATTAGACAATATTTGAAATAGGCACCTTTAGTTTTTCCTTGAGAAAATCAGTCTCACTAAGCACTTCCCTTGTCTCACCCTCCAAGCGTTTAAGACAGGCTTCATATGCTTTAATGTCCCTATTCACATCTTCAACCTCCTTGTCAAGTTTATCAGACAAAACCCTCATGCATTCAACGCATAAAGGTTGCTCAACCTGGAAATGTTAGCAGAAGCCTACAGATTATAACCTACTTAAAAAACAATAACCAGCACCAACATACCATAAGACGTTAAGTTCTTTTGCATTCTGATGCATACCTGCGTTTGGGTGCTTGCAATTTCAAATGCCCGTTTCAGGAGAGTTATAGTAGAGTGAAAGCCAGAATTGTTAGGCTGCAAAGGACCATTGGGTCCTCCATCAGGTGATGGCAAATGAGCCCCACCACCATCTGCTGAGGACTCAGACTTATTAACAACCACAAAGGACTCATCCATTGCATTTCCAGACTGGCCTGCATTGACTGCTCCACCACGGGGACGTGGAGGGACTCCTTGTGCCTGGGCTCTTTGCTGTGGTAACAAAACAAAAGAATTGTCCATCCGCATTGATGATAACACACTGTTCGCCCCATGCATTGAAGAGCCCTGCATACCTGCATGTGTTCATCACCAAACGCTCACTGATTACAAAACAATGAACCATTTCCAGCACACAACACTGCACCGGGCCTTCTAGGATTCATACAGCCGACCCCACTTAGTGGGAAAAGGCTTTGTTGTTGTTGTAACACTGCACCAGGCTATCAAAACCCCTTAACTCCACGCAAAATCACAAACTCAAATGTGCAAAAAAAATACAACTCAGGAAATCTTATATTTTAGTAAGCACCATGCGATTCTAGTGATTATATGCTTATGTCGATCGATTACGCCAACCCGGCTCTCATTCTAGTAAAGGTTCCACAAAGAAAGAGTTCCAACTTAGCTCTTCACAACAAGGGACGCCCAGCAACAAGTCCCATATCTACCTCAAACTATTTGCTCAACAAATTAACACTCCATGGCAAAATTTAACGCCTAAACCAGCATAATTGAAGTTTTCGGGCAGCAATTGAAATTAAAAAAGTTCAAAAAGAACAACACTTTAGCTTTACTAAATCAAAACCCAACCCATTTTAAATATAAATTTGCCCATCCATGAAAACCATTTCGCAATCTCACCCATGTGAAACTTCAATTGAAAGCCCCCAGAGACTAATTGGGATTCTATAATCCGATTCGCAGAACACGAATTTGCGCGATTACATGCACACATAATACGGATTAAGCAAAACTAATACAAGGATTAAAGAAAACGAACCGGAGCGAGAGAAATCGTGGAAGAACTTTTCGGCGTAGGAATCGGCGCCGATGACGCAGAGAGAGTTGCGGCAGTTCTGGCAGACATATCTGGGGACGTTCGGATCCACCTGGAAGCTCCGACCCCTTTCGCCCATCAAATCCTTCTGGGAGTGGAAGGCTCTTGGATTCGTATGAGAGGAGACAAAGTTTATTTCTCTTTGTTTCTTGGCTGAAGAGAGATCATGACAGTCGCGGTCCGGTTTGTTTGTTTATTTGTGATTTTGATCCTTTTTTTATACGAAAATGTTTCTTTACAAAAATTACTCATTTTAAATAAATTTTCAACTAAATTGACTTGGCATTTTCTATTGGCACTCCGCCACAGAAAATTTAATATTCAACAATGGTAATTTCGATTTTATTAAGTTTTAAAAAAATAAAAAAAAATCAAATATATCTCACATCACTTTTAACGTATTATTTATCTTTTTCAATTATCAAAACTCTCATACCTTACATTGTTGAACAAAATCTTATCTAATGAAACTACAAACACATTGATTAATAAAACTCTAACAAAATGTCTGTGAATATGCCAATGCTATTGGTCACTGTGACTGCAAGAAATTATTTTCTCTCCAACCACACATGATACCGCATCCCGGCATTTACTATCTCAAAAAACTTCAGAACTTGTGCCTTTAACCAGCTCTGAATTGCAATACCAACAGCTTGAAACTTTCGATAATTATTTTTTATTTTTTATTGGTTATAGAAAAGTTACATAAGATCTTGAGTTTGGATAATTCTTGAGTTTGGAAGTGACATAAGATTTTCCAATCTACACAAAGATAAAAAAAATTTAAGATAAGTGTTAGCGTCCAAAACGGTTAATGATAATGCTATCAAGCTGGAAACGAAAAACAAGTCAGTCACATAAGTAATTAGCCTGGGAACAGCAGGGTATCTAGATTCAATCCATCAAAATTAAGAATAAGTATTATAAAATTTGAAGAAATTGGGGTGTATAAAGAAATATTATGTGTGTTTTGAGAATGTAGGGTGTGAGGGCATTATGGAGAGGTATGTGAGATGTATAAAGATAATATTTAATTGAAAAAGTAAATGTGGCGTATATTAAGTATGTGGGGTTTATTTAACCATTTATGGGGTGTTAATATAATAAAGCCAATTGACTTTATTTTTTTTCTTTCATTTTCTTTTGAAAACTCGATGGTATGTTACAAGGTGTATTTAATTGAGATTTTGAGGAATTTTAATTCTATTAAAGAATTTAAAAGTATTTAATTAGGATTTTAAATGATTCTCTGAAATTCAACCTGTATTCAATTAGAATTTTAAAATAAAGTATTAAAATCCTCATAAATCCAAGAGCGGGCTTTCGTCAATCTCATCCTTTCCTTTTGGCTATCAAACGAATTGATCTCATCCTTCATACATCAACCGCCGCTGTAGCAGATCGACAACGTCCTTAGCAAAACGATCTCGTAGTTCTGTAGGGGCGATGAAGGGGTTTTAGGGGGATTGACCCACGGCAATGACAAGCTTCTCGCTATCTCCAGTCTAGCCTCTCTTCCTCTCACAAGCAGCGACTCAAGGTTATCTCTTCCACCTCTTCCGCGTTTTTTTTTTTTTTTTATTTGAAACAAATTCAAAGTTGTAAACTTTGAAGAAGGAGGAATTGAATTGTTATGTTCTTTTTGTCTGCAAATTCTTGAAGTAGCAGAGGAAAAATGAGAGTTTTATGCTTCTTCTTTTTTTGCGATCATCGGTTGGCTGTGGTAGTCTGGTGGGTTTCTGTGTTTTCATCAATTCAGAGCTTGAGGAAGTGAATGTAAAATCTTTTCTTATTTGAAGCTTTTGATTTTTGGGTTTTTATATAGTGTAAGAATCTTTCAAGTGGAAATAATTCATGTGTTTTATGTTGTTGTTCATGGTGTGTGCTCAATTAATTTTGTGTTTAGAGATTTTGGATTAAATAATTGGTTGAACTTGCTGGTCTTGATGTATTTGATTGCATTTAGTATCACCTGCATCTTATTAATTTCTAAATTCCAGACAAAAAAAAAAAAAAAAAAAAAGGAATCTTCAATTCCAATTTCTATGTTAATTTGAATTTTGAGCTTGTATTTTTATTAAGTCTCACTCTCATCCAATATTATTAATTTAATAAAAATAATTAATATAAAACAATAATGTAGTCTTCGTATGAGCAAACACTAAACTGGTGACAATACTGTTTTCATTATCCTGCTTATTAGTCCGACACTGCTACAAATACTTCACTAAGCTAATTCAGCTTAGTCTAGTTAAGCTAGTCCAATTTAGTCTCTGAAGCTAGTCCAGTCCGAGACAGTTTGATGCAACAAACGCACCCCCAAAGTATTAAATTTGACTTTGGTCTTTCATTTTTCTTCTATATTTTGGGCTTATGTATTTCGGAGTTGTGAATTTGATTGCTTATGTCCTTATTATTAGTTATGCTATTCATAATACTTCTATTCGGGATACATCTTGATTTATTATTGCTAGAAATGTTCGTCACTTCCATTGTACTAGAAGCAGTTGTTCTCGAAGTTTTTCTTCTTGAATAAATTTATTTTATTTTTTAAAATTAGTTTTTCGAAAGTAACAAATTATCTTACCCGAAGAGGAAATAAAGACCCGACCCGGGATGCGATCCCGGATTGGTTATTGGTGAACACGGAAACTCGCGAACCGCATAAATATCTAATCCCCAGACCAAGCCACCCTTCCCTTTTCTCCTACGACTCGATCGCCACTAATCTTTCGTCCTTCGAAACCCTAACTTCTCCCCTCAATTTGCATCAATGGCGGAATCCACCGTCACCAAATCCAGCACCTACAACTTATTCGTCAACCTTTTGGAGGGCAAAACCCTAACCCTAAAATTCACAACCCCGGAGATCCCCGCCGCTTCCATCAAGCAACTCTTATACAAAATCACCAAAATACCCCTCCAGCACCAGCGCCTCGTCACCGGGACTCGCCAACTCCAGGATGATTCCGTCATCTCGTGCTCCTCCTCCGACGCGCCGGACTTCCCAACGGTGCATCTTCTGCTCCGGCTCGTTGGTGGAAAGGGCGGGTTCGGATCGCTGCTGCGTGGGGCGGCGACGAAGGCCGGGCAGAAGAAGACGAGTAATTTCGACGCGTGTCGCGATATGAGTGGTCGGAGGCTGCGGCATGTTAATGCGGAGAAGAAGCTTGAGGAGTGGAGGGATGAGGAAGAAGAGAGGATGCTCGAAAAGATGGCGGAGGATTATTTGAAGCGTATTGCAAAGAAGGGGAAAGTGGGGACTGGGGACGATAAGGCTGAGAAGTATGTGGCCAAGTATAGGGAGCAATCGGAACGCTGTGTTGCGGAGGTTTTGGATTCGGTTAAGGAGGCTGTTAAGGGAAAGCGTAAGGGGGCGGCCAAGGAACCGGTGGCAGATTCGAAAAGACTGAAAATTTGGTAAGGATTTGTGTTGGGTTTTAATGGGTTTTGTTTATTTATGTTTGCTATGTTGATTTTGTGCTTGGAAAATGGAAATTATGAATTTCGAGGAAGGCTTTTAGGAGAATGAAATAAAGTAATGCAATGGGGAAGTGATATGGTGGTTTGAGATAAATTGTATTATTTTTATGAGTTGAAATGAATATTAGTTATAGAGGTTAGTATGATAATTGAAGTCGAAAACTCACACGATATAAATAATTTGGTTAACAAAGCCAAGTTCTTTGCTTTCTCAGTTTGCTTTCGATTTACGGGGGTCAATCGGGATGATAGAGTGAAGGAATGGAACCCATTAAGTTCATTTAGGATAGGCAAGGGTTTAGCCAGAAGGTTGCTTAGAGCAATGTCTTTTCTTTTTTTTTTTCATTTTATAATCTTGATTTCTGGTGCAACCTTGTTTCGGAAATGCTACATTTTTTTATTTCAGAAAGTTTTTGCAGAAACACTGTATCGTCCTGCCATTTCTCTTTAATATTTTTGTATAAGATGATTGTCATTGGTCTTGATGGCTGATTTGTTGTTTTTGTCAGGATGGGCAAGAGGAAAATGGGCGAAAGTGATTCAGAGGATGACGACAGTGATAATGAAGATAAAAATGAGAAATCCATTGTATTAAATAATGGGAATAACTCAGATTCAAGTAAAGAAACTGAGAGAAGTTTGGATTCTGTGACTGGTAGGAAACAAGATGGTGAGATCTCAGGTGGGGGCTCAAGTGAGAGTGGCTCGGAGGAAGAGAAAGAGATGGTTGTGCAGGGAGCACAACCTTTTGGTGGAGGCCCTGGTCAGGAATCTCTTGATAACGAGAAGAATGAGACGGTTGAACCAGTGATTCCTGAAGAGAAGATGGTTTGTAGTGCAAGTGTTACTTGTTCAGAGCCTGATACAGTTTCAGGAGTTGAAGCAGATCAAGATGGAAAGATAGGTTGCAGTGGACTTGAGATGGGAAATCTGAAAAAAGTAGTTGGTCAATCCCAGAAGGTTCCTAGTTCAGGGCATGGGCAAGAAATTGAAAGTGCATCAGTTGTTGCTGAAGCCAATGGTTCTTCAGAGTCCAATTCAGGAGTTCAGGAGGAAACAGTTGCGAGTGGAAACACTCTAGAGATAGAGAAGCCACTGAATTTTGATGAGTACAGTTCAGCGGCTGAAATGGAGGTATGCTTCTAAGTTTTTAATCATATTAATAATCTTTTTATTAAAATGTCTGTTACTGCTAAAGCGATTTAGGGTTTTTGCAGCTTCCATTACTCTTCCAATTAAATGTTTTAGGGCGTTGTAATTAAATCTATTAGGGGCAACTTCCTCGCACTAAGTTCTTGAAGCAGAAATTTTCGCTTTCCCCTGTTTGTTGATTATGTATAATATAGTCCGCCTCGTGAACATGACTAGGCATGTCCACGTTGAAAGCTAAATTAATGCCCATATTAATTATTACGTCACTGCCCCATTGCTTTTGTCTCACACCTTTCACCTTCATCTCGCCCACCAGGGTCATTTTAGTTGGGGAGGGCTCTCACTTCAAATCGTTAGTAAGCCGCATTAACATGACTTTCCACCTTTCTATTGTAGGTTCTTGGCCGGGAAAGGTTAAAGTCTGAACTGCAAACTCGTGGGTTAAAATGCGGGGGTACTCTGCAGGAGCAAGCTGCGAGGCTTTTCATGCTAAAAACTACCCCGATTGAAAAGATTCCAAAGAAGCTCCTTGCAAAGAAATGACAACATTATGTACTTCATTTCACTTTATACTTGCTAGAAGAAAAAAAAATCTCATCAATGTATGAATATCTGGGTTTCGATGTGTATATTTCTATCTCTGCCCGTTTGTCTAACTAGTTTTGTACTTGTATACCATGATGCTTTGACTGATGCAATAATATGTGTGCAATTTTGGTTTAGTGAAATTCACTGTCGTCGTTGGCATCCATAATGTAGTCTTCTTTTTCCACAAAACTACATGTTGTATTGTAGGCATCCACTGTATGCAGCAAAATGTGAGCATGTGCAATGAAAAATACAAAAAGGAGAGAAATTTCAGACATTGTTTGAGTCAACGTGAGCCGGCGACGTTGAGTTGACGTGAGCCGGGGATGTTGAGTTGACATGAGCCGGGGACGGGTTGTTCCGGCAAACTGGGCATGAACTGTTCAGTTTCAGCCACTCATCAATACAATCAGCATGGAAGCAGTGTTTGCATTCTGGTATGCATCTCACCGTCTCTTTGGTGAGATACTCCGACAAGCATATAGCGCAGGTGCTATCGTTGTGTCCCGGAAGGCGCTTACTCTCCCCAAGAACTAGCATCTGGTAGGATTCAATGGTTGTCTGATCCAAACCAATTGTTACAACGGCGGGGGGTTGTGGTGGCGGTTCTGCATTAACCGCGGTGGACCTTCGCTGTGCAGCATTACCCCTGCCACTGATACAAGCAAAACAGCCAATCGCAATTGCGCATGCGGTGGCTGGTACCGTGATGGACAAGCAAATGATCCTGAAAACATATAAACCATAGCTTGATCCTCCTGGAATTTGAAGCCATTAGTTAGTGCTGGAAAACCAGCTCTTGATATGTCGATATTTGAATCCAAAATGCAGTAGATTAAAGAAAAGGGGCCTATCTATCCACCACTTTATTTTTTATATTTTTTAGATCCTAGTGATGTTTTTATATTACAAACAATTATTATTATTGTTTTTTTCCTTTAATAATATTATCTATTCTCCTCCATTTCTTATTCTTAAAAAAAATTAAAAAAAAACAGATTGGAATTTGACTTTTGGCCCCGGCCCCTGCAAGATAACGTGTTGAACCTTTATAAAGCGATAAGAAGGCGTACCGTGTGCCATATTACAAGGGCAAGATGAACTTTTCTTCGTTACTGATTCTTTTTTTAGTGGACATTTTCTGCTTTTAAAAACAGTTGAAATTGCTTTTATTAATAACACTTATAATCTCTATTAATTAATGAAATTTTTTTTGTTAACCAAGGTGAAAAGACCACTTAGTCTTCTATCACACACAAAAAAAAAATGATGAGCAATAATATAATTTTAATATTTTTTATTGAAGTCTTACGTACCGGTGATGTTAAAATACCTTCAATATTTAAACAAAACAAAACAAAACAAAAAAAAAAAAAAAAAAAAAAACCCGAAAACATAAACCTCTCACTCCCTCCACGTTCTCTCTCCTTCTCATTTTCTAAAAGAATGTGTTCATACACACAAAGTGTGTAGGCAAATGCTAGTAATAATCTAGTGTAAACAAATACCGTAATGCGTAACGAAATAGCTTCTAACATTGAGAAAAGAAATATCACTCTAAAATAATAGATGGTCGGTCAAAATGTGTAAGTTTTAGTTTCTACTCTTCCTCTTAAGTTTTATCATGATTAACTACAACTTGCAAAGGTAAGTGATTTTCAACCCCATCTTACTCATCTTGAATAAATCAAAAGAGAATTGAGGAACGAAAATAAGGCCAAAAATGATGCAGAAGAAGAAAACGAGAGTATGAAACCCTTTACAAACTTTCAATGGAAAATTGCAATCATGCAAATTTGTGAATTAGAAAATTACCTGCTGTTGAATTGAAGGTGCAACCGAGTTCTTGGGTGGTGTTGGTGATAAATCCACAAATGCCACCTTCCACCTCACAACTACTGCAAGAAGGCTCATACCAAGTCAAACTAAGATCCCAGTCAAGGATGGTTGAGAATCTGTCCTCCGTCAGAACCTGCCCGCAAACCGGAACCTCCAATGTGTCAACAATCCGGCACGTGGCGGACATCGAATTCGCCAGGGCGGCGGAAGGGGTGGCCAGAACCGAGGTGGTGGAGTTGCTGAGGCAATCAATGGGAGTGAACCTCGACTTGGTGAACGAAGCCGGGCAGCTGAGGAAGGTGTAGTTCTGGTACGTGGGAGCAACAAAAGGAGAGCCCGAGAGATTGAGGGTTAGAAGCTTTCGAGGGAGGCATTTTTCGGGGTCGAAAAGTTGGATTTCTTGTGTGGCATAGCTGATTCGTCTGACCAAAAAGTCGCCGGAGTTTGGAAGTTTTAGAGTTGTTTGACCATGGCTGTTGCAGGCCAGGTTGAAGCCCGGGAAACCGCAGTTTTTGGGTTGTTTGGGTACTATCCGGAAAGGGAATCGGATTGGGAAGCTGTCGTCACTGCCGCAATCGGAAGCCGGGCAATCATTGAGTGCAGAGATGTGGGTGAAGAGGAGGAAGAGAAGGAGAAAGAGGAGGTGTGAGATGTCCATGTTATCTCAGAAGGACTAAAACATGAATGACAAAGGTGGAAGGTGTTATTATAATAGCTTCGTTAACAACCCGAAAGTCGAAGGTCGACTTGAGTTTAAATATTTCTCCCCGTAATTTAGATAAATTTTGTATAAAATTGGTTATATATATAAAAATCCAAAAGTCAAAAGCTTATAAAGTAATTATCACTAAGTGGTCATTTCTTATCACAATCATTTCTTAGCAAGCTTTTACAAATTAAAATATGTTTTTGTAATCATATTTTATAATTTCAAATTCTAGGTCAGAGATTAATCCTTTGGTCATCCATTACGCATAAGAATGATCATTAGAGATTAATTAATGTTAAGTAATTAATTCCAAAGATTTCATCTGAGCCGTTCATTGATTTCATTCACAAGTATGTGTGAGCATGTAAACATGTAGATGTAGCGCACATCATGTACTCATCAGTTCTACCAGAACGACCAAATCTATCTCTAATAGGAAATTAAGCTATTAACTGAAATATTTTCGTAGTATCTGATTATTCGAAAGGCGTTTTGAGTTCCCTTTAGGAGATTAGCAACTGGCAATAACCTGTGGAGTTTCGGGAATCTGTTTCGTGTAGCTTGGCAAGCAAGTTTTGGGGCGTGGGACTTTACAGGGGCTGCTGTGAGATTCTGACGGATACTACTTCTCCTTGAGGTCCAGCTCTCATGACATGGTATTTCACTTGAAGTCCTGGTATATAGAATATCGATGAAATATCAAAGTTAGAAATGGATTTTGTCACTCTGATTCTCAATTAAGCTGAGTTCGGTTATGTCTATGGAAAATCGACTAACTAGTACCTTCGTTCCTCTGCAACTGCATGTAGAGTAATGACAGCCTTTGGTTGCCAGTCTGTTGGTTTCTCCACACACCCTTTGATGAGTCAATTTCATATTATATATTTTACCCTATTCTTAGTATATTTTGGTAGAATTTTGATACTTTGATTTATATTTTCAATATAGGACATCCGACTTCCTCTGGAGCAAAATAGGACCAAATGGACGAATTTTGGAGTAATTCCAGTTGGAGGACGTTTGTGAGTCACTTAGCTTGATCGTGTCAAAATATTAGATATTTCCACCAAGTGGTTATTTTCTGGCGATAAAATAAAGGAGCAATGCATGGTGCTGGAATAGTGACGTTTTGGGCTTGACTTGCGTTTTTTGAGCCCAAGATGACCTCGGATGGTCTCGTGGCCTTCTGGATAATACTTGTTTAAAACTTTTTCACTAGTTGGGCCCAAGTGCTAATGCTTCCAGATGGAAGTGTGAGGAGCCATCTCCTTGCTTGATCTTTCAATGTGTAAGGATATAAATGAAGCTTAATAGATTCAGCTGAAAATCCTCTCACGAAAATATTCTTGCATCCCATTAAAAATTCTGCAATATGCATGTTAAGGATCGTCGGTTGAGAACCCATGAAATGTAGGTAGAATATTCAACATGTGCTGCTTTGTTTCGAATGTAGACCCTTCCTCCACTTCTGGATAAGTAATGCAACTTGGTATATTAGTGGCATGAGCTGTTAAAGAATCACCCAAAGGGTCACCAACCTCTGGAATAACAAAAGCCATTGTTTCCATACTGTGCAGATCCCCAGAAAATAAAGACTGCAGAAAAATTCCCTGCAAAGAAGGAACCCATTGCAAATTTTGTTCCCTTCTCCACCTTAAAATCTGCTCAGGTTCTGGATCAAATGGAAATAATTTTTGCACTACTGATCGTGTACTGACCATGCATAGATTGCAATCTGCGCTGTTGTAATCTGTAGAAGAACAATAAAATTTATGAATTAATTATTTATATATATATATATATATTTTAATATATACAACAATAATTAATGCAGAATCTGTAACATCCCACATCACCCAGGAGAGTGGATCCTATAAGCCTTGTATGTATATTCTCATATCGACCTAGCACGAGACATTTTGGGAGCTCACTAGTTTCAGAGTTCCAATAAACTCTGAAATTAAGCGAGTAGCGTGTGAAAGCAATCCCATAATGGTGACCCACTGGGAAGTTCTCGTGTGAATTCCCAGAAACAAAATTGTGAGGGCGTGGTCGAGGCCCAAAATGGACAATATCGTGCTACGGTGGAGTCGAGCCAGGGTTGTGGTGGGGGCCCGGGTTGGGATGTGACAATTTAGTATCTGAGCCAATCCTTGGCCGGAAGTGTGTCGAATAGGACGTCAGGCCCTTAAAGGGGGTGGATTGTAATATCCCACATCGCCCAGGGGAGTGGATCCTATAAGCCTTATATGTATATTCTCATCTCTACCTAGCATGAGGTCTTTTGGGAGCTAACTGGCTTCGGAGTTCCGATGAACTCCAAAGTTAAGCGAGTAGTGCGCGAGAGCAATCCCATAATGGGTGACCCACTGGGAAGTTCTCTTGTGAGTTCCCAGAAACAAAACCGTGAGGACGTGGTCGGGGCCCAAAGTGGACAATATCATGCTACGGTGGAGTTGAGCCCAGGTTGTAATGGGGGCCCGGGCCGGGATGTGACAGAATCTGATTAGAACAAATTATTTTAAATAATCCCCAGCAGTGGCGCCAATTTCTTGATAGGAAATTTATCATACACGCAAACGGGCTAAAAACTCCTATAATACTTTCAAGAATGGCAAGATTATTGTAGTATAAACGGACCTGGCAAGGTCGTTCTCCACATGAATTATTAAATAATTTGAAACAAACCAAATTCCAACTAATTATTGTAAAATAGAAATTTGAGATAATTTCTTTTTATGACCTAATTTAATAAAACAAATTTAATTAATAAAAATAAAACAATCTGCAATATTCAAGCTGAAAGAAAAGGAAAAGTTTTGGAGAAATCAAATTAAGAAAACACTAGGGTTCCACCATCACCTAGCAATCCTATGAATGTTTACCAATTACTTATGATCTACACATAATACTTTGAAGGTTAGGTTTTCCTAATTTATATTCTACTTGGAACCTCTAACATAGAACGTATATCTAACATGCAACCCGTACGAACGTTCGGATCAAATCTGAACATGAGAGACTCATTATGCTTTATGAAAACCTTTTGAAAAATCATGCAACCCTTAAGACATGATATTCATCTTAAGTGAAATTACAATTATTAATCACAAGAAGTTAGCGCCAATTTCAAGGAACCTTCCAACTAAAATTGCATTAATTTACTTTTTTAAAGATTCTAATAGTGATCAGACATTAAGACAATTAGATAGTTTTAATTACGGTATTTAATAATTCAAAGTGTAACAACCCGTTCCAAATTTTACGTTTTTATTTTATTTTAAAAGCGTGAATTTACGAAATTGCCCTAGAGGCAAGGACTTTGACTTCCGTTGACCATCGACTTGAAAGATGTGAGACCTATTCTTTTAGCATATCCTCGTAGTACTCATTGGTACGAACGTATATGCGAAAGCCGTTTGCGAGTCCGGATTATAACGGTATAGTTACGGACGTTCGAAATTGGTTATTCAAGGTTAGTGTTTATTTAAATTAAATCCCCACTTTGTGGGGGGAAGCCCAATCAGAAAGAAAGAAGAAAAGAAAAGAAAAAAAAAAAAAAAAAAAAAAAAAACAAGGGAAAAGCTTCCCGTGCACCCATACCCGCACCCACCGCGGGTCCATTTTCCAAGGCCGATTCCGGCCAACTCCGGTGGAGTTTTTCGATGCCACCACCACCATCTTGAAGCTCTCATTCCCCTCTACAAAACCCACCCAAGAACCACCTTGATTAACCACGGGATGTGGAGGTTTGAGGCCATGAAAGTTGACGAAAATCAATGGTGCTCCGGCCACCCTTCTCCATTTTCCGGCAAATTGGCAAAGTGATGGCCGATGCCACCACTTGGGCTTTGTAGCCCATCATCTCAGGAGCAAAACCCAACCAACCTTGACCCCGTTGGACCACCGTAGACGACGAATCGACGTCGGGAAGTTTTAGGCACCCGCCGACTTCGTGGGCAAAATTGATCATCTTCCGTCCACTTTTGGACTTCGTGGAAGGTATAAAAGTTGCTCCACTCACTGAGATCTTCATTTCTGTGAAGTTTGAGAATTTTTGGAAATAGTTGGATTTTCCGGCTAGTCGGGGCGGCCGACCGCCACTCGCGGTGGCGCGTGCGGCGGCGCGTGCCCAGTGAGCCGCCAATGCTATTTTTAGGCTATGTCGAATGTTTTGAATTCAGTTTTGTCATTTGAATGACGTAGGTTGATCGTTGGAACCTAAATTCGTTATGATACGTTACTTGATAAAAATGTGAATCGATGATCCGACCGTTGGATCGTCACAAAAATTGGATACATTATAATACGTAATATTTAAAGATCATAGGAATTTACGGATCGGGAATCCGACTTACGGATCTTCCTGAATTGGATTTGTAAGTTAGTAAAATAAATGTTCACGACCACTTGTTTTAGGCAATTGGCGGAGATCTGACCGTTGGATCGTAATGAAATTTTAATATGTTATTCTAGAAACATATTTTGGATCGTTGGGAGTTGCGGATTGAAAATCTGATATGCGGATCTTCCGGGTCAAGTTATACAGGGTTGTAAACCCTACCGTCGATCTTTGATCGACGGTTGACTTGTGGTCAATGGGTCTCAAGCTATTTTAGAATGTCGTTGAGGTTGTGTTTTATGTGAATTACATATTCTACGGATAAGAGTTCTGAGATGTGATTTGATAATTGATCATAGGGACCAATCATTCAGGACGCCTCGATGCGCGTGCTAGAGAAGTATAGCGTGGACTCCAGGTGAGTGGATCTTTTCCTTTTTATTGTGCATATTATTGAGAGTTCTATCGACACTTTTAAATTGATTAGGTATATTACCTTCATATAATTATTGTGAATGCTTGAAGTACCTATATGAACTACGAATGGCTTGATCCCTATTTAGGATACGTAGGCAGTCTAACGAGACGTTAGATGCAGCCATAAAATATTTGAGACAAAAGCCTTGCTTGGGAAATTGAGTAATGCAAAGGAAATTGGTAAAGACAAGTTTTAGTTTTGTGAATTAGTTAGTTAAATTAGAGTTAATTGGATTGTTATGGATAATTATCCCTGAAAATAAGTAGTTTGGGAGTAGGGCGTTATTGATTGTACACTTCACACCATATTGTTTATAATTGAAAATGCTACGACATGGTTGAGTAGTAGATTGCATCATGATATATCCATATGTATATTACTTGCATATAATTATTGGGAATGCTTTCAAGTGCAAAGGTGAACTCAGGACACCTAGGTAAGTTCAGGTGAGTTTATGGTATTAATTGAATCAATTGAGTTATAGTATGACTACAGTTATGAGTTAGGCAACTTCGATACTGTCGTATTGGTTGCCATGAGTTGCACATGTTATATTGAGATGCATTAAGAGCTCATAAACCTGCACCCCGGTGTTAGTGCTCCCGCCCGTGGCCAGGGCACAGTCCTTCACGTGATATTCACCTCCCGCACCTTATGCTCACCTTGGATTCAAGGTAGGTGCACAGTCCTGTCGTACAGACCACTTTAGGTGGTTCCGACTCGTAGGTGACCCGCGATTATTCGCCCAGCCTTCACGTGATCGTAGCACTTGAGCGTATTTATTTACACCCAGTCCTGTCGTACAGACCACTTTAGGTGGTTCCGACTCGTGTGCGGGTATACTTATTGAGCTATGGCCTAGCCAGGATTGATGAGATATGGATAAGTCGTACAGGTCACTATAGGTGACTCCGACTTATATGCTAGCCATGATTGATGAGATATGGATAAGTCGTACAGGTCACTATAGGTGACTCCGACTTATATGCTAGTCAGGATTGATGAGATATGGATAAGTTGTACAGGTCACTGTAGGTGACTCCAACTTATATGCTAGCCAGGATTGACGAGATATGAATAAGTCGTACAGGTCACTATAGGTGACTCCGACTTATATGCTAGCCATGATTGATGAGATATGGATGACTTGTATATGTCATTTTAGATGACTCTGACTGATATATCACTTTGTATTGATTTAGTTCATTTGGCCTACTTATTAATGTATGGTGGATTTGATGGCAAACCGTGGTTTTGGTCATTTCCGAGTATGGTTTGAATATATGTATATATGTTGTACTATCTTATGGAAAACGATACGGGTTTTATATTTAGGGGCATTACTTTTAGAGAGGTAGTAACTTTGGGAAGCTTGGTTTTATTGCTTACTCACACCTTCTGTTTGGTGCCCTCCAGGTTTTAGCTGCTGAGTTTATATCGACAAGAATTTGTGGCGAATCTTAGTATTGATGGATATTTTGAGGGTATGATTCTTACCCACATTACTGTACCTTACTTATGCTCTGACATCGCGCGTGAAATGGGTTCGCTCCCACTCGTAGCGCACTCTGGTATTTTAGACACTTTTGGATTCAAATTCATTCACTTTTTATACACTATCACATTTTATGGCTTCGTCACCTTCCAGGTGTCGGTCAGCACAGCTCGATTCAGGGTCCAAGTGGCCTTTCTGGGTCGGGGTGTGTCACAAAGTGTGCATGCAATCAATCATAAGCAATTAAATAAAAATTACATATTCATGCTAAGGCTTAATGTTTCGTCTTAGCAAAAAGAATTAGTTACGCATATTCATAATTAAAATCATAGAAAATATTATTAAGAAAATGATTGAAAACACCTTAAAGTAGAAAATCTCCAAAAACCCTAGCAATTACTCTTTGTCTCCAAAGTTGCATTAAAGAAAATGTAGAGAAAAATTGTAGACGGCAAAGCCTTAAAATCCCCTCTAGCTATCGCACAAACCCTAGTAATCAGGTCTCTTATTCCACTAGGAAGCTAACTAATAATAAAATATATTAAAACATAAAGTTCTAATTAAGTTAGGAAAAACTGTACAGAAACTGTCCAGCCACGTTTTAGCCTCAAATCTCCTCCAAATCCTGCCCAAGATAGCTTGTTTTAAAGATCAGGACGTTCTAAACACATCTCCAGAAGGCCACGAGACCATCCGAGGTCATCTTGGGCTCCAAAAACGTAAGTCAAGCCCAAAACGTCACTATTCCAGCATCACGTATTGCTCCTTTATTTTATCGCCAAAAAATAACCGCTTGGTGGAAAATTTTGATATTTTGACACAGTCAAGCTAAGTGACTCATGAACGGCCTTCAACTAGAATTACTCCAAAATTCGTCCATTTGGTCCTGTTTTGCTCCAGAGAAATTTAGATGTCCTATATTGAAAATATAAATCAAAGCATCAAAATTCTACCAAGATAATTACCAAAACATACTAAGAATAGGGTAAAATACAATATGAAATTGACTTATCAACCCCACACCCCCCCCCCCCCAACAAAAAAAAAAAGACTTGAGATTAAACACTGCTTTGACATTAAACCAGATCAATTTATGCGATCCACACACACGAGTAGTTGAAATTATGGTTAAAATGTGTGGTTGGGAAAAATCCGATGCAGCAAATACCAGTGTCACATATACTAAACCAATCCGTAGTATGGCCAAGTGGCTAATTTTGGGTTAACGGAGAATTAGTAAGGAAAAGAGTATCTGAAGTTACCAGATGTTGAAGAGTCCTTGAGGTGTTTCATATCGAAAATTGCCCCACAAGCACCATTGGCATGCTCGTTGACATCATGACGACCGATGAGCTCGCAATCCCGACTTCCATTCTTGTACCCCTCGCTCAAGAACAGCTCTATATGCCTTGCATCCACTGTCTGCATCGTTCCTGCATATATATGAAAAACATTCACAATTACGCTGTTTAACAAATATAACAATGAAACGTAAACAGATTGCGAAAACAAGTGTCGTTTTTGAAGGGTAAGATAATGTGTGACTCTGGTTTTATCACGTTACTCTGCACCCTGCAGCATTTTGGCAAACATGCCGTCTGCTTCTCTCTAGAACTAGAAAGAAAGCAAGATT
Organism: Pyrus x bretschneideri; assembly: GCF_019419815.1. NCBI lineage: Eukaryota > Viridiplantae > Streptophyta > Magnoliopsida > Rosales > Rosaceae > Pyrus > Pyrus x bretschneideri. The sequence goes on along the minus strand of NW_025999723.1, from coordinate 10,811,198 downwards.
AAAGTTTCTAATCAAAATTTAGAAAATACATTTTAACACATTAATCTAGATTTACGAAGGCATTTTAACAAATGGCAAGTGATCACATCCATCAAGCACACATATTGAGCAGTGATGGGTTGTTCTGCCTTACCATCACAAGTATTGAGCTCGCAGGCGTGGCATCGAGCAAGTTGAAGATCTGTGGAACACCATTACAGTTGAAAACACAAGTTAACTAAATTGAAGTGGTAAAATTTAAACCTTAGCACTATTTAATCTTCATTCGTTTCCCTAAACTAAAATGCCAGGATGATTGAGTGCAGCTCAAGTAATTACCAGCAATCCATATCCCAGTTTTAACTTTATCCAACACACAACTGCCGCAGGACTCCAACATTTTCTGTATGCTCTCTCCATCTGGGAGCCTTGATGGTTTGATCAGCTTTTCTGTTAGGAATGCTTCTGAAGATTCAACGGAAAATGCACCGATCCGCATCCAGTCTGAGATGCATCCAAAATCCTTTGAAAACCCCATTAGTACGATAGCCAATGTTTCACTGTACTCTGAATTATGCAATTAGACACGTGCGAGCAAGTAAACCAGCTGAATTAAACAGATGCAAAATCGGCAGGGCTAGTGATTGGAGTGAAGTTGTAACAAGGTAGCCGTACTGGAAGGTGTGTGGCTGGATCACTTCCTTTTCAGAGGAGCTAATGCTTGTTATGTATTTTGGTTTGACAATACTTCACACCCAAAAAAAGCGAGTTACATCTGAGTTAAACTTAGACATGAAAGTTTTCTTTCGTTTATAAGATCCCCTTTTTTACATCCCCATGTCCTTCCTATGTGGCGAGATTTTAGAAGACACTAACTTTTTCCAAAGTAAAAAATAATAAAATGTATACATATAAAAAATTTTGTTAATCACCGAATGACCAAGAGAATGAGACTATATAAGTTGCCTATGTAAATTTCTTGCACATAAAATGATTCATATAAATTTCCTGTAAATCTTCCAAACATTAAAAACAGAACCATATAAACTTCTTGAGCATAATTAAATGAAAGCACCTGAAAATTCTAACCACAAAAACAATCCAAAGGGGGGAAAATTGGGCACTCACCGATATGCTTCTTCTGCTGGCGGAACATGTAAGAGTAACTCCCATCTGCAAAACCGCAAAGCCCACTTAATCAGACAATTACGATAATACGTCTTAAAACTAATCTAATTCCTATATTATTATGCTAATTGACATCTGGAGGCTCTCAGATTCTTACCAAAGGCAGAAACGTAGAGCTTCCCCCAGTTGAGTGCCAAGTGGCGAGGCTCAGGGACCCGGATATCACGTAGGCACACGTGCTTCCATATGCTCCCTTCATCCAAGATGAGACCAACGACATGTCGTCGCGAGCATCACTAGTGACTTGGCGTCTAGATCGTTGGCGATCTCTGTCCAAACGTCCTTTTCGCACCTCTTGATGCATAACAAACTCACATAAATAAATAATAGGATAATTTCGATAATTACTTAAATCTTTAGGGGTTTCTAAATTGGTTTTAACTTTATTCTAAATTGGTTCTAACCTTTCAAAATATTCTAGATAATTACTAAAATTTTGAAAGATGAACATTTCTTAGGTTCACTAGCGTTCCGTGATAACGTGGACAAAAATTAAGGATGTTTAAACTATCAAGACATCATTGAAGATTTGAATCTCCTAATTCATGTCATTTAGCTAACAAATTTATGATTTAAATTGGCTAAAATTGGTCAATTTGAGGGAATAGAACTCTAAAGACATCGGTTAGTGAAAGTCAATTTTAGTATTTGTCCATCTCATCTTTTAATGTTGGTAAAGTCTCTGGTGACTTACTAAATGTCTAATTTAGAATGTTTTTAAAAAGTTAAGACTAATTCGAAGTAACCTAAAAGGTTGGATAGTTTTTTGTTTAGTTTAGTGATTTAAATTTTCATAAATTTAATTCATAAATTTTCTACAGTTGGGTGATTTAAATTTTCCTTTCATTTGGTTTAGATTGACATGTATTCAGTTCAGAAAAGTAATGTTTCCTGCATACAGTTAAAAAGAAGATTATGGGAGAAACGTTACTTTTTTGAACTGAATACATGTCAATCTAAACTAAATGAAAGGGAAATTTAAAGCGAAATAAGAGAGTGGAGGATTTTACGTTAGTTCTTCACCGGGGGTCACACTAGTCTGAGTTAGGTATATTGAATGAATAAAATCCAATGGGTAAACACATTCAGTTTAGATTGAGTTGTATTTAGTTAAAAAAAGTAGCGTTTCCTGCATAATGGCCTTTTTAACAAGAACTTTCTGCAATTAAAAAAATGATTATGCGGGAAACGTTACTTTTTTGAACTGTCAATCTAAACTAAATGAAAGGAAATTTAAAGCAAAATAAGAGAGTGGAGGATTTTACGTTAGTTCTTCACTAGCGGTCACACTAGTCTAAGTTAGGTATATTGAATGAATAAAATCAACGGCAAAACACATTCCATAAAATGGTACACGAAAAATTAAACACATGAAAACATTAATACATGCAATGTATTTCAAAATCAAACAAAATAACATATACAATGTATATTTTTCACTTAAACAATAATGATCATAAGAAAATAATTCAACAAACAACTGAACACATGAGACAAAAGAAAACAAATTTACAAGCCCAATATACAAAATTAAGGTGAACAAAAAGACTCACAAACTCTTACAAGTGAAGGAAAATATGTATAAAAATCTTGTATTGATTTATTTTAGACAACAACATGCTACATAATACATATGACGCTTTACCCAGTGGTGAAAAACAATAAAGCCTATGCACCTTGGTGTGGGTTCGTTTCTCACCGATATCCCTTCCCTGCGACTTAACAATTTAGCTCACTGACGTATCATTTGCCAAAAAAAAAAACCAGAACATGCTACATAATTAACGACAATGGAATCAATTAAAATTTAAGCATGAGTTTAAAATCTAAAATCATTCCAAATTATCCTAAGGTTAAATGATTTATGTGCATCTATAAATAAATCAACTTCAGAATTAGGAGGAATTGAGAAAGAGATTACCCACGATGATTATCTTTGATTAAAAATTGAAGTGTTTCCTTTGATGAAAAGACCTTCACTTGCAGACTCCTCGTTTACAGTGGAATGAAGATGAGAAATATGATAGAGAATTTAGTGCTACCACAATCTCCTCTGGCCGAACAACTTTGATCGTCTATCTCTTTCGTTATTCACTCATTGAAAAACCCTAAATTAGAGATAGATAAAGTTACTTTTATAATCACGTGTGTGATTTTCCTACAAAATCCTTCCCATATATGATCATATAGTATTGGTGGCCTATTATGCCGTCTTTTGATTTAAGTTACCATAGAACTTAAACCACAAGCTTAATATGTTCATGCCAATGTGCCTAAAGTCCGAAATTATTTTCCCGTATGTATAGAATAACAATGCAAAAATCCAACCTAATCAATTTTACGTATTAGTTAATATTATTTTTAAGATCCATGACAAAGTTTACCAAGAAAAACGCTTTATACCATAATTAATGGTATCACATATTAATACTACGGTCTTATGGTATTCATTTTCATTTACAAGTGAGAGGTCGAAAATGACGAGTTTGTAACCAATTTTTCATTTTCATTTACAAGTGAGAGGTCGAAAATGACGAGTTTGTAACCAATTTGTTCCCCGCTCCTTAATGTAGAGACATTGCGTAAAGAAAATCTCAGAACCGGTAGTGACTCCTGTCTTTAAGAATCTTGAAAATATTTTACTTTTGGTTCTAGGCCTTTAAAAACAAAAGGTTTGCAAGAGTTGATGGGCCTTGTTCTTCGCATTAACTGGGCTGGGCTTCAGGGTCAGACCTAGGTAAGAGAATAGACCCGACGACATCGTCCCAAAAACTTTGCCGCCCTATATAACAGTAACAGTATCTGCCGCTCCGTCCGCAGCTAGCTGCTCGTAGTGCTACTCTGCGCACCGCGGCGGGGGTGGTTGAGCATCACCCTCAAGCTCTTCGCCATTACCCAGGTTTTTCAGTTTCCCCCTTAACTTTCTGTTTGGATGCCGAGAAAATCACAGAAAATATGCAAAATTGTCAATATTGAGATGGATATGATGGTGAAATAGTAAAAGGTTTGAGCAGGAATTTTGTGACGGCAGAAAATACTGTGAAAAAAAATCCGAAGAGGGCCCCAAGTCCTTGCTAAAGATTTTGCACTGTGACTTTCGCAACCTCTTGGAAATTAAAATTAAAAACTAGGGTTTGATCTGGTATCAGCCTCAGTGGATGGGTCGCATGAAAAGGCGTGGGGTTACGTTCTAATATTGAATGCCAGCCTAGACTGCTCCCAACATTTTAATAGTTGCTAGTACGCTAGTTGCTATCTGCCGTCACGAAGTTCCTACATTGATCAAAGATCTTTCTGCTGATCCATCTCTATGAATATGATATGATTGCGCCGGATTGCCGTTGGTTGTTTTGGTCTAGATTTGGAGTTTTGATTATTTGTTGTGGTTGAAATGTTGGGAAAAAAAAGTTTGGGATTTATGAGTTATGGAAAATGCTTTAGAACCCAGTTTGGGATTTATGCGTATCTTTATTTGATTGTATGAGCTTTCACTTGTTGGTTGTATGATTGAATCTCTAGGTTGTGTTTTCTTGTTTTCAGATTGCAGGTAACTCTAGTATTTCCAATGGTAGTGTTGATAGTGTGCAATTAAAACAAATCTTTGGTGTGTATAATTCTTTACATATTTTATGTGATGAGTTGCTAAGTTTCTGCGGTTTTGGTTGTTTGGTAGTTGCATTCGGTGTTAATAGTGTTTTAAATACTAAGTATATTGTTTATGGATGCCGGCATTTCCCTTCTATGAGAGGTTTTATGATGTTTGGCGTTAATTTTTGCCTTGAGTTTAGTTAGCTTGTTCCCATCTTGGTTATCTGTTGTGTTATTCATATGCGTGGCTGCGTGTTCTCTACTGATAGCAAGAGTCCATGTAATCCCCCTGCAGTTAATTTCCCCGTCTTCCATTTTGATTGTTGAAGAGAGTCTCCGCTGGAGTGTCTGTTGCTACAGCTACCAAGATTCTATTTGTCTCCTCCTGCACAGTTAATCGCCCCGTTTTCCACCTCGAAAGCCATTTACTGCATTCAGATTTGATTCCCGCATCAATTGTTCACAAACACGTCACTTGAAAGTATAGGCATTATTGTTTGGTTCAATATGGCCCTCTCACCGTGCTCTAAAGGTTGACGTGATTACTTGTTCATTTGAGTGTTTGAATTGACCATATTCTCGAGTTAACTCTGTCAAAAGTATTGCATGTTGTGGCTTGTTTAGGAGGAGGTTTAGCCAGAATCGGCCCGTACGTCTACTGAATCAGTTTATGACTGAGGTATTCAAGTTCTGGACAAGAAGAGAACACGATAGTGTGAGATGAAATTTTAGCACTCTAAGCTCTGGCAACGTCCTTTGACATGCTCTGAATTGTGTAAAATATGTAAAGAAGGATATGTGTACCTAGAGTGACATGTAGTGCTTAATGAAAAAAAAAAAGGCCAATTTTGTGTTGATATTTGAAATAATCAATATAAATGACACTGCATTTGCTTATTCTTTTCTTAAAATGACAATGTATCAAAACACCACACACACACTCTCTCTCTCTCTCTCTCTCTCATCAATGGTTCGTAGTAACGGGGAATACGGAAAATAAATGGATGAGATTGAAAATACAGTTTTGCAAATCAACTCTAAAGGTTAAAACACGAGTCACTGAATGCTATGTAGTATTGAAGCCGAACTTCAAATGTGGTATATCTACCATTAATGAGTTTCAAATGCATAGTTTTTTAGCAAGTGATTTGAAAAAGGAAAGGCTTATTTCTTTATGGAAATTATCATTGGCCACTCCAAAAAATTTATTGTGCACCATTTGTAAGTTTATTTTTCCATCTAAATATAAAAAGTTTGGACAATTAAACTTTTAAAGTGCTAATAACAATTCACTTTCTTATTTGAGTCGTGTTAATCATGTCAATTTAATCCTATGCATTCAACTTTAATCATGTCAATTTAATCCTATGCATTCAACTTTTCCATCTTAAGTAAAAATGAGTGTTGAATTTAATGGAGCTACCTACATTGGGAAAGTGACGCTGAACATAGACGAGGGACATACACAGATACATTCCCAAAAAAGTACACTAAAGATTGAGTATATGGTTCCAATCAGGATCATGAAATACCACTCCCACCTCTTTTGCATTCATGACTTTTTGATTTGTTTGAAATTAATTCACGTGTTATAACTTAAATGGACGACAAATTTAGAAGATCATTTAAGGCTAAAAGTCATAAGTGATTCATGTGGTTTGCGTTTAAGTGTTGCTTTTTAGTTGTGGCTTCAATTTCGTCCACTTATACCATTGTGGTTTGCTTTTGATACCAATTTTGATCTATTCTATTGATCAATTTTCGTCAACTAGTGTAACAAGATGTTCATGTTGGCTTCACGTGTAGGGGTATTGTACTTTTGCTTTAAAAAAAAATAAACGGTATTATACTTTTCTCGTATTCAATTTCACTTAATAGTTGAAAGATGCAAGCTCAAGTTTTAGAACACGATATTTTGAGTAAGATTAGGCACTTGCAACCAAGTTTTTCATGTGTATTTTGAGCGAAATTAGCATTTACTCCAATTGTTTAAGTGAGATTGTACACAAAAAAGATTATGCATGGGCAATACTTGGTATGCCAAGTTAAATTAATGTTACAAGTAATGGCATGTTTAGTTGCTTCTCTAAAAACACTTAGGTTCATAACCATTTTTTTCATGAAGCATGGACTTCTGTTAGTCATAAGCGCTTCTAAGTTTTTATACCAAACACAATCAGAAAACGTTTTTATCCCTTCCAACAATAATCTCAAAAAAATCATATCGTGACAATTTAAATAAAGCACATGTTGTAATATGGAATTATGGATAGGTCTAAAGATCGTGCAAATATCGAAAAATTCTCATTTATTTGGCATTTGAAAAATCACAATATTATTTTCTACCGCCCAATGATATAGCTTATTTTGGTGTGTTAACGACTGATTAATAAACAAATGGTTGACAAATCTTCTCATAAAGTTATAATTTAATCTCAAAGACGTGTTCTTTTTTCCAATTTTTCCAAAAAAAGTTCAGAAACACAATCAAATGACTGCCCCACTCAATTTGTTTAAGTGGCTAAGATAAGAGTGTTGTCGAAACCTACTGCGGAGTGGCCCTGGTTGACCCACCGATATAATTTGGGTTTTAGTGTTGCAAACTGCATCATCTTTTCCACTGGGTTTCAATATATAATTTTCCAAAATTAAATAAATAAAAAGAATACAAGTAAATTCCATAACATCTACATGTACATATAATTATATTTCGTATTTATATTATAATCTGCATGTGTAATATAATAGAGGGAATCAATGTCGTGGGAGAAGGGCAAGCAACTGAAAAAGCTTGAGATGAAAATAGTTTACATTCTTCATTTTATTAATTTGTTATTAAATTATCATTTGAAAATAACATCTCAAAACTTAAGTTGTACTGAAGTGTTAGGCTTATGTCAACTAGGGTATAATAGTTCCGTCACTATCGACTAAACCGTCTGAGAAGTGACTAAGAGGAGAGTGGTTGGGTTAAGCCACACAATGAGCAACCTAATTTGATATCGAATTCGTCATCTACGAGATTTGAACTTAAGACCTCTCATTTACAAGTGAAGAGAAATACCATCATATTTTAATTTAGGGTACTTGAATTAAGTAAATCAAAGGACAAAGAAAAGTTTGCATCAGAAACAAAAAAAAAAAAAGAAAAAAAAAAAAAAGCATATGAAAATCACTTAAAACGGTTTCGCTTGAATAATTATAGCATAGACTTGCAGATTTCATTTTGTCTACTTCGGATTGTTTTGAGCGATTTGAGGTGCATATGATTTTATTCAAACACCCTAACTTGTTAAGATTTTTTGTTAATTAATCTGAATTTGGTTGTTCATCTTTTTATTGTATCTTGCTTAATGATTATTAATAAAGTTTTTCTCTAATGATGTGGATCTCTAAAAACAATTATAAGTAATATATATTGAACAAATTAGCTTGTCAAATACTGTACTAACTTTCCTAAACATTGTTAGAAAAAAGACGTCCAAATCTTGTGGAAAATGATTTGTCGGTATAAGGAAAGTAAAGCAGGTGGTTCGTTTACAAATTTCGTGATAACAACAAATAATGCTGGAAAATTATGAACCATGCAAACAATGAAGAGAATTAGGCCAACACAACATGGAATGGAAACGTGTCATGCAGTGCAATAAGCAACAACAAATCCAAAAATCTTTTTCATTCGTGTGGGTCACCAAACTTTGTTGTTTTGCTTCATCTGCAGATGCATGAACTGTCAACTATAGGGAGTTTTTGATTTAGGCGCAACGAACGGTGACAATTATGAGGAAAATATACTACAAAAAATAATCTACTTATATGCAATTTGTCAATTAGATTAATGATTTTGTTTGATTATTTTTCCCTCGAAGTTTAATATTAAAAGCCTTGATTTAATACGTTTGTTATTTCAAAATGTTGAATTTAAATCTCAAACCTTAGTGGCTAAATATGAGGACTTATTTGTGAATTTTTCACATTATCACGTGATGTTATCAATCTTATAATACTATATGATATATGTGTTTAATTATTATACTATAGTTTAAGTCCATAAAATATTGACCACGTTGCTCAATAATTTTATATACCATGAAAATTAACAAGACTACGAGATGGTGCAACTGTAATATCCAAAAAAAAAAAAAAAAAAATCCAAATGTAACGATCAAACAATTTAAAGGTCTAGTGGAAACATAATTCTCAAGGTCAATGGTAGTGGAGTGGCGGCTAATCCATCCACATGGTACACGAATACACGTAAAAATGATGCATTAGAGTCTTGTAGATTGAATTTGCCAATATGGCTTTGTTTTTACATGAATTATGGAAAACAATATGACACAGATGGATGGTTTGAAACCTAATACTTTGAAATCCAAGGATCACGATGCAGACCACATTACTAGATGAAGATCCCATCCGGATCCAAATGGTGGGGATTCTAGGGATCTTTACAGTCTAGTCGTTCATCATATATTGTGCGGTCAGAAATCATTTGAATTTTATTATTTAAAATTAAACACAAATAGTACCTGACGAAAACTAACCTCATAATATACGATGAATGACTAGGATGTGATGATCCCTTAGATCCCCACCATTTGGATCCAGATGGGATCCTCATCCCAAATTATTGTGTTGGTCGTGCATGAATTCATCGGCCTGAAATATATAGAAATTAAGGAAAACTAATGAAAATGAATAAAGGGTAAACTGAATAGTACCATAATTAACCTTTTAATGTACAAAAATGATTTTTCGTTAAAGTAAATAGTACCGTGATCTTTTCCTTAAAATTCCTTAAAAATTACATATTAATTTGATTTTGACTGTCACCATAAAAAAGCAGACATTCATTTATATATGGGAGTTTTAACGAAAAGCCCGCGGTACTATTCATTTTAACGAAAAACCACATTTTTACACTAAAAAGTCAAACCTGGTACTATTCACTTTACCCTTTATTTTGTCCTTATTGTTAAACTTAAAGTTTTCAAGTCATTTTCATTAGTTTTCCTTTTATATATGCATGTCGGCTTCAATGCATGAGATTCTCGGCTATGCATTATTCTCTACCTTTATAAATCTGGTTATGTGTGAGCTATTTTGGTACTTTTTCTTGGAAAAGGATCCTCTCCGGATCCATTCCACATAATCCACCAAGATCACAAAGCTGAACTCTTGAAATTTGATCGAACGACTAAAGTTATTATAACTTTTTATGGGTCATTGGATCAAATTTCAAGAGTCTGAATTTGTGGACTTGTAGGATTAGGTGGAGGATCCCTTCCCCTTTTTCTTTAACTTAGAGACGTATAAATGATTTGATCCTTTGTTTTGAAGAAGTGGAGGTTCCACCATAAAATGAAATGGCCATAGAGAGTACCCAAACCTCATGCATTTGCAAGATTTCTCCTTTCACCGATATTAGACTTTTTTACTTTTACATCCTCACACACCTCCTCATGTGTGGTGAATGTTCAAGACAAACACATGAACAACACAAATTGGATGATGTGGAGCATGTGTGGCCATTGGGCTTCAAACTTGGGCCAACTTAGCTCTGATACTACGAAGAAAGTTGAGATTTCACCATAAAACAAATTGGCTATGTGGAGTAGCCCAACCTCAAGCCCTTGCAAGGTTTCTCATTTCACTGATGTGTGACTTTTTTACCTTCACATTCTCATAAGTTTTTCTTTTATCATGTCATTACTTTTTTTTTTTTTTTATCTCCATCCCTAAAACATTTTTAGGGTTGGTTTGATAGTACTATTTTCTAAATAAATTTTTTCGTTATAAAAGAAGGGAATGAAAAAGCACACAAAAAATAAATAAATAAATAAATGAAAAATAAAAAATTGAATGCCCGTTTGATACCAAGTTCGCTTGAGACACAGAAAAAGTAAATGGGAGAAAATGAGAATAAGAAACGTTTTTCTTTTTGGGTCAAGAGAATGAATAACGGTTAGGGGAATGATGATCAAAAAATGTGTATGAATTGACTCACAAAATAAAAACTAAAAACCAAGCAAGGTTGTCTTAAATTTCAAATGTTAGTATTCACATAATCTCTTCTTAAATCTCCCTCCTCCCTCCCGCCACCTCTCTTTGCCCTTTTCAATTCCTTAAGTTCTCCCATATATACCTGATTATTATCCGTTATTTCTCTCATATGTAATGGTTTCAAAAGGGCATTGAACTCTTTTAGGGTTTGTTTGATATGATTCCATTTTTAGTTTTCTTTTGATAGATAAAAAGATAATGCATATGAAAGACTGAAGATCAAAGAAGAACAGATGAAGGAAATGAAGGATAATGTAGGAAACAAAACCTAATAAAATTTGTTTTAGTTTTCGGTTGGTGTAATCTTTCATGTACATTTCTTTTAGTTCCTTCCAACCATTGCTCATGCATTTTTTTTTCCTCCCATCGTATTTACTCTCTATTATCAATAAAATAATAAAAGCTATAAACTCAAAACGAAAAGATTATCAGACGACGTTCTGGCATTCACCCTTGTCAAATTTATAATACAAGCAATAAGGAAAAATACTCGTACCCACTAATATTACAACTCCATGGGGGACAAAGACCGATTTAATTTGATCATTTTACCAATCTGTCCATCAATTTGCAATAAACAAAAGGTAGTGTAACCCCTCTGGATGGTTCGAAGTAAGTACTTAAACATTCTCGTTCCTCAGTTCAAGAAAACCAGTCTAATTTCATGATAAGTAAGTCTCCATAAATTTTTGATCAAATTATTTTTTAACGGCTCTGATTTTCTGATTTACTTACATGATATCCAACTCTGAGTGGACCCATCATGGCACTGGGCCCCAGATTTTGCCCTACATTACAAAGTGCAGCATAAACATCCAAACAGTTTCCAACCTTCCCATTAACTTACAGATATGACTTAATATAATGATAACAGTCATAATTTACACCTTATTAAAATTAAGTTAGAAAGAAAAAAAAAAAAAAAGTTTTCTTTTGCAAGTGGTTCTTTATCACAGTGATGAAAATGTGTTCATCTTTTGCATGATGTCGTGGGTTTGTTCCCGTCGGTAGCTAATCTAACATTTAATCTATTATTTGACAAAAAAAAAAAAGTTAGTAAAATTAGTTGAATTAAAAAGAAAACTAAAATGCAAATCGGCTTGGGTGACGAGTTTATACCTAATTATTATGAAATATAAATGGCTTATTGTTCATATTTAGTTAAATTTCTATGCTTTAGAATCGAATATCATATCAAATGAAAAGAACGAAACATAGGCTGCCATGTGATCAAGTTAATCAAGATTTTCTTTTGCACCGAAGTTTGAATTCTCCGTCCTCGCCTTATTATTGCCCCTAAATTAAAATATCGTTAGAAAAGAAAAACCGAAAATAAAAATACATATCCCACAAAACGAATTGATACAAATTGATAATTGTTTCTGCATAAGCCAGAAAACTGTCGTAAAATGCCAAATACATTCTTCTGACTGTTAAATCTCCGCCCTTGCTTCCTTATCACACCCATCTCTCTCCATATCTTCTATTTTTCCTCCTTCGTCTTCCTCTCCTCGTTATCCAAAACTCTCAAGCTCCAAACTTAGAGAGAGAAACTGATATAGAGAGAGAGAGAAAGAAAGAGCAAGCTTTCCTCCACATCTTCTTCTGCATAATTATTATCTTAATTATGGTTTTCTACATGCATGGTTATTAATTGGTGCAACAAGCTCCTCGTATTCAACACAGAAAAAAAAAAAAAAAAAGTCTTCCTCTTTCTTTCCAAATACTTGGTAAATGTTCAAAGTTTTCAGTGTTTTCTTTATTACATATTTTTCACTTAATCTTCACTTTAGCTATATATATTTGTGCTAACTTTATAAGTTTATGGATTACTAATTTGTGGTGAGTATTGCCTTATGCTTTAAACTTTATCCTAGTTTTTTACAATCTGATTAACAAAGGTTTAATGAACTAAATTTCTTCATATATATGTTTAGGAGGGTAATTAAGCAAATTCAAGCTTAAGCTCATTCATTCAAGAACAAGCTGCAAAAATGGCGCCCAGAAACAGCCGTGGAAAGGGAAAAGGAGACAAGAAGAAGAAAGAAGAGAAGGGTATTTATCATTATTTTATATTTCTTATTCAAATTGCTAAATTCGATTACTTAAGCACCAATTGAGATAACTAATAAATCTCTTGTGTCATTTTTTCTTGCTCTGCAGTTCTTCCTGTTGTTATGGACATCACTGTGAAACTTCCCGATGAAAGCAGTGTCGTTTTGAAGGTTGTTGGATTATAATATTTTTTTAATTTAGGAAAAAACTGGATAAACTCCTAAATCTTTCTGTCTTTCTTGTTACTTGTAGTCTTTGGAAGACAACCACATTTTTGTTTGTGTTGCTTCTAATTCACATGGGCAGACTTTTGAAGGTTTCTTGCCGTGGTTGAATTATACTTGTTTAAGTTTAAGCAGTGTTTAAAATATCATATATAAATTTATCGAAATATCGATAAATACATTGATATTGGTTGTCATCGGTGGAAAGTATGGAAATTTTTAATGGGATAGGTATCTCAACTCGTCAAAATTAGAGAAAAATTTCTCAAAAAAAAAAAATCAAAAGTTTGAAATTTGCTGGAACCATCTGCAATGGGTTCTAGCAAATTTTCTATCGTGAAAAATATCATCGATGTTCATTGAATTTTCTTGTATCTCACCGATAAAGGATGAAGTTTTCATTTAATCCTTCTTTTCATATCGATCATTGATTTTTCAGATATCGACTAAAATATCGACAATTTCGCTGATATCTTAAATACTGAGTGTAAGACCATATGTTTTGTATGCTTAAATTTGTTCATTGGTTGGATTCGAATATGTACTAACTGCTAAGTCTCCAAACTAATTACTTTCACCTACTTTCCCAGGATTGAAGTTAGTTTTTGAGGTCCACAATGTAATGCGTTCAAGGACAAAAGTTATATTACTTTTTATGGATTGATGCGGCATGTACTTACACATATTTTATACAAAAGTTGATTTACTTATGCATAGGATATTACTTATGTAAAATAATAATATGGTATTGAGCAGGCAATATCGACGGATAGGATTATTGATGTTCGTCAGCTACTATCAGTAAATACGGAAACTTGTAGTATTACGAATTTTTCACTATCTCATGAGGTAATTTCCATTACCCACATTATTTCTTCTTCTTTTTCTCATTTTTATTATTTCAAAATTTTGAATTTTCCCTTTTGTTTGACAAGGAAAATAAACGGCCATAATGCTATTGTCGTTCATGACAGGTAAGAGGGCATCGATTAAGGGACGCGGTGGACGTCTCCGCACTCAAGCCATGCGTCCTGACGTTGGTCGAAGGTATTTATCAAAAAGCATCCGACGTCGTTTGTATTATTTTTTATGATACATCTTTATGGGCCGTATGAATTGGACCGTTGAGGGCCCATTGGGCCAGAGTATCTGAACGTCGTCGTATTAGGCTTCTTCTTCTTCCTCAGTCAAATTTCTTACTGTGCTCTGTTTTTCTCAGAGGACTACGATGAACAGCGCGCCACGGCGCACGTTAGACGCGTGCTCGACATCGTTGCATGCACGACGAGCTTCGGAGCGTCGTCTTTGCCGGCGAAGGACCAAATCCCTAAGCTCGATGCTTCTTCAACTGGCTCTGGTAAAAATGCGCCGGGTGCGCAGGTTAAGAGCTTCAAGAAATCCAACGCCACGGCCGCCGCAGCCAACGCCTCCAAGTCTCAAGTTTCTACCGGAACCGATAAGCGAGACGTGGCGGTGGACTCCGAGACCGAGATGAGCCACTCCTGCCTCAAGCTTGGTTCTTTCTACGACTTCTTCTCTCTCTCCCACCTCACACCCCCTTTGCAATGTACTCTCTCTCCTCCCTCTCTTTCTCTCTACATATATACGTATTTGTGTATAATTGACGTATTTATTTGTGTATTTAGTGGCAGAAATTTTGAATTTTTTGCAAAAATTGTGTGTAAATGGTATTAATTTTGCAGTTGTTCGAAGGGCGGCGACACGGCAAGTCGATGAGATTGAGGCGGATGATCACCTTTTTTCTCTTGAAGTAAGACCTTCTTCTGCACAGTCCACACGCACACAAAGACAATTTATTTATTTATTTTTCGGTCTGATCATCGAAATACATTGTTATATTGGCAAATTTTCAGGTGAAGCTTTGCAATGGGAAGGTGGTTCTCGTTGAAGCTTGCCAGAAGGGGTTTTATAGCGTAGGGAAGCGGCGGATTCTGTGTCACAACCTCGTCGATTTGCTACGGCAGCTCAGTAGAGCCTTTGACAATGTTAGTAAAGCCTTTGAGTTTCTGTAGTGGTTTTAATTTATTCTAGCTTTTTATTTGTGTACTGATTATGTGTATGTTTAATTTCTCATATTTAGGCTTATGATGAGCTCTTGAAAGCATTTTCGGAACGGAATAAGGTATAGGATCATTCATTATGCTTTCTTGTATGAGTTTGTGTTACCATTTCTGTATTTGATAATTTGTTTTCTTTGATATTTTGCAGTTTGGGAATCTTCCTTATGGGTTTAGAGCAAACACGTGGCTCGTACCGCCTGTTTCAGCTCAGTCGCCTTCAGTTTTCCCTGCTCTCCCCATGGAGGATGAAACTTGGGGTGGAAATGGAGGTGGTCTAGGAAGAGATGGGAAATTTGATCTAATCCCCTGGGCTAATGAGTTTTGGCATATTGCATCCATGCCTTGCAAGACAGCTGAGGAGAGGCAGATTCGTGATAGGAAGGCATTCCTTCTTCACAGCCTATTCGTCGATGTTTCCATTTGTAGAGCCATTAATGCTGTGCAGCGTGTAATGGGAAAACCGGAATTGACTTTTTCAATTCCAAACAGTGAGATTCTTTACTCCGAGATTGTAGGGGACTTGAATGTCACAGTTATGAAAGATGTTACTAATGCAAGCTTTAAGGTAGATACTAAAATTGATGGAATTCAAGCAACTGGAGTGGATAAAGTGAATCTAGCACAACGAAACCTTCTGAAAGGGATCACTGCAGATGAAAATACTGCTGCCCACGTAAGTTATTTCTGAAATAGTATTGTTGTCTCTACCTTATGCAATTTATTTCGTAACTTTGGTGCAGTTGAGGTGATTCTTGTTAAATTATGTGTGCAGGATGTCAACACTCTAGGTGTTGTCAATGTCAGATATTGTGGTTACATTGCAGTTGTCAAAGTTGAGGGTAAAGAAAATAAGAAAGTCGGTTCTCCATCTCAGAGCATTGTATTTGTTGATCAACCCGAAGGTGGTGCTAATGCCCTTAATATCAACAGGTACGCAATAATGCCTCAGTGAGTATTATGTAAAGCTACCAACCTTTTGTCATGGAGTTTGCAGCATACGGACCTAACTAGTGCCTTGTTCTTTGCAGTTTAAGATTACTACTTCACAAGACAATACCTTCAGAGCAGAATAAACCGGCATCACATATGCAAACTCTGGAACATGAAGATCTTTCGGCCTCGTGTGTTTTTGTTGAGGGGGTGTTAGAAGAAAGTCTTGCTAAGCTTGAGAAAGAGGAGCTAGATTCTGATAATTTTGTGAGATGGGAACTAGGAGCTTGCTGGATACAACACTTGCAAGACCAAAAAAATGCAGACAAAGATAAGAAACCATCGAACGAGAAGGGTAAAAATGATATGAAGGTGGAGGGACTTGGGACGCCTCTTAAATCCCTTAAGAACAACAAGAAAAAATCAGATGGAGGCAATACCAAGCTGCAATCTGAAAGCTCAAAATCTCATGCAGATGGTGGTGTTGCGGAAGCTGAAAATACTATATCCCCTTCTGTAGAATCAAAGCTTGAGACTAATGCCAAAGAAAATGAGCATGTTCTGACAGAGATATTGTCTGATGCTGCCTTTGCTCGACTAAAAGATTCAGAAACTGGACTTCACTGCAAGGTAATACATTATAGGTGTCACTAGAGGCTTTAGATTTACTTATTTGTACTTCACATTGTGTACTAATGTATTGTGTGCTTGACAGTCTCTGCAAGAACTGATCGACTTGTCTCAGAAGTACTACTCTGAAGTTGCTCTTCCCAAACTGGTAAAAATTTTTATTCTTAAAGCTCGTTACCTTTTTTCATGGAAGTATTGTTATGGTGATTCTTGTTTCTATAAATTTTTCGTATAATGCAGGTAGCAGATTTTGGTTCCTTGGAACTTTCACCAGTTGATGGTCGGACCTTGACTGATTTCATGCATACTAGAGGTCTTCGGATGCGCTCTCTGGGGCATGTTGTAAGTTTGCTTCTAACTTTCATTTTTAACACGTGACACGTCTCATATTATTCATCTACCTAAGAACCAATTGTGTCCTCAACTTTGCCGGGTATTTATGCCTCTTCTGAACTTCATTAACTTTATTCTGTAGTCAGATTTGTGGAGGAATTTGTTAATGTGGCTTTGAAGTATGTAATAGAAGGAACAAAAAAGAACCAAGATCATGTCAATTTTCAGAAGATCTCAAGCTAGCACTCCGTTTATTATGCATTGGTGACTGTTAGACAGTGTTAACCTGTTACCGTTATTTATAGGGCATCAAAGCTCTATCTTCTTTAATCACTTCACTTATAGAAAATATTAACTTGCACTGCCTCTCATCTCCAAACTGAAACTCTCAGAATATTTTGTAATGCTGTGTAGATGATTGCGGAATTCGGCTTAACAGGTTATCATATTGAACGAAATGCCTTTTCTTTCTTTACAGGTCAAGCTTTCGGAGAAGCTATCCCATGTGCAGTCCCTTTGCATTCATGAGATGATAGTGCGAGCTTTTAAGCACATACTTCAGGCAGTGATTGCCGCCGTTGGTAGCACTGAGAAGATGGCTGTATCAATTGCTGCTGCATTGAATCTTATGCTGGGCGTTTTGGATAATGAAGAATTAAATAGGTCTTGCGGTGTTCATTCTCTTGTGTGGAAGTGGCTGGAGGTATTCTTGCAAAAAAGATACGGATGGGATCTTAACAGCTTCAACTATGAAGATGTGAGGAGATTTGCAATTCTGCGTGGATTATGTCACAAGGTATATATCATGACAATGCATATTAGATTCTGGAGATGGCCCACATTCTTGAATACTGTCTTCGTAAGTTTACACCGTAACTTTTATTATATACTATAATTTTAAAGTTGTGTTGACATTTTGCTTTCTCTTCCCCCTACCCTCAACTCCACCCCCCAATTAGGTGGGTATTGAGATGGTTCCAAGGGATTTTGATATGGATTCTCCAAATCCATTCCAAAGTTCAGATATTGTCAGCCTAGTCCCAGTGCATAAGGTGACGTTTGGCATTAGAAGCATCTGTTTTCCTTTCTTTTGATTTTTTGAAGTGGTAATAGTGACGACATCTTTTGTAATTTAACCTTTCTTCTGATATTTTCAGCAAGCTGCTTGCTCTTCGGCAGATGGTAGGCAACTCCTAGAATCATCAAAAACAGCTTTAGATAAGGGAAAACTTGAAGATGCAGTTGCATTTGGCACTAAGGTATGCAGACTGTTGCTAGAACGTTTTCTTTCACCTTTTTATATTGGTATTGTAGTTGGTTACAGGCTGAACTTTGGCATTTGCAGGCGCTTGCAAAGCTGGTAGCAGTTTGTGGTCCATACCATCGAATGACAGCCGGAGCTTACAGCCTCCTTGCTGTAGTTTTATATCACACTGGAGACTTTAATCAGGTCTGCTGCCATCTCTTTTGTTTTGGCGTTTCTGGGACATCTGACATCATATAACTGTTACTTTCTGGATCAACATAGATTTTAAATTGAGGGATTGGCTACATCTGGTTTCATATTTCAATTGTAAAAGGTGGAACGGAATGTGCAAAAGTGGGAAAAATATTGAAAGTTTGTCTTTCTTTGGTAAAGGTTTTATGTCGTGGATGACCATTGATGTGCTCCCATTACAGGCTACAATTTATCAGCAAAAGGCCTTGGATATCAACGAGAGAGAATTAGGGCTTGACCATCCAGACACCATGAAGAGTTATGGGGATCTTGCTGTGTTCTATTACAGACTTCAACATACGGAGCTGGCTCTCAAGTATGCTTTTTCCTTGTTCAAAGGGATCTCTATGCATATAACATCACAGTTTACGTGTTTAGGGGAATATTTTTCAAAGTGATGACGTGAATGTGTTGCTCTAACGATCTTATGGATGCAAGCTGTTTGCCGTTTTTGTTTCATGGATCCAATGTATGGAGCTAGTTACTGGAGCAGATAACCTGCTTTGTCCCTTTTCTTGTTCGTTCTTGATGTTTTTTCCATTTAAAGGCAAAGAAAACAGGGAGATAAATTAGTCATGAGTCATTGCTGCATGCTGCATACTCTGTTCATTCATTAGTATACGCGTTTTGTATAAGCTCACAATTTCTGCTGTTCAGGTATGTAAAGCGTGCTTTGTATCTTTTGCATCTCACATGTGGACCATCTCATCCAAACACTGCTGCAACATATATCAATGTGGCTATGATGGAGGAAGGCCTGGGAAATGTGCATGTTGCCCTCAGATATCTACACAAAGCTTTGAAGTGTAATCAAAGGTTACTCGGCCCAGACCATATTCAGGTTGTGTATTCGTTCACTTATTTGTTGTTTAATTTATTTGTCCCAAGGCTTCTAAGAGCTAAGGATTAAACAGTTAGAGGAAAAAATGAGGACTCAATTTATAACAAGTAGACAACCAGTGAAACTTCACATGTCGTAGCACGTTCAATGATATACCGCTGAAAATTTGATTTAATATAGTAAAGTTTAAATTATTTATTTTTGTATATTTGAGAATTTAACCATTTTAATGTTAAATCTCTCCAGACAGCAGCCAGTTACCACGCTATTGCAATTGCTCTCTCTTTGATGGAAGCTTACCCT
Source organism: Pyrus x bretschneideri (assembly GCF_019419815.1). Lineage (NCBI taxonomy): Eukaryota > Viridiplantae > Streptophyta > Magnoliopsida > Rosales > Rosaceae > Pyrus > Pyrus x bretschneideri. Next base: position 10,791,482 of record NW_025999723.1, on the reverse strand, counting down.
TTAAGTGTTCAGCATGAGCAGACAACTTTGCAAATTCTGCGAGCAAAGCTTGGCCCAGATGACTTACGAACACAAGTATATCCTCATCTTGTTTTAGCCCACCCTTTCTCTTAAACTCTTTACCTCCTCTGAGGATTAACCAATCTAACATGTTTTAACAAACACCGCAGGATGCTGCTGCTTGGCTTGAGTACTTTGAGTCCAAGGCTTTTGAACAGCAAGAAGCTGCCAGAAATGGGACTCGAAAGCCTGATGCATCTATTGCCAGCAAAGGCCACTTAAGGTTTGATAACAGTGTTAATGTTAATATGGATCACTGAAGTTATGATATACGCCCTGCTTTTCTGTTTCTATGCCTGATGACACGGCTGTAATTTCCATTTACGTATGCACTTATTTGGAATTTAAAAATGAGGATTTCATGGTAAGAGGTGACCCTTTTCCATGCTTATGTGCCACTCCGAGAAACTTACATTGATATAGAATTCCTTGTGAATTTCTGGTCATGAGACAATTTCTCTGTCTAATCTAGTGGATCCTGTACATGCATTGCTACTGCTGACATTGTTTTTTTACGTGTGATTTAAGCTTGGTTAAATCCTTTCTAATACCATGTTGTTCTAAACTTGGCAGTGTATCAGATTTGCTTGACTACATTAGTCCCACCAAAGGGAGAGAGGTTGCAGGAAAGAGGAAAAGCTACTTAACGAAGGTATGTTTGGAGTTCGGACCCATTTTCATGTGTGGTTTATTTGCCATTTCTTTATGCCTTTTCAATTTTTTTATCTTCTTTCCTTTTTGAAAAAATGGAGTTTTCTTCGTGATTATGTGTTCAACCCATCCTTTGTTCATATGAAACCTGGGGTATTAACAAATGTAAGTAGAAATATCAAAATTGCTGAAGTAGGAAAATTGGTTACTTTTGGAACAGATAGAAGCCTTTATTAAAATGGATAAACCCCAACAAAACCTGCTTTAGTGCAAGGTCTTCATCATTGGTAACATGGTGAATCACACCTACTGGAAACAAATATTAGTTCAACTTTGAACTGAATAGAAATTATCCCGCCCCCATTTTGATCATTTTGCGTGAAATTTCAAAGAACATTTCTAGTGTACATACTACATATAGAGATGCACATGCCCTGCTAGAAGACACACTTTCTTTGAACTCTTGTCATGCACATGAGCAAGCTATTTCAATTTTTTGTGCAGTTGAAGGAAAAATCCATCCAAACTGTCAGCTCAGCTAGTTCCGATGAGTCTTCAAAAGAAACCACAAAAGAGGGTTCTGATGAAGAGGGTCAGGAGACAAATGTACTTGAACCATGTGATAGAACAGATGTAATCCAGGAGAACAGCTCTGCTCCGGTTGAACCTCAGCATGCCGTGGAAGAGATTGCAGAGGAAAATTCAAATGTTTTCGATCAGATACCTGCTGAAACATATATCGATGGTGGTGATGATGGCTGGCAATCAGTTCACAGACCTAGATCAGCTGGCTCATATGGGCGGCGTCTTAGGCAGCGGCGGGCAACTATTGGGAAAGTCTATAATTACCAGAAGAAATATGGTGAAAGTGACATGGACTGTTCTTCAGTGAAGAATACAAATCAAAACAGTAGGTATTATCTTGTAAGGAAAAGGCCAACATCTCATGGAAGTTATGCAGATAATCACTGTGCAACCCCCTCCCAAGGTACTAAGTTTGGACGGAGAATAGTTAAAGGTGTAACATACAGAGTCAAGTCTATGTCTTCGTCTACCAAAGTAGATACTGAAGAGCCCTCTAATGGTAGCACAAGTTTGAGTTCTCCATCAGAACTCAGTCAAAATGTTTCACCACATGGAATTGGCCCAGTGAAAAATTCTGTAGTCAGTCTTGGGAAGTCTCCTTCTTACAAGGAAGTAGCATTGGCTCCACCAGGTACTGTTGGGAAATTTCAAACCCATATTAACATTCCAGATAATCAGGAACTTGGTGCCCGAGCACAAGAAGAAGAAACAATTGAAGTCAAAGGAAATTCCAAACCAAACACAACTGAGTTAGAAAATATACTTGAAGAAAAGAACTCTGTGTTGGTTACGACGGACCACTTACCAGAGGAAACTGGAGCTGCTGAGAAGAAAGGAGAAGTTATTTCAAACGATGCAAAGGAAGATAAGTCTTCACTGATGGTATTGGAGAGTTTGGATGGACACGGATCCAGCGGTATTAAGGTTGATGAAGCGGTAGAAGATAACTTATTGACAGACGGAGTGCCAAAATCTTTGGGTTCTCCCAAGAAGGGAATCTGTGAGACGGATCCATCTGGCACTTGTGAACTCCGTGACTCCAACTCTACCACGCAAGGTGTAGCCGATGCTGTGAGTTCGGTTGATAATCGGGGATTGCCCAGTAAGAAGCTGTCTGCCTCAGCAGCTCCATTCAATCCCTCACCATCTGTTGCACGTGCTGCTCCGGTTTCCATGAACATTGCAATACCTTCGGGTGCAGGTAATGTCCCAATTGTTGCACCTTGGCCTGTAAACATGAATCTTCATCCAGGGCCTGGTACTGTCTTACCCACGGTCAATCCAATGTGCTCCTCCCCTCACCATCCATACCATTCTCCTCCTGTGACCCCGAACATCATACAACCAGTGCCTTTTATGTACCCTCCTTACAGTCCACCCCAAGTAATCCGAACCAGTTCCTTTCCTGTTACTAGTAGCGGGTTTCATCCAAATCATTTCACATGGCATAATGTGAACCCCAAAGCACCCGAGTTTGTTCATTGTACAGTTTGGCCTGGTTGTCATCCGATGGATTTCTCTGCCCCAACACCTGTTGCTGAGCCAATTTCTGAATCGACATTGGAGCCAAAATTTCACAGTGATGATTCTGCTCCAGTTCTGCCAGCGGACATTGACAATGTGGAGGAAACTAAGCAAGAAGTGAACCTTCTGAAATCAGAGGCAATGAGCAATGCAGTTGAAAGTGTAGAGGAAAATAATCCTTCAAACCTTTGCGGGGTTGAACATGCTCAGAGTGAACCAAGTGAGAACCCAAATGGAAATGCTGCAAGTAGCGGTGAACTGACAAATGATGGAGAGAAAACCTTCAGCATTTTGATAAGGGGTAGGAGAAACCGAAGGGCGACTCTGCGAATGCCAATCAGTTTGCTCAGTCGACCGTATGGCTCACAGTCCTTCAAAGTCACATGTAACAGAGTAGTCAGAGGGAATGATGCTACCAAAGTCACCGGTTTTTCATCAAGTGAAAGTTGCACAGCTACTGCTACATAACGCCAGCTTGTTTTTGCTACCGCTCAGGTGCAGCCGGATTTTCTAGAAAAAAGCTGGATTCTTGACAAGAATCACTTGATCTCTTGTGGCTCTTTTGTTAACAAGCACGTCAGTTTCTGCTAACACATGCCTCAAAAAATGAATTCAGGTTAGTGGTCTGGCTAAGGACTTCTAACAATTTATAGTTCTTTCTTTGTGAATATGCACATATAGATACTATAGGTACGACCTTTTAATAAAAAATAGAACTTGGGGAACACTAAATAGTCGATATGCCATATATATAACACGGTTTAGTACCTCTTTATTGTCCATTGAGTGCGCTTCCAGTTCTATTTTTTATTAAAAGTTCATAACCGGCTCCATTTGTTCGTATTTCCTTTTCGTCTTCTGTCTTGTTAGTATTTTTTTGACACGGTAAGCTTGTCTTTCCACTGAACGTTTATATGTTTGTGAAACTGTGGATGTGCAGGTTTACAGTAGGAAGCTTATTGTTTGAGACTTGTATGGGACTGGTTTTTATGGGATGACGATTTTGGTTCATCACATATAAGAAATTTTGTTATTTTTGGATTATCGGACCACACCAATAAATGGGATTTTGATTTTTAATTTTGATCATTTGTATATGACCTAATTATTATTTCTTTTTTTTTTCTTCATTTCTTTATCTAATTCTAGATGAGTATTAACTTACACTTTTATACCTCAGGTTTGGGATCTATTTCAATTCCTTACATCTTTAAAACATTTCATTTTCATATCTTAAGTACTATTTTATTTCAAAATAATATTTCCGTTACATTTTTCATCTATTGATCTGTTAAATGCTGATATGGCTGCCACGTATATGTCATGTGGCAAATAAAATATTTTTTTAATTTTTTTTAAAAAACCTGAATTTTCTCTAAAAAAAAAAAAAAAAAAAAAAAAAAAAAAAAATTGAAACTAGTGTTTTCCCCCGTCCCCCCCTCTCCCCCGCGACCCTAACCTAGAATCCAAAAACTTGCAACAAGAAGAAGAAGAAGAAGAAGAGGGAGAAGTAAATAAATAAAAAAAAAAAAAAGCCCCAGTTCGTCCCACCCGAGCCACCTCTTTCTCCCATCCCTCATCACGCCTCCCAAAAATCCCCCATCATCCACAAAAATTCCACCTGAGATTAGGTAGATCTACCACAAAACCAGTCAAAAAATCATCTCAACTCAGTATTTTCAAAACCCATCCATACCGAAAATCACGAGATCCTGACCTGAGGGGGGCGGGGAAAGGGGGAAGGTTGCGTGGCGCTGAGGGGGGGGGGAGGGAGGGGACAAACTGGGTTTGGGGGTTTTTTTTTTTTTTTTCCCCTTCTTCTTCTTCTTCTTGTTGCTGCAAGTTTTTTGGGTTTTGGGTTAGGGATAGGGATGTGGGTCGCTTCGGGGGAGGGATAATGGGTTTCAATTTTTTTTTCTTTTTTTGAGAAAATTCAAGTTATTTTAAAAAAAAATTATTTTATTTGCCACGTGACAGACATTTGGCAGCCGCGTGGCATATATGTGGCAGCCACGTCAGCATTTAACATATCAATGGATGAAAAATGTAACAGAGGTATTATTTTGAAATAAAATAGTACTTAAGGTATGAAAGTGAAATGTTTTGAAGATGTTGTAAGGAAAAATTCAGGTTTTTTTAAAAAAAATTAAAAAATTATTTTATTTGCCATGTGGCAGACATTTGGCAGCCGTGTGGCATATATGTGGCAGTCACGTCAGCATTTAACAGATCAATGGATGAAAAATGTAACGGATGTATTATTTTGAAATAAAATAGTACTTAAGGTATGAAAGTGAAATGTTTTGAAGATGTTGTAAGGAATTGAAATAGACCCCAAACCTGAGGTATGAAATTGTAATTTACCCTTAACTTTATTAACATGGGATGTATTGATATTGTTGTTTTTACCATTATGTAGTGAAACCACCGTCCAAGTTCAGATTTTTAATTTAATTTAATTTTTGGCTAAATTGTAACAACGGTTCCTCATCTATACCACGAGTTTAGTTTTCATTCATGAACTCTGTTGACAGTTTCTCCCGTCCTCGAATTATGTCATTTGTTGCACTAGTAGTTCTTTTCGTTAACTCTGTCAACTTTTACATTAAGTTGAAGGATAAAACAGAAATTTCATCTAAACAATAAGAGAATGAATTTTTTTAAAGAGAAAGGTTTGGCTGCTTAAGGATTGAGTAGGAACTCCTCAAAATACCTCTTGACCTATTCAATAAACTTCATGCTTATGACCGAAACTTCTTAATTATTGAGTAAACGATCTTATTTTTAATTTATTTGTAGAGATGATCTTTACTTACTGGTTTATAAGTATGAAAAGACCACTATTCCTTTAAATTTGAAGGAAAAGAAGACAGATTTGACGGAAGTATCACTAATGCAACACAAAGTTAAGAAAAAACTAATAGAAGAGTTCATAAATGAAAACTAAGCATAGAGGTTGAGGGACCTTTGTTACCATGCCCCCTTTATTTTTTAAATTTTAGTTTTTAACCATGCCTTGTTTGATTCTGTTCATTATTTAGGCAGCATATCTTTTCTTTGGAAAGTGATTTTTTGCGTCATGTTTTCACGCTTAATAAAGCGTTTCTCTAACCAAAATAAATAAATAAATAAATAAGATTGCGAAAATTCTATCATCCTTGGAGTATCATACGCTCTAAGGTTTTTTACTATTAAATCTTAATCATTATATCTTTGATAAAAAAATTTAATAGTTAAAACTCTAAAGTATAAGATACTCGAAGCATAGTAGAAAATTTCTAGCTCGAGTTGATATCCTAAAATACTGTGGCAAAATGAAACTTCTCTTTAACTCTGGATGCGGTCTTAGTTCAAACTAACTTTGTTTAATAAGAATCGTAAATTAAAAAAGATGTTTCTATTCAGTTAAATAAATGATTGGCAAAATTAAACTTTTTTATTCTGAGATGAGTGATAACCTATTAATGGATCTAAACTACGCACGAGAGGATTTGACATAAGTGTAGAGGGTAAAATTTTTCAGTGTGTTAAGAACACGGCTTGGTATATCAAGTGTCATGATATAAGTTGTTGGACACACTTGAAAAAATAAATTGACAACCACTAATATTATGACAGTTGGTGTACCCGACTATGTTTCCGGCATGTTGAAATTCTTGTGTAGAGGAAAGTTTCTAGTGCGAATGCAGATATTAAGAAAAGAATGAAAACCAAACGAACTCAAATAAAGTAAGGAAAACTAGTTAAAAGAGCTTGAAAACTTTGAGTTTTAACGATAAGGACAAAATAAAAGGTAAAGTGAAAAGTATCAAGATTGATTTTTTAGTGTAAAAATGTGGTTTTTTCGTTAAAGTGAACAGTACTGGAAGCTTTTCGTTAAAGTTTCCTTTTTTATATTAGGGTTTGAGTTTTTTTCCCTTGACATAACACCAAATTATCGTCTTTATATTTTACAAAATGTACTTTTAAGTGCAAGATCTCTTTAATTCAGGTTTAAACACAAGCAGATTAAATACTCGTATTTTCAATCTTGGAAATCGATTCTCTTTGAAAATTAAGAAGTGTTTAAGAAAATTTTGTTGCTTTATGATGCTTTTCACTGACTTGTGGTTCTATCAGTTTGATGTTGGATTTATCCAATATAAATTAATCTTTAAGTGATCTACTACATGTAATAAGAATGTAATATTGGTGAATAATGTTGATTGTGATTTGATCTATTAAGGATATCAATCCTATATAAGGTGTCTTATATTGGAAATAGAATTGATGAAATTCTTAATTGAATATGATTATGATACTTAACTTGGAGGCTAAGAAAGTTTGTTTAGTTTTCCTTTATGGATAGAAACCCTAGCTTTTAGCGTATATATAAAAACACTGGTCCCTATAAGCCTCATAACACATAACATAATGCTTCCCATAGGGTAGTTGTATCCGGCTAGGTGTTTGTTGAAGATCTTGGTGTTGCTGTGCCTTTCTCCTTCCTTGCTCAAGTACCATGATTACAACGGGAATCAGGTTTGCCACTCCTTTGTTTGTATTTTAATTGTATAATCATTTAAGGCTAACATTTGAGACTTTCTTTAAAGTGAGCTTATCAAAAATCTCATTTCTCAACTAATCACTTTTGAATCAAACATAGCCTTATACATCATAGTTTTGATTGAAAGAAAAATTTTGTCCTAATTAAGAACATCTGAGAATATTTGAGCATACGAACATACATAATAACTCTTAAAGTAAGCAAGTGCTCAAAACAATTTTATAACCCATGACTTTCAAAGCCCAATGAATGGTGAACCATAAGACTCTTTACAAATTAAAGAGAAGTAGAGACAGAGTTTTCATTATTGTTGAAGTTCATCATTGATTACACAAGTGATTCACCCATGCGGCCTTTAAGTTCACTCCGAGCTCCTTGAATGTTTCCTTGTGTTTGTGTTCTTCTCTCCTTCATTGGTTGCTTTTTTGTTTCTCTGTTGCTCCTTGAGGATTTGAGGAAAGGAATCTCCAAAGATTCCAAGATTGAAAGCATCTAAGTCTCCACACCAAGGATGAGGTGTGAAGAAGAGATGGAATGACTTGGATGAAGAAAGATTGCTAGCTATACTTCACCCCAAGTGGTCGGTTATAAAGAGAGAAGGAGAGAGTTTGTGCCTCCAAACTTTCTCTCAAAAGAGCCCTAATGAAAGAAAGGCTATAAGGTCACTTTTATACCTCCTTCATTTGAGTGACAAACTTGTAAATAAGGCACTCTCCTTAGCATGGCCAACCTCCTTTTAGCTAGGTTAATTGCTCATTTCATTTTAGTTGTCATACAACTAAACTCTATGTGTCTTGTGGACCAAAACCTGTTTAGGTCCCAAAACTAATTAATTAATCTTGATCATGCTCGATTAAACTATTTAATTGTTAAGCCATCTCATTGACATTCCTTACTCGATGTACAATCCATTAGGTTCCAATTAGTGAGACAGTGGGCGATTTTCACTTTTAACAATCCATTATGAATTGATACTAACTTTCAGTTCCCCATTTGATGAAGATTAGTGTTTTCTAATCTTCAGAGCTTCCACAAACCATGAGTGACAACTAGCAGTATGTCATGGCTACCCAAGTTAAGTAGGATTGGTTGGAGAACCTACCTAGTTACAACTACAATGCAATACGGTCCTTCTCTAATTAAATACTCTTGATCACATTGTTTAATCGATAGTTTTTTTTCGTGTCTATTATCCAATGTAATACCTCTTTGTATGATTTTATTGAATATGATTTGGAACATTCTTCCTAAGTCATATTCATATGCTTTGACCAAACACTACCGAATCATATTTTAGAGTATTCTCCTTTTACCATAGAAGGTTAGAGATCCTTTATTGTGCATTCACTGTTCACATGCATACATGATTAGATAGCTTAACCCCAACAATGTCGTAGACACTCGCAATGAAATGTCTTTATCACAATCAAGGATTAAGTACCTAACCACTAGACAACTATGATGCCTTAGGTCAAAAGACTACTTTGCATTATTGCAATTTATGAATTGTTAGAACTCTCTTTTGATCATTGTTCAGCGTACTTGATACCTTTAAGTACCTATGTGTTTGTCTTAGAGTCTAACAATTAAGACTAGTTTGATATTGTTGTGCTTTTTATAAAATCTGCTTCTACTATAATATGAGAGTTAACAATTGTAAAATAAAGCAGTTGGGTGTTTGATAACTTCTTTTGTAAAAGTGTTTTTAACAAAAAAAAAAAAAGCAATGCTCGAGTGTTTGGTAACTTTTGTATAAAACTACTGTAATTATGTTAAATGACTAAAAAATATATGATGTTAGATAGAATATAAATATCTTATTTTTTATTTATAATATATTTAATTATAATATCTCTCTAGAAATCTCTTGTCCCATCATCTTTATTTCATTATAGTGTCTCTTTGAACTCTCTTCTCCTTGTTTTTTTCCATCTTCTTCGTTTCTTTATTTTCTCCGTCTTCTTCATCTAGCCAAGGTTAGTCAAATTCACAGTTTCTCCAATCCGATCAAGATGAAGATGTTGACGACGACGACATGGAGGGGTTTAGGTGGTTTGGGCGTTGCGTGTTTAGGGGAGGTGGGTGGGATTTGGGTTAGTGAAGGTTAGTTTCCTCGGAGATGACAAGGTTGAAGGATGGGAAGAACAAGAAGAACATGAAGATGAGAAACAAGAGAAACAAGAGGAACAGGAAAGCGAAAATAGATCGGTGTTTCACTAGATGCAGAGGAGAAGTCTGAATCCAAGGCTTCGACGGAGTCTTTGATCTAGGTGCAGGATCATTGGCTGCGGAGTTTCTGATGAAGAGAAGAAATCTGAAATCAAATTACTCAGACTGGGGAATGGCGGTGGAAAGCAGAGCTGGGAGGAAAGAAGGAGAGAGATGGTAAGATCGACAGTTTTGAAAAATTTACTTAATGATACTGTTCACCCGCCTTTTGGGATTAATAGTCGGCTTTACAAACTCGGTTTTGCAGCTTTGAATTTTTAGATTTTTTTGTTTTTGTTTTTAATTTTTTTCACCTAGAATTATGAAAAAATCTTGAAATTGAATGTTTACCGTACATAAAAAAAGCTTCGCAGCATTTTTTGATATCTGTTTTGTATATAATTAAGCAGTACCAAACTAGTACTCAATGACTTGAGATTAGTCATACTCTTTCTTGTGTTCACATAACACATACTTTAGTAGATTGTCAATGCCTAATTGGTAGTTCTATAGCAAAGAATATTTTAGAAATGAACAAAAGAGAAATGTATCGTTAATCTAACTTGCTTAGATCACTTCTCTCTTAGGTTGAATACATTCATTGAGTACCAAACTAGTACTCAATGACTTGAGATTAGTCATACTCTTGCTTGTGTTCACATAACACATACTTTAGTAGATTGTCAATGCCTAATTGGTAGTTCTATGGCAAAGAATATTTTAGAAATGAACAAAAGAGAAATGTATCGTTAATCTAACTTGCTTAGATCACTTCTCTCTTAGGTTGAATACATTCCTTGAATTCTGTTATTCCTTAAACATATGATACAATAAATAGTGATTAGCAGTAAGCTTTACCCTTCCATTAAACAAGTAAGAGTTTAACATTATAACTATTCCAAAGCTATTACATCAAATAAGTGACTTTAGGGCATACTTCCAACAATTGATCTGTTAAAAGAGTCAAGGTTTACAACTGGAATTTTATTCCAATTCTATTGTCAGCGTGCATGGACGGTTTTGTTTTAGTTGATCATATGCAATGCGCTTTTCGGTTGGAAATACATCCCACACAGGCACAAAGCAGTATCTCAAGTAATGGGTATTGCCTATTCACTCCCAAAGGTGTATTTTTTGAGCTGAGTGACATAAATCAAATAATTGAAAACTGAGTGAATATTTATGAGTAGAAAATGAGGGTAGGAGCCCAAAAAATGAAAAAAAAAAAAACAAGAACAATTCAAAGTATTTACGTACCCCATGAACTACTTCGTAATATATGTGAAGAAACAAACTATCAGACCGAATTAGATAAATAAGAGGGACAATGTTCAAACTTTTTTAACTCTAATGTTTGCACAAGAAAAGCATATCTCCGGACCAAAATGTGATCAAATCAAAACTTCAGTAATTATGGTACATATATTTCTCTCTGGTCTTCAACTCGTTCTCAAAGTTTGATTCATAAATGATTCATGTCTCGACCCATATTCTTATTTTGGAGTCGGAATCTTGATATAGAGGATTGTATGCATAGAGAAATGGTGAAAATTTCTTTGTAGTTCGTCCAAGACTTCTACCGAAGAAAATAGGCGACGTCAATATCATTATGTAAATCATGTAGTAAGTAGATGATAATGCTTAATTTGTCTACTGAATTCTTTCTTAATTTTTTTTTATCAATGAAAAATGTGTATTTTTTTACCAAGTTCGGTAATTCTAAAGTAATGAGCACAATCTAAACCAAACCAAATCAAAACGAGGCAATATACCTCACATCAATCCTTGCTGATCTTCATTCATTTGGTCGGAGAGATTTTTCTCATGATGTGGTTTCTATGCAAGGATTTCGACCATAGGAAACCAAGGTTGCAGGATAATGGGCGACATCAATATGAGGAGCTAAGAAAATGGTGCGAGGATTGCGATGGTGTGATCCATCATATGTATAGGGTTGCATATGAGGAACCAAAAGTTTAGGAGATAGAAGAATAAAGGATTGCAATGGTGTGGCCCTCCTAGATTAAAAAAAAAAAAAAAAAAAAAAAAAAAGGTTAAGCAATAAAGGACAAATGAATAAAGGAGTGAGATAGGGATTGTGAAACACAAAAGATTAAAGGTATATAAATCGTGAAGGAAGAAACAGGAAAGAAGTTGGTAGGTTTTTTATGGTTTGTGTGAGTGACTGATGCAGACAAGAAAAGTGGGAAACAAAGGGGATCAAAAGGACGGAGGTCCGACCGCGAAGAAATACCTAAATATGGAACGGGTGGACGAGAGGAACTTGTATCTGTATGGGACATGAAGAGAAGAAGAAAATCCTAGGACCGAAGAGAGAAACTTAAATAAATGATATCATATAGAATTATTACTTCCTTTTGTTGATGTGTGGAACATATTACACAATATATATGGATATATTAATCCCTATTTAGGTAATAATCCTACACTAATTATAATCAGAGATTATATTCATATATTAGATGCTACAATCATGGAGAGTCGGAGTTGCTCGCAAGTTTTGTTGCATTTGATCGGGAAGAGATATTTGGGCAGCAAACCATTCAAGGTCAGTGTCAATTTCCATGTTTTTGTAGAGAAGTAGAGTTATCTACAAATATCTAAATTTGATAATTTTTATGTACTTTTTCAGACCTATTGCCGATATTAAGTACTAGCCAAAAATTTGTATCCATTTTTTATCTGACTATATCCTATGCACTTAAATTAGTTTACGCCAACACCTCAAATCAAAATATAATAAAACTATAAGCTATGATAGGAAACATCACACTTCGAAGCAAAATATCATCGAAGCAAAATATCAAGCCCCTATGCACTTAAATTGTTTTACTCCAACACCTCAAATCAAAATATAATAAAACTATAAGCTATGATAGGAAACATCACAATTCGACGCAAAATATCAGGCCATTTCATTATATAGCCACATTTTATACATTTTTTTGTTTTAGGAAAGATTGAGAGCGGAGTGTTGTGACTTCTTTCTCATGTAATTCGCATGAGTGATATTTTTATGTGAAAATAAGAACTGGTAATTCTAACTAATTACACTAACACCACATGAGGTTGTTATGTTTGAGAAATTATCATAACATTCATTGAAGTTTTACGGGTATATTCAATTAAGATTTTGAGGGATTTGAATTCTTTTAATGAATTTAGGGGTATTCAATTAGGATTTTAAGTAATTCTCTGAAATTCAAAATGTTTCAATTAGGATTTTAAGATACTTTATTAAAATTCTTAAAAATTCAGGTATATTCAATTAGGAAATTAAACAAGTTTATACCATTCCTGGTGTATTCAATTAGAAATTGATTTTAAAGAATTTGAAAAAACTGAGGAATTAGAGGGAATTAGAGAGATTTCGTAGTTTATTTTAAGTATCCACAAATCTCACCTCTACTCTAAAGATTTCGAGAAAATTGAACCAAAACTTTATATGGAATCTCTACAATTCAATTAAACTCCATTAAAATCTCTTAAATTCCCAATTGAATTACTCCTTAAAGACGAATTTATGCTTATAATAAATATTACTTAAATAAATAAAAACCTTTATAAATAAATACAAAAATATCAAACTTAGGAAATGTAACGTATCCAATTCCCAAGCCTAGTTTCCACATATTGCGTCTTAGCTTAGATCTCCCATTTATAAGTGACAATAATTACACCAATTTAATTGCTTTATATTATGGTTTAGAATTTAGAGTTTAGGTAGAAACGCCCAATATTGCCTTTCTAATGTTGACGTTTTCTCATGCGTAATGTGAATCAGGCCATAACACTAGTTAGATGTGATAAAAAAGTAGACCATATGGCCAAAATAATACCAATGTGAAAATAAGATCTCACTTAGGTCATATGATAAAATAATATATAATTATAATATGAGAGTTTTCACTCCTATTATTGAAACTTTTTATCATAAAGCTCAACACCTAATAATATGTGGTTAAGTTGAGACAATATTGGTGATATTGATGGTCAAAATATGTTGGGTCTATAAAGTTTATTAAAAAAAAATGTTAATTAAAAAGGGTACTGCCAAACTGATGAAAAACCGCTCAAAACTGTTATGGCATATATTTAGTAGAGAGGTGCGGCAAAGGGAAGAGTAAGAAATTGGATAATAGACTTGAGGAATTGTATGTTAATTCCCTAGTCCTTGTGCCTTTATAGTAATAAGGAGGAGAGAAACTTGCTCTTCAAGTAATACAAAGTATATTAGGAAAGATCTTCTAGATCTCAAAGGATTCCTACTTTGTCTCTACTTAGGATTTACACAATCACATATTGATAAGAACATATGTCACAACACTCCCCCTTGAGTGTGCAAATACTCAAGTAGACGGCGCATCAAATCTTTAGGCAAATGTAGAAGCAGTTGATGAAGTCGTCTAGTCTAGTCGGCACAAGTAGCGAATGCGAGTCTCAAAACGAACGGAAGAATGCATGGGTGGTAAAACTCACAAAACCTCACTATGGAAAAACCCAAGGTGGGAGAAAAGCTCATAGTCAAAGGAGAAAAGTGAGAAGTTGCATTAACACAAGGAGAAGAGCTCACAAATGTATGACCAGCCCAGGATGGGTGCTTCGTTAAAACCTAGTTAGGTAGCAAAAACCTAGTGGAAAAAATGCTCCTAATCGTAGGGAAAAAGAGTATATTAAGATCAAGTGAGTATACTTCTGGATACTCCCCCTAAGTTTGACAAAAATTCCAAATGAAACTACAAGCATCGCAAGTGAGAAAGTTACGCATACCAATTCCTTGGACAAGCTTCTGAAAAAGGTAGATTTCGGCAATGATGTTGTAAAGGTCGGCAAGGTTGTCTGGGATTGGACTGCTTCACTTCAATCTTCTGATGCTTATGCTGATGTAGGCACAATATGCTTGGGGTTGACTTGTTAGATGTATCATGATCTGGTCGATACATACGGCGTTGTGTTCATGGATCGTTGTTGGGATTCAATAATGGATGAAAATCCCAGGGATTTTGAATATGCTCAACAAGAGTTCTCGACCATATCTCTCACGTGATGAGACATAGTGAGTCTTGGAACGATTCAAAGGTTTCGCAACAAAAGGTTTATCTGGTTAACCTTCAAGATATTGCGGTGTTCCTTAATGGTAAAGACATAACCATTCGGGAACGTACCTTGTGCGGTTAGACAGATGGTCTGATTCAGCGTATCCCACGAGGTAGGCATCATTCCGAAGATCAATAAGGTGTGATCTATTCTGAGATACATAGGAATAGATAAGCCCAAATTCGTAGTAACTGAAAAACGTCTTTAACACCAAATTGGGTGGTGGCGTGTTAGGCGCAATGCTGCTTTATGCCAAAAGATTATCAGCACATAAGATGTCTGATCTAGTGTATTTGAGCTAAGTACAACAAACACCAATGGTACTTAGATATGGCTGCCTCACGTTCCAATATGGAACCTTATGCTTCATACCCTCCGTAAAGGTCTCATTTGCATTTAGCATACAGACGATTAGGGTATACTTGGACGTAACACCTTCTGGGTCTAGTTCGAGTAGTGGACCAGAATACCATTAGAGCTAGCTCGAAACTTCAGGTCGAGGTAATGTCGAGTTTTCTCAAGATCATTCATCTTAAAGTCCGATTTAGGTATGAGTTAGTTTTCTTAATTCTAGCAATTTTGGATTTTGTACACACAGGGGCATATATCCCTAACTGATCAAATATTCACTTAGACGGGTATACCACATCCGTTCGGATAGTTCTGCATTCGCAAAGTGAAAGCCTCTTAAGAACCGAGATGATGCTCTTGTGGTCTAGAGTTATTTGAATCAGTACATGTAAGTTCTTTGGAAACTCCATGTAGGTTCGTATCACGATCCCAGAGATACTACAACCGCGTTTATAATGCTACAATCAATCACATGGCGTATGAAAGAAACCTTGCACCACAAGGCGTCATTTACACTATTTCATCCATCTCATTCGTCATCAATTGATTCTTTTAGTTGACCAATCAGTTCTACGTTGACACTAATCAACGGAACGCGGTTCGTTATCGTCGTTTTTCATTTACGTCGGTAGTTACCATATAAATGAAACATCATCTATGATAATCTCATTCCAATTCCATATCTCATCCAAATTAGTATACAGGACCAAGAACTTCAGGTCTCCGGAGTAATCCGGATTTAATCTCATGAGATGAAAAGGTTTGAGATAGCGATCGAGGGGCGGATTTGTTCATGCCATATTACTCCATTTTTGGGGAGGTGAATCCTCGAACCGAGTGATCTACCATGCTTCTGGCGTAGGATAGATTGATTAGCTAGCCACCACTGTACGAGCGTCGGCCACAATTGTGGCGTTCCTGTTTTCGGGATGAAGGTTCGTTGTACATTTGGTACATTCTTCTTTGCAGGCATATTTGCAGCTGGTATATGTGATCTCGTCATTTTTGCTAGATTAGAAGAAGTGTTTGGTTATACTCTGACGATTTAGATTGGGATTGATATGAGACATAGTGGGGACGTTCACGATAATTCGCATCGTTCTTTAGGAACGTTGGCGTTCTTATCTCCTCCTAACGACGGGAAGTCTGTCTCATAAAAGTGACAATCCGCAAAACGAGCGGTAAAGAGATCATCTGTCAAAGGTTCTTAGTAACGAATATTAGAAGGAGAATCATGATCGACATAGATTTCCATCCTTCCCTGAGGACCCCTTTGTTCTTTTGTATGTAAGGGCGGCGCATAATGGCATATACAACACACAACTAAAGACGCGCAAATGTGATATGTCGGGTTCGTATCTGGTAACCAACTAACACGCGCTTTATAAGGTTGGGTCATGATGGGCCTCAGGTAGACCAACATGGTTGCTTGCAATATTGCATGGCCCCAAGTAGAGATCGGAAACTTTGGTACGTATGACCAATCGATCGCGCAATCATTTGAAGGCGTTTAATGAATGCTTCTGTTGGGTCGTTCTGGGTATGAACATGGGACTGGATGTTCAACTTCAAAACCCAACCAACATGCAATATCCATTGAAAGTTAAAGTTTTCGATGTAAATTCTCCAACTTATCCAATCAAATAAATTTGATCAGATAATTAGGGTGGTGAGCCCTGAACTTGTTAATTTGAGCTACCATTGTGGAGAATGCAACTTATGGACAACAACCACATGTGTGACAAACATGTAGAAACATCAACCAATACAATAAAGTATCTAAATGGTCCGCATGGTGGTTGAATCAGTCGACAAATGTCCCATTTGAATCCTTTGTAGAAAGATGGATGGTCCTAAAAGATGATATGTGTCCAGGTATGATTTCTTCACTTCTGGTGAAAGGATGCCCAAAACGGCGCATCACGAATCATCCTAGATATCCCAAATGTACATCCATAGTGAAAATTCCTTTAGAATCGCGGGGCTTCTGGCCGACCACATAGTGGGCCTGAATAGGTGTAATACACTCATTAAGCATTCCATCTTCTCTAGAATATGCATTTGGCTATATTCATAGGAAGTGCAATATGGTAATATGCTAAGGAATTTTACTCCATTTTTCTACATTGGTTTCAATATGGTAATAGTGCTCTCTAATATCCTTAAAACTCAAAAAGGGCGTTCTTCCAGAATGAATGAGTATAAGGCTTCCCTTTATGGTAAAATTAGTACCATTTGACAATATAGGACATTGCCATGCCCATAAACAGGTTGGATAAGCTTGAAAGGTTGTTTGGGGATGATTAGGTATGAAGCTAGCATAGAGCCAGACAAGCTAACTTCCCCACAAAACATACCTAAGCATGATTTAATTGTAGTCACATGTGGTAATTTCATTAATTAAGTCTTATTCGAGAATAATAGTGACGTCCAAACACCAATCTTAAATCTGAGAATAAAATAAATTATTCACAAAGGAAACCAAAAAACAAGAGGGTTCGCCCAATAGGCATTCCATGTCAAATTTCGCTCTTCCAAATATATTAGGTGGAGCTAAATTAGTCTCACAGATTGACTATGAGAATGGTACTCCTCAACAACATTGGTAAAAGCAAGGAAAATTGCATAACCAATGATCTATTCCGTCAAAATGGAGTTAGATTCTGCAGGGTTGAGGTTCGGGAATACTATATCTTATTTTTGAAGTTTTAGATGCCAAAGATCATGCTTCAGGCATGATATCACCTTTTGGCAGGTCTGATCCTACCATATGTTGTAAAACAAACTCGAAATAGGATTGTGAGAGAGACAGACAGACAGACCTAGAGTTGGGTTCGGTAGGCTCCAGCTGAAACTAGAAAGGCCTGTTTGATAGTCTCTGCCGAAGCAGAGCAATACCATTCGGTACACCTCTACTGAAGCAGAGCATGCCCTTCAGTGCATCTCTGTCGAAGCAGAGCATGCATTTTTGGTGTATCCCTGCCGAATCAGGGCACCATTATTCGATAGACTCCAGCCGAAATTGCTAGGGTACCATTTTCTCACAAGTGTGGTAGTAATCAGATTCAAGAATTTGGTGACTTCCACTGTCTATATTGTTGCTTCAGGAGCAATTTAGATATAGAATGATGAGAAAAGATTTTCTTCCAGTCAAAATTGATCGGATATAAACTTCAGAATTATACCTATTCATGGACGTAAAGGTTTCGATCATATTTTGTTTCAGACAAGAATTCATCTTTGCATGATTTGAAACAATCTATAATGAGTCAAAGAACCATGAAGTCCTTGGCAGTGAGATACTTCCATTTGATATGCTTCAGGCATAAATCTTCGAATAAAGATCATGGCGGAGGCTTATTCAGCTCTTATACACCATAACTGGCTACAATGATTTCGCTACTAGTCGTAGTCAAGTGGGGTGTCACGTCTTGTAACCACATAAAGCAGTTTCTTGTTCGAAACTTCCAAATTAGTGAAATCGAACATGTTACGGTTTGACAATACGTTGAATGGCAGAAACAAGAATGTGATTGGTGTTTTAGGAAATAAAATTTCCATAAACATCAAAGTTAGAACATTCAGGTTCTAAGACATGGTTTAGTTTAAATGGATTTAAGCATGGAGAACTTCAGGTCTCAGTATGAGTGTTGTGTGTGAAGAAACTTCAGGTTTATATGGCACGTTTCCTAAACTTCGGATTTGGAAGTATGAACTTTAAGTTCATAATACTTGCAAACAAACGCAATATATACAAGGAAAAAATATATAGCAATTGAAAAATGCATGTAGGCAACAATATATGGTGATTTAATTAATTAGTGGTCTTCATGTCAATGGGAAGAATTGGGCGAAAAAATATAAACCCAATAAAGCTTTAGACAAGTAAAATTGGTCGCTCAAAAATGGACCAAAGAAGGGTAGCGATCGTGTGCTTCGCAGTGCACTGAAGCACCATAGCCTCACGGGCTGATGTCAGGCAGGCCACGCCTAGAAAATGGGCCGCTGCACGCGAGCCCAAAGGAACAGAAAAAATTTGTTTTTCAGGCTGAGAAGAAAACAAGGCCCAACTGGCCTGAGCACCGAGAGGAAGCCTAAGGACTCGGGTCGGGTTACGAACACCCCAACAAAACCTGGTTGTGCTCGCCGTCGATGAAACCAGGCTGCAGCGCCGGCAAGTTCCGAGCAGAGTCGGACGGGTTTCCATGGGGAAGGGTTCCAAGCATCTGAGGAGTGAGAAATCTCGAACTCCATGGAGATTTCGAAGGAAAAGTCGAAGGGCTTCGTCGGGAACGACGATGTGGACGACTTCCAGTCGTCGGAATGAGCCACGGGACGACTGCAGGTCACCTAGACGACGGCCATGTCGATTTTTCAGATTAGGGTTTGGAACAGCCAACGGCTTAGCGCGATGGCTAATCGATGCGATGGCTCGGAGGTTTGTGGTCAACGGAGGGCTGCAGGCCCTTTTAGCTCACGGCTTGCGGCTCGTCCTAGGGGAGCTCAGCGGCTTGGTGCCGCGGCTCGGTGGATTTCCACCAAAACCCTAGCATATATTTTTTTCAATTCTAGTAAATTCATGCATGTTTACTACAATTCATAGCAATATCAATTCACATAATTCAATGGGATTATGATTATAATGCATACATAATTTATGTAAAATCTAAAATTCAAAAAAGGTAAAGTTGGGTCATGCATTATAGTGAATGTTCATGCCACTAGGACTGTAAAAATATCGAGTTAAAAACCGTTGTTTTGGAAGAACCTGATTGCGTGATGATATTGATAAACTGGTTTGATGTTGAAAACTATTTCTTCAATTTCGACTTTCCATCTCCAAAGCTTGTATCACGTTCAACATAAGAAAAATAAATAAATTGAATCAATAGAAGTATATGAATTCAATAAAATCAAAATTTAATCAATTAAAAATATTTGAAACATAATATTCCCTTGATTGAAGACGAATAAATTCTCTTCGTGTTGTGACCCATATTTAGTAGAGAGGTGCGGCAAAGGGAAGAGTAAGAAATTGGATAATAGACTTGAGGAATTGTGTGTTAATTCCCTAGTCCTTGTGCCTTTATTTATAGTAATAAGGAGGAGAGAAACTTGCTCTCCAAGTAATACAAATTATATTAGGAAAGATCTTCTAGATCCCAAAGGATTCCTACTTTATCTCTACATAGGTTTTACACAATCCCATATTGATAAGAACATATGTCACAACAAAAATATCTAATTTACAAAATAAAAGAATTAAAAACGATTTACAATGTGGAGGCA
The DNA here is from genome assembly GCF_019419815.1 of Pyrus x bretschneideri. Lineage (NCBI taxonomy): Eukaryota > Viridiplantae > Streptophyta > Magnoliopsida > Rosales > Rosaceae > Pyrus > Pyrus x bretschneideri. The sequence continues at coordinate 10,771,150 of NW_025999723.1, read as the reverse complement.
GCGCGGTAGGAATTCACATCCAAAATGTTAGGTTTGGACAAGAGGAACACAAATCCATCTATGCAATCAACTATTAAAGCATTCATCTTACAGAGCAGGATCATCACATTCCATGCCGCAAAGTTTGAGATGCTATATTGCTATGCACTCTAATCATATAAATCTCATCCTGTTTCACACCATTCATGAATAATTTAAATATGGATGTTAGTAAATTCGCACATATTATACATATACGTAATGTTGAAAAACACTTCCGACTTTCCCTTAGCTTTTTCTATGCACTTCTCAATTTTACGTACATATTATATATGCTTTCGTCATTCATATATGTCAAAAAATACATGTAGCTATTTCATACCAATTTTTTTTCTCATTCTGTATTTTACCTCAATATGATATCTTGCATAACAAAAGACGAAGAAAAGAAAAGGAAGAAAAGAGAGAGAGAAACCTCTTTAGAAACTTGAATATTTCTTGCTGCCTATTGAATTGGATTCATTTGGAAGTTTGGAGTAATATCATCCTTCTCTGTTCTTCTCATCCTTGCCAATACTTCTAATACAATTACTGAGACAAGAATTACGCCTACAAGAAATCCGTAACCAACCTTCCAATCATTTCCTTCACCTCCAATTTTGATCCCCAGAACTATGTTCACAGCTGCAAAGAAGACTGCAGACCTTCCAAGCCAGTGGTGGTACCAATTCCAGTACTTTCTAATATTATTGGCATCCTTGTTGGGTCTTAGAAAAAATGCCAATATCTGAAAATTACCTCTAGTAAAAAACTCAGAAATATGAAATTACAATTCCTTTGCGGAACACAAGTGTGATAGATTCTCTACTACATAAGGGTCTCACATGTAATGATAGGACCCACCGCTTTAGGAGAATGTGTCAACAAGTGTGCTAGTTTTATGCATCTACATAGTATTATTGTAATAAATTCAGATGTGAGGGACAAACCTGAAGGATGCTAAGTACGAGAACAAAAATTCCTATGCCTCTATGCGTTGGAAAGTTGGCTCCTATTTTAGTATAGAGTTGCTGGCCAAGTACCACAGCTGCAAGCCCAATCACAAATCCAACAAATTGAATAATTGAATGGAGATAGTACCACAAAGGTTCCTTGTGCTTCAAGTATCTTGGCACAATTGCCCCAATAGGAATTATTAGACCCCATCCAAATATAGTCAATATTCCATGGTTCTTCTTCATTTGTCCAAAATCACTAGGTGCCTCTCCCACAGATGCTGAGCCTGAAGAGAAATCGAACAAGACGGTTGTTTTATCATTGTGTATGGTTAGGTGGTTGTGCTTGGGGGAACGGCTTCCGATAGCCAAGATGATTGGCTGACGAGCAAGATGAGTTTTGAATTTCATCTGAAAAGCCAAGTAAATTCTAGGTCCATGAAGCACAACAGAAGCAGGAATGCCAGTGAGTGGCAATTCACCTTTGTCTGGTATGACTTGTGACACCTTGGAGCCTTGCAAATAGTATTGCTTAATTCTTACTTGGCCTTTTTTGTTAATCCATCCCACTATTGCACTTGAACCAACCATCATTCCATTTCTGGAAAATCCCATTCCCACCCATCCTGTGGTGTATACAGCAGATAATATAATGTTCACGACATGATCTTCTGTCTGAGAGTACTGCAACAACCAAGAAAATGAAAGAAATAGCTAGTTTGATTTAATTATATGTTGAATATATATAGTTTTGAACCGTATAATGACTTCCGCACACGTCTTTTCGTCCTTACACACCTTTGTTTATTATGACATTTGGATTGAATAAATTAAATAAGAATCGAAGGACAAAAATAAACATGAGTGTGCAGAAAGAGGGAGTGTGCATAAATTATTTCTCAACAGAACCAACTTAACAATGAAATAAAAATTGAGGACAAACTTACTCTCAGAACAAAAGTGTTCCAAATAGGCCTGCAGACTAGATCAGATGATGAATTACTATATGGTGGTAGCATAAAATTGCTCAGATCATTGTCACAAAGCTCCGATTCAACATTGTCCCTGATGATGCTATTAACCCCCGGAACATAACTGTCATCATCAGCCATAACAAAAAACTTGGCCTCCAAGACGAGGGTCAGAATACATAGCCTGAAAGCAAACCTCAGAGCAAAAATCAGCCAAGACCCAGGGCTCGCCATTGGAAAGACCAAAAACTTAGGAATGAGATTCAAGGCTTGAACAGGCAGTGACAAGACCATGGAAAATGTAAGTTGTGAAAGAGAAAGCACATTCAGGAGGTTGGGAGGTTTTAGTCTCTTGGGTTTGAAGGAAAATGGAATGTGGAATGTGGTTGGTGGTGGTGGGAATGCTGGTTGGTGTTGGCAGATGTCGAGTGTTACAGTGGTTTAATTATTATCATATTAATGACTAAAAGTTAACCAAATCAATATTTTCGAGACATAATATCTTTACTAATAATCTTCCAATTCTTGCAAACTAAAACAACCACCACCCACACCACCCCCCCAAAAAAATTTAAGCCACTGGGTTAGTTCAGTAGCGAGGCTGGGGAGAGTGATAGATACAAGTAAACTAAGTTCAAGACTATCGACACCCTCTAATATAACAAAACAAAAAAAGTACTATTTTGTTTTGGCTAGAAGTATAGTAAGAGGTCAGGGACGGCGGAATACTGGATTAAAAGTATAATTAAAAAATAAAAATAGTGCAATTTTATTACTTGGATATTTATTAAACAAAAATATAAGTGATGATTGGATATGAATGATGAAGCACTTTGAAGTCGACTTCTTGTGTATTACAAGATACCATAAAGATACCATAATGAAGGGCTTATAATTGCATTCAAAAGCATCTCATGCCCTAAACCGAATCTAAGAGCAACAAATTACACCATAAGTGAAAACGGGTAAAGAAGTTGACTTGATGTACAATAATTATTGATGAGGTTTTCAGCAATACATAGAATTAGAGACTTCATACAAAAAGTACAGTCAACAAATTAATCACTAGACATTTGGGCTTTTCTTTGCTACATAATGACAAAAAATAGTGGCATTTTTCGTAGTCAGACAGCATCCTTGTAACAAGGTTGTATATCTTCTATTATTTGTCTCAGAACATGAAATAGAACCGGGATGGCTAAGATTCTTCCATAAATTTCATGCAGCATTCAAAGTACTGAGGCAACAATTGGAGGGGAGGGGAGGCATCCACAATCACCACTCACCGCTGGACATGGGATGCTGTCCTTTATGGATGCTTTCTCTTCATATAACCAGATCAAGATGGCCGAGGAAGACAGAGCGTTTATCACCATAAAGATATCCTCATCATTTCTCTCCCCTTTGCAAGTTTGATAGCGAAAGAAAACATGAAAAGTGATTTAGCCAGGCACCCTAAAGATATGCTCCTCACCACTCTGCTCATCAACCTTAACAACCCATTTACTCTTACCACTTCTCCTCTTACTTCCTCCACGCCAATTTCCCTTGCCAACCTCAGTGTTCTTCCCGATCATGGTGACCTCCATTCCTTTCCCTATGGAATTCTTCGTAGACCTCACAGGAACCTTCTTTCCCTTCACTCCCAAATGCCCTTCCAACCCTTTTCTTTCACCAACCAAGTTATTAGCCACAACCACTGATTTTCTAGGGTTAACATCTAGCAACTTCAGCAGCCTTGTGTACTCATCATTCTTGCAATCAACCAGAGAGAAATCAATGTTCTCATAATTCGACAACAGCTCAGAAGGGTTACCGGTCTTGAACTCGACTGAGTCTTTAAGGCCTGAGTCTCTGATTACTTTCTTTGATTCATCAAGGACTGGCTCGGAAAGAATGCAAACCAGTTTTCCTCCTGTCTGTTTTGCAGCAGCTCCTAGGGCTATTGTAGATGGCGAAACAGTTGAGGTCACCTCCACTATGAGTTTGGCATTCATGCCGGCAGCCAAGGCTGAAACAAATTCATTGCTGCCTGGCTCTTGTGTTTTCCATGAGCCACATTGTCTCCCAGAGTCATTGCACTGCAGAAATGAGTGTGAATTTGGAGTTAGCACATTGGAAACATTGGCTTACATTCTTCATTAAGCCTTTGAACAACACGAGGAAAAAGGTTCAAAATTGAAAAGAGGGCAGTATATATGAACATGCCGTTTTATTTGACTTCGCCACTTGTTGTCAAACTATCAATGTGGGCAATTGATGAAGTAACCTTTCAACCGTCTGAGAACATTCAAAATACATTCTTTTACTAAAAGAAGTCAAACTGTCAATCTAGACAATTAATGAAGTAGCCTTTTAGTAGAGAATTTAACATGCAAAATATATCGCTATATTAAAAGAAAAAAAATGTCAAACGTCTGACATGATTTTAAGTCCCATTTATGTAGTGATATTTAAAGGCAACAAAACCCTAAGAAACACAAACGTTTTTTCATAGTTACACCTATTTCCAAAAAAAATTATGAACTAATTAGAAACCCAAAGGACCAACGACCTTACTTGAACAGGATCTATTCTATAGGGTGTACCTTTGTATCTTTGATTTCTAAGAAACCTAAGGGACCAGTTGAATCAACCATTGGTTCTAATGCTCTTAAACAAATTGGAAGAAAACACAAAACAGAGAAATTGACAAAGAAAGAAAAAACATCAATGGAAGATAGAAAGAGGGAACAAGAAAAGTACATACCAGTTTTAGGGTATGAAAATAAGCGTTTGTAGCAGATGCTGCAGACCATTCCATCATCCTCATAGCCCCTATGATCTGATTCTTTTAACTTGTTTCAATTCCAACTTCAATCCAACCACAGAAGAAAAAAAATATATGCAGAAAAAAACAATTAGAATCGAAGAATTAGGACGTGTTTCTTGTTCAGGTTCAGGACAAGAATTAAATCGTTTATTGTCGCCTGGATTTGTTTCTGTTCTACAGTTGATATGTATTTGTCTTTTCTTGTGTTTGTTCGGTTTTTTAGTTTTGTTGGTGACGATATATATACAAAGAGGATAAGCTCAGAAGCAACGAAGCATGATTAGAGCTGGTTATTGACGCGATGGTCATACGGACGTAGTCAAAACGTGTTAATGCCGGAAAACCCTAGAGCAAAATATGCGGGAAAATTAGCTGCTATAACTCGCCTCATTTGTCTATAATTGGGAAACTCATAGTTTGACCAGATGCTTCTTTTTTGGGTAAACACTTGAGTCTCATTTTCGTTTTTCTACTAATCAACAAATGTCGTTTATAAGATTTGGATTGAGGACCTTTACAAAGCACATTTTTATGGTTTATTTTGGGAAAATAATTATATAATATCATTGAAATGATACAATAACTATATAACTTGTAAATGTTGTAAATCAAATTATAAAAGCGATAAAAGGGTTCAGGTGTATGAGAATTGTATGTTCACCTCTTGTACCTTTATTTAAACTAATTCTAACAGATTTTCTTGCCTTACAAGTATACAAAGTCTATGAGGATTTGATCTCAAAATCCTATTGGGATTCTATTTTAAGTTTACACAATCACATTCCTAATTAATAATATTATTTACAACACTTCCCTTAAATATGTACCACTTAAAAAATAATTGCATCAAGTCTTCATGATTAAGAGTTGGCAGTTGTTGTCATCAATTCTTGACAGGTCTGTCAACAACAAGACGTGCAATCTAGGCCTTCAACTACTTAATATTTAAATTAAATGGGCTATAAATTTTGATAGGCCTATCGCAATATTTTTCAAGCTACTATTTAGGTTCTCCAAAGTGGCAATGGTACGAAGTATATATGCTAATCCATTTCCTCTTCTCTGCCATGAGTTGGCTATTGAACAACACTACTCTCGCGCTCTTACTCCTCAACAAAATGGACTTGCCCAACGTAATCATCGCCATATAGCCACCTTAATACAGGCCTTACTCCACATTTCGGGGCTCCTTTATGCATTATGGGATGAAGTTGCCCCCACAACCGTCCATCTCATTATTCTTTTGCTTGCCTCACTCTTAATTGGAATTCTCCTTATTTTGTTCATTTTGGTTTTCCTCCCACCTATTCTCACCTTCGTGTCTTTGAGTGTTCGTGTTTTCCCTTGAATCTTATGTCTCCCACAAATTAAAGAGTCAATTTAAGCCATGTGTCTTTATGGGTTATAGTCCTCATCTTAAAAGCATTGTTCTAAAAATTCCCACCTAGAGCCGCCTAGGCGGCTAGACAGCTGACCACCGTCCTGATTAATGCCTAAACGTTTGAGAATTAAGAAAGAGCGCCTAGACTTGCTGAGGCACCTGCCTAGACTGCCTAGGCACCCACCTAGGCTAGGTTGCGACTCACTTAGACAGAAAATAGATAACTTTCATTTTGCATTTTATTTTTTACAATAAATTGTAAGAGATTTGTTGCATATGTAAATGAACACACTTTATATCCTTGTTCCCTATGTTTTTAATATGTTCTAATACTTCATAATATATATGTCATTCTATTTTGTAATTTATGATGAAATTATATATATATATTTTAAGTATAAGCAAATACTTATTTACACGAAATATAATAGATTTACTTAAATTCGCCTAGTCCTAAGTGCCCGCCTAGGCCCCATCTAGCTACCTAGGAGCTAGGCCCCAGCCCGTCATTCGACTAGCGCCTAACGTCTTTTAAAACCTTGCATAAAAGTATAGGTGTCTTGATCCCCAAATAGGTCGTGTTGACGTGTCACATCATGTTATTTGTAATCAAATTTATTTTTCCTATAATGAGTTGCAAGTACAACACACTCTGGAGTAAACTGAGCTTCCTATCCAAGATACCATGAAGAAAGTTGAATTTTCACCATAAAACCAAATGGCTATATGAGGAGTAGCTAATTACTTATAGGTTATATATAGTCCTTATCATAAAAGTTATAGGTGTCTTGATCCTTAAACAGGTTGTGATGATGTGTTGCGCCATATATTTTTAATGAAATTTATATTTCATGTAAGGACTTGTAGGTATAACGCTCACCGAAGTACATTGAGTTGTTGAGATGAATCTCACATTGGTGAGAGAAGAGACCTTGCATGTGCTTATAAGTAGTTAGGTTACTCTCTATATTTCCAATTGGTTTTATGATGGAACCTCAGCTTCCTTATGGTATCAGAGCAAGTTGTCTTACATGTGAAGCCCAAGGGACCTTGCATGTGTTTATAAATAGTTGGGCTACTTTCCATATTGCTAATTGGTTTTATGGTGGAACCTCAACTTCCTTAATTATGAGCTTCCTATCCAACCTCTCGCTACCCTAAATTGTTGTTCTGATACCGTGAAGAAAGTTGAATTTTCACAATAAAACCAAATAGCTATATGAGGAGTAGTTAGTTACTTATAATGACATATAAGGTCACTTATTTTCTTGATGTGAGATTCACTCTCAACATACAATATTAAGCCAAGAGATCTATTTAATTGCATGTCACATTAGGTTTTATCTCTTAGGTTTGATGGGATCGCTAATAGATGGAAGGGCAAAGAATTGAATAACTTGTGCACCAAAGAACTACTAATGAAACGAAAGGATGGTTACCTTCACACTCTCATTTGCTCTTTTTATGTCCTCATTTTGTGTTCATCCCTTCTCCTTTGATTTATTAGTGCACAAAGGGCTAGAAAAATTAGAAATGAGTGCATGGGAGAAAAAGTGGAGCGCCAAAATCACAACAAAAAGAAGGAAAACAAACAGCCAGAATTACAAACTAATGAATATGTAAAGTGGATCAAATTTGAAATATTTTACAGATTATATACGGTTCTTACACTTGATTTATATATATACTCATTTATCACTGATGAGTTTTTAAGAAACGCATAGAAATTATGAGATTTTCATACATAAAGAGTACAGTGATCAATCCACTAGTTCTCTAACTCTCTCTGGCTATGATGACATACCAACCTCTTCCATAGCCAGGCAGGGTTGAAGTTCATTCAACATTAAGATGCGAAACCAGCATTGCCTGCAGGAACCTGCATATTGAGGAGGCAACAAATACGAGGTTGCAGACTCGAGATCACTTCAGAGATTTGTTTGGAGAGTTCACATATAGAAGACATCCGGATCCTTTCTTATTCCCTTTGCAAGTTGAGACCAAAAGATAACATGAAAACTGATTTAGCCTGGAACCCTAAAGATATGTTCCTCACCACTCTTCTCATCAACCTTGACAACCCATTTGCTCTTACCACTCGTCTTCTTTCTTCCTCCACCCCAATTTTCATTTCCTCTCTGATCACTATTCTTACCAATCATTGTGACCTCCATTCCTTTTCCTATCGGATGCTTTGTAGACCTTACTGGAACCCTCTTCTCTTTCACTCCTAAATTCCCTTCCAATCCTTTTCTTTCACCAACCAAGTTATTAGCCACAACCACTGATTTTCTAGGGTTAACATCAAGCAACTTCAACAGCCTTGTGTACTCATCGTTCTTGCAATCAACCAGAGAAAAATCAATGTTCTCGTAATTTGACAAGAGCTCAAAAGGGTCACCGGTCTTGAACTCTACCAAGTCTTTAAGGCCTGAGTCTCTGATTACTTTCTTTGATTCATCAAGGACTGGCTCCGGAAGAATGCAAACCAATTTTCCACCTGTGTGTTTTGCAGCAGCTGCTAGGGCTATCGTTGACGGGGAAACACTTGAGGTGACCTCCACTATAAGTTTGGCTTTCATGCCAGCAGCCAAGGCCGCTACAAATTCATTGCTGCCTGGCTCTTGTGTTTTCCATGAGCCACATTGTCTTCTGCGGTCATTACACTGCAGAAATGAATATAAATTTGGGGTTAGCACATTTAAACAACACAAGAACCAAGATACACAGCTGAAAAACTAGGGTTTATATGAAATTGTTCTTTTATTTGACTGCTACGACATGTTTTCAAACTGTCAATCTGTACAATTGAAAAGGTAAACTTCAATTTGGTGTAATTTGTAATATTCTGACAATATAACGTGTCAACTATCTGGCAAGAAGTCCCGTTTCGGTAACGACCTCTAAGGGAAACAAACCCATGTGACTTCTTGAATCAATCATAAGTTCTTCTCCACAAGAGAGAAATTAAACGTGAAAATAAAAAATTCAAGGAAGAAAAGTACCAGTTTTAGGGTGTCAAAATAAGCGTTTGTAGCAGATGCTACGGACCATTCCATCATCCTCATAGTCCCAATGATCTGATTCGTATAAATTGTTCCAATTCCTAAGTTTGCACTAACCACAAATGATAGAAGATGCAATAAAACTTGAGCAATAACAATCAAGGACAAGGGATTAGAACGTGTTTTTCTCTCGCGACGTTCAGGACTAGAATTAAAACGCTTAGTGCAGTCCTGGTTTAATGTTTGTGATCTACTGTTCATATATAAACTCTCTCTTTTCTTCTTGTTTGTTTGGTTTGATATGGTTTTTTTTTTTTTTTTTGTTGGTATTGTTGGTACTTGGTAGCATATATAAGAGGGAGAAGCTCAGAAGATCGAGGCCGTTCTGTATGATTGGAGCTGATTAATGACGCGGTGATCGATCGTATCTAGTCAAACCGTGTTATAGTTTCTAGACCGTAGAGCAAAATACGCGGGCGGTATTGACTCAGCTCTCGTTTGTCTAAAAATGGGAAACTCTGGTAATTCTGCTGGAAGCTTAATTCTGGTTGTTAGTACAGGCTTAAAAGCTTCCACTATACCAGTTAGATTTTGCAACATTCTAGTTTAGGGCTTCTAACATTTGCACTTCATTGAGGAAATATTCGTGATCCAAAATACGGTCATGTGATGTTATATTTCCAATTAAATTTTAACATAGGATAACCTTCAAAATCCGACATATCAACATTGTTGTTTACCCATATGAAATATACATATGATATGTGCTGTCAGTACTTATAAAAATTTCTCCACAAAAACGCAACAGACTGGTACACAATACGTTCGAATCATATCGTAGGATTGAAGTGTAATTGACTCTTTTTAAATATGTCCTTCCCTTCTTTTCATATGAAGTTGATTTTTTATATTTTTTTTCTTATAAAAAAATGAAATAAGTTTTATAGAAAAACATGCCCTCAGGTATAACGTTAGTCATCATACAAGACTAGTAACGTGACTTTAGTCGATAAAGAGGTTAAGTAATTTTGATAAGGTTTAACACTTTTAAAGCACGGTAAATTACATTTTACATCTTTAGGTTTGTGTTCAACTACAACTTCATACAACATTTTTAAAAAATATTTTAATCTTGCCACTTAGCATTACGGTCTAGTGGTATTATTCTTCACTTGTAAGTGAGAGGTCTTAGGTTCAATTCTCGTCAAAGGCGAATTTAAACTACATTATTACTAGCATATTGTGAGGCTACGCTCACTTTCTCCCTTTAATATAGATAATATCGTTTGTAATAAATGAAACTTGACCCTAGAGTAGGACCCTGAAATTTTTGTGACAATAGTTGCATTCAAACACAGTACTTCGTATTGGTTTGGTACTGTTGGGATTAAAAAGAAAAAGTATTTAAAAAGAAAAAGTATTAAAAAAGTTAGGCAATTCATATTAAAATATTATTAAGAACATCTCCACCCCTAAATGAAACTTAGCCCATTCTCGTACCCTTTTAGTGCAAATAATATCATTTGTTCAAAAAAAAAAAAAAAAAAAAAGAACTTGTTAATACAGTGCTCATGAAACTTCCTGAGTGTATCTTTAATTCTCTTTTATCGAGAAGTTAATATGACCACAGACAAATTTGCAAATTTAGGACATAATTAAAATTACTTTTGTATCTAATTTAATAATTTTTCGCATGTTAAACATTGATATGTAATGTTTTTTTCTGTTCTCACAACAACAAAAAGAAAAGGGAAAGGTGGAAGAAAATTTTAATTGCAGAAAAATGTCTATACTAAATCAAATCCCTTTAACAGAAAATGATAACAAAACTTTAATAAGCTCTTTCTTAACAAGAAAGTTAACCCAAAAGAATAGAATGGGCGTCATTAAGATGATGACAAAATTCCCGTAATTAATGAAAAAAGAACTACTAACTAATCATGAATCAAACCAATTACTGCCAGCCTAATTCTATATTCTAACTCCTAACAAAGCAATTATTCACCTCTCTCCCTCCCTCCCTCTCCCTCTCTCTCTCTCTCTCTCTCTCTCTCTCTCTCTCTCTACTTGGACCAAGCAACTGCTTCAATCTCAGACTGGGCACTTCTGTACAACTCTAGCCTTTTTGCAAGCAATGTACGCCTCTGCATGACCGCCGGATCCTCGTCCAGCAACTTAGCCAACTGCCTTGCCTGCAACGAAAAGAAAATAGTTTCGAAAATCTTACTAGTATAACTCTAATTCGACTAGGCTTAGTTTCTTTGTTCTTTTCAAATGTTTTCGTAAATTTCACTCTTCTAGGGAACAATCCTCACCTCCTTTGCACCCAACTCTGCAAAGAAATGATCGAGCAAGATGCGTTTGGCCTCCCGTACTTGACAATAGACGATGGACTTTGGGATAGCAATCCTTAAACTCGAGCAAACCATGTTGACATAGTTTAACACATTGTGTCCTGTTTGTTTCAAACACAAAAGAACCATGATCATCAACGCAACCACATAAACTGATAAACCTAATGATGATGGTAGAATGAAATGGTTATCAAACAGGCCATTAATATGTATCGTTTTAAGATTTTACCTCCCAGTTCTTCTTAAGTGATTCAAATCTTGGATATGATTATAGAGGTATTAGAGTGAGCAACTCACCAACCCGCCGGAGGTATGAATCATTGTATCTGTCGAAGAGTGAGTGTGTCGGATTTCCACCCTTGTCAATATCTTGAGGAAGCTTGCGGAAAAAGTCAACTGTTAGGTAGCCACATTCCATATCTACTAGCTGCAGAGTTGCTCTCTTGCTTTCTTCTTTCATCCTTTCCAGGGACTCAAATGCTGCATTCGCAACTTCTACCCTTAAAGTGGGATACTGCTTTAGTTCCTACATACCAAAGAAGAACCATCCATTAAGAGAAAAGATTAATCATGTTTAGGGACAAATAATGAATGATAAGCAATGTTGACAAGCTGTCCTAAATTCCTAATTTACGGACAGAATTCAGGAATACAAGGTAATGAACTTACCGTAGTCTCGTTGATAGATTTCTGAGCCAGATCCTTCAATATGCCATGAACCTGATATCGTGACAAAAGAAAATCAAGAAAAATGATTTGAAGCACTTACACATTATACATGTTTGCAATGAAAAAAAATTATGCTAGCACCAGCAGCAGCACTGGCAATAACAGTTGGAGAATTAAAACAATTAAAAGATTGTGCGGAATGAAAATACAAAAATCAACATCTCATTATTAACACATTCGTGTGCGCATCCCATGCTGCAAAGAAAGCATTTGTCCCTCAGGTATGAAAATCTTTTGGCCACATGGAAACTAAGACACTAGCTTACTCGTGCAATATCAGTCTAATAATATGAAGAAAAAAAATTCCCATGGTTTAATTGCCTATGGAGATTACATGCAAAGATATGTATGCATACCGCATCAACAGCTGCCTCTGCAGGACCTCTGATGCAGAGCAATGAAGATTCGATAAGGCGACGGTAACCTTGTTCAGGAGCAATTAGATGAGGTTGGTATCCATCTGCTTCAGTAATTAGCTTTCGGATGTTTTCCATTGAAAGATGCTTGTCAAACTGCAACCGCTTCAAAGCAGCTGGAAATTGATTGTCAAACACTCCATAAACTTTCTCACCACCAGAGCGCCTGGAGAAAATGGAAATTATCATAAATCCCAAGGTTGAATAAGGAAACGAGAATGAAATGAAAACAAACTTTCCAATTAACTTCAAATCGGACAATGATAGCACAATACATACACGCCATCTAGATGTTCTTTAAATATCTGATCAAAAGTACGAGAGATCTCCATGATCACATATAATTTTCCCTGCATGTGAAAAAAAAAAAAACGATGAAACTGAAATTAGCAATGCTTATTGTACTACATACAATACAACAATACAGACAGCCCAAGAAAATTTTTGCTAGGTCTACATTACTTGTCATGGTGAAAAGTACAGGATAAGCCAAAAGGAACGATTTATATGTATATTCTTACCCCAGTATCAGCAGCAATAGGCTTACCGAGTCGGCTTAGTTCTGCCTCTAGTTCACCAATAGTTTTGCTGACAAGAGACTGAAGGCCTGGAATTCGAGACTTTATGACAACTTCTAGATGCTGAAAGTTTGATGACATATAGTGATAGGTACGAAGCTCATCAGTAAAACAAAACAAAACTGACCATTGCAAATATATCATTAAAAGGAAGCAGACTGGATTTCGTAAGTATTTTCTCTAACTTTATAATCTATAAGAGCATAATTGTGCGTGAAAGCTCAACAACTGAACATATAAAATGCATTTAGGATAATAAACCTGCATACCTTAGAAAGCACCCTACCCAAATGCTCAGAGCCCATCCTGTTTGCAAGATGCCTGTACTCTGGGCTACTAGAAAAATATTCACGCTCTCTACGCCTAGCAGCAATCATATCGACACTCTTGTTTATATCAGCTTGGGAGCGATTGACAACACCAATCCAGGGGAACTGTAGCTTATATGATCTTCCTTCCAAAATCTGAAAAGTAAAAGTAACGTAAACCCTTGAAACTGGAAACTCTCAATGCAGGCAGCCATAATGATACTGTAATGAGACTTTTGAGCCCAAAACAAATCATGAAGACATGCTTGCAGCATTGATGATCTCAGAGCACCACCCTTACAATTTACTCAGAACATTAGGTTTCACAGACCTAGAACAAGGGATCCGAAAACAAGACAATAAAATGTCACCGAGCAGGTAAACTGCTTGATTCCACATCTTAAAAGCGTTTGCTTTCTTATTTTTCTTTTCCTTTTTCCTCTTTTGTCTATGAATTCAGAAGTGACTTACATCAACTGCATTTGTACCCTGGTCCATAAGATCAATCTTCGTCAGAACTCCAAATGTCCTCTCCCCTGAGAAATGGGAAACCAAATTTAAAATCTAAGTGTGTAAATAGAAAATACTCCTAATTAGTGAAATCTGCCACTTTTGAAATGACATATGTTTTGATCAACCGAAGACGAGAGCATTTCTCAAAACCAGAGGAAACAGAACTTAAAAGTTGAACATATGAAATCTTGATATCCTTTCACCTCACTGCTGCAAATTAAAACCATCTTCTTGTCTTTTTTGTTCCTTTTCACATCTTCCACCCTTCCTGTTTACAACTTGTCAAATTTGTTCACCTGCTCAGTCGTATTACTTTTTTTTTTTTTTTCTTCTTCTTTTAAATCATTGGAATTAAGTAGGATTATTAATCATCCCCACCATGTATTTTTAGCTAGAAGGTGAAAAAGTCATGGCAATTCCATAACGAAACATTTTATAATCTTACCTTTAGGGTCGACTTCACGAGAGATCTTAATTGCATCAGAAGTAGCGAGATCTTGGTTGGCAGGGGAAATTGCCAAAATAATACAGTTGGGCTGGCAAGAAAAGGCATATTATTCCAGTAAATAAAGCATATTTCATCTCGTGAAACATAAACTCACTAAACACCTCATAGAAACACAAAACGCAAGTCTCATAATCTAATAGCTCATAAATGTTCTCAACAACACAGTAAGAAGATTACCTTCTCGATGAAGGACCTAACCATATTGTCAATGTCCTTCACGGTGCTCTCTGGTTGACCATCTACAAGACCACAAAATTGACACAATGTCAACTTAACTAAGGTGCCAACTTCCAAGGGAATTTATCCAACGCTACTTGAAAATGCTTAAAGGAATTTAACTCACCAACAGCAACTTTCGTGAGCCCAGGAAGATCGATCAATGTCAAGTTCACAACTGCCAAGATAAACAAATCATAAAGATAAATAGAACAGATTGGATAAAATACTAGTGAAGATTACCGTGAAAAATTTAGTGAAAGAGAACTAAAGCGATTAGAAAAACTTTGTGAGCTCCAGAGTAAGTAACTCTCCCTTCTTTCCTTTTTTTCTTAACCTTTGTCTCTAAATTTATTATGAGCAATCAAACCAGTTAGCTGCATTCTGATTTTTGTGAATGTCAAATCCAACGATTCAAGGTTTTCGACAATTCTGTCTCACCGTTAGGGGAGAAGATACTAAGATGGATAGGAACGGTAGAAATCGCCTTCGAGTGGCCGGTCTCTCTGTCGGTTTCATCAGATATCTCCTGCCTCACAGCAGCTACACATACACAACGAAGCAAGATCAGCATTTGCAACGTAAGTCAAGAAACCAAAACAATTTGCAGGAACAACGAAGAAGAAGAGAAGGAAATTACCAAAATCAGTGAACCGCTTCCTCGGGAGGTGCATAAACTCAGCGTATTCTCTTCCTTCGTCGATCTTATGCAGCTGCAAAACTAGAGGACGCCTCGTAACAATTCCTGCACACAACGTGTACGAATCAAAAGCCAATCCGGAAAACCAACGCGTCCGCGTAGAAAGGAGAAAACGACGGCGTTTCATGCATTACCTGAACCGCGAGGAAGAAAGTCCTTGCCGACGACGCTCTCCAACACCGAAGACTTGCCGGAGCTCTGTCGAAGTAGGAAAGAAAACGAGAGACCATAAACGAGAAATTCAATGAGATTGAATTCAAGAAAGCGTGAAATTTGAGAGGGAGAAGTGAGAAATGAGAGACCTGGCCGCCGACGACGGCGATGGCGGGCAAGGAGTCCCAGAGAGTGGGCATGGCGCCCTCCTCGCCGTGGTCGCCGAGGGCTGTGCACGCCCGCTGTATTTTGTTCACCAGCGATATCAGATTCTCCATCGTACGGACGATTCGGATCGCTGAGTCGAGTCGTTTTCGAGGATCAGTAGGAGGTGGGAGCGTCGAGAGAGAAATAACCGGATTTTGGAGGTTGGAGAAGGAAACTACGGGAAATGGAATTTTGGGTCGTTGGTGCGAAATTTTTCCAAAGATTTGAAAATTGGGCCAGTTTTGGATTAAAAGCCCAAAAAGATGCTTGACCGATTCTACCGGAGCTGCAGCTTAATATGGACTTTAAACGAATTCAATTTTTGGCCCAACTCCTAACCTATCCAAAACCGCCTTGGAAAATTTTGGTTTTCCCATATTCGTGTATTCAAATTTCACGGTCTGATGGTATTTTTTTTACTTGTAAATGATAAGTTTTAAAATTTCAATACTAATTTATTTTGCATCTCATACCTTGGTGTAAAATTTAGCGTATTTTTTATTGTATCAATGTCACAATTATAAGCATTTATGTTTAATTGTCATCTAAATCTTTGCAAGAAAAATCAACAAAGTTTAATATCGTTTAGTTGTTTACATATATTAAATAAATGAATGGTTCATCCTCAAAATTTAGTAGCTGCAAAAACTATCAAATATGTACAAAAGACTATATGATATCCAGTTTGATTTAAGTTTTGTTTGCTAAAGCAATCCTTTAATAATAATAATAATAATAATAATAATAAACTATCTTTATTAGGCCATCTCCAGTGGAGTACCATATCGTCCAAAATGGCTTCACCCAAAACCATCTCCAATGAAGGGCCAAAAAGAATCTCCAAAAAATTTACATTCCAATTCCTAAGGGTTAAAACCAACTCATGCACTGCCACTTAGTACAACAGTCTAATGGTATTCCTCTTCACTTGTAAGTGAGAGGTATTGGGTTCGATTCTTGTTAAAAGCAAATTTGAACCACATTATTGTTAGCCCATTATGAGGCTTAGCCCAGTCCCAACAAAAAGTAACTCATGCACTACAAGAGATTGAAAATTATAATCCTACACTATGACAAAATATAGTCAAACCATTGGAGCTGTTCCTACAATTGAGTGCACAGATGAACGCATATATTGCCCATTCTGCTTTTACTTCACACACACTCCTTGTTAATTTGTGTCCTTTGATCTTTTTCAATTCATTTAATCCAATAGCCAAAAATTGAGAGAATGTGTGGGAAGTAAAAAAGAAATGTGTAGATAGCACACCCTTTTTGCAATTTCAAATTATGGTTCCAATACCATTCAAGTATCAGTGACAGTGGACAAGAATGAAGTGCGGGAACATTCATGTATCAATTTCCAAAAAAAGTCCAAAAACGAGAAGAGGAAAAAGGTACTCAGACTTTCTCTAGCATATTCCTTCCTCATTTGGATGTTGAACAACAATACCATAAAATCTACCCAACCGACTTCTTCTCCGCCACAAATTCCCATCCTATATAAATTCACCAGTCCTTCACAACTCTGCTTCCACTTTCTCTCACCTTTTCACATCCTCTCGCTCTCTCTAAAATGCTGATTGCAACCCAAATCCTCTCATGGGCACATCTGTAATGAAACACAAACCCATTTTCTTTAATCTCAGCCTCTTTCCCACCACCACCGCCGCAATAACCTCTTCATCCTCCTTCATACTCTCTCCATCCAGAAAACTCAAAACTTCAATGTCTTCAATCTCCTGCTCTTACAGACCACCTTCCAACCCAAGCTTTCCAACCCAAGATACCTAAAACCCAAATAGGATTCTCATAATTTCCCATCTAGGTTTTGGTCCCAATCCTCCAAGCATCAAAGTCTTGACCTCCTCACGGACCTAGAAGTGGGTTTCTTTCCTACAGGCTTACGGGGGGGCAAAGAGTTTCGTGGAAGCAAAAAGCAATAATTTTTTACACAACAGCGGGATTGGGGTGGCACTGCTAAGCATGACGACCAATGTCAAGGTAAAAATTAGTCCTTTCGTGCACAATTGGCTGCCAATCCGACCTTCATTTCGGGGTTTTCGCGTAGTTTTTGGTACAATCTATAAGGGTTTTGCTGAATTTCTTTGTGGAAAGGAAGTGGGTGTAAGAGTTTTTCATATGTGAGTAAATCAAACTATTTATTTTTGTATGTCGCACAACAAGTAAATAAGGGATTATGATATACTAAGACTTAATACATGGTTTAATCAAGTGAATTAATATAATTAATTCTTAGAATTAGAGTTAGTTACAAACTCTTAAAAACTAATGGTAACTGTCTCTACGATAGGAAGAGCAGTTGTCATATAAGTGGCTTGATCGAACACTTGTCAAAATTGTGATGTCTTCCATTGCAAGTAAGTCCCATAATAGCTTCTCCAGTTAGGGTTTACTGCTATATACACGAAGTTGTGAAAACGTAGATTAATTGCTTGATTGTTATGATCTCTGAATGATGATTAATAAAGGTTTACATGTGGTATCACAACCACCAATTCAAGTATTAATCTCATTTGAAATTTATTGGTTTTTACCTACATATCTCCACTAAAATATGCTTAATTATGTATGAATTCAGTTTCTGCACTATGGATTCCACTGCCTTCAATTTTTTACTATGGTTCTGTACTGGGAGTTCATGATTCATAAATAATACAATATGCTTCCTTCTGTATGAGATTCCACACTAGTTTCCTTGGTTAAAATGCTCTTGCCTATATAACATGCATGACATAATTGTAGAATCGGTAGGGCCAAAACCAAGCTATATTAACCTAAATACTAGATATACGAAGAATTTGATCATTTCCTTCAACAATATAATATTGGGACCCTAAATATTCAAAACCATCAAAAAGCACAGGAAAATTTTGATCTTCATAGCGTCATTCTCTTTTTGGAAAAGTATCATGGGCCCAAATCGGAGCATAGACAAACAATTTGGAAAATTAGCACTAGGTCCTTTTACAAAAAAATTGTAATTTTGTGAAATCATTTGATGTTTAAATGAATCACCAAAGTGTTTTATTTGTTCTTTTGCTCATATGATTTCAATAATGATGATCAGTTTGTTGTTTATTTACATTAAACAAGTAGAATATTTCCAAAGAATAACTCTACTGGGTCAGCTATAAACCATTGTATTGTGAGTTATAAAAACATGTAGTGCATGTAAATCTTCTTGCCTAAAGGTGTGGTATTCACATAGTGTTACATAATTTTGTGTGCTTGGCTATACAAGATTTGAAACCTAATGTTGCTATATAGACAATTTCTTGCCTAAAGGTGTAACTGGTTCTATAGATTTTGGGTGACACCATATCACTAACTTATGAATCAATAATGTAGATTTCAATATGCTGAATCTTATCAACATAGAGAAACTGAATGGAAACAATTTCAAAGCTTGGAAGCAAAAGATTGAAATGCATTTAGGGGTGTTGGAGTTTGACATAGCTTTCAAGTTGCCTTAACTAATTGCAATCACTAAAGAAAGCACACCACTGGAAAAGGGATAGTTTTGCTAAGTGGGAAAGGGCTAATCAAATGTCCATTCTCATAGTGCAAAATGCCATAGAAAATCACATTAGAGGAGGGATTTCAGCTTGTGATTTGGCTAAGGATTAAATGGCAAAGATCGAGAAGAAATTCAAGAGGTCTGACAAGGCTGAAACTGGAGTGTATCTTTAAGAAATCATCAATGCCAAGTATGATGGAGTTGGAAGCGTTAGGGAGCACCTGCTCAAGCTTGTTAAATCTTTCCAACAAGCTTGATGTCATGGACGTAAGAATAACAGATCAATTCTTAGTTCACATGGCATTGTTCTCACTGTTGAATGATTATGAGCATATCAAAGTGAGTTACAACACTCAAAAGGAAACCTCAGATATAAATGAATTGATTGCCATTTGCTACCAAGAGAAGGAATGATGAAGAAGGCTAAGCATGATACTGTCCATGTTGTGCATGCTGGGAAAGGGAAAGGAAAGATGCCTGCAAGCTACCACAGTTCCAACTAAAAAGGCTCCAAGCCATTTGCACAAAAGCTAGGTTCTTTTTTCTCCAAAGAAAATTGCTAAACCTTTCAATGTTTCTATCAAAAATGAAGGAAACTCCAATTCTGGTCTCAAAACAAATAAGTTTCACTTTAAGAAATGTCATCATTGTCAATCCACTAAGCACTTAAGAGGGCATTGTGTAGCTTTTAAGGCGTGGCTCATCAGGAAAGGTAACAAAATCATTAATGTTTTTGTCACCGTCAAGTCTAATATGGTTTTTGTTCCTCACAATTCTTGGTGGTTTAACACTGGATGTTCTGTCCATATTACAAATTATTTGCAGGGATTTCAAAGCCTGAAGGAAACAAGTAAGGAAGTCTACAATGTTTATGTTGGAAATGGGAATAAAGTGGTGGTTGAATCCATTGGTCATGTTATGTTGAGATTGTCGATTGGCTATGTTTTAGTTTTAAACAATGTTCTTTATGTACCTTCCATGAGAAGGAATTTATTTTCAGTAACTCAGTTTGTAAAAGATGGTTTTTTTTATGTTGGTAATGACAATCAAATTCAATTTTTCTTTAAAAATCAATTTGACAATCTCCCTAGATATGCATTTCTCAATGGTGATCTTTGGCAAATTCAGTGCACTTATTTTCATGAATGTCTTAATATTGAACATCATGCATCGAAAAGATTGCTCACTAATGAAACTTCTTCTATGCTTTGGCACATAAGACTTGGCACATTTCGAAAGAGAGGATGATAAGATTAATGAAAGAATGTGTTTTGCCAAAACTTGAACTTAATGAACTTGAGAATTGCATAAACTGTTATAAAGAAAAAATGACCAATTCAACCAAGAAGTTAAAAGCTAATAGAAGTAATGATCTCTTAGAGATCATCCACACTGATGTGTGCGGACAATTTCCAACAAGAACATATGTGAAAATTCTTACTTTGTTCTTTTCATTGATGATTTTTCAAGATATACATATCTATATTTAATTTCAGAAAAATCCCAAGTTCTTAACTATTTTAAAATTTTCAAACTTGAAGTTGAAAAACAATTGAATAAAAACATAAAGATTGTGAGATCAGATCGTGGAGGGGAATTTTTGGCGATGTAGTACCCCGTAATTAAAAAAAAAAAAAAAAGGTTATGTGTGTGTGTGGGGGGGGGGGGTAATTATTTTTACGTAAGGATCTTATTAGATTTATTTTATGCAAGAACCTACTTTCAATATGTAAAATACTTTCAATGTAAAATCCTTTTTGCTACAATTTATTTCAAAAACTAGCTAGTAGTATTTCATGTTCATATGTAATTAAAGATATTTTTAGTTTGAATTGGAGAAGGGGATTATGATGAGTTTGGCTTGATATTTTTACCAAATAAGAGTGAGTTGGCAAGTTTGTAATCACTAGGAATCTAAGAGTTAAATGTTTGGTGATGATTCATCCCCTCCAAAATTGGAGAGGTGGGATTCATATTCCTTAGACTTGGAACGTGGCTTTTGAGTATTTGTCCACTTGCATGGGAATGATTGCTTCTAATTACAAGATGTCCAAGTGTTGCAAAACAAAGTGAAACATGTCCTTAAAGCTTAATGGAAGATTCGATTTCTTCATCCATAAAAGCAGAGGGAGGAGAGAAACGGGGGAAGAACAACACCACACCAGCAACAATAACATTTTGAAAGAAGAAGAAGAGCCATTCACCCCTTTAAGATTACTTTTTATCTATCATTTACATATTGTTAAATCCTTAAGCCATCTTTCATTGTATTTGTAAGTCTCTCATATATAGTGAAATACAATGAAAGCAAACCCCAGTGGATGTAGTCGATTTGGTGAACCACTTAAATCTTGTGTTGTTTATGCATTTACATTTTGAGATCATTGTTATGAGAGCACTCCCACCAAATAATCAAAAATATCCATTTCCTTCCCTTGAGAATGTTGTAAAATAAGAAAGACAAATCATTATAAATCCCATAAAATGTATTAGAGCTTACCCAACAGAATTGCTCTATGGAACTCAAATGGGTTTATGCATCAATATCACCTAGAGAGATGGAGTAAAATGGTAAAGTAATATTCCTCAATTAGATTGTTGTGTGTTATCCATATTATATATTAGATAATATAATACGATTTTTGGCTACTAACCGTTTGATTAGTGTTGCAAATGTTATAGGCATGTGATTATTGATATCCTTGTTTGGTTACTAGTTAGTTTAATCTATTTTCATATTTATATATGGTGAGTAAGTAATTACTACTCCTTATGTGAACATGACACATACATATGCATTGCAAGGCAAGAAAGAGAGTTCAATTTTAACATTTTTTTATATGACACATACGATGAAAAGTGTGTTGTCGGTTTTATCTGACGACAATAGGAAAGTGTTTCCGACAAATTTTAACATTTTTTTCGGTTTTAACCGACAGTACTACCAATTCTACATAATAAAACCCCTCTCCATCTTCCTTGCACCGCTGCCTTCTCCCTTCCCTAGTTTCTTCTCCTTCCCACTGCATTCATTCTCCTCTCCTCCTTCTTTCCTTCTCCTTCTCTTCTCCCCTTCTCCTCTCTCCTTTTCCCTTTCTTCTTTTCTCCCTTTCTCTTTCATTTTCCTTTCATTTCCCCCTTCTTCTTTCCGGCATCTCTTTCTTCTTTTCTCCCCTTTCTTCTTTTCATTTCATCTTCTTACCATGCTTTTTTATCCACTTCATCCAGTTCCTCCATCACTCTCTCCATGACAGTCACCGATCTCATCTCCCCGTCTTCTCTTTCTAGTATGACAACACATGATTTATGCCAAACACCAGAAATGTCTCTATTGTGTGTAAGTGATTTTGCTTATATGAGGTAATTAGTAATTTAGTGAGGGATTTTGTTTCAACTTTTTCAAGTTAACTAAAATTTGTCGTTCCCTAATTTTATTATGGTTTTGTAGTTTTTGTTCAATTCGATCTATTTTTATGACTACTTTGCTAATTATCAAATTTCTCATACATTGTTCTATTTAAACCACATTTATTTTATCTAATTTGTTAATATTTAATGATGTTTTTGGCATCAATTGCATGTTGAAATTTTGTTAATTCATGTTTTCTCATGTGATGGACTGTTGTTCTGTAGTGAAGAGCACCAAAAGAAGAAGAGGAAAAGAGAAGGGGGGGGAAGGGGGAAAGGAGAAAGGTAGTACAGACAAAAGAACGGGAAGAAAAGAAGAAGGGGAAAAGAAGATAGGAAAAAGGAAAAGTCTTCAGTATGTTTTCTTTATTTTGTTGTATAAACACTTTGTATAATGAGATATATTGCTGAAGAATATTACCAACGGAAGCATTAATGTCATATATGAATGGGTGTCGGATAAAGGAGTACTTTTGTTTATTTTTTATTTTTATTCAAAACATAAATTTGGTTTATATACTTTTATATTTTTATATTATTTTATTATGTCGGTTATATGTGACAACATTGTCTTTATATCCGACGGGATTTCTCAACAACTAATGTTGTTGGTTCTTTTATCCGCCACTACATGAATTTCTGTCGGATTTTTTTCTAATATCCAAAATAAATAGGTTTTTCTTGTCGTTTTTTAGAATAACACTACTGGGTACTTTTGTAGTAGTGTAACTTTTGAATGTGGGAGTAAGGTAGTTTCCACCATCTTATGTATATGTTTTGATCAGAAATTGTGCTTATTAAGTTTGCAAGTTGATTTACATGACAATGTAATTCATTTGTAAGAGCTCAAGTCTAATCAGGTTCATATTTATGTTTTGCAATTTTGTGCAGAAAATATGGAATAAAGAATGACATTTGCAATATCATGAGGTCAAACAATTTGGGAGTATATGATTGGACTTTCATTTGAAGTTTATTACGTTCAATTCTTCTTGGGTTTGATTAGATTATAATTTTAGAATACTAATACTATATAACTTTATATTAAGTTGTCTAAAGTTCAACTAATAAACCTTTGCATTCAATTGGAAGGTCATTATGTTCATCATGATTCAGTAATCACCATTTACTTTTAGATATAATATTGGTTGATAGTTTGATTACACTCATGTAGGAGAATGTAAGAGTCTGTCATATGTGAGTTGATCAAACTATTTATTTTGGTATGTCACACAACAAGTAAATAAGGGATTATGATATATTGAGACTTAACACATGGTTTAATCAAGTGAATTAATATAATTAATTCTTAGAATTAGAGTTGGTTACAAACTCTTAAAAACTAATGGTAACTGTCTCTACCATAGGAAGAGCAGTTGTCTTATAAGTGGCTTGATCCCTCTTCTCAAATCAACGTTGTTCTCTTATGATTGCTAGTCCTATTTAAAGTAAGGAACACTAAAGGATTTCAGAGAAGGGAAGATCAAACACTTGTCAAAATCGTGATATCTTCCACTACAAGTAAGTCCCATAATAGCTTCTCCAGTTATGGTTTACTACTATATACACGAAGTTGTGAAAACGTGGATTAATTGCTTGATTGTTATGATCTCTGGATGATGATTAATAAAGGTCTACAGTGGGATTTTAGAATATTGTATGCCTCCGAAGGTATGCCGTCGTCGCACTCGACGTTGTACACGGCGTTAACAACCTCTGTGGCGCTCTGTCACAGCATTGTAGACTCGCTTTTTCCGGTTTGTTTGGGGTTCAGTCTCATTGTTATGTTTTGATGCTATTGGGGTTCGACGGCATGCAGGAATGCAAGCAGAGGTAAGCAGTAAATTTCGTTTCTTTCTATTTTTGTTCAATTGTTTTTGAATTTTTCCATATGTCTATAGTTTTTAGGAATTGTTTGCTTTGTAAGCTGGATATTCTCAACAGGTTTTTGGCATAGTTGATTAAGTGTACTATTGGTAGGAAGGCTTATGGGACATTTAAGAATCTCTTG
This sequence comes from Pyrus x bretschneideri, assembly GCF_019419815.1. NCBI lineage: Eukaryota > Viridiplantae > Streptophyta > Magnoliopsida > Rosales > Rosaceae > Pyrus > Pyrus x bretschneideri. The sequence continues at coordinate 10,746,365 of NW_025999723.1, read as the reverse complement.
GAGTTGGAGTATATCAGTAGACTGCCAATTGTGTATAGGAATATGAGATGTATGTGCGTTGGTCCCTTTGAATGGGGTAAGGACCTAACGATGTTCGGCTATGAAGTTAATGAAAATTGACTGCTAAATAGGAATGCACAGTTGAATGTGATTGTCGAGTTTGAAGGTGTAAAGTTAATTGATTAAGGCCTTGATGTGGTTGGTCGTTAGTTGGATAGGGAATATAACCTTGATTAAATCATTGGGGTTTAAATTAATGATGTTACATTCCTGAGGTAAAGATACTAAAACCAATAAGCTACGGGCCTTTCTGTAACACATTCACAAGTTTAGTTCTTTTTATGCATGTTCTTAACATTTGTGACATCACCCATTGATCTTACAAACTATGAAGGCACCCTCAAGCTTTTTGGGGATTCTTCAGTGAAGAAACGGAGAAAATTTTAACTTTTAGCGTATAATTATCGCAAAGAGTATTTTTGGAGGGTAATGAAGCGTTAGCTCTGGTACAATAACTAAGACAGTCTTCTTGGACATTTCATGGAACTAAGTATAAGGAAGAAATTTAAGGCGATATGAATGTCTAGAATGTGTATGATTGAGAGGAAAATCTAAAAGTGGCATGCATGCTTCAATGGTTTTCCTTCTCATCCCAAGTTATAATGGCAATTCATCTTACATGTTAACTGGAGTCTTATAAATTCTGTAACTCCTTTGTAATCTCGTGCAGTCTCATTGTGTTTAGTCATCTTTGAACTCCTTAGTATGTTTTCACCCGAGAACATTAAGTGTGATTGTTGTGTGGGGGTGCCTCTGTTAGTCCTTGACATACCAGGAGGCTTTAAGATCTGATGACTCCTGATGCAGTGTAGTATATTAATTTTTTTTTTTAATTATTTCGAATGCTTTGACACAGGTCCTTAATATAGTTGTTGAGTACTTGTTTGAAGGGCATCCCATCAGCCAGAAAAAGCTCAAGGAATTCCTTGGGCATACTCCCTCCCAGGTTATTGGTGGAGTTCTCCTGGGCATTTTGGCCGCTTGCTTTTGTTGTCAGGGAGCTTGGTTGCCACCTAAACTGACCCTGCAGGTAATTTCGGTCATATTTTTGTTGAAACACGTACCATTTTGGTGTAGGCATGGCCAGATAAATCGTTGTACATTAATTCTTCATTCAATTCCGGAGATACTATGGTTCAAAAAGTTGATGATAGCAATGTTATTACTTTGCCCCTCGCAAAACCGATTCCCGGCTTCTAACTAACTGAACAAATTTGAGAAATGTATTCACAGGGCGGGAAATTTGTTGTAAGATGTATCAGAATTCCAAAGAATACCTAACGAAAGTTGACCGCATAATGTACGATGAACGGCTATGATATAAGGATCCTTAGGATCCCCACAAAAAGGATTTGAAGGCCTGAAACCTAGCTTGAAAGAGGACTGTTTTACATAATTTCACCTTGTGAAAATTCAGTGACCTAATTTTATCACTCAGAACATCAACACCGAGACTTTAGTCACACAAATTTGAAGAGACATATTTGCGATTCCAAATTCCATTTGGGAGAATTGAAGTATGCTTCCTCTTGACAAAAACAAACCTTGAGTTTGGGAATGACTGAATTCATATGGTAATGGGTTACTAATGTCACAAGGAAAATTACTTTAAATAGAGCCTCTTTGAGGCGGGAAATTTGGAAGGAAAAAAAAATAGTAATGAGGGAGGAAAGCTGAAATAAATTTAAGAAAATTATTAAATATTGGAAAGGAAATTTGAGATTGGGCCTTTTGGAGGAGAATGCCTTAGGTGCGGCAGTTGCACTTGGATTGGGGTGTGTGAGAGGGGGTGGCGACCAAGGTGGGGTGGGTCATGGGCTTTAAGATTAGGGGATGAGGTATTAGGGGGACTAGGATTCTCTCCTGATCCGCCGGATTAACCTATTCTGACCATCCAAACATCGTGCAGCCAGTAGTCAACAAGAAGCAGCAAGTACCCTCTCCCTTCCACTCGTGCTTCTCCATCCCCTCTCTTCCCGTATCTCAAACTCAAACCCCATAAACTCAGCCCCTCCAATAACTAAAGAAAAGCTACCCAAGAAAGGCAATAAGGAAGAGAAACCAGATCATACAGCGGATACAAGATTTATCGGCTAGCCATGAGAGCCAAGAAAAGCACCGTACCTCTAAAGCTTCAATTACGAAGAGAGAAAAAGAAGAGAAGAAGATGACATAAGGACGGGCTACTACTGCGTTTCTCATGAAAAAATCAAAAAGTGAAATAAATTGATTCATGGCCGCTAGGTCTAATGCCAACGGTCAAGATTCTTGATCCTGAGGATTCGAAGAGAATCCAATTCCGTATTGGGGTTTTATTGTGTCTGTTTCTATAGAGACACGTGGTTGGTCTCTAAACAATCATTTTGTGAAATTCTCTTGTTTCTATTTATTTACATTAATCTAACATGTAATATAATTTTTTTTGAAGTCCCTCCGAATCGAGGGACCTATGCCGTCACACTCTCTGTCCATAGGAAAGGGCGACCTTGACTAAATGGCTCTTCCTTTCTATAAGTGGTTGATTGCTCTGGTGATTAAGATTTGTTTTTTTTTTTTTTTTTTTTTTTTTGAACTTACTGCATCTTGAGTCTAAACCATCACCCATCTTCTTATTAAAATTATGGTAGTAATATTGCTTATTAAAGAGCTCGTGAGTCATGGAAGAGTAAATTGGTGAGTTAAGATCATGATAAGTTAAGCATAAGCTCCTTTTAATGTACGAGAGCAGAAGTGATATACTAAACCACCTCCTTTTATGAAGCAACTTAGAAGTAATTAAGAACATATATTCTACGTATGATTTAGATACCAAATAACTTGGGAGTTGGGTTGCTTTCTATTCTTTATATTTTGATGAGAAAACTGTGACCAACAAGAGTAAAGGCGTTGGCCACTAAAAAGAGTACAGTAGTTGCATGTGCTCATTTAGCTGACACGAGCTCGACTACCGTTTGTTTACAAACTGACTGTATCAAACAAGATACGTGTGTGTATTATTTTTCAACTAACGGCCCCAATGGGAAGTTATTTTGAACGGAACGAACAATGAGCCTCAAAGATTTCAAAAGTGCTTTACATGTGGCATTGTGGGCGGCAAACTCTCTTTCACATTGAACAAGTTAACTCAGTCAATTTTTACAGAAGAGAAGATGCTTATGGATGGCATTGTGTTAGCTTTGAGAGGATAATGCTCAAGTTGCATTGTAAATTCTTATGATGTGGCAGAAGTCACATCAGCAATTGGGAACATAGAGGATTGTTTTGAGAATAAAAGGCTAAATTGAAAGAAATGCATGTTCTATAAAAGATCGCGAAAAGGTAAGGACACTCAACTCACAACATAAAAAGACTTTAAAACTCTGCAACCTACGTTTTTCAAATTTCTTTTATAATTCCAACACCTTTGCAATTGTATTTATGTTTAAAGCATGACAAGTACTGACAATGGGTCCACATCGAAAAATCTTTGGAATAAAAACTTATACATGTCTTCATTTCATTGGCACGGTATGCCACCTTGGCAGTGTACGCGTGCTATGTTAGTCATTCTCGTTTATTTCTCTCATCACATAACTGGGTGTAAAAGAAATATGCATCAACAGAAAGGTAATCCATCGATGTGAGAATACTTAGATGAGAAATTAAGAGGGTAATCAAAAAGTCTTGAGATAACGTGATGAGAGAGATAGAGAAATGAAAATGACAATTTTTTAATGTAATTTAGGAGTATTCTTCTTAGACTATTTCCTATTACGTGACTCTTGACTAAACATAAGCAAGCTAGCGTGTAACTCATTTTACCCAAACCCAAATTCTTTCCAAAATTGGACTGATACCAATTAGTCCTGATTGCAAAGTCCAAAATGATAATTATACTTGATCCACCCAACTAATGCTATGGAGACTAACTAAGTAAATTATGTGATGTGTTACTAATAAGAAATAAGTACATTAATTAACATTTAAGTAGTAATTTAACATCAACAACCACGTCATACGATTTACAAAATTTAGTTTAAATAATTAATCTCCCTAGTATTACCCTTCTTAAAAATTATTATCATAACTTTTTAGTCAAACGCAAAGTTGTTTTATATATATATATAATCAAATACGAATAGTTACATTAACAACAACGGTGAGAGTACTGAAAAGCCAAATTGGTTCAAAATCATCCCACCAATACAAGGTATGTTCTCGAAAGACAAACTCAGCCACCGCATGTTCAGCTTTGTTGCAACTGCAAGGAGCAAAACCAAACGCCACGATTTGTAAATAGGAAGCAAGGACCCTAATGTCATGGATGATCACTTGATTCTCTTCTACTGACATCACCTTATCAGTCACTAACATGATCTCTAAAGCTATTTATTATTCTAATTCTCTAAAAACTTTCGGGTAAAAACATAAAAAAACTCAATTCTTTTCCCAAATAATTGCAAGTCATGGATTGGTGGCCTCTCCTCGGTGCTTGCCAGCGGGGGGATTAGGTCATCCAAATTTTTAATTTCTATTGTTTCTGGTACAACAGGGCAACTTTGTATTTCAAATTTCAAATAATGTGGCAATAGGACCCTACCAATCACTAAATGTTTGAATTTGCAACCTCACTTTCTTAAATTCAAGTTGAACAAAAATGAAAATTGAATTCAACAGTCTTTGTCTTCTATGTACCTATTTTTATTTTATATAATTTTTTAATTTTTTATTGTAAAATCAAATAAATTGAAAAAAATATATGAAAGACAAAAATGAGTGTGAATAGAATTTTTTTTTTTTGTTTTTTTTTTTTTACCCGGTCGTTTATGGTTATTTCCAAACAAACTCATAACTCATTCGCGGATTAATCAGGTGTAATACACGTGGCATTCCCTAATTGGGCAAGCCACGCAACTGAAGGGGATTTGAACTTGGTGAGCCCTGCAACCATCTGTCGTGTCGTAATGCTTCTGCGAACATTCCCAGGGCACTTTGATAAAGTAACTATTCGTCGTCAAAATCCAACACCTCAACCCTCCACTCCTCCCATCTCACAGGCTGCTGCACGCGTCTTCCTTCCCTTTCCTCTCTCCCATTTTCCCTCGGTTTTACAAACCCTAGCTGCTACACGACCTATCGCCAATCGAGCTGAATTCTTCTCGGTCACTCCCTGCTTTCCGGTTCTTCCTTCTTGGTAAGAATCGTGATCCATCTTTGTTGTTGATTTGCCCCTTTTTTTATTGGTATTTTGTTGGGTCCGATTTCTGGGGTTTTTGTTTTGCCGATTGGTTTGTGGGTTGTTGGATTTTTACTTGGGATTTGTAATTTTGGTTTGCAGGTGATGGATTTATAGGGGTTGGATCCGCGGGTACTTTTTCCCTTTCCGTTTGGAGGGGAGGAGGGTATTCAAGTTTGTTCCTTTTGCTGTATGGTTTGTGAGAATTGAATCTAGGGTATTGTTTGATCATCTGGGTATCAATCGGGTGGTCAATTTAGGGTTAGATATGGCTGCATTCTTGTAAATATGTGTATAGTTTTCCTAGGGTTTGAAAGTTCTGCATTGATTTGAAGAGCATTTTGACTTTGTTGGAAAATTTAGAATTAAGAGCATAATGTCGTCAGCCGGTATTGCTGTTCTTACTCCGGTTCACAGTGAGCCCCCGTTTCCCCAATCGTGTATGTCTTCGGATGAATCGATATTGCTATGTCTCTCTGTGTTTGGGTCAACTACTCCTCTGTGTGTTTTGGGATCGGACTCTATTGAATCAGTGAAGCTTAGGATACAAACCTACAAAGGGTTTGTTGCTAAGAAGCAAAAGTTAGTTTGTGGAGGTAGAGAGCTGGCTAGGAGCAATTCCATACTCCGGGAATACGGGATCACTGATGGGAATATTCTACATTTGGTCCTTAGGCTTTCTGACCTTCAAGAGATCAATGTCCAAACGACTTGCGGGAAAGAGTTTACCTTCCATGTGGAACGTGGTCAAGATGTTGGATATGTGAAGCAAAAGATTGCAAAGAAGAGTAAAGAGTTTGTTGATCTAGAAGAACAAGAAGTTGTATATGATGGAAAACTACTTGAAGATCAGAGACTTATTGATGACATATGTAAACATAATGATGCTGTCTTACATCTGTTGGTCCGGAAGTCTGCAAAAGTTAGGGCCAGACCAGTTGAGAAGAACTTTGAATTGTCAGTTGTGGCGTCACAGTTGGATGATGGGAAAAACTATGAAGTTGGTGGAGATAATGTGAAGCGACAATATGATGCTGGTCAGCATGACTTTAAGAGAGATTATGAAGTTGTGCCAAAAAAACCTCCTGACAGGGGATTTTTGTTGGAGCCTGTCATTGTTAACCCCAAGATTGAATTACCTTCGCAGATTTGGGATATGGTTGATGGCACGTCTGACGGACTAGATAGTGGGAGTTATCCAATCAGGTCCATGGAGGGTACAGGAGGAGCGTACTTTATGCTAGACTCGTCAGGTCAAAGTATGTATCTGTTTTTAAGCCGATTGATGAGGAGCCTATGGCTCAAAACAATCCGAGGGGGCTGCCATTGTCATTGGATGGTGAAGGATTGAAAAAGGGAACAAGAGTTGGAGAAGGAGCATTTAGGGAAGTGGCAGCTTACCTCTTGGATCATCCAATGGGTGGATATCGCATGCCCTGTGGCAATGCAAAGGGCTTTGCTGGGGTCCCCCTACATTTATTGTCAAGTGCTTCCACAAAGTGTTCAACCATCCTGGGGATGCAACTGTTAAGATCGGGTCCTTGCAGAAGTTCATGGAGAATAGTGGAAGTTGCGAAGACATGGGCCCTGCTGCTTTCCCAACTGAGGAAGTGCATAAGATTTCTGTTTTAGATATCAGATTGGCAAATGCGGACAGGCATGCTGGAAACATTTTGCTGGGCAAAGAGGGTGAAGATGGCCAGACTGTGCTGATTCCAATTGATCATGGCTACTGCTTACCTGAAACAGTAAGTACATTCACTGCAACTTTTATTAACTGGCAGTGATTTGTCTTTGTTGTCATTGTTGTTATTGTGTTTGGAGTTTCTTTTCTCGTTTTCATGAACTTTGTCGCATCTTATATTCATCAGCACATTGCCATGATATTATCTTGGAGATTTATTTTCATTTTGTTTTCTGATATTGTACTACTAATTTCTTGTGTATTATCTTGTTCCCGCAGTTTGAAGACATTACATTTGACTGGTTGTATTGGCCACAAGCACGCAAGCCTTATGCTAACGAGGTCATTGATTACATCAAATCACTGGATGCAGAAGAAGATATTGCCATTTTGAAGTTCCATGGATGGGACATGCCCCGCAAATGTGCTCGCACACTTTGCATTTCAACGATGCTGTTGAAGAAAGGGGCAGAGAGACAGTTCACTCCCTTTGCTATAGGAAACATAATGTGCAGAAAAACCCTGAACAAGGAATCCATCATTGAGGAGATAGTGCAAGAAGCAGAGGATTCTGTGCTCCCGGATTCAAGTGAAGATGCTTTTCTTGAGACCGTGTCCCAAATTATGGACCGTCGCCTTGATGAGATTGCAAGATCACTTTGGTAATGGGATGCTGAATCATGTGGAGAACATAGGTATATAAAGTGTGTATATGACCATGTGACTAGCGTACATATGTTTGTCCATACACCTTCAATTTCGTATTATCGACCACACTTCCTTTCGTATTCGTGCTTTTCATTACAGACCAAAATCCAGTTTCGTTGTGGTTCGTTCGTGACAATCTCTAATCCGTTTGTAACAGCACCTGAAGTTTGTGTTGAAGACAGAGATTTCACTTGTTAGGTTTGGGATGTTTTTTTGTTTCATATGAGATGAGACAAGTATTTTATATTTTGATAAATGTTTAAGAATAAGATAGGAAAATGGCAATTTGTTGGCATTGGGTTTTTAATCTTTTAATAAATAAATTTTGTAGAAAAGGATAAGACGAGACTAGCTCATCGTTAACAGTCACATGCGAGGAGGTGATACAATAGAACTATTTCGGTTTTAATGAGTTAAATGAGCCTTATGATTTTGTTGGAAATCTACATGTCGATGCGGAAAATCTACAATCCAATGCTATAGTGAAACGTAACACATGCTCATCACTTTCTTCTACTCCATTAAAACTCCGGTGCACTTAACACTGTAAGTTGAATTCTGAGAAACTCGAAAATAACCCTGTAAGTTGAATTCTGAGTACTGGTTTGGTACTAAGGTGTCTTGGTAAACTTTCAACTTCATCTTTTTTTCAAAGTTTTGGATGAAAAAAAAAAGCCAAAAACAGAACCAACAAAAGCTAGCTTTGAAAAATCGACTATTTTTGCTTCCACAGCTTCTGCGCAAACCTAATTTGCAAGAGGCGCTGTGTCCTTTAATGAAACTTTCAAATAACCAAAATGGTCTTAAAAAATTAAATAAAGTACACATAATACCAACTGGAAGACATCGCCGACTTCAATTGGGAGATCGTCCTCATTGACTCTACCACAGCGATGTTCACTCCTAGCTTCAACAATCACCGTTATTGACCTTGGACTCCATACCCTACGACATCGTTTCTATCTCTGTCATTTCACCCATCTCTCGTTCGTCCTCTCTCACTCCCACGCCGACAAAATCACGTCGAGAAACTCCACCATCTTTTCTAGTGATAACCAGACTCGGATTCAGATTCGGTTTTGGCATTGCGAACTTGCCCAGATTTCTCATATTGCATTGCTTGCAAGAGACTGATCTTCGTATTTCTACAAATTAGGAGAGCCCAGATTTCTCATATTGCACTGCTTGAGGAAGAAAAATGCAGTGAGACAAGTGAGAGAGATTGAGGAACAACCCATCAAAGACAGCATAGTCACGGCATTGGCGCCTTCAGAATCCACAGAGATGAAAATAAAAAAGAAGAAGATGGAGCAGAAAAAATAAAAACTGAGAAAATTGGGGTGGTGGGGAGACTTCTAGAGAGATTTTTTTGGTTTTTGGAAAAGTCTGGTCGATGCAAATGGAGAAAATACAGGAGGAAGACTTTAGAGAGAGTATTAATAAATAAAATTATTATTCTTTATTTTTTGTCAAATATAAAGAAAATTATTCTTATTTTTCATTTAATATCATACTCATTTTTGTCATTTGACATAGTCGGCAGCTTTATATAAAAGTTTATCAAACATCCTTACACTTAAAGCTCTTTTATAAAAAATAAAAAATAAAAGTTTATCAAACACTCAACTGCTTTATTTTACAACTGTTTATTCTCACAACACAGCAGAATCAGTTTTTTTTAAAAAACACAGCAATACCAAACTAGCCTTGAGAAACCCGAAAATGAGCCGCTGCTTTTTTCCGGCTTGTGAAATTAAGCCGGAATTACAGTAAGATAAAAGCGCCAAACACAATGAGGTTGGATATTTATTCACAAATCAACACAGAATATAGGAATTAATGTTTTAAGGAACCAGCTCCGTTGCTGCAAGTGACCAGATCCGCGCCCGCATCAGTCGATGCTGTGGAAGGCCCTCCTGAGTCAAAGATAAGAGCTTTTGCACCTCTGCAATAGAGACACTCCGAGTCGGGATTGAGAGCTAGCTGAACTAAAATGTCCAGTCTTTGGGTGAGAAGAAGGGGCAACATGTACATTTTACTAGTGCAACTTCTGCTCCGGTATAAGAATGGGCGAAACGGTGAATTGGGTAAAAGGTAACCTGAAAGGTAATTGCTTGGCACCAAGTCATGGAGCTCCGGCTACTTGTACAGAGTTTGTCAGGCGTTTGTGCGTGCATCCAGAGTAAGAATGTGGACTTGTTGAGTTTGACATTACCATGAACTTCTTTCATGGTTGAGTACTGTTGTCCCTCGGAATATGTATATGACGAAGCATCACCTTTCTTTCTTGCTGGGCTACTTCAGCTTCTTCTTTGATCTTTTTCTGCAATCAAAGATATAGAGATGTAAGAAAATGTTCATACTCACAAAATAAAATGCAATGATATAAAATAGCACGAATCAATGCTTTAGTGTTCCGTGCTTGTTAAGTATTGCATGGAAACAACTCCTTCAGAATGAAGGACTTACTTCTTAGCGGGCTTGCCACTGAAACCAATTGCACTTTTCATTGTTTGTGTTGGTCTTTTTCTGCCATCAAGACAGCCAGGATACAAAAATGTGACCACTTCAAAACAGAATACAAGGAAATCGTGCAAATACACCCTTTATCAACGAGCTTATATCCATAGAGCGCTCCCGCATGATCCTATCATGGTAGATCTCACTGATCTGTTCCTCTACTTCTTCCAAAGTTTGGTCCACATTGAGCGGAAGCTCTCCTTTCCTAATGACAGTTACACCGAAGCCATTTGTTTTGGCTTCCCGAAAAACATCTTGGAGAGAAGATAAGTGGACATTCAGATAAATCGGTAACCCACCTCGACAGATCAATAAAAATTAGACTGAACAATTGAAAGGGTACAATTGAACATATGAAAACTATGGAGCATTAGATCTCAAGTCTCTTGACTTAAAATGAAAAAACATTACAAGTACTGTTAACTGAGTGATATTGAAAACACAAATCGCCGTTCCACCTAAGTTGGCCTCTCTTGAGAGAAGATAATTTGCTAAGACTATGAAGTATGAATTGCAGGGAAATTTCCAATAGCTGCAACTGAAGAATGATGATCTACCTGAAACATTACATTCAGAACTGAAAACAAATTAATTCTTTACCTTAGGTTGCTGGGCAACAACAAAGGCATAGCCATTCCCAAGTGTTTCCGTTTGAGGCTGGATGATATAACCAAGATTTTTGCAATCATTACTGTCCTCGAAAGCAATCACATGGTATGGCTTTGGTTTCAATTCAAGATCCGCAGCCATCTCCAATGAATAAAATCCAATCCTTTGTTCTTCATTATCAACTGTGTACAGCTCAATGCACTGGAAAATACAAGAGAATTAACTACTGGTTGAGTATTGATAAAAATATCTATATAAAGCGTAGAATCAAGGCGGACAAATATATTGGGAATAAGGATTAGAGGTTTGAAACTCAGGTCCTCCCGGAAATTTAATATAGTGTGTTAGACAACAACTTCCAGAAGATGAAACTTTCATCTTTCATCCATTCAAGTTCGCTGTCATCTTCTTCGTTAGATCCAAGCTGTCTCATGTCCGAACTCATAATTGACTCTTGATCTGCTTTTCCTCTTGAAACCATGCAATTATCTCTAAAACCAACTCCAATCTTCTTAGCTATAGGTTCAAATTCATTAAAGTTTTCCTCCATCCACTTCTCATATTTAACAGATGGTTCTATCATTGAATCACTGTTACTACTTTCATGATCTAAAGAAACCTGTTGCTTTTGATCATTGTCCATGAAGTGTCTTTTCTTGGTTTCATCAGGTTTATCACTCTTTATACCTTCAAATTTGTCATCCTTCAGATCATAATCTTCGAAAGCATTTTCGGTAGACGGAGGATCTGATGTTTCATTTGGAACCACAGAAGCTAAATCATTGTTGACCACGAACACTCCCTGGCTTCCAATGTTACCAAAGTCTTTAGCACTTTGTAGCCTTCCAAGAACATCACTTCTAGGGACGGGTTCAAAACGGGGCTCTCCATTTAGCTTTGTTTTGTCATCTTGTTTAGAAAGATACTCCCTAGCTTCTTTCACTGACCTTATGACCGTTGGTTTTACTTGCTGGACTTTCTGGACTCCCTAAAAGGACCATTGTCTGGTAAGTGTAAATTCTGTTCAGAGTCTGTTACATCCTGGTTAGTGCTTTCCCGATCATCTGAAACTTCTATATTCGAAATACTAAAAGTTTGATTATTCCCATCCTCAACAAAGTTTGACTTTTTACTAGAAGAAGTTTCATCACTATCCTCACTATGCCTGAAATCTCAATTTACAAGGTTGGGTAGAATATTTTCTTGCTCGTCTCCATGCCGTTTGACAGCGTCTGTTTCATCCGAAATTTCATTTACAGTTTCATCAGAAATTTCATCATTCAGAGTCTGAAAATTGTTTCTGTCCCTATCCCCGATCTCAATTTGTCGCGCTTGCCTGGCCATATTTCTTATACTTATTTCCTGAACTGTATCATCAAAAGCAGTGGTCATGGAACTTGGAGAAACTTGTAGAGCTGGGTTACCATTTGACGATTTTCCTCTGCCAGTAACTTTCATAAGTTCAAAGCTGCTTGAACAACTTCCACACTGCTCGGTTCTAACATCTCTTTCTCCTTTCTTGCTTTGATCTTTCTCCTCATCATTTCCTTCTCCAATTCCGAGTACCGCTCTTCTTTATTTCCAAAAGTGAATAACTTCTTCAATGCCCACAACGCAATGAAACCATACAACACCAATCTCCCAACTCGAGATAGCTTTGGTATCAACTCCGATCCAAGAGTAAAACCCTGAATCGCCTTCACAAGACCCTCACCCTCATTAACGAACTTGGCTATGGAACTATTCCTCGGAATCCCATTGTTCCCTCTTTCCATCTCTCTAGCTAAACTCTCCGCCTGCAAATTTTTCAAGTTCACCTCCGCCGAGCCCTCCAGTTCACCTCCGTTCTTCCTCAGCGAGTTTCTGCGGCTGGTGGGCCCACCGAACGAAACTTTCTGCTGTTACAGGAGAGTAAATAGATGGAAAATGATGGGGTTCTGTAGAGATCGAAGGTGGGAATGTTGTATCGAAATTGGGTCTTCTTGTTCGGAGAATTGGCCTGAAATTTGGAAGGGAAAGGTGAAGAAAGAGAGGGAAACTCCATGGATGAAGATTGAGAGGTTACATAAAGCGAAGGGATTCAGAGCTTTGGCGGAGATTTTGGGGAGGTTTTTCAGCATCTCGTCACACGTCGTTCGGGAAGGAGAACGACATGTAACATATGTCGTTTAATTAGAGATTTCAAAAGCTTTATAGGAAGTTTTTTGTGAACAAATATGATGTTTACTATACCTTTTATACACTCTACACATTAATATGCCTATGTGGAGTAGTAGTAGTAGTTAAGTACTTACATATAATATAACGGGAATAATATTGTATCAGTATTTTAAGTTTATCATTTACCATTATGCGTTTACATAATGATTAGTTTGAAATACCGCCACAATGACATCTCGTTGCATGTAAGTTTCTCTCGTGAAATTTATGCATATACCGCTCACAATGCAAAAAGGTCAAATTTTCCTGCCCACATGGACAACTAACGATGACGAAATACATGTGACGGATTGCCAATAAAGTATAAACATTCTCCCTGGTTACCGATGTAAATTTTGTGGTCTTATCTTACAGCTTAAACTCCATGCCTAGGGCTAGCAACCATGGCCTCAACTCTGATATTCTCCCTCCTCATTTGATCATCATACCTCCGTCGTCCATGTCTTCTCCTGAGACACCAGTCCAAGGTTTCAAGGCACGTCTCATTCACCACGACTCTCCTCAATCTCCGCTCTACAACCCCAAGGCCACACCTGCTAGCCGCATCAAATCAGCTCCTCGCATTTCCATCAGCGTGCAGATCGATAGAGACCATGAAGAAGTGATTGATAGAGACGATGGAGGCTACATCATGAGGTACAAAGTTGGCACAACAAGAGTCGACACCATTGGGATTTTTCGACACGGCCAGCGATTTAATTTGGTTTCAGTGTAAGCCTTGTGAAAAATGCTACGAAAAAGGCATACCACTACTTGATCCGGCAAACACAGGACATTGTCAGGGAGACCATGATGCTTGAACATGATGGATTAAGTGGTAACATTAACTAATGTCGAAACAATACCATCATCCACCAGGAGTTGTGGGACTTAGCAGAGAGCCTTCTTCACTTGTCTGTCAGATTTCGTACCTCCACCTCTCGTATTGCATTTCATTCGAAAATAATGGTACCTAGAACAACAGCAACGTGAAATTTGGTCTTTACTATCTTAAGCTCAGACTGCATAGAATGGCGCAATGCTAAATGTTTCGAGTTCAGTTTTTAATATGACCGCAGGTGGAGATGGAGGTGTTTTCGTGGACTCGGCAACAACTTATACCATATGCTTGCATTTGAAGCTTTTGGTGAGCTGGAGAAGGTAATCGTGAATGCCTTATCCGATTGCCATAGTTTGTTACGACGATAGCCGGTTTCAAGTGGATAAAACGCCGGATATCGTGTTTCATTTCACGAGACTTTCCGGCGACTGCGGATAACGCTTGGGCTATGAATTCTCAAGGACAATACCTGCCTGGTTCCAACAGCGGATGAAGTTTGGCCCTTCGTGGCAGATCTTTGCTACTTCCATAAATGGTTCCCAAATCTTGACACTTGTCAACTAGAGGGAGTACTCCGCAAACCTGGCCTGATACGGTACAGCGCAATCTACTCCGATGCCTTCGCTTCAACATCATCATCTGCCGATCAGGTGACGATCACAGATTGATCCGGTGGGAGAAAGAGAAGCTACTGACATTTGATCCAATCGAACGACGTTTGAGTCATGAGATCATGGATAATAACATGGGGATTAGATCCTTTGTTGCAACCATGCAACTACTGCCCATCAACGACCACGATGATGCCAACCGTGGCTGCAAGATCGAGTGGTCGTTTTGTTTGTGATCCAATTGAAGGATGGAGATTTGAAGACTTTTGTATCATGTGTATGTGTTGGCTCTTCTCTCCAATCAATGGAAAAGATGGAGCAGGCTCTTCTATTTACTACGTGAACGTTGACCCCTTCTTAACACATTATATTGGGGGTGGGAATTGGGCTATGACATCCGATTGGCGGTCATAATTTGGTGTCGCACTCGCTATTCAGAACTGAAGGAAAACTGAATTTGAAATCCCTCGCTTACAAGTAAGGAGAAATGTGAGCCCTTTGTATATACAAATTGAAATTTGGAAATACATTAAGTTGGAATATCATTAAAGCTGTGACCTAATCTGAATTGTTTATGATCTATTTATATTTCAGGCCTAGTGTTTTCCAGCAAAAAGAAACAAATTCCAACCTCACACAGATGTACATATATTTTCAAGTTTTTTTTTCTCGTTTCTCTCAACCTCTCATGGAAAAAGAAGCACAGAGAGTCATCAAAATGGCAAGGAAAACACTCTCGGAATAGAGGGAGTCCCTGGCCAATCCGGTCTAATCCACTACTGTACAGCGACACCATCTGATGATCATGAGACGATCAACCTATATCTACTGCACTAAACAAAAGCTGCTGCTGATGAAACATACGGTATTTGAGCTTCGAGATCGTTTGCCATCAAAGACTTCAATGGCAACCCCAAAGGATGCAACATTAAGTGCTGGAGAGACTTAAAGATTACGTATCTTATCTCTGCTTTTGCCCCCGATTCATAGCAAACATGATGGTTGAAAGTGAAACGATGACTCCTCACTGATCTACTTGTTTAGGTTTCATCTGACTCAACGTTGAGCTTTGTATATCAAATAAAGTCAAGTAATTCCAAGACAAGTAAAGGAGTGATCGTAGGATAAAAGCTTATGGTTTTTCTATCTTTGACATTGATACATACCTACCAAGTATATAAACTGACACCCCAAGCTCTAGCTGTCTCACCAACTGCTTATCAGTCAGTTTGAACTGCAATCGTACATGGTACTTCACAAACTTTCGCCCCTGAAACGTAGAAAAAATTATAAGCCTAAGGGACATAATGGATTGTTTCATAACTTAGGAACTAAAGTGAAAGCTGTCAAGGTTCTAATCATCATAAGTTTCCCTTCGTTTTACCTTAACAAGCTATACCCTAGGATACACCAGTCTGTCTCACCCCCTTCCTTATCTCTCCATTTAAACAACAACGGTGTGAGCCGTGCTTGGACTATAATGCCATTGAGCAAAGTTCAATTGGTTTTTGAGAAATTATGGACAGGTGTCATGATTGTTAATCTAATACTAATATCAAACTCTAACCAAGACTCCATCAAGACAACAGTTTCGTGTTTCAGCTTTAAGAGGATAACTGGAAGCTTAACAGACTAAGTACAAAGCCTCCAGCATTGAAACGTTATAATCCAATAAAAGAATCCTTAAAAGGTTAATTCACTAATAACATTAAGATACTGTTTAGCACACAAATGAGGGAAAGAGAAATCCAACCAGGCTAGCTACAGAGAGGTATGCAGGTCCCACCTTCTGGGTTCTGCTGTTCCTTCCATATTCGTCCTGTGACCCGCAGCTTCAGCTCTTTCCTATCCCCGCCAGAGAAGAAAAGTGCCATGTTGCGCTGTATTATGAGGCCATCATGGCTGTCTCTAACCTTCTTGTGGCTATCCCTTATGCTTCTTGGGTTGCCCTCCCAAATCAGCTTTCGGCCATTTCCTCCAACCTCCAAGCTGTAGCTGTAGTTCCGAGCTTCTGCTTCATCCCCCATAAACCGGAGAAATGCCATGTAAACAGGAGCCATACCAAGCTGGAAGGCTTCAAAATGTAGACAGAAATACTGACCAAAACAGTGGAAGACCTATCAAGGATGAAAAATAAGACAATTAGTTTGCTACCATAACAAAGACCAAAGCATACATCTTCAATCTGCTATATAGTCCCAGCTTAATCCGTCTCAAGTATTGCTATCAAAGGTCCCATGATTCCTATCGTCCCATATTAACTGGGAAAGTTAAACCAATCAACTAAATCATGCACTTTTAATTGGGATAGTTAAACTAATCAGTTAAGTATTTATATTCTAATTGTGAAAGTTAAACCAAACAAAGTCTTATTCTCAATGGCTAATGATGCAATTCCAGTATTAACTTCACCTATCGCCCCCATAGGGAAACTGATGGTTTCTTGACTTATGCAACGTCTGCCTACTAATATCTAGCGTGAGGTGAGCAAACTAAGCAATTTTCATTCAGCCACGAGTTTTATACAAAGAGGGAGAAACATGTATGTACTTACAGTTAACATCCACGTGGCATTTTCTACTTCACGAGGATTAGACTTTACATAACGATGATTAAAAGTGCATCCGGAATGCATGTCCACCTTGTGATCATCCCGGAGATGAGAGACAAGGAATGGAATATCCCCAACAGTGGAGCAGTCTGATCCAGCATATGGACAGTTGTATGGTCTGAAGTTACAGACAGCCTCGTGTTTGAGTTTACTATAATAGGGAAATATCTCTGGGCACCCAAGAGAGCAATACTTGCAGGGCAGTTCAAGCGATTCAGCAACCTTCTCCAGTGCTAGACACCTTATGTCACCAAGCTCCTGTCTACAAGTTGGGCACCGGTTATGCACCCTTGCTTTACAGGTGGAACAAAGGGTATGCCCATTGTGACACTGCAGAAACAAATAGTTTAGATTTATAAGCCATAAAGGTCAACTAATCCTAGATGAATTTTACAAGCAGCTACATATTATTAAAAGAATCCCCATGCTTAGCCATCCCAAATAAATTTAAGGATAGCGATTCATTGAGTATCCCTTGATTCCAATAAGCTACAGAGTAGGTGGGGTAGGTCTACTCATCCGAACTATGCCACATAAACATCAAAACATGTCAACACCCTAACACTTAAAATGAAAGCCCGTGCGATGCATTACACCCCCAGCATAAAGTTCTGTGACTATAGCCTCTACAGCCATGAGAGATGTAAGAGTATGTGTGTGAGGCAGAGTAAAGTGCTCTAACAAAACAACCAATAAACTTCTGTCCTAAACCCTATTAATGAATAAATAGCATGGATCGGTGCACCCAATTTCAAGCATGATAGCTTTACACACATAAAATTTCTGCCCTAAACCCTATTAATGAATAAATAGGATGAACTCGGTCTACCCGATTTCAAGCACGATAGCTTTACGCAGATAAAGCACCCGAAGCATCTCTATCAATTGGTGGTAGTGTTACCGCTCCCCACCTGTCAGCCTGCTTCACCTTACAAACTAACTGATAAATATGTCGACACAAGCATATTCACCAACCCCAGGAAGTATCACGTTTACAAAATATTTTGAACGAAATCTGATTCTGTTCTTTAGTATTCCCTGTTACTAGGAGCTCCGGAAAAGCACTTATAAGTGAAGCAAGTTTCAAAATCTTACTAGCCAAACTAGAATTATTTTCGATTGTTGTTTGCCTAAAAATATAACAAGGATTATTTTTTCTTTATAACAAAATTCAGAAACTGAATATTATCTTTCACCTTCTAAATAATAGAATCCAATAAACCTACCAACCAAAACCCAGAAACACAATCACCCCTTAAAATTAAATCCCACAAAAATTCAAAATCTTCACAAAACAAAACAGGCAAAACAAAGATCAAAAGAAAGAAGGAAACCAATTGAGGAAATTGCAAGAAAGGGCGAACCTGATGGATTGGAGGGTACATTGAATTGGTGCAAACAGGGCATTCAAGAAGCTCGTGGACGCTGGTGGTGCCGGGAATGTTATTGCCGGTGTTGCTGTGCGCCTTCGGAACTGAAACAAACTGGTGAATCGGACGGCTATGGATCTCGTCATCGTCAATCAAATCCAAAGACGCAAGACTTTCAATGATGTCTGATTCCATTCTTCAATGGAGACAAAAATAAAAAAAACCAGCAACAATTTGGAAACCCAAAATAAAAAAATCAAAATTTGGGAAAAAAGATGAAATCTGTCGATTCTTTGACTGATGGGTATGATTCCCCAATACACAATTATACAAAATTGAATAAAAAACTGGAAGGGTAAAAAAAAAAAAGGACAATCCTGGATTGCAATGGGCGTAATAAGAAACCCAAAAATTTTATTTTATTTTTTCCACAAAAAGGTGTGCTTCTTCTTCTTCGTTGGTTTTACAGATAGAGAGACAAGAGATGGGTCACAGTCCAGATGACATCAGCCGTCTGATTAAGATCAAACGGGTATTACGTGTCCGTTTTCAGTTAAGGGTTTTTGAGTAGCGGTTTGATATGACTGGTAGGTTAATAGAATTACCGAGGGGATTTAATAGTAGGCTAGGTTAATTTAGGGAACTTAATTTTTAACTTTTCTGATTTGGTAATTAGCTGTTGTTAATGTGGAATTATGGGTTTCGTTTTAAGTTTTAACTGAATTTTTTTTTGGATGAGTAGTAAAAAACAATTAGCAAAATTGCTGTTTTTATGATTCGAATTGAACATGTGATCTTTCGAACACAAAAAAATAACTTTTATATATCGTCAAAGCTCAATCACCATCAAGTGAGAAGCCTTTAATTAGGGCCGGCCTTTTTAATAGAAGACCAGGGAGACAACGGGATGAATCTCCGGTTTATGTGGTGCACATTATTGTGCTCTATTTTATTTGAATTTTTTGGCCGACTGTGGGTCCTATTTTATCCTTATAAAAGTTGTACACTTGTTTGTGTTATTGGGCATAATTTTTTATATAAAGCTTTTTATATATGGATGTTATGATGGCAGTTTTGGTAACACATTGTTTTGTGATTAATTTGGAAGCATGAGTTGATTATGGCTTGTAGATTGATACCTTGTTGAATAAGGAATGTGGACTTTTTCACAATTTTATAATAACTTGGAAATGATGTTGAAATGCAGCTCTATTGAATTTATCATGTCAGATATAAATACAGATATAAGTGTACTATGAACATAGAAAATACAAGCAAATAATGTGAAAATAACACTCAAAATACTAACCAATCATGCCAGCCAATTAGCTACTACAACCCTCAAACAACAAGTGAAAAATAAAATCGAAAGGTTCATCGAACCAAAAGCAAGAATGGTCAATGTGAAAAGTATAACGAGCAAAACAACGAGTAACATCATTGGCTTAATGACGAACATGAAGAGCATACCAAGTAAAGCAATGGACAACGCCATGTGGCTTAGCAACCAACTTCAGTGATCTCCGACAACAAAACTTTCAAATATCCAACATGAACAAAAGAATCACACCTCCAATGGTGCTCACAACACAAATATGTTGTAAACTTATATCCAACAATTCAAGGTTGAATTGGATCCTACTTTAAACCATGGATACTCATTAGTTATAAAATCGATTGAAGCAATTATGTAATTTTTTTTTGTTTAAGAGATCCAACGTATCTTGCACGGTGACACACACACACACAACTTGGTGACAATTTTGTTTGCCAATGATATCTTCATATTATTGCATAAATTAAGAGTTAGTGCTGCAAAGGTCACTTGAACGTTTCTGAATTCATGGTCACATGCTTGTAAGCCGTTTTTATCTCATTCATGAAGTAATCAGATCAAACTTATCAATTGGAAATTATTTAACTAAAAGAATCTTCACTTTCCGTATTGCTTGACATGTTTGTTGTCAGACTGAGAATCTTAACTAAACATCATACATAATTTACCTAATTAACGATTAATACATAGTCTGACAACATAACATTTCAAATTACTTAATCAAGCGAAAATCGAGACATGATTTTCATGGGAGAAGACAAATATATCAAAGTTTAAAAAATAAATAAATAACAAAGGCGTAAAAAGATGACTTGACCTCAACGTTACTACCATTTTGTTTTGTGCCGCCATAACAAGTAACTATCCAAAAAGTAGGTGAAG
This sequence comes from Pyrus x bretschneideri, assembly GCF_019419815.1. Lineage (NCBI taxonomy): Eukaryota > Viridiplantae > Streptophyta > Magnoliopsida > Rosales > Rosaceae > Pyrus > Pyrus x bretschneideri. The sequence continues at coordinate 10,725,719 of NW_025999723.1, read as the reverse complement.
CCGAATATTCTGTACCTTCTGTTTGGTTATGATTCATTGATTCTTGTCGGCAGACAGCATAACCAAACTGGAACAAGCCACACTTTACACATGCTTGTATGGTTGTATTAGCTGTTATTGTTTTTGATATGCAGCAGCAGCCACGGGAAGCTGCTACACCTTTTCATCGACAACAACTTGTATAACACGGGCCGTCACGTGCCAGTAATACAAGGATACGTAAAGAGAAATTACGATATCTTTTTGTATTATTAGCATGTGACGTCACCGTGACAGTATGCCCGTGCAGCCATGCTATACAAGTCATCCTGTCCATTTATAACAAACCACAACAGATATTACACATGAAATAAAATCAAACTTCTTATTTATTAACCTCCCTTTTATGCATACATTTTGAAAAAATTCAAATCCGAAAATTAACATATGTTACAAAACCGGCCGAAAGACAGCTTCCCTAATCATTCACTAATTACGGAAGTTCTTAATTGCTTAAGTCAAGAAAATGTACGTAACAATTTACAAAAAGCAGGTAAATCAATCAGTAACAATCCTCTTAATAAGCCAAGAAGCAGAGAAATAGGGCGACCATTTACCACTGATTCGGGAAGGCTTCTCGGTAATTTGCATCCTCGCCCAATGTAAGTTGTCTTACAGTTGCAGCACTTGCTCGCGTATTCAAAATCCTCCGAGCTAATCTATCTTTTGGTGTCTCTTTCTTCTGCAGCATGGAGGCAAGGGTTTTCTTTTTGTTTCTGAATGACGGGTTCCTACTAGTACTTGGCTCCCAATCTTCTCCAATAAATGCAGATTTAGAAGTTGAAGCGATTGCAGAATCTCGTAAAACCGCTTCATTGTGTTCTCTTATTTTGGCAAGCTTAGCACGCTTCAGTGCCTTTTTATCTATTTCTCTCTTCCTTGCCAACTCTTTATCTTTCTCACGAACATTCTGCACGGCTTGTTTCGTTAACTGCTGTACTAAATTGGTCCCTAAATCAGGAGCCTTCTCATCTTTTGGAGGGTTCTGATTCAGTGGCTTTCCCTCATCATCTCTGGGAATAACAGGTCCATGAAATGGGCAAATTCTCATGTCTCTTCTTGGACAAAGTTTTCCATTGCTTAATGGTGCTCGGCATGGCTGAATTTCAACCTGCTTTTCCTTGTACACAGTAGCCTGAAGATTTAATTCCGCAATCTTTTCTACTGGAATAACTGCATCCTGATCCACCCTGCCCCAATGACTTTCAAGCTCCAACCCCCGATGGTTAGCCAATACATCCATCTTTGAACCCCAACTGGCCAAATGATTGCTCCAGTTCACCTCAGGAGCTTCAGCCAGAAGCTTACTTCTCAGAGGGTCTGAATTGCTTCCCCCACCTTCGTGACTGCGCCTCTTATTGGCATCGCTCTCCTTATCATGGCATTTAGGAATGCTACCTTGCACCTCCTTGGATGTTGATGTCACAGCAAGACCTCCAGTTCTGTTATTGGGAAGACTAAAATTCCCACCCTCAGTTGTTTCGATCTTGCCTTCCTCCCAAAAATCTTCTTCCTCGTGCTTTGCAATGTTTGAAAGATTGCATCCCAATTCTTCACACTTCTTCTTCACTGATTGAATATTATTCCGGATATCGATGAACTCCTTCAAATACGAATCCCTGGATCTGTTATCAGTCAGTTCAACTTTTACAAGAACAAGGATCCATTCTTGCACTGCAGTCAAATGCTTTACCAATATCTTGTAAAGCTCCCGCAGGGCATCAAAAACCACTTTGTTTTCACTATTCTCATGAAGCTTTTCTCCTTCTTCCAATGCTTGTAAGCGCAACTGCCGGAACTCATAAGAATGAAACTCTTCCATATCTTCCTCATCTAATGGACAAAACGGAACTCCTTCCTCTTTAGGGCGTACAATTTCTAAACACTCCCCAATCTCATCAACAGTAGATTGAATTTCTTCCTTAATTGACGCAAAATTCTTTTCCAAAATCTCAAACTTTTTCAACAAGATCTTTTTCGTCTTCCTCTCCCTTTCCCTTCTCTCCTGTTGAAGCCGAGTCGCAGTTTCCTGTAGATTTGGGAACTGATACTTAAGGGTGTTCTTAAGGTAATCAAACCCTAACCTAATCTGCTTATAGTGAACCCCAAACGAAGAATTCCACTTCTCCAAAAACTCTATCGCCTTCTTACGCAGAGCAGTCGCAACATTTGCCGGAGGTGGGAGTGACGAATGTATTCTAAATCCGACACTTAAAGTCAATAACTGATCCAAATTTTCCACAACAAGGGTTCGAAATAGCTTTGATCTCATAAAAAGCTCATCAATGATAAGAAGTGTGAGGTAGCGCACCTGCAAAATTTATATATTTCATCAAAAACTTCTCTCCCATAATTCAACTGATAGTACCAACTGAAACCCTAAACTTTTAACACCCACCCAAACAAACAGAGATTAAACAACAATTTCTAACCAAATTGAACAGCTTACTATCCAATTTTTTACCATTATTTCCTATAATTTCAGAAAAATGAAAAGGACACGTAATTTAACTAGATGTTGATTGGTAAATCGAATTTTCCCTTTCAAAATTTCTCGGCAACCAAACACAAGCTAGAAAATAAACCCTAGAAAAATACACTACAAACTACAAACAGCAACGGAGAAATTAAATATAAGGATTTGAATTTTTACGGAAGAAAGAGAGTTTCTATGCACGAAAGGACCTGAGAGTGTTCGCGCTTCATAAGATCCATGAGAATACGAGCGGCGAGTCGGAGCTCCGAATCGGAGTATCGGACAACCGACTTGATGGCCTTGAGGAGGTGTGGGTCGACATCCGGTTCGGTCGAGATCGTCGCCGTCTCTATCAAAACCCTAACCTTCCCTCCTTCCTCTTCTTCCATTGTTTCTCAATTCAACCACGCAGAGATTGGAAGCTTCTTTGAATTTTCAAAATTCGAGGATAATATATAGTTTGTGGATTTGGGTATTTTACGCGCTGAGCAAGAAAGGGTAAAATGTCACAATCCGAAGTTATGAGGGGCACGATATATATGAGACTTTGCAATTTAGAGACCCTCCAATTTTTCTTAAATTATTTTGTTGGATAGCATGTTTTAGAAATTTGCAAATCCGAAAGCCCGCTTATCCCAGTTCAAACCCAACTTGTATTTGGGTCATTTTAATGAAGATATTTTCTTCGACCCAAAAGAATCTAAGGCCCATCTTAAATCAAAAGAATGTGATTTTAATTTAAGGATTTTAGTAAAAATGGCTTCAGGAGTTTGAATCTTAATCAAAAGAATTCAAACGATTTTATTTTATGGTTAGGCAAAATTCAATATCAAACCAGCCCAACTACAATAGCTGACTGAGTTTTCAATTTTTCCCCTGACAATTTTTGGCCTAGTTCGTTTTCTTTTCCATTAGTTGTGTGACGTCGCACAACTAACTTGTATATAAAATGTGATCCTTTTCAAATAGCTCAGATCTTAATAGATTTGAACTCTCGAACTGCATCAAACACTTCATTATCCAAGTCAAGTCAATTAAGCTTAATTTTTGAAGCGAATCCAATCTGAACTAGTTCGCTGTAATAAACGAGGCCTACAAGACTTGGGGACCAAGGCACACCTATCTTGAAAGTTAGTGGACCTAGAAATGGTTAAGGGCCCAAACTCGTTTGGTTTGGGCCCATTAGTTAATAAGAGTACTGGGGACGGCAAAAATAAAAAATATGTCCCGCTATCTCCAACATGGATCCGGTGAAATTGAATTCCCCATGAAGATGCGGAGTCGCAATGGCGAGACGCTAAGACCCTTCTTACTCAAATGTGTATGATAGGTGTGAGGTAGTGACACACAATAACCAATCCGAAAAGACCACTCTTTTGTATAAGGATGCCTAACTTAGTATGCATCGATAATTCGCGCAGGGAGAGGCGGTGATTGTTTTAGATTTTAATGTTGCAGGATATTGGTATTTAAAAGAATGAATTAGTTGGTGTTTTAGAATTTAATGCAGCAGCCTGCAGGAGATTAGTACTTGGTTGGTTCATCAAAGATCGGATCAAGTTCACATGTGTTGGGGACAGAATACTAGGTTGATGCATGTATGTTGTTCTTCCACGTTTCTCTAATAAACAATACAAAAAAAAGTAAAAATAAAAAATAACTATAAAATAAAATAAAATTAAGGCTTAATTGAGTTTTATTAGAGATCGTCTCATCGTCATGCGACTAATCCATATTTAGTCCAACATAATATAAAACCCGCTCCTTAATCTCTCAAACATTGTCCGTGGACCCTGATGATGGTGTTGAAACAAAAGAAAAGCCATGTGCTCATAAATGCATACATCAAATTTTATGTTTTGCCTTAATGTTTCTCTCCCCTCCGAATCTCACTCATCTTTCTTCATTTTTAATTTAAACAGTTACGATTAAGTCATTTCAATATCTTATTTTGAATTTTTTATTTAAAAAAAAAAAAGACAGAATGGAAAGTGTGAGAGGAGGGAGGGATGATTATGGTAATAGGAGGGGAGTGTGGAATACGTGAAACTCACATACCCATCCTAACCCGCCTAAGTCGCGATTCTCACTTAAAAAGTAATTATATAATTTTCATTTTGCATTTTATTTTATTTTATAATAAATTTTAAGAGACTTGTGAAATACGTAAATGAGCACACATTATATATTTGTTTTCCATGTTTTCATTATATTATAATACTTTATAATCTATATGTCATTCTATTTTTGCAGTTTATGTCTCTTAATGAAATCATGTACTTTTTAAGTATAAACAAATATTTATTTATATGATATATAATAAATTTACTTAAATCTGCCTAGTCTACCTAGACCCCGTTTAAACCCATCTAACCATTTAGGTGTTGTGCCTCAACCCACCATTTGACTAACACTTAACGTCTTTTAGAACCTTGATGGGTATTAATCAAAAAAATCAGAATATTTACTAACTATTAAGATTCGTGTGAGAGTTCATATTCTACGAAACAACACTAAATCGTACACCTAAAGTTGGTGAAATATTAATAGCAAATTTATTTAAGTATGAGTGTAATTTTTATGGCTACTTAAGATGGGTGTTTGTACGTGTATCTACCTACCTACGGACTACAACGACTGTCACCAACTTAGGCCATGGTCCAGTTTACAACTATACGAGGAGGAATGAGGATTCTATTTGTGAGGATTTCAGAAATTTTTCAATTACATTCGTTCATCATATATTGTATAATCAGAAATTATTATAAATCTTTTTATTTAAAATTAAATATAAATAATATCTGATAAAAATTAACCGTATGATATATGATAAATAAATGTAATTAAAAGATCTTCGAAATCTTCACAAAAATGATCGAGAAAAAATCCCCATTCAACAAGGAGGGGAGGACAGTGGGCACCACCGAAAAACAAACCCTTTAACAGCATTAAAATATCAAGCCTAGGGTCATCATCTAATTGTAGTGAAGTGGTGACACAACCCATGTTCCAATGTTGTCTGCACATAAATAATTACCATGCTTTGTATTCACCCTCCCACCACTTTTAACTTTTAATTTTCTTTTACACCTACAATAAACCCAACATATCTTCGAGAGAATTTTGCTTTTCTCTTTACTATCCATCCTAGCTTACGTGTAATATTTTGGGACACATGCGCTTATGTGACATAATTATTTAATTAAATTGTAAAACTTGGAATTTATTGTGAAATACAATATGAATGCAACACGTATAAATGTAGAAGGGAGCAAACTAAAATAGACTTAGGTGAAAAAGTATTATAAAGGTGAAAATTTTCCTTCATGCATGTAAAATGTTGTCGAATCAAAACGTTTATATATAGAGACTCAGACCAAATGCAAGATCAAAAATTAGAAAGTGATAATACAATCTCTCTCCTTTCTCTTTATCTGTATTCATTATCTAATACAATTACTGTGGAGCCAAACATAATCAAGAGGCGACACGGGATTTTTGAGAAAAAATGACAAAATTACCCTTGAGGAACATCGAAATTCCTACGCGCAAGCAGTGGGCAAACATCCCACAATCAAGTCAAAAGTTCCCAAAATAGGTAACAATTCAAAACCTATTTCATCCATTTTCTCTACAAGGTAACCCCCAAAACATTCATTTTAAATTATGTTAATTGGCTAATTAATGAATTTATTACCTAATTAATCTATTAATGGCCAATTAAACTATCAATTACACCAAAAAAATACACAAGAGGCCGGTCACCTTCTCTCCAAAGGGACCGGCCATGCCCTATATATACCATCTCATTTTCTCTAAAAAACCTAATCTCAATTCTCTTACTAAACTCTCTAAATTCTTCAAACATTTTTCCCTCAAAATTCTAACTTTGGCATTGGAGGTTTTTCGGCCAAAGCCCCCCTATTCATCATGGGCGTTTGAGATTCTTGACCTTGACTTAAGATGTTATTTGTTTTATAAGTGTAATTTTGTCCAAAAATAAGAAATAAGAAATTTGCTTCCACAATTACGAAAACAAACGTTCTCTTTCGTGCTTTCCTACTACAACAAATTGTCTTGTTCAATTATTCAAAACATTAAATATTATCGACTAATCTTATCATAGCGCGTAAAATAATAAAATATGACGTGACCTTTTATTCTACCACAAGGGACAATTTTGCGAAGTTTCCATGTGAAAGCCAGTAAGCACGAAAGAAATAAGGGAAGAAATAAACAATGGGAGGTAGTTGGCACACAACACAGGGAAGGAGACAAGCCACAGGTGTCGTACGTGATCGTATTGTGCTTGCCAAACCCACATCGTAATATTTGGAAAATGACATCGTCTTTTCTCCTGCTCACACTCCAATCACTACGTGCATCCATGTGCTCCTCTTCACTTGTGTAACTCAGATGACACCTATTTTGTCATTCTCTCATATCCAAACACCCCCACATCCCAGAAAATCTTCCCTACTCCAAAAACCTCCTCATGATTTTTCATGTAATCAGAACACAAGTTGATAAATTTTACGTTATGTGTTATAAGTTTAAAAAAAAAAAATATATATATATATATATATTAGCGTTCTCTCACGTGTATTATAAAACATAATCTAACAGCTTCTGAAAAGATTAAAAATCTAAACAATTCTTACAACAAACTCTCAAGTTCATAATCAATTCACATCGTACTAGCGTTCTTCAGCAATTGAGAAAGGGGTTTTGAACTCAAACTTGTTCTAATTTTGGCTGACTAATGAAAAGTATCACTACACTAAGAACTAAGTTGTCAGTCGTCGTTCAATTTTTTTTTCAATTGTTGGAGGGGATTACAAACTCAAAACCTTCTCTTAATTTTTGCTTCAATTGTTGACCCATAAAAAAAGAAGTGTGTCAAATAATATTGAATTTGAATTTACCCGTTTATATTAGAGTAATAATTTATGAGTAGATAATACATAAACAAAAAAAAACAGCACGTGAGCATTGTAACTTGTAACCTGTAATAAGCAAGCAACACAAAACATCTCAAATCCCACCCTTTCATTTCATCACATCAAATCATCATCCTAATTCCAGCAAGGAAGGTTTGCTTTTCCCCGCTTTGATTTATATTAAATTAAAAATATAAAAATAAAACTCACGGAAATTGGGCATTTCCCGTGCCGCTATCAAAATTAACTAAGCGCACCCACGTGGAGAAAACCCGACCCGGGAACCCGCCAGGTCATACACCACACGGAAACCTTGCTGCTGGATGTTACCAATTATGGACAACCCGCCCATCGTACCCGCGAAAGCAAAGCAGAAGCTGCCGCTGCTGTCCACTGGGATCAGGTAGTTGGTAGCCGGAAGTGGAACGTCGGCGTTTCGGAAATGCAGCACGACCGTGGGAACTTTGACTTCGGTCTTTCCGGACAAGTCGAAACACGTGTCGAACAGAGAGAACTCGGGCCCACGCTTAAGCCCCGAAGTACCTGCCCGGAAAGCATCTCGGAGAGCATTGTAAGCCGATCGGGTCAATCGGGTCACGGAAGTGCCCGAATCGAGGATGACCCCTCCGTTTCCTGCCGGGTCGAGATTGAAAAGCGATGCCGTGATACCCGGGACACGTGTCCCACCGACACTGATACCGATGAGCTCGACGTAGTAAAACGTGTCGAGTTTTGGGTTCGCGAGGAGGGGTGTGAACCGGGCGGTCCGGGAAACGGCCGAGTCACCGAAGAGGACTGAGGACGGTTTGGAAGAAGAGGACCGGTCCACTAGGCAGTAGGAGAATTTCCGGTTGAATTGGGAGCCGGTCTGGGCGGGAAATGATAACTTTCCCCGGCCGAGTCCCAAAAGCCCCGCCGCACCGACGAAGAGGCCCTCGTTGTCGTGACCGCATCCAATCGCCACGCGTCCCACTTTGGTGCCGCGAAACGTCAGCGTTTCGGTTGAGAACTCGCCGACAGTGAAGGAACCGTCCCCGTAGGAGACTTGGTAGAGGCAGGTCTTCTTGGAATTACAGCCCGGCGAGTCGAGTTTCCGGCAGAGGGGGGACCCACAAGGGATTGTGGCGAAGGATCCGGATTTACGTGGGTCAAAAATGGGGTCGGCCTGGGTGTAGCACCGCTTGCAGGGGGCGCATTGGAGCCAAACGACGTCGCTTCCGGTGTCGAGGACCATGTAGACGTACCTGGGAGGCGTGCCGACGCCAAGGCGCGTGAAGTACTCGCCGCTGCCCTGAGAGAGTCCGGAGACGACGGAACTGCTGAAGCCCGTGACAGGCACGTGACCGCCGCCTCTGGTTGTTCTGTTTGAGGACGCCGCGGCGGCGGCGGCGAGGGAGGTAAGGGTTTTGACACGGAAGGCGTCACGCTGGAGGCGGAGGTGGAAGAGTTGGGTGGGGGTTTTGTTAAGCGCCATGGCGTCGATGTGGTGTAATTGTACGGAGAGAGTGTTTGGGGTTGTGGCGGTGGCGGAGGGGGAGTTGGGGTGGAGTTGGGCGGAATCGGATTCGGAGACGGTGTCGGACCATGAGAGGGTGGTGGGTGGGGAGGGGAGGGGGTTGAGGAGGAGGGTCTGGTGGTCGAGGGCGGAGGAGAGGGAGAGGAAAATGGCGGAGAGGGAAAGGAAGAGAAGGGGAAGTATTGCTTTCCCTTCCATTTTGGAGACTGGAGCGTGAGAGAGAGGAAATGGGAGTTTATAGGAAAGTGGGGGTGGAGAGAGGAGGCGTATAAATAATTGGAGTGAGAGAGTGAGGGTGTGAATCGTGAAAATGGTAGTTGTGAGAATGGAGGAGGGAGTGAAGTTAAATCAGTTTTTTTGGTGGGGAGGGTGGAGATGTGAGATCGTCAGATCTATTATGTTATCTAGGAGGGAAATAATGGATAAAGATCCTTTTCAAATTCCTATCGTGAAGATTTGAAGGATTAATTTTTCATATTCGTTTATTGTATATCGTACAGTTTAAAATTTGTACAATGAACATGAATTAATCCTAAAAGTTCGTACAAAGAGAATCCACCTAGATTCTAATCAGGTAATAACATAATCATATAATGTATTATACTAAAATTTCTGCAGAATTTATATATTATTAAATTTATTTATAAAATCAGAGTTGGTAATTTCATGTATATGTTATGAGCATGTTATTTATGGGCAGATGCCCTCATCACAAAATTTATTTTCCAAGATAAAAAAGGATTTGAAATAGACATAAGTGATCAAAGTGTTTAAGTAGTTCATTTGTTTGGATTGATAAAAGTTAGGTTTGTATTAAAAGTGAAGTTATAGAGACTATTTATTCGAATTATATTATGAAGATGGCGTCATATAACAATTGATAATTGAAATTTTTGTATAAATCATTAAAGAAGGTATTCAACCACTATTTTTTTGTTTAAATCATTAAAAGAAGATATTCAGCCATTAACTATCATATTATGTGGTCTACAAAATACAGTCTAAGAAAATGATCTTCCTACCATTTTTCTTGTATTATGATTGTTAATGAATGCTTATATCAACAATAATTAATTGGGGTAATTAGATTGAGTTCAGCTTGCCGGAATAATAGAGAAAATTTCCCTAATATGGTATAGTTGCATAAGATATTGTGTGATAAAAAGCAAAATCCTTCCATTAATCTTGCTTTTAATCACATGGAACCTTTGTCCTATATTTTCTCTCATCTAATCTTACATATAGGCAGTTGATAATAGGATTAAAAACCTTGGGACCATATTTTTCACCTTTTCGGAACAGTGATTCACATGGCAGTGGGTTTTTGTCTCCCCTCCTGTTTGGATGTCATTTTCATCCCCTCTTATTTTGTGCAGTCACGGTTAAGCCACGTCAACATTTTATATTGATTTTTTAATAGAGATAATAAGTGTTGCCTACAAAAATTACAAAACCTACGTGGCGCGCAGGCCGAGTAACTAATGAGCTAACTACGTCCTTCGGTTGAATGCGGGGCGTGCCAACTCGTCGGCCGAGCTCGGCCGAGGAGTAAAATGTGATGTCGCGTTGGGTGCGCTGTTGACTTCTGCATCTTGTGATTGCGACCGAGGAAGGAACGCTCTCGGCCTCTGAGTTCTATAGCCTGAAGACAAGGCTACTAATTCTACGGAGTTCACAAGTCGTCGGACCCTGATTCGGTCACTGTGATTATATTCGTAAGAGTATAAGCATGCCGAATCGAGACCAAACTGTATGGGCACAGGTACTCGAATGTGATGTATGTCTTGATGGTAAACGTAGTTCGGCCGTCGGAATGCCAAACCCTGAAGCTTACTTGCGAGTATCCAATCATAAAACCACTCGGCGTCCAATGCGCCGAGCAATGCAATTCGTAACACCCAACTATGCCGGAAAGGCTTAGTAGGATGACCTCTACCAACAAGAGTTCGAAAACCCTTCTCGGCCGAGACTTAGATAGATAATCGGTCGACCTCGACGCAGTGCTGTTTATCCAAACTGAAGGTGCTCCTCGGTCGGCGGATTCTGCGGCAGCAGTGCTGTTTATCCAAACTGAAGATGCTCGCCGGGTGCCTCCACAGTGTTGTTTATCCAAACTGAAGATATGTTGGCAGGAAAGGAAAAGGAAAAAATCTCAAGATGTTTGAGAGGTTTTGCGCAGGGCAATTGTGTGCTGATTCTGAAGGCCTTTTCTATTGCGTAATTTCTTGTATTTATAGCACCTCATTCCCTGAAACCCATTCGGATTTGGATTGGGAGTCCTTGTCCCATTTTACCTCTAGCTCGAACAATCCTACCTCCTCTGGGACTCTGAATTCTCCTCCTTTTGAGGCTTTATTTCTTGCTGGTCGAGAATCCTGGTCGCACCAGGACTTCCTCGATCCCTCTACTCATCTAGACCTCTTAGGATAGGATTCGGCCGACCTTGCCAGCTGGCCCGGGTTTTATTATTCGGCCCATAGTATTTGTCATTACCTTGGGCCGAGCACATCCTGCTGCTCGGCCCTAATCATAATATTTTGGGCCCAAACATTGCCTCCTCGCTTCTGAGGTCGCCGACTGTCACTCTTGGTCGGCTCTCAGCCTTGAAGAAGCGAAAACATTTATTGCTTTTTTGGACCTTACTTCATTAATGACCATTATTCCTGCATGTTTATGAGAAATGATTGCACCTTCCTCGTTGCCCCCAACGCGTGGCCACGTGTCAATCTTCCGCCGTTCTTAAAAGCTTCAATCATGGGCCTCGAAACCGTGCACTGACTGAACCGTCTTATCCTCATTAATACATTGAAACTGTCGCCGCACGCCATCGTGCGTCCTGGATTTTCGACTCCTCGATCACATTTTCGTAGGTTCCCAAAATATTCGAAATGATTGCAGACTTTCCCGGTTAAATTTCCCCCCACTTTGAACCAACGCTTTTCGAATTCCAGTGCCTTTCGAAATTCAGGCGTTTGATCTTCAATCTGAAAAGCCTATAAATACCCACACTTTACTCTATTCGTATCTTACGCTTTCAGAAATCCCAAACTCTCAAATTTTAATCATCCTTGCTCGTTCAGACCAAACCCTCTAGTTTTCCTTTCTGCAATCTTTCCAGTTCTTCCAGATTACTCTAATGGCCTCCTTTATCGCGAAACTTTCCGATGAGATCAACAAGTGCAAAGACTTCATTGATCGGAGCACCGTCAAGATGCTGCGATTTGAAGAGGACATGGCCATCACCCACCAGATTCTGGGTCCCCTCTTCAGAGACGCAGTGCCGTCGTCTGTTACTGACCTGCTCAAGGAGCAGTGTTTAACACCCCTGCTGCAGGGGTTCGACTGGTCAAAGTGGACTCTGGCGCGGCCTCAGGGAGCCTGGCCCTCGACCACCACGGCTTGGGCTGCCTGGGTCGACCGGATGAGTACATTCTTCTCCAAAGAGTGGAAGGCTCTTGGCATCTATGATGCCATTATTCTGTCAACCATGGAGATTGCCATGGATAAGGAGCTGCTCCTGGCGGCCCTGAGTCTATGGTGTTTGGCCACCAACACCATGGTCTTGCCCTTCGGCCCCATCAGCCCTACAATCCTCGACGTCTCGGCCATCCTTGGGACTTCCCCGACCGGCCTTCCCATTGACGCCGCCCTTTCTGGATACCCTTCTCCTCTCGACCTGAAGGCGCTATTCGACGAAAGGGCCGTCGAAACACTAAGCCGGGGTGATCGGGAGCCCTCAAGGGAAGAAGTTCAAAAGCTCCACAAGAACTTCTTCAACTACAACACCCTCATCCTGCATTTCGCCGGTCGAGGCGAGGAGGGCCTGAGGATGGGAGAACACGAGGCCTTCCTCTTCTACTGGTACAACAAATTCATCTGTTGTACCAGGTCAAACAAGTGCCTGGTGGAGAACATGTCGGTGGCCCAGGCACTGGCTAATGGTCGCTTGCTGGCGCTCAGTCCAGCCATACTCGCCAACCTCTACCGTTGCCTGGCTGAGGCGACCATTGGCAAGATTGACCCGCACCAGAACGGACCCCTCTGGGTGTTCCAACTCTGGTTGCAAGTCTACTTTTCCACCCTTCGACCGGAGGTTCCTGCCTTCGACCGAACGGCCGCCCTCGGCCTTCAACTGGCCTCTCGACCGGCACCTCCTCACCGAGCCGACGAGGTCTTCAAACACTTCCTCAGCCTCGACGTCCTCTCGGATGACGAGTTCCTGGTGTGCCGGCACTAGGAGTACCCTTCCTCGCTCAGGCTTCCAACGGCAGCGTGGGCCGCGTCCGAGGATGCGGACATTCGTCAGCGCTGGGGGTCGTTCGTTTTGGCTCGCGACCTTCCACTGGGTTGCGATGCCCGTCGGGCTGGCTGGGAGGTCTACCACCCCAATTTTGTCGCCCGGCAGCTCGGCTATCTCCAAGGCAGCCCCGTCCCCCTGCTCGCTTCTCGGTCGCTCCTGAGTCGGGGGCGTCTTACCGGTTCCTCTGAGAGGGAGTGCAAGACGTCCGACCAGGAGTTCCAAGAGAAGTGCAGGAAATTCCGGATTCGGCCGGCGGTTCCTGAATCTCTGGGAACCGACACCTTCGGGGACTGGTGGGAGGAGTATACTGGCGACTTCTTCGGTGCCCCGGCCGAAGATCTGGTGAAGAAGATCTTCGGTGACCGTCCACGGTCGACGTCCTCGGGTCCACCTAAGGAGCCGGCCCAAGGTAGTCTTTCCGCTTTTCTTCTCCTTTCTCTTTTTACCACTTGATCCTCGTTACTAATTACTTTGCTTTTCAGGGGGTCGCGTGCCGAGGAAGGTGGAGGTGGTCGCCGCGGTGGCGAAGGCGAAGAAGTTGGTGAAGAAGACCATCGCCACTAAGCGGGCAGTTCCGGCCAAACGCCTCCACCGAGAGGCTGAGCCGGAGGTTGATGCCCCTCGCCCTTCTAAACGCGTCAAGAAATTGGCGAAGAAGGGCGACCGGGAAATTCATGTCGTCCCTAGTGACACTACAGGGACGGCTGCTCCTGCCGGCTCTCCTCCTTTGCCAGGTGCCCCGACTCCTCCAGCCGTCTCTCCTCCTGAGGCCACGGCCGACCCCATCGGCGAACCAGCTACTGCTCCAGAGCCGGTCGTGGCGCCTGCCGCGGGGAAGTCGGCTGCCCCTGTCGTGGGACCTTCTTCTCCAACGGTCATCCTGGAGGTACAATTCTGCTTTTACCCTTGTTCCTTTAGGTTTTTTGGTCGTAACGCAGAACGTTTTTTTTTTCTTTTTGTTCAGGATGTCGAGAGCGAGAGCGAGGAGATCCCCCTGGAACGCCGTCGCCGACCGGTTAGCTCTCCTCCCGTCCGTCCTCCTCCGGCGGTCGAGGCGGCCGCTCGACAGACTCCTCCTGCGGCGGATCGCGGCAAGCGACCCATGACCGAGCCTGAGGCCACGGCCGACTCGCCGATCCACCCGCAGGATGAAGACCTCCCCATTCCTCCGCAGGAAGTCTCCTCGGCCTATGTAAGTCTTCTCTTTTTGCATTAATTTTCCAATGACACATGTTCTTAAAAGACTATTAAATGTCAGGTGCCCGAACGGTCATTTCACCGACAATTTTATGCGCCGACGGGCGTTGTCTATATTTCTTGGCCACCGTCGTGGCCATCAAATGTAGATGACCTCCATCGGCCGCGTGAATTGAGAAGCGGTCGAAGGTACTGGGCTCGGCCATTAAGTTCCCTGGGTTCGAGCAATGACCCAGAGGGCATGGCCGAAGTCTCCTCTCGGCAGGTCTAAAACAATCCTCTTTCTTTTGATGCACTATACCACGATGTCTTTACTGTTCTTCACAAAAATTTCCTCTTATGTGCAGCCATCGTGGGAATTAGAGCTTGACGCTCTACTCCAGAGCACGACCGGTGAGGCCAGCTCCTCCGCTGCTCCTGCCGAACCAGCAGGAGCCATGCCCGAGGCCGAAGTCTTCATGAAGCTGCGCGAAGTCCTTTCTCTCACTGCCTCCCAAGCTCTCCGATGCCAGGGTCTTGACTCTGTGGGAGAGTGTCTCAACGACCTCGCCAGCGGTGGTCACCTGAGCCCGGAGGGCATCTCTTTCCTTACCGATCTCCTGGAGCGGACTCGGCACCACTTTCTTATCTTCGAGCGAGCACTACAAGCCGAGGATGACCTGAAGGTGGCCAAGGTCGCGCAGGAGGCTGGCCGAGTGGAGTTGGAGGCAATCAAAGCGAAGAAAGCGAAGCTGACCGAGTTTGATCGCCATATTTCTGACCTTGAGCGTCAAATTTCTGACCTTCGACAGCAAAGGTCGGCTGCTGCTTCCGAGCTTGAGAAGGACTTTGAGGCTAACAAGGCTCGACTGACGGCCTTCGCTGCCGGTGCACGGCGTATCCAGCAGCTGCAATGCAACAAGAAGACACGGCAGACTGAGATAATTTTGAGCGAAGCGAAGTGGCTGGAGCTAAAAGCTGCCCTCGAGACTTTCCTCCCTTCGACCCCTTAGGAACCCATCATTGTATTTGTATTTGTTCTTGTAATGATCTTTTTGATATTAATACAATGGTCGTTTTGCTATCGATACAATGGTCGTCTTGCTGCCAATACAATGGTCTTACTCCTGCATTTCCCATGTAATTGGATAGTACTTCTTTAAAAACTTTCCATTAATCGGTAATTTGTGAACTGAACCCGTCCGATCTCTGAGATGATATGCCCACTTGCCGAGGACTTTGTGAACGACGAATGGCCCTTCCCAATTCGGCGACCACTTCCCAAATCTTAGGTCTTTAATCCCAACAGGCAACACAGTTTGCCAAACCAATTCTCCTTCGCCGAACGTTTTTTGTCTTACACGCTGGTTATACGCTTGTTCGGCAATTTTCTTTTGCGCTACCAATAAGTTACCCGCGTCGATTCGACTTTCTTCTAAATCTTCTAATTCTTGCCGCATCGCTTGACAATATTCAATACTGAACAAGTCACTCTGCTCGATTACTCGTAACGAACTTATACTCAACTCGACCGGTAACATGGCGTCGTGTCCATAAGTTAACGCGTAAGGGGTGGTTCCAGTGGCCGACCGGGGTGAAGTTCGGTATGCCCATAACGCTTCATTTAACTTCAAGTGCCACAACCCAGGTTTCTCTTTTACCATTTTTTCAAGGATGCCGATCAACACTTTATTGCTTGCCTCGGCCTGCCCGTTTGCCTGTGGGTAGTACGGCGTAGATTGCTCGAGTCGGATGTTCAAACTTGCTGCGTATTCCTTAAACCTATCGGCCGTGAATATAGTGCCATTATCAGTTATGATCGTTTCTGGGACGCCGAATCTGGTAACAATATTTTCCTCTACGAAATTGCATACCTCCTTGGCCGTTAATTCAGCGTATGATCTTGCCTCGACCCACTTAGTGAAATAGTCAGTTGCTACCATAATCCACGCGTGTTTCGCTGCCCCCGATGATGGCGTGATTTTGCCAATTACGTCCATTGCCCAACCTCTGAACGGCCATGGTTTAGTGACCGAATGTAGTAATTCGGCCGGGGCTCTCTGTACGTGTCCATGAATTTGGCATGGTACGCATCTCCGTGCATATTGTTGGAAATGTGCCCTAAAACCAATCATATGATGATACTTTATGGACATTTCACATGTTAAACTAATCTAGTTTAATATTAAGGGCAAACATTATTGTTTGAGCCGTCTCATATAAATGTTATATGCTTAAACGATAAGTCCAAGGAATATGTGATTGGAAGAATGCGATCTAAAGAAGTTAGATTCATGAGACCATTCTTTCGTTGACACATCCTAAACGTTCCTGATCATAGGATTGTCAATTGGGCATTAACAGTCCGTTAAGATCAGTACGTGCTATGTCTTCTCTCAGGGAGAGTGACTAGTCTCGAGTCATTGGTGTGTGTGACATCAAGACAAGTACGTAGGTGCTCAATAGAGAATGAGTTCACTGAACACGATCAACGAAGAGTTTTCATATTCATGTCACATGAGAACTCATGGTTGGGATAATGCAAATTAGTCTTTTGACCTGAGGCATCACAGTTGTCTTGTGGTTAGGTCCTTAATCTTTGATTATGTCAAAGTCACTCCATCATGAGGGTGTCCATGGCATCGTTGGGGTTAAGCCACTTAGCCATGGAGGCAAGTGAATGCGCAACAAGGGATCTCTAACCTTCAAACTGTTTGAGGGAGAATACTCTATGATATGATATAGAATCTCTGGCCAGAGTATGAATGAGATGTTGGAATGCGTTCCAGATCACATTCAAGGTAATCATATAAGTACAAGATTCACATTGGATAGTAGACATGAATAAACTATCAAACCAAACAATGTGGTCAAGAGTATTGTATTAGAGAAAGACCGTATTGCATTTGTAATCCTAAACTGAATAGGTTCTCCACCTCTTCTGATTAGCTTGGGTAACCATGACATGCTGCTAGGCGTCAACCATGGTTTGTGGAAGCCCTAAAAGTGTATTATCACTAACGGGAGAATTGAAAGTAAGTTTCAATTCACAATCGATTAGAAAGAGTTTTTAATCGCCCACTGCCTCGCTAAAAGGAACCTAATGGATCGTTCACCGAGTAAGGTAGAGTTTGAAGAAACAACGGAGATGAGTAAGAATAATTAAATGGTTTAATTATTTATCTAAGGCTAGGATTAATTAATATGTTAATTAATCAAATGAATAAGTTCGTTAAAGACCTCGGGTTAGTTTTGGGCCGCAAGGCCCAATGGGATTTGAATGTCAAGCCCATTAACTCAAGTTGTATGACAACTTGAATAAAACAAAGGGCTTGAAAGCCCAATAAACCTATAGGCCGGCCATGTGTAAAAGAATAGGGCTTTTGGTCCATTAGGTCACTTATTTGAAGGGACTATATAAAGGACTTTATAGCCTAAAATTTACTAAGGGTTATTTTTGGGGGAAAGGATGAGAATACAAGCTCTCATTTCTCTCTAAAATTTCGGCCAACCTTGGAGGGATCATCTAGCAATCAAACTCCTCCAAGGTCACTCATTTCTTCTTCATTATGCCTTGGTGATGAATCATTAGAGGTTCTCAATTTTGGGAACTTGGAGAAACCTTTTCATCCATCCAAATCCATGGATCTAAGATGCAAGGAATGAAGGCCCTCTCTTTGGGTGATTAGCCTTTGCTTATGCAAAGAGGAATCTACAAAGGTATTGATTTCTCAACTCACTTTGTTTTGAGTTGAGTCTTGGTTCACCTATCTACTAGGCTTTGAATTTCATGGGTAAATGTTTTGTTTTAAGTGCATACAAGCATGATTCCGCCTTTAATTGTTAATTGCATGCTATTGATGTTGCTTAAATGAACATGTTTTTCACAAATCTTCCTTCACATATTCGATACAATCTTTTAATATATTGGGCCAAAAATAACCATGCCGTCGAAGCAACCAGCGCATCTTTCGTCCAGACTGGTGCACCCCACAAATACCTTCATGTACCTCGGCCATTGCTTGGGCGGCCTCATGTGGGCCGAGGCATAATAGTAGTAACCCATCCTTGCCTTTGCGGTACAACTCATTTTGGTATGACACGTAATTCGTGGCGAGGACCTTTGTTCTCCGGTCGTGTTTCCCGTTGGGATTATCGAGGTATCGTAACATCGTCTTTCTCCAATCATCTGGTTCTACCTCGACGGCACATACCTCTACAGGGTCTCCTCGTTCTAGTAGGGACGGGAGCGACATTACCCTAGTACGTATTACGTGTGCGCGCTGGAGGGTTTGCCGATTGATCAAGGCTGGGTACGATTGCAGGCCTGTGGCCGCAATTCGGCCGAGTTTGCCCCCCATGAGTTGTGCTCCGGAGGCGATCTGGGCGAGTTCATCGGCATCTGTGTTGTGGATTCGGGAAATGTGTTCAAACGTGATCCGTTCGAATGACTCGGCCAGATAGGTGGCGACCATGTGATATGGCGCTAAAGTACAACTCATGCAACGAAAAATGTCGTTCAATTGGTTAATCACAAGTTCGGAATCGCCGAGGACAAGAACACGTGAAGCCCGTAGATCATGTAAAACGTGGAGGCCGATAATGAGGGCTTCGTATTTGGCCTGATTATTCGTGCAGTTGAAATCCAACTTGAGGGAAAAATACCATCGGCAGTGGTCGGGCGATTGAATTGCAATGCCGACACCCGCCGAAGTCGAAGTACTGGAACCATCGAAATGCATAGTCCAATGGCTATCGTGTGTTGTGATTATGCCGATGTCGACATCGCCCCCTTCAAGACCATATGGGGAAGGGTGTTGGGCTAAGAAGTCGGCGAGAGCCTGCCCTTTGACAGCCTTTTGGGGTACGTACTGCAGGCTGAACTCGGATAAGGCGAGCGTCTATTTCCCGATTCGGCCTTTGACGATGGGCCGAGTGAGCATGTAACGAATTACGTCTGTTTGGGCGATGACCTGCGTCACTGATGGGAGCATGTAATGCCGAAGCTTGGATGCGGCAAAAAACAAAGCTAAGCAAAGTTTCTCGACAGGTGAATAATTGAGCTCTGGTGAAGTCAGATTTCGGCTAAGATAAAAGATAGCTTGCTCACGACCTACATTGTTGTCTTGCGCGAGGAGACAACCGATGGATTCGGCGGCTGCCGAAATGTACAATTTAAGGGGTTTGGTGCGACAAGGTGGAACTAGTACGGGTGGGGTTGAAAGGGCCACCTTGATTTGCGTGAATGCACTCTGATGTTCTTCGCGCCAAACAAAGTTATCGGTATCCTTAAGTTTAAGGAGAGTGGAGAATGCCTTCATTTTACCTGCCGAATTGGCGATGAAACGGCGGAGGAAGTTGCTACTTTCTTCCCTTCGGCTAACTTGGTCATGATAGTCGGGGTTGGCCGTTCACTTACGCTTTCCACGGTCTTTTTTGGTTGCCACTGGTTGGCAGAGCTAGCCTGCGCTTCTCGTCGCCGAGCCATGCAATCAATCCGTTGACGTCGACGTTTTTGGGATTTAGACAACGCCGTATATAAGCCAGTCGGGGAATTGTAACTGTACCAGCGTTGATCCGATGTCCTGGGTGGTTTGAAAGTTTTACGATCGGCTAACGAGCTGGAACTGTTAGTATTGTGCGAGTAGTAATCCTCATTATAGAAAGGCGCGTCGAAGTCAAGACGCCGCCTGACCGAGGCCTGGTCTTTCGGCCGTACTTGTGGGCCGAGTCGATCGAACACTTGACGTCGCGGACCAAGTTCCTTTGGTGATGTGGTAGGGGCCGTGGGTGGTGTTGAAAATGTCTTCCCAGGTTCAATCGGTGTTTTACAATGGTCACATAAAACCTTTGATCCATGAGTTTCGTCGGAACTCGACCTCGTCATTGGCTCATCGGCGAGTGGCCCCGATTGTTCCGTGGGTGATGCATTCGAAAATATATCAAGCTTTAGCCTTGTTCGACCATTCTGTTTACGGATATGCTGCACCGGGACGTATTCGGCCTTCCCTTTGTTTTTAGGAAGATGAGCATCCACCATACCAATTGTTGTTGAAGGGAAGGGATTGACGTTGACCGCCATCTGCTTTTCCGGAAATTTCAACTTTCCTTTCTCGATCCAACTTTGGATTGTATCCCGGAACACGACACAATTATTGGTTGCATGCTTATTAGAATTATGATACTTGCAGTATATCTTTCCCTTCAATTCATCGGCCTTAGGGATAATATGTCCCGGCCGAAGCTTGATGATCTTTGCCGCCAATAATTGATCGAAAATTGCATCGGCCTTGGTGATGTCGAAAGTGTATACTTTTGAAGACTTACTTATGTCCTCGGCGGCCGAATGGGCTTTGGTGTCTTTGCCGTTTACTTGAGCTAGAGCCTTGCAGACGTATGGTTTGTCTATTATTATCTCGGCCGCGTCCACACTGACGCACTGAGGGTCCCCGTTTTCGGCCGAGGCATAGCTAACCGTGGGGTTCTTATTCAACGTTCCCCGTGATGGTGACTTCGATATCTTTTCTTCTCGGAGCAGATAATCATACTGTTCGACGTGTTGAGCAAGTTCGTACATATCGCGAATGTTTGCCCCCAGGAACTTCTTTTTGTACTCCACGTCTAATCCGTTGAGAGCAATCCTGACGAATTCCACTTCGGGGAGTGGTACTCGGCACCAATTCCTGGCCGACTTGAACCTTGTTAATTACTCCATTGGAGATTCGTCGGATGCTTGAGCCATCCTGGCCAAGGATGACACGGACATCTCCATCCCTGGCCGATAGAATTGTTCATGGAACTTTTCGACCAACTCCTCCCAACTCTGCACAGAATTGGGTGGAAGATTAATGTACCAGGCGAAAGCGGAACCTGTCAATGAAAAATTAAACAAACGTAGTTTGTAGAAGTCGCTATTGACGTCTCCACACTGCGCTGTGAAACGAGCCACATGTTCTAATGAGGACAAAGACGATTCCCCGGCGAAGAGGCTGAAATCAGGGATCTTAAATCCTCGTGGGTATTCAAACCTTTCTACGTAAGCCGGGTATGGATGAATGAATTTTGGAAACTTCGACCCTTTCTTCAGGGCCGAATCAATCATTCTCTGGACCTCGGTCATGTTCACGGAAGCGGCTTTTTCTCCCTGGCTTGGTCCCTCGGATCTATTTCCTGGTCCTCTTCTTTCTAAGGTGACTGGTTGCGGTCGAGCGGACCCTCTCTCGGCTGGTATGGGCATGTTCGTCGAGAGCTGCCGAGGTTGGCCGACCTGGCCATCTTTGAAGGCTTTACTAACTAATATTTCAAGCATTCTGGTCTGTGTATCGTTGTTACTTCGTATTGCTTCTAGCAAATCATTCATCTTTTGACCAATTGACTGCTCGACCTGACGATACTGCTCATCAAGTCGTCTCCGAAGAAACGACCTAGTTGGTGGATCAGAGCCTTCTCCACCATCGTCGTCGCAATCTTCCACTATCCCCTCCACAAACATGGGTGTCGTTTGATTCGGGATCGCCGCGTTGTGAGGTTGCTCGCCGAGACAGATCTCATTTTCTCGGCGTGTCACACTTGTAGCCTCGGGTGGCATAGCAATGATCGGATTTTTTGCTGGGTGCGAATCCTGCCCAAGGCCTTGCACTGGTAAGTCAGCTGTTGACTTTCCCATGGTTGTTTTCTTCTTGGTAGACCGTGTCTCAACGGTCATGAACTCCGAAGGTTTAGCACAATGGTCCCACTGGGCGTGCCAAAATGTTGCCTACAAAAATTACAAAACCTACGTGGCACGCAGGCTGAGTAACTAATGAGCTAACTACGTCCTTCGGTTGAATGCGGGGCGTGCCAACTCGTCGGCCGAGCTCGGCCGAGGAGTAAAATGTGATGTCGCGTTGGGTGCGCTGTTGACTTCTGTATCTTGCGATTGCGACCGAGGAAGGAAAGCTCTCGGCCTCTGAGTTCTATAGCCTGAAGACAAGGCTACTAATTCTACGGAGTTCACAAGTCGTCGGACCCTGATTCGGTCACTGTGATTATATTCGTAAGAGTATAAGCATGCCTAATCGAGACCAAACTGTATGGGCACAGGTACTCGAATGTGATGTATGTCTTGATGGTAAACGTAGTTCGGTCGTCGGAATGCCGAACCCTGAAGCTTACTTGCGAGTATCCAATCATAAAACCACTCGGCGTCCAATGCGCCGAGCAATGCAATTCGTAACACCCAACTATGCCGGAAAGGCTTAGTAGGATGACCTCTACCAACAAGAGTTCGAAAACCCTTCTCGGCCGAGACTTAGATAGATAATCGGTCGACCTCGACGCAGTGCTGTTTATCCAAACTGAAGGTGCTCCTCGGTCGGCGGATTCTGCGGCAGCAGTGCTGTTTATCCAAACTGAAGATGCTCGCCGGGTGCCTCCATAGTGCTGTTTATCCAAACTGAAGATGTGTTGGCAGGAAAGGAAAAGGAAAAAATCTCAAGATGTTTGAGAGGTTTTGCGCAGGGCAATTGTGTGCTGATTCTGAAGGCCTTTTCTATTGCGTAATTTCTTGTATTTATAGCACCTCATTCCCTGAAACCCATTCGGATTTGGATTGGGAGTCCTTGTCCCATTTTACCTCTAGCTTGAACAATCCTACCTCCTCTGGGACTCTGAATTCTCCTCCTTTTGAGGCTTTATTTCTTGCTGGTCGAGAATCCTGGTCGCACCAGGACTTCCTCGATCCCTCTACTCATCTGGACCTCTTAGGATAGGATTCGGCCGACCTTGCCAGCTGGCCTGGGTTTTATTATTCGGCCCATAGTATTTGTCATTACCTTGGGCCGAGCACATCCTGCTGCTCGGCCCAATCATAATATTTTGGGCCCAAACAATAAGACAAAAAATAATATGAATATAGAATATTAACATGATTTAACCGTAACCGTACAAATAGAAAATGATGGAAAGAACACTCAAACAAGAGGGCAGACAATGTATCTCCTTTCATTTCAGTGCGGGTCTTCATCTCAACCCTGGTCCTATTGATTCCCACTACCATTCCGAAATGAGTAAGGCCACCTGGATCATACAACCACAATCCGCTTCGACTTGGGATGGTTACCCAAAAGGGTCTTAAACAGGTCAGACTGAAGTACTAATAAGAGTATGTGATCCTAAACAAGTTCTTTAGAGCACTAGCACTAAATATTTGTTTTTTCAGTAACTTCGACGGTAATTGATAAGTTAATGGGATATATTTAATATAATATTTTTTGGTGTATATTTTTCACAGATGATATAGTGATGATAGATAAAACGTATAAGAGAGTAAATGTCAAGCTTATCCTTTGGGGGTTGTATTGGAATCCAAGGGTTTCATCTACGTAGGTCAAAGACAGAGTATATAGAGTACAAGTTTAATGAGAATTGGGGGTTCAAAACAGATAGGGGTAAGGATTGGGGATCAGAAAGTATAAAGAGTGAACGCTTTCGTTATCTTGAATCTATCTTACCAAATAACTGAAAATTTGATGAAGATCTCAACCATAGAATATAAGCCGGATGAATGAAGTGGAAGAGTACATCAAGTGTATCGTGCGGCTTTCTTATGCCAATAATGCTCAAGGAAATTTTTTGTAGGACTACAATTAGGCCATCAATGCTTTGTGGCAAGGAATGTTAGGCGATCAAGCATCAAAATGTGCTAAAAATAAGTGTAGCGGAGATTAGAATACTTCGTTGATGTGAGGGCACACGAGAAATGATAGGATTAAGGACGATGATATCCAAGGTAAAGTCGCAATTGAAGATAAGATAAGAGAAAATAGGTTAAGGTGGTTTGAACATGTGAAATAGAGACCTACAAATGCTCAAGTTAAAAAATGTGATTTTAAAATAGAGGCTCGGGGCAAAAGGATAGATGAAGGCGTAGGAAGACAGGCAGAAACTTTAAGAAAAGACACGGATCACTTAGAGCTAATAAAGGATTTGGTGCAAAACCGAGCGTAATAGCGCTATATAATTCTCAACTAGCCCCACTTAGTGGGATAGGGTTTTATTGTTTTTATTGTTGTAACTCCGATGGTAGGAGATAGGCATTATTCATTAATTGAAGAAAAAACATGAGTTAGACGTAATACTTCGTCCCAATTACATATGTTATTTAACATAGCGTCATGAATAATATTAAATGACTCTTCAAGCCATTTCAAACGGAGTTTGTTAGTTAAGGAGAATCTTGTCATCTGATGTGTCCCATCTCATAATGCGTCGCAACAAAATCTACCACTTCATTGGTTGATCTTGAAACCCAAGACCAGATGCAAGCTCGGAAAGATTTATTCATGAGTTATACAGTGCTAGACTTGGAGAAGTTTTTTCTTGTGACGAGAACACATGTGGTACATCACGTTTTTATAGAAGTGGTGGAAATTTTTATTTTTTAAGTTATTAACATTTTAACACACATATTCCACTAGTTGTATAGTAACACGTGATATACAATCTCGTGTACCAATCACACTAAAAAATCACTTCTTGACTTGAACGTGATAATGAAAATCATGGGTGCATGTGGATTACCGAGGACCAAAATCCAACAATCTCGGCAAGATTTAATGTTGGTTGGTTGGTCGGTCATATATAAATATGACTCGGGAATCCTGATGCATCATTCAATTGAATCATCTTCATATCTAACTATTCCATTCCCTGCAAATTGTTCATTATTTGTTTGACTTCAAATTAAAATGTTGGAACACCCATTGTCCCACATCGGCCAAGAGGGAAGAGATAAACACTTTAAATAGAATTACTTCACTCTAACTAACATCAAGGCCTTTTGTGATAAAACTCCACACTTGAAGATTGTGCAGGTGGTTAAGTGGGGACAATATCAGTATTGTTGAAGTGGGCCCTCGGCCCGTCGACCTTGAAAAATTCTACATAAAAACAAAAGTTGAAAATGTTGGTGTTTTTGGTGAAAATGTTTCCAAGAAGTGCTTTTAGAGAAAATGTACATCCAAATGAGCCCTATATTTTTATAAATGGCAATTAACTCAAAACAAATATATCTTATGTCGCATTCATATGAGTCTTATTTGAAACATCCTCAACCAAGTAGAGACTAAATATTACTTGATCAACTCAGTCGTAAGCAAAGATTAACTAAAACTAGGTCGTAAGCAAAGATTAACTAAAACTAAGAACCACGGGTCATAAGGCTCACTTCAAATTTCATTTCTATCAATGCATTTCCAATTTTTGAAGTTTTGAATTTTTTTTTTTAATATATTGACCCTCATCAAAACTATAATTTTTTTTTTATCAAAAACTTTTATGCAAAACTTATGTAGCCTTCACATGTAAGAAGCCATTATTATTTGCAAACAAGTTTAACATATGTGCAATTTATTTTTCTTAATAAATTATATATATATACAGTTATTAGTACTTAAAAAATCTTATTCTACACTCTTTACGAGTGTATTTTACTTTCTAATTATATAAAACTTAGAGTGAAAAATGAGATTTTTAAAATGTTAATAACAATTTCTTATATATATATATATAATTCAAACTATAATTTATAGATAAATAGAATCCTCTCTTTAGATTTGCAAGTGTCCATTTTATGAGCATCAAGTATTAACTGTGTGAGCTCATACCAACCCCAAATTCTAGAAGTTGTTTGACTGATGTGAATTTTTATGTTTTTTCTTCCATATGAAAACAGTGTTACTACCGAGGTGTTCCATCTGCTCTCTTGATTCCGGACAAAAAGGCCTGGATAAAAGAAACACACTCTGAAAAAGAAGAAATAAGGCTTATCAGGTTGGACAAAATTTGCTTGAGATGTTAACTTCTTTTCAGATGAAGCCTGCTTACATCAAACCGTGTGGGCGCAAAGCAGGCACTAAAGAGTGTCAGTTCTTGTAATTTACTCGAATTTTCACTTTCGTCTCTGTAGTTTTTGTTGCTGATCATTTTCGTGGCTTCGCAGTTTCGTTTCGTTTTCACTTTAGTTCAATCCGTCGATTACGTTGATTCTTCCATTCAATTTGATACAAATCTTCTCTTTTGAAAGACCCAGTTGGGAGGAACCTTGGCTCGTTTGACGGATTGGACTTACACATGTAACTGAACGAAACTACAAGGACTAAAGTGCACCAGAAAAACCTTAAAGAATGAGAGTATAAATCCGAGTAAACTAGAAGGATATTAATGCAATTTAGCCAAATAAAAATACCTCATTAAAACCACCATTGAAAAAACTTATGCACATACATCAAACTCTGATTCGTGAATGACTCCTTACAATAATGAGCCAAAAGCATTGCAGCTAGCCATTTATTTTTTCCATTTTGTTTGGTCACAACTCACAACTAGCTTTCTCTTGAGAAACGAAAGATACCCAATTCATACTCCACGTTACCCAAAAATGGAGTGCTTTCATTACAATGTGGCATCTTGCGCAAAAGCATTAAGTTGCAGACAGTGACATCCTGCACTATAATCTTCTGCACACACACATCACTGCAGCATTACTCCTCCCTGGACCAGTCCCCACTCTTCCCACCAGTTTTACTCTCGAGTCGAATATCCGTGATCTGTATAGATTTCGAAGCAGCCTTGCACATATCATACACTGTTAGCCCAGCAACACTCACTGCTGTCATTGCTTCCATTTCAACCCCTGTTTTCCCTGTTGAACTGGCTTCCGCTTCAATGTCCACGCTGAAATCCTGCGGATTTAGTGACAGATTAACGCTAACATGGGTCAGTGGTATGTTGTGGCATAGTGGGATGAGATTACTTGTGTGCTTTGCTCCACTTATTCCAGCAATTTTCGCCACGCTAAGGACGTCACCCTTGGCCATCTGGTTAGCTACAACCAAATCAAACACCTGCTTTCCAAGAATTACCTTGCCGCTAGAAATGGCAGTTCTCTTACTGCTTTGTTTGGGAGAAACATCCACCATTTGCGCTTCCCCTGTACTGCCAATGTGAGTTAGGACAAGTTCGTTTTCGCCTCTTCTTGAGGTGCTAGTTGAGGTTCTTGAGCCATAGAATCGTTATTTGGAAAACTTGGGGGTCCACTTGCTGGATGTTCACCAAATACCGATTCCATTTCCTGAAACCAGGATATTGTTAATACATGGAATTATGTTGCAAGATGCCTTATGAATTTCTTCAAAAGAGAGTTTTCGACATAAGGTATCGAGTAGAACAACCACGAAATACTTCTCGAGATCAATAAGAAAGCTCAAATTGAAGTTCTGCATATAAGATAAATTTTATGGCTGTGGATTCTATTTTCCAATCCCCATTCTCTGCCACCGTAAGCGTAATTGGTTGAATCTAATAGCAAAGCGAAAAAGGAAGGCAGTTCATTTTCGTAACTCAGCATTCGTAAATAAGAAGCATACACAATACATTACCTTATTAAGCTCAGCAATAGTTCTTGCAAGATCATTGTTACCGCTGTTACTACTAAAAAACCTTCTCGAACGGAAAGATGATACCGCGAGCCTCTGAAGAAACATTTCCGGTACAACTCGACTTTAAATTTCAGCTGCAAGTACTGGAACAATATCAAACTCTATTTGGCCCTTCAACAATGTAGAAAGACAAAAACATACTCACATTAGTTGCCTAACGTTTTGGAAGACATTAAACTTCATTTGAATGCAACATTTTTGCTACAAATATGAATGATTGAGTGAGAGAGATGCATAAATTATAAAACCCAGTTCTCGGTCAGGCAATTCATCAAACACGTTATGGTCATCAGGTTAAAAACCACGGAAATCGGGAATTCACACGGAAAAAACAACTTAAGATCTGTGTTCATTAGAAGTGAAAAGAAAGTGCGAGGAAATTATATTTAGCCACGCTTAACGCGTCGTGTCTACAGCTCTGCGCATTAACATGGAGCCATGTAGTAAAAGCACGCACGTACCTGAGAGGAAGAGAAAGCAGCGATTGGCCAAGAACACGGTCTTTGCTGGGTTTGCTTCGCATTTTTCTTGAGGGCTTTGCCAAATGGGCATCACGAAAAGGCCCAAGGGAAGCCAATTATTAATCCTTTCAGGCCCAAATTTTTTTTTCTTTCTTTTTGTGATGTTATCGGCACTCCCAAATGTCTTTTTTTTTTTTTTTTTTTTTTTAATATCGAAAGTTTGGAGTGATAATAATAATGAGCTTTTTATATTAACACCCCACAAAATATTGAATACACCCTACATTAAAATTTAATATTAAATAACTTATTTACCCTACTATGCAATGACAATTTTGACCTTATTAGGTTTAAAAAAAAATGTATATATATATATATATATATCTATATACACCCCAAATTACTTTTAACGTATTATTTATTTTCTTCAACCATCAAAACTCCTCTGACCCTCCATTGTTGAACAAAATCCTAATCAATGAAACTACAAATATGTTGATTGAAAAAAATTATTTTTGACAAATGAAACACAGAATCGATATTTCGGAAGCTTCACATGAGATAAGACTTCATATTTTTTTATTGTTTTAGTGATTTTGACGACATCTATAATTATTTAATCTTGCTTTTGATGTGTTATTCTAGCTTCTATGTTTGTATTCATCTTTTAGGGATAACAGAGATTGCATGAAAAATTAGCACCAAATATTAAAAACATACGACATGGTGTCACATCCTAGTCCAACCATAGCAAGATATTGTCCGCTTTGGGCCACGCCCTCACATTTTTGTTCTTGGGCTTCCACCCAAAACGCGTCATGCTAGGAAGAGATAGGCATGTACATATAAGGCCAGAGACCAACCCTCATCCCACTGATGTGGGATCTTACAATCCACCCCTCTTAGGGACTTGACGCCCTCATCGGCATACTCCAATGAATGGTGAGTCTGGCTCTGATACCAAATTGTCACATCCCAGTCCCGCCGTAGCAAGATATTGTCTGCTTTGGACCACGCCCTCACGGTTTTGTTCTTGGGCTTCCACCCAAAATGAGTCATGCTAGGAAGAGATGGGCATGTACATATAAGGCTAGAGACCAACCCTCACCCGACCGATGTGGGATCTTACACATGGATTTTAATGGTGGAATTAAAAACAACCCACATATGCTTTAAATCTCAAGCAGCATCTTTTGTCAAAATTCCAGTCGGCATTTTTTGTCCAAATTAAAAGCTTTATAAGATTTGAGAAATGTGGGGTGTATAGAAAATATGGGGTGCATGCAAAAAATGTAAGGTGCATATAAAGAATGTGGGGTGTGAGGGTATTATGGAGAAGTATGTG
This sequence comes from Pyrus x bretschneideri, assembly GCF_019419815.1. Classification (NCBI taxonomy): domain Eukaryota; kingdom Viridiplantae; phylum Streptophyta; class Magnoliopsida; order Rosales; family Rosaceae; genus Pyrus; species Pyrus x bretschneideri. Next base: position 10,695,988 of record NW_025999723.1, on the reverse strand, counting down.
AGGTGTATTAAGATAATTTTTAATTGAAAAAGCAAATGTAGGGTGTATACCGTGTATTAAGTATGTAGAGTTTATTCAACAATTTGTGGGGCGTTAATATAATAAGCCTAATAATACTCTTTTTTTATTTTTTTTTATTTTTTTTTACAATAATAAAATATTTACAAATATACTTTTACAATAAATGTTCATCCACTCACAACAAACCATAATACCCACAATTTCGTGTGAAGACCACTGAAAATACATGTTTTTTCCTATGTGAAACTTGAACCACTAAAAATAGAGCAGTGCTATCTACCCAACTCTTATCACCTTTCATATATATTAATTAATTTAGGTCTTTTAATCATTTTCAATTTATTTGATTCAACGACCGAAAATTGATAGTATGTAAAAAATAAAAAGAAGCGTGTGGATAGTACCACCCACGGATGAACGCATAATGAGAGTAGGTTGAGTGTTGTGTTATTCCAAAAAAATTCTTACAATTGTAAGAAAACTTTAATTCAGCGAAGAATTTAAGAGTTCTAATCAATTGCTGAAAAATAGAGGAGGCATGTATGGGAATTTTATTAAACTACATTACTTAGGTATCAAAAATCAACTACTTCATGGATTGTAGGTAGACCTGGCAATTTCTTACACGACCCGTTAACACGACACGTAAACGACACGAAAATAACGGGTTTCGGATCAACACGATAACTAATCGGGTCATTATTGTGTCACACGATAATAACCCGTTAATAACAGGTCCTTAACAGATTTACACGACAGTGACATGCGGATAACCTGTTTCCACACAATAAGAAAAAAGTTATTGTGATGATTTTAATTTTTTAAACTACTAAAAAAAACTTACTATAAAATACAATAGATATAATGAATATGTATATATTGTTTATTAATTATTATTCTATATAGATTTTAAATTTTAAGTTTTATTTATTTATTCATTTTATAGTATATTATAGGTAAATATTGAGATTAAAAATCATAAAACGCATTAAAAATAAAAATATCAAGTAATTTAAAAATACCAAACACATTAAAAAATTATAATAATTAATTTACATGTGCGAAAAATATGAAAAAAAATATGCAAACGTTTGTAGTCGCATCCTCTACACTTTGAGAATGGGTATATAATCGTTTGAATTTTTTAAAAACATACAAACTCTCATGAATAGTATTTTTAAGGGAGTTCAAAATAAACAAAATTCATAATCATTAATGTATAAGTATGAAAGATGTGAAAGCATAATTAACGTTCATAATTGTATCCTCAACACTTAGACGATGGTTATATTGTCGTTTAGATTTCTAAAACCCTCCAAATCTCATGAACAATGTTTTTTATTTGAGTGCAAAATTAATAATAATTATTGTAGAAATGTGAAAAATGTAATCACTCGTAATAAAAAGCTTTACAACTTTCACGAAAGGGTCAACTTTGAAATTTAATATGTATATACTAATTTAGTATTATGTTTTACATTTTTTTGGGTCAAATTATGTTTTTCATTTTCATTTTATTGATTTAAAAGATATTTTTCTTAACGGGAAACGGGTCGGGTCATATTACCTGATAATATTAACTGGTTGATTTCGGGTCGAGTCATATTACCCATTTACTTTAACGGGTATTGCATGACACGACCCGTTAAGCTATTAGATGTGACACGAACACGAGAAACATGACACGAATGCCAAGTCTAATTGTAGGAAAAAAAACAATTTTGAGAGATAATTTCCAAGAAATCTGGCATACGTGACGCTTTTTTTCTTTTATCATGAAGTTTTGTCTCACGTAATTTTATTTGAAAATGTTGATGTTGCATATGGCTAAATTGTTGATGTTTTTGCTTCTTTATTGTAATTTATGCCCCGTGAGAGTAATCAGATAATATGTGTTTCTTACATGGAGGTAGATTCTTTGTACTCTTACTTTTCGTGTCCTTCAGTGTTTTTCTGTTTATTTGGTCACGGTTAAACCATGTTAACATTTTATATTACTATTCATTTTTTTCTTATTATTTTTATAAAAAAATAATATAAAATATTAATGTGACTTGACCGTAACCACACAAAATAGGAGAACACTAGAAGTGGGAGGGCAGAGAATCTGCCTCATTAAATATACAGCAAAAGTTGTTGATATTCATGTTTGGGTACGGATAGTATGTGGCTATTATTTGTACGATCTTTTGCTGACTAATAAAGTAGTCTATTAAATAATGTATGAATATTTCAAATGCAGTTATTTATAATAATAAAAAAAAATTCTCCAATACAATCAAATTTTCCTTAAAAAAAATTGATTTTGTTGCAATCCTATTGGAATAGAAATGTGATTGTGTAAATCCTAGTTGATATGAAAATATATCTTATATTCCTATTAGGAGTATATTACCTATTAAATGTTGTAATCCTAAAGGGTAAGGAATTAACCTTCCATACTACTATAAATAAAGGCACAAAAATGTGGAATAACACACATCCACAATTACACATCTCTCTCCTTCTCTCTTTACGCCGCACCCTCTCTCTCTTTTTGGCCTCCATAATTGTTCAGTAAATTATGCTACAACACGTTATCAACACGCTCTTGATGCTGCGCTAAAGAGAGTTTGATTTTCCATCAATGGAGCATTACGTTTTAATTATTCTTTTTTATGATTAATTTATTATTTTGAATTGATCTACATGCTATTGATTCAATTTAATTTTTATGTGTTGAACGTGATACAACGCATTGGAGATGCAATTCCGGCTTTCCAAGGAGGATCTTCTACAAATTCAAAGGATTTTATTGTTTTCTGCCAATCAGATACGCTTAAAATAAAGTAAGATATTTGAAACGATCTTGAAGCATGAAAACATTCCCCATGATGCATGAACTCCCCCTATGTTTATATTTTCCTTCCGATATATATATATATATATATATATATATATATTGTATATGTTTATATATTTGTTTCATGCATTACGCATATATGCTCTGCGGAATTGTGAGTCAAAGAATCAAAACAAATTAGAAGCAATTGGGGTTTTTGAAACCCTAGAAATTTCAAAAGAAAAACAAGGTTACGGGAATTTTTTGGCTAAGGCCACGTCCTGGGTTTTTGACTTGCTGGATCCACATACTTGGGTTCCACACGATTGGGCCTGCAGCCTCAATCCATACCTTGACCTATCTCACCAAAAGCTAGCCTTGCTAAGCTTCTTGGCCCAAAACTCAAAGCCAGCGTGTTGGGCTTCATCCATGCCGAGCCGCACCAAGCTAGCAACTTGTGCCAGCATCACGGACTGGGTTTGTGAAAGTTGCTAGGCTCTTGCCATCCCCTCAAGCAACATACCAGCATGTGCTGGGTTCTTCCCATCCCCTCGGCCCAATCTGTAACAAGCTTACAGTTTGCACTACAGCGAATTGGGTCGCTTTGCAGCCGTTTCCCCAAGGCCCAACAGGCCTGCAGCCTTGTCCCATGTACTATAGCCAACCTAAATATGTTAAGCTGTGTCTCTTTTTTGACCCGACGCCATATTTTGGCATCCCCCACTTCTTAACCATACCCAAATTTTTTTGGGACATTTTTGGTTAATGCTAATTAAGTTATAATTCACTTGTCACTTGGTCCACCGCCATCTAAAGTGAATATGACCCAAAGTCATTATTTTTGCTTCTACGATCAACCCTGAATAGTCTCGATCTATTGAATTAATTAAATGTGACATGCAGCCCATTAATCTGATAATTAATCCAAAATTATTGGCCTGAAGCCCATGAATCGTTAACATACTTTCGTAGTCCCGAAGCACTCACACTTAAGTCCTTGAAGCAACCCAAATCCACTACACTTAGTTGTATATTGCATTATGTGTTTCTTGCAGGAACCTCTCTTTTATAAACTAAACGTTCATAAACTAAATTGAACCTGTAGTTTCAAATTTAGTGCCTTTGAAACTCGAAGTTTTCATAAAACAATACACCCATGAAAACCCGAATTTTTCATGAAAACCATGTCTTAGAATCCGAATGTTCTAACTTTGATGCTTATGGATGATTCATTCCCATAGCACCAATCACAATCTTGTTCTCTCCAATTCAGTGGATTGTCGAACCATCACAAGTTCGATTTTCCTGATTTGGACGTTTTCTAATAGAAACCACTTTATGTGGGGTGTAAGACGTGAATCTCCACTTGACTCTCAAGAAGTTGAGAAAGCATTAAAGCCAACAATGGCATGGAAGAGCTAAATAAGCCTCCGCCATGATCTTTATTCGAAAACTTATGCCCGAAGCATTACCAACAGAAGTACCTCATAAATGACGATTTCATGTCTCTTTGGCTTGCTCCTACGGACTGTCTAATCATGAAAGACATTGCCTGAAGCACACCATGATTACGTCTATGAATGAGTACAATTCTGAAGTTTATAAATCCAATCACATTTTGACTGTAGAATACTTTTCTCGTCCTTCCATGTTTCTAACTCACCCTTGAAGCAATAGTGTAGAAAGCGGAAGTTTACCAAATTTTGGATCTGATAACTGCCACAAACATAGGGTAGAATCAGGGCCTGCCAAGGTGTGGCATCATGCCCGAAGCGTGATCCTTGGTACCTAAGACCTAAAACTTCAAGAATAAGGGATAATATTCTCGAACCTCAACCCTGCAAAATCTACTTCCATATTGATGGAATAGATCATTGGTTATGCACCTGTTCGTGCCCCTACCAATGTTGTTGAAGAGTACCATTCTAGTAGTCAATATATGAGACTAATTTTGCTCCACCAAAGATCATTGGAAGAACAGAATTTTGACATGGATGGCCTTGTTGGCAGAATCCCCTTAGTAAACCATTTACTTTGTGAACATTTTTCCATATTCTTGGATTCAAGCTTGGTGTATGTTTTACTTATGGATAATCTTATTGATATTGTCCTCGAATATGAGTTAATTGAATCATGTTTCTTAATACATGTGACCAATTCAATTAAACAAGTGATTAGGTAGGAATGTGGGAAAGTTAGTTGTCTGGATGAATACGTACTACGCACACTAACTTTACACCTAAATCACATCTCTAACAACGACTTCAGGTCTATCCAACCTGATTAACAGCATTGGCACGTTCCTCATTGTATGAATGGTATTGAATTATCATTTAAGGGACCTTAAATTCTCCCTGACGTTGAGTTTTTAAGGATATTCGAGATGACAATGATCATAAATGAAACCACTGAAGAAAATAGAGTGAAAATCTTTGCACCACTTCAAAAAATGAGCCTGAAGCTTTGATTTGGGGCCAATGGGTTGTCTTCCAACTGGGAATACACCATATATGGCCTGCTTAGAGCCTGGTGATTGAGCAGTTTACTTGCTTTGGCACGACCTTTTGGGACACTTAGGTCGAACAATGATGCTACAACGCATCTCCTTATCTAAAGTAAGGATATTCTGCCTACAAGCACACTTTTCCAAGCATGCTCATTAAGGAAATTGATTTTCTACATCATTCCTCGCAAAGATACGATATGATTCTCTTTTCACAGTGGATTCAAGGGAATATATGTGGACAAATCCAACCAAAATACGGACCATATAAATACTTATGGTTTTGGTTGATGAATCGACAAACTGGTCACATGTTTGTCCATACACATTACTGCTAAACCTTATGGCCGATTAAGGGTTCACCACCTTACTTATCCCTTAAGGTCTGGGAAACTGGATAATGCCAGAGAGTTTATATCTAAAGTATTGCATGTATTTTGGGTTTATAATTGAACATTGAATTCTCATGTTCACTCTAAAAAGTCTGGCCTAGTGATCATAAAGCCCAATTTAAATGATCACCTGAATTTTGATCAACGTACCAAGTTTTTGGTTTCTGCCTAAGGCTATGCAATCCTTGTACACAATTATGTTGGTTCGCCTTGAGGCCCATTGTCACCCAACCTATATGACGTTACAGTTAGTTACTGGGTATGAACTGATGATTTTCATATTTACGCATTTGGGTAAGCATTCCATATGCCAAGTTGCGCCGCTGCAACGTACCACCATGGGTCTTCAAAGAAGGATGTGTATCTTTTGTCGATCATGATTCTCCTTCACACTAGCACTCTTAGAGCCCTTTCATGCGATCTTTTTACTACTCATTTGCGGGTTGTCACTTTAATAAGACAGTCTTCCCGCCGTTAGGGGGAGATAAGAACATCAACGTTCCTGTAGAACGACGCAAATTTGCGTGGACGTTGCCCATTATGTCTCATCTCGATCTCTATACCGCACAAGTGTGATAAGCAAATGTGATGAATTCTAGTTTTCAGAATGTTGCCCCATATGCATTCTTCTGAACTAGATAAAGTGACGAGATCATATACCAGCTGCAAACATGCTTGCAAGGATAGACGTACTCAAAGGACGTCGAGTCAACATTCCTAGAGGGTGTACCACCCCTATTGGACGGTTTGGAGGCCCCTGTTGGAAAGTCCGGTACACCGGTAGATAGCCAGTCAATCTACCTTGGCCTGGAGCACAACAGATCATTCAGTTCGTAGGATTCACTTCCCTGGAAGAGGAAGACATGACACAACAATGAATCTAAACTCGATTGCTATCTTAAATCATTTCCATCTTATGAGATTAATCCGGATTTCTCCCGACCCATTATGTCTCATCTCGATCCCCATACCGCACAAGTGTGATAAGCAAGTGCGATGAATTCTAGTTTTCAGAATGTTACCCCATATGCATTCTTCTGATCTAGATAAAGTGACGAGATCATATACCAGTTGTAAACATGCCTGCAAGGATAGACGTACTCAACGGACGTCGAGTTAACATCCCTAAAGGGTGTACCGCCCCTGTTGGACGGTTTGGACGCCCCTGTTGGAAAGTCTGGTACACCGGCAAATAGCCAATCAATCTACCTTGGCTTGGAGCACGACAGATCATTCAGTTCGTAGGATTCACTTCCCTGGAAAAGGAAGACATGGCACAACAATGAATCTAAACTAGATTGCTATCTTAAATCATTTCCATCTTATGAGATTAATCTGGATTTCTCTCGAGACTTAAAGTTCTTGGTCCAGTATACTAGTTTGGATGAGCTAAATGAAATTGAAATAAGATTGTCATCGATGATGTTTTCACTTATATGGTAGCTACCGACATAAATGAAAAGCGACGATATTGAACCGTGTTCCGTTGATTAAGTGGCAACGTATAACTGATTGGACAACTGAAATTCAATCCAGGTCAAATTTCTTACCAAACTGTGCATTGGACATGTTGTTCCTACACTACCCAAGGTAACCCTATTGTGTTACAAGTGGGAAAGGAAGCGTTATGAGATGAATGAAATAATACGATATGATGCACGCCTTACGGCGTAAGGTTTCTCTTAAAACATCCTGTGATTGATAGTACCATTATGAAATGTGGTTAGTTTTTTCTCCATGGGGATATAGATATAGAGATTTACATGTAAGTTCCTAAAGAATTACATGGATTGGTTCAAATAGTTCCAAAACCACGGAACACTCTCTTAACTCGTTTTGAGGCGTTCACTTACAATCCGACGGATGTGGTATACCCGTCTATGTGATTATTTGATCAGTCAGGGATATGAATTATGCCCTTACGTATTAAACTATGAAGTCTTGTTTCAAATTGCTAGAGTTACAGTTTATGTCGTTGACACGAATCTCACTAAGACTCCGGAAGAGCTTGAGAAAACTGCCTCACACCTGAAGATGGAATTTGAGATGAAGGATCTTGGGAAACTCGTTTATGCCTTGACCTGAAGTTGAAGCATTGTTCTAACGGTATTTTGGTCTACTAGTCGAACTACACCTCGAATGTGTTACTTTTGAGTATACCTTTGATCGTCCATATGTTATATGCAAATGAGACTCTTGAAGAGGTTATGGAATCCGAAATTCCATATCTAAGTTCAACTTTGCACTTCGTTGTACTTAACTCATTGTATTTAGACAAGACATCTCCTTCGCTGTTGATCTTGGTAAAGATGCAGCACCACGCCTACATGCAACCAATGAATTAGTATTAAAGACGTACCCTGAAGGTACTACATGGGCAATCCCAACACATCTCGAGCAGATCTAACCCCCCTGATCCTCGAAATGATGTTTACCTCGTTTGTTATGCTGACACTGGTTACTTATCAAACCCACACAAGGTAAAATCCCCGAATGGTTATGTTTTTATCGTTAGGGATATCGCAATGTCTTGGAGGTCCACGATATGACCTTAGTTGCAAAATCTTCGAATTATTCCAAGACTCACCTCACTTCACTACCCCACAAGTAAGACATGGTTAGGAGTTCTTGTTGAGCATATTCGAAGTACTTGCTATGTTTTCATCCATCGTTGAGTCCCAACGATGATCCATGAAGACTATGCCGCATGTATCTACCCGACCAAGACATGATACATCAACAAAGTCAATGCCAAGACATATTGCGTCTACATCTACATCAGCAGAGCATCAGGAGATTGAAGTCATGCAAGCCGATCCCAAACAACCTTACCGACCTCTACACAATGTCACTGCCGAAGTCAACCTTCCAGAAGCTTGTTCGAGGAATTGGTATGCCTAACTATCATATGCAATGCTTGTAGTTCTCATTTGGAAGTTATGTCAAACTCAAGGAGAGTATCCAGAAATATATTCACTTGATCTTAATGTACTATTTTTCTCTACAATTAGGAGCATTTTTCCCACTGGGTTTTTGCTACCTAACTAGGTTTTAACGAGGCACCCATCCTGAGTTGATCCTACCCTTGTGAGCTCTTCTACTTGCGTCCAAAAAATGTATAGTTTTGACTTAATGCAACTTCTCACTTTTCTCCTTAGACTATAGGTTTTTCCCCACCTTGGGTTTTACCATAACGAGGTTTTGTGAGTTTTACCTTTTTATACATTCTTCCACTGATTTGAGACTCGCATTTGCTCATTGTGCTGACGACTTCATCAACTGTACTTACTTCAACGCTGAAGACCTGATACGCCATCTGTTTGAGTATTTACACACTCAAGGAGGAGTGTTGCAGTCCTATTGGAATATGAATGTGATTGTGTAAATCCTAGTAGATATGGGAATATATCTTATATTCCTATTAGGAGTAGATTACCTATTAAATGTTGTAATCCTAAAGGGTAAGGAATTAACCTTCCCTACTACTATAAATAAAGGCACAAAAGGGTGGAATAACACACACACCCACAATTACACATCTCTCTCATTCTCCCTCTATGCCGCACCTTTTCTCTCTTTCTAGGCTCCATAATTGTTCAATAAATTATGCCTACAACAGATTTATTGGCACCTCACATATTGTTGAATACTCCCCACGTAAAAATTCAATGCTAATGACTTGCATGCTCGAATATGAAATGAACACGCCCCAACTCAGATATCCAAATGACACCTGGATGACACGTGCTGGTCGACACCCAAGGGTGACGAAAGCCTTAAGTGTGTGAAGATATGAAGGAACAAGCAATTCAAAAACTAAACAAGAAACAACATTCACAATGAATACGCAACATTAAGAAGTAATAAAAACAATACATTCAATTTAAGCATGAATGAAACAAGGTATTTGACAGTCATGAATATGTCCAGAGCATACTACTAAACGAAAATGCCAGAGCAAAGTAAAACAACAAGTAACAAGGATCGTAAAAGGGGTCCATACTCAAGTGGAGAGACGCAAAGTCACTGATAGGGAAATGCCTCGAAGCTCGGGTCGTACTCTTCGTCGCTATGTCCTGAAGGGGCGTAAAACAGAAAAGGTGAGTGGACCATAATTTATGATAATGCTAATAATACTAATAATACAAAAAACCAATATTTTTCTGAACATACTAACCTTCTATTTTAAAAACATATATGGTACTGCATATGGTAAGTTTTTTGAAAACTCTAACATGCCATGAAATCAATCGTAAACACATGTATGTGTAAACAATGCTTGGAGATGTAGTAAAACCGCTCGAAGGAAAATCCGTAAATCTCATCCATGCCGTACTCTCTAGGGGTATCATAGTCGCCTGAAATCAGTACCTGTCCATCACCCGAAGGTGAAGCTGAATAACCTGTCCATCACCCGAAGGTGAATCTGAATAAAATAATATACATACACACTTACACTAGTTGTGGATAGTGAAGCTAAGGGTATATCATAAATATCTCACTACTCCTCCACTGTGACCTATGGCCATAGACGTCATACCCATGGTATGTGTATGTGCTGTATGATAACCCACTAGATAAACACCAAAAACATTTCTCAAAATCTTATATCAAATCTGGAGCTCAAAATCTCAAAACCTCATTTCATAAATCACAATAATGCATATTCATAAAACCCAAGTATTTCATATATGAAAATCCCATATTTGGTAACCTTTAGAAAAACGTAAATTCGATAATTCATAGATAATGCATAAGGCATAAAATCATGAAATTATGCTTTTCATGAATGCAATCCTAATATTATATAAAAACATGCAAGTTTAGAAAGGGTCCACTCACAAGTATTCTACTATCGGAGAACTGCTCGAATTAAGGAGGATTGTATCACTTCCAATTGATGCACTTAAACACAATTAGAGGTCATTTAATAAAAACTCTATTGAAACGTCAGAATTTGGGAAAACGGACAGCGGATTTGGAATCAGGACGTCGAAATTAGCCTCGGAAGGGTCCCGACCGAAACCCCAAAAAATCAACCCAAAAGTCAACGTTGACCGACAGTCAATGGGTCGGGTCAACGGTTAACGAGTCACAGTCAACAGGTCAAATCCAGGTCTGGGCTTGGGTTAATAGGTTAATGAATTTGGGTTTGGTTATTGGGCTGGGCCTGAGTTACATGGCCCAAGGGATTGGGCCGGGTTTAGGTTGTACCTGGTTAGGGCTAATAGGTTGTTGGATTGGGCCTAGCAACTAGTTAGGCTGGTTTAGATTGTGGGTCGAGGTTGACCCGGTTAGGTTCGTGGGTCGTTGGACCCAACGAAGAAGAAAGCTGGAGCTTCCTAAGCTCCGATCATCCTCGAAACTCAACCAAACCTAGTTATTCCATATATCAAATTGAAGCCCGGGAGACAAGGAATCAAACTATACCTTTGGTTTCCACGATCGTGGCCGGAGTTGGCCGAAAAATGGCCTGGAAGGCACAGATTTGTCGAAAAACTGGGGAAATCTCCCAGAGCTGGTTCTGTGATATTCTGATGTCCCAAAACACACCAAAACGATCAAAAGGGAACCACGAGAATAAAAGAAGAAGGTTTATAATGTTTTCAAAGCTTACCTAAGTCAACATCGATGAAAGATTGTCGGAGATGATGAACAATTACCACCATGCAGAGAGGAGGAGGAAGGAGGAGTCTCAGCCGGTCTAGGGTCATGATGAGGTGGTCCAGGTGGTGGTGGGGTCGCTGGAGTGTGAGCCATGATGGTGGTGAAGTTTGTGTCGTCGTTCTTGCTTGTCTGTGTGTGTTCGAAGAGAGAGAGAGTGATCGACAGAGGTGAGAAGAAGAAAGCTCAGTAGGAGAGAGAGCTGAGGGAGAAAGGTGTTTCCCGAGGAGAAATAAGGAGGAAGAGAAGGAATAAGGAGAGAGAGGAAAAATTCTAGAAAGAGAGAGACCACGGGTAAAGGAACACCCTAGAAAATGGGGAGAAATCTGCCACGTGTCGCCATCCTAATGGTCCATGATGGAGAAATATTTCCAATTGTAAAATTACCAAAATACCCTTATTGTTCCGAGTCTCGTAAAATCTTCGTTTTAGCTCCAAATTCACTTCTGCTTACGCCCTGACATTCGTAACAACGAGTACTAAGAGGCTATGCCAAGGAAACGAACCTTACGTGACACGACAAGGCGGTCAACAAAAGTCAATGTTTTTGCCTCGAAGGGCATTTTTGTAAATTCACACTTTAAAATTATAAAAACCATAATAACTGGGGATGGGTCGTTACAATTTGGTCTCCATAAGGTTTTGAAAACCAATTTTTCCTTTTTTCTAAGTACACCCCAAAGTTACCCCTTAGTACTACGGTCTAGTGATATTCTTATTCACATTTAAGTGAGAAGTTTTAGGTTTGATTCTAGCTAAAGACAAATTTGAACCATATTATTGCTAACCCATTGTGAGACTAAGCTCACCCCCTCTCCCATAGTGTCAATAATAATAAATAAAAATAAATAAAGTACACCCCAAAGTTAGATAACCTATATCTTTTTTTTTTTTTTGGACAAAGATAACCCATAACCTAATATTCTTTTTCTTCAAGCTCTCAAATCCATTCACTCCTTCCATTGTAGTACAAAACCCTAATCACTAAAACCACAAACAATGTGTTAAGATATTTTTAACTGAAAAGTAAGCATGGGGTATTTTCACTGAAAAAGTAAGCATGGGGTGTATTAAAGAGTTTGAGGCGAAAAATACGGACCCTAGTGTATGTTTTTATTCTTCATGGTAATGGAAAAAGAATCCATAATTTCTAAGGTTACAATACGATTACAAACCAAACATGATTTGGGGATGAACACAGTACAGGTTCAAGCCAACCGATAAGCAACGGACGGGGAAAATCCACACTACGCTGCTTTTCCAATTTGGTACAAAGAAGGCACAAGAGGCGGCAATTGAAAACAAAACAATCCAACCGATATGCTGATGCCGCCGTCGTGGCCTAAAAAACCGACCAATCTGCCGATGCCTGCCATCTTGGCCTGCATGCATCTGTTATAACCGATACAAGAAAAGGTTAGAGTAACATCCAGTCTATAATGGCAAGTTGACACCAATCACGGTGGTACACATGAATAAATTTGCAATGATAAAGGCCCATGAATTATATGTTACAGTTTTCAAGAGATCCTTGGGGCAGTACCTGCAGAAAGGAAAATTCTCGGAATCACACTTGTGCCAAGTTTGCCTTAGCGAAGTCCAACAATTCTTGTTCTCTTTGCATATCCTCAGCAACATGCGTTCGCTTTAATTTCAGCTTCTTGATCATATCCTCAGTTTCGTCATAGTTCGCAGTCATACTAGATTCTCCAGATTTTGCAAGAAATTTGATCTCTGTATCTTTGCTGAGAGTAGATAACAATTTTATAAGAAAAATCAGTATTACCATTAGACAAAAGTTTTGTGAGTTTTATTTTAATTCCAAACTAACCTGCTTCCCAGGATGAACACACCACTCTTTTTAATAATCCCGCCATCTAAAGACAGTGCTCCATGATTTATGCATGGGAGAGCAAGAAGCATCTCTGCTCTGGTTCTGTATATTTGGAGGCGAGAAAAGAGACAATAGAATAGTGTCTCTCTGAGACCATGCCCACTGCTGGTGACATTAACTAAGTTATTGCCATCCAAATTGATCGTGTTCACTGCATAATCAAGAAAGCCGCGCGGACACTCCCCATTTGGTAGCTGTGGTTTGGGAAGAGCAAGCTTCCTTTGTGGATCATCAGCTACAAATCCCCCAACATATGGACTAAAAACAAACAACGGTTAAGAATGTGATAAGTAATAGCAACTTGAAAGAAAACATTGAACGGGTTTCTTGCCTCAAATCATCTAGACATATGACCAGAAACCGCCCTTTTATGCTCTTCCCAATAGAAGCTCCTAGACCATGTATGCCAGCGCTGGTGAGTACTGTCCCATCCCCATCATACTTCTCTAGAACCATAACAGCTTCACTTGTCCTGCATACAATTGCTAGCATAGTTTCCAGTCCCAAGTACTCCGAGAGAAGCCTAGTTCAAAGTTACAGGGAAGCACATGTCAGACAAGGTTGTAAATAGTGGCCTTCATGGGTCAAAGGTTAAATCATAAAAGCAGGCCATTAGTTTTCTAAAGGCCCCCATATGCACCTGACGTACTAGTTTGGCCTATTATTTGTCTGGTTAAACAAGACCAATGATGTTTTTTTTTTTTAAATCAGAAATTATATCAGTTACAGTAAGTTTGAGCAGTAGCAGAACCTAAAGCAGGAATGAACTCAACAATGCAACCTACTAATCCGTTATCATGAATCCTTTAATTTGGACGATCAATAAAGCCAGTTAAGAAATATAATGTGAAGAAATTTTGACTTCATCCAGCGAAATCTGTTTTATACCAGGAGAAAGAAATGGATAATAAGAAAATCTGACCTGCTAAGGTTGTCATCCTCGACTCTGCCAAGTGTGGCAACAATGCCAACAATACCCAGCACATCCTTTGTCAGAGCCAAATTCAAAGCCTGACTCGCATGCTGTGATTTTAACAGTTTCAGCCTGCACAATAAGCCAGCCGCGGATTTTTCATGCCGCAATATTTGGTCTTCCTCCTCAGCAGTAGGACCATTTTCATTTGTTGTTACAGTACCATTGGCTGACTGATGCTTTGCAAGACTCACTGGAAAGACAGTCGAGGTTTGGTAGTGTCATATCTAGAACATACTAGACAGAAAAGAATAGATGAATTTTGTAGAACACGGTTATGTCCTGCTAATTTAATACTAGGCAGAGCTGGAACTTACTCAACGTGACAGAACTTTCTTTTCGACAAAATCAAAATGAATAACCCTAGTTTATTACAGAAAGTACCTGAAAGCATCATACTTCAAACTGCGATTTGGATGGATAATTAGAAGGGGAGGGAGGGGGTTTACCTTGCAATTCCAGTAAAGATTCACCTAAGCGGTTTATCTCATTCTGAAGGAACTTAATATTATCCTCGTGCCGCTTGATTTCTAGATTATTCTGAAGAATTTGTTAAAATGAACTAATGAGAAATTGGTTGTTATCTATTCAGCATATGGCAGAAGTTTGCAGAAATCATTTGTGCATATCCAACAACGACTCAAACCCGAGTATCAGTAACAAACACACACACATATATAAATATATAAAAGTACACAACTTTACATATCACAATTCACATTGCATTGCCACATTCTCACACCATGCTACCTCACGGACATGGCTACGGTACATGCATATATGCAACCAAAATAAAGAATTATCATATCTGACCATTATATGATGAATGTATAGATTCACCTTACTTACCGATATTCCACATTTTTTTTTAAATTTAAACCAAAACCCATATGATCAAGCATATATTTCTGCTATTACTTTCCTATTTTATCATATCTGACCGTTAGATGGTGAATATATAGATTCACCTTCCATTTCTCACCCATATTCCTTTTTTTTTTTTTAATTTAAACCAAAACCCATATGATCAAGCATATATTTCTGCTATTACATTCCAAATTTTATCTAGGTTTTACACTCCAAGTAAATAAATCACCTTAAAATTGTCCAAAAAATACCAATTTGAAACTCTAAGCACTTTTATGTTTCCAACTTGCAAATACCCAGAAAATCTTTTATACCACGAGACTAAATTACAGCAAAAAATTACACTGAAACATTCTGGGCACTTGATAATCCAAAAAGAAGAGCTTTTACTTCAGTTCATGGTAAAAATTGAGAGCTCTGCAGCAAGAAAGATTCAAGAGCGAAAGCAGTGGAGAAATAGGAAATAAGAGAAACAAAATAGGCAGATATATAACCTGGTGGTTCGGTTTTGACATGCCGAAGGCGAAGAAATTGACTCTCAGCGGCTTTCTGATTTTTGCTCTGTTGAGGTTTCGGGCAGTTCAGAGCGGAATGGCAGCTTTGTGGTTTTCTGGAACTTGCTTAGCATTTTTCTTAGAGCAAGTTCACCGGTTTTAGGGGAAAGGCAAGGCCAAGGACAGGTAATGAAATTGTCCTATAAAAATAATTATTTTGTGCAAGTTCACATTCTTAGAAAAAGGAAGGGTAATGACAACGATGATTACTATTTACAAATATATATTTTTTATTTTATGTTTTTTGGGTTTTTTTTATCTATAATTATCACTTAAGATTTTTAACCACTTTTGATGTGCCATGTGTCATTATCCATTGATAACATTCGCTAAGACCTTGTTAAGATTCTCGAACATTTATGTAGTGTTACGTGTCCTTATTCAATATATTGTTTCCTCATGTTTCTACATAAAAGCCCTTTAAACCACCACATCTACTTCATCCTCCCTACTCATCTCAATTCATAGATTTTTAGAAAAGAAATTTATTTCAAAAATGGATAACCTAAGTAGGTTGTAAGAGAAAGAAGAGCAAGAAAACAAGCAAGAAGATGAACAACGAAGAAGGAGATGTGCCCAAAACTGAAGGCATAAAGGAGCATCAACTCGTCGAGTGATGCAAGTGGTTGTAAGATTGATCAACACAAAAGAGAAGTAGATGGTTCATTTAAGAGAGAGAAAATGAAGCATACATGATAACGTGTTGTAAGCAATTTATTGAAAGGAGAGAAGGAGGTGCAACAATAGAGAGAGAAAAATGAGAGAATACAGCTTAGAGAATTTGTAGATGTATTATCCTTATATTAGTGCCTTTATTTATAAACCATGAATAGAGAGAAACTTACTCACCAAGTAGTACAAAAACGTAATAGGAAAGCATCACTTTACATATGAATCCTAAAACAAATTTACCAAGAATTTATACAATCACACAATGTTAAATATTATTTAACACAGTTCTAAAATTTTCAAGATTTTTTTAAGAGAACAAGTTAGGGTTTAGTGCTTTTCAAAAAAAAAAAATAAATAAAATAAAGTTTAATGTTCATTAAAAGCTATAAATAATTACAGTGATTTACCATTAGTTGTTCCTTTTTTATAAAATAAAAAGACAAAAAAAAAAAAAAAAAAAAAAGTACTTGTAAACAAAGATTTGTAGATAATGTTGATAAAGACAGATGATCCATAAGATCAAAGGAAAACCAATGAAAAATACTTGAAAATTTTGAGTTTTAACGATGAGGACAAAATAAAGGGTAAAGTGAATAGTACCAAGATTGACTTTTTAGTGTAAAAATGTAGTTTTTCATTAAAATGAATAGTACCGGGAGATTTTCGTTAAAGTTGTCCAAAATCAATGCATCCAAGATGATGTAAAAAATGAAAATGCTCACACCAATGCATTCAATGGTCGTTAGACTTTATTAACGTAAGAATAAATATGGTTTAGGATGGTTTGCTTCGAACAAGTATGGTTTGTTGACTTTCGAGTTTTGATGGAGTTTCAAATTTTTTATTTTTTTAGATAAGAAGGATGGAGTTTCAACTTTTAAATGTGAGAGAAAAATTAAAAGTTGTGCAATAGATGAGATTCAAAAATTATAGAAAACTCAATTCGACCACAATTGCTTCTTTTATCTCGTCTCAAAATGTCTCTGAGCTGGCCCGGGTAGATTGTAGAATTGGGCTTTAATTGGGCTTTTTTCAAATGAGTACTGCATGGGCCTTTAGGCCATTAGCCGGTCCATAGTCCTGTCCTAAGGGTCGAGCATGATTCGGCCCGATGTAATGAAAATTTATTTATGTATTTTTTTTTTTGTCAAACGATAAATTTGTTAGATATATGTTAGATTAGGGAGCTGACAGAATTCGAACCTTTGCCATGTTACAAGGACAACACTTCTTTCCACCACTGAGGTAGATGGCCACTTGCATGAAAATTTATTAATTTGGTATAAGCTCATTTATTTGTACGGTTTAATTAATTTTTTAACAATTTAAGACTATTAATTGAATGGTAATGTATAAAATTGAATTAGAGCTCGTAGGTTCAGTTCTTAACATCAATAAAATATTTATTTTTTAGTTCAATAAAGAAATACCGTGGTCCAAAATAGGGTTGGGCCGGAAGCCCGTTTATAGGCTCGAATGTTAAGGGCCTAGCTAACTTGGCCCGTTTTACTCTTAGGGCCGAAAGTTTAGGGTCGGGTAGGGCAAGCGACCTCACTTCTTAGGCTCAGGCCGGTCCGGTCTGGCCCAATTTACAGGCCTAACAGATGGTAATGGTGTGTTCGACTTCTTCAGAAAGGCCTTCAACCGTGGATTTGTTGGGTGAGAGGAGAAAATAATAATAGGTAAAATTTACTTTTATTTTGAAGAATAGTTTTAGATGAGTGACTAGGTAAGGAGAAAAGATTTTTAGATATCACTTGGTGAGAATGGATATTGTTTGAGTACAAAGAGAAGCTCCCATTCTCTTAGAAGGTTATGAATTGATGTTCCAATCTCAAAGTTGGGCCCAAATCATTTTACAGGCTCATAGTTTCTTCATGGGTTGGTTAGTTTAAGAACGTTCTCTTCATGTTTTCAAACCTTTCTCGCTTTCTACTCGACTAACTCTTTGAAAGTTGAAAATTTGGCTTAGTCTAATGTTAATAAGGTCTTAACTCTTACCAAGGAGAGTAACTTCTATATATGGTACATGTACATTTTTTTCGTGATGTTTGTTATGATGAAATTCTGATTCAACAATAATACAGTGTCATGTGCAAAATTTCTTTAGATGACATTAAAATATCGCACGAGATGCTACTGTGTCCTTCTCTTTACGAGAGAACTCAAACTACATATTTTATTGGGGTCAAATTTTTTCCTTGTTTGGTTTGAAAAGAAAATTGTTTTTTTTTTCTTTCCGTTTTATATTCCAAGTGTAATTAGCATCAAGATAATGATTTTTATTCTTCAGACGAAACAATTCAAACACGCTAACTGGGCAGATATTTGTATTTATATAGATTTTTATTGACTAAAAGCTTGAAACTTGCTTGTCAAGTAACAACTTAGTTGCCAAAAGTCTGCATAAAATCTGTCAAAATCTTCATTATCTCCGGCACTTTCTTTTTTCCTTCAACCAATGGACTTGTGGAGTAGTGGTAGGCATGCAATCAAGCTACATGCTCTCTTGATAATATAACATTATAATCGTGTGTATATATCTATTATATACAATATGTATGTGTACATAGATATATATATATATATATATATATATATATAAAATACGCTTTCTTCTTCACTGGTCATGGTCATCCAGTACAATACTACGACTATCCAGGACACATATCATGGAATTGAGAAGGCTCCATTTCTTTTTATCAAGTGGAACCATATAATTAGGAGGAAAACTTGCCAATTATGGGTTTTTAAAATTCCTAATCACTCTTTTGATGATAGTGATAGAGAGCGATAAAGAGAAGAGTTACATAAACTTACTTCGTTTAAATATTTCACCAATTTAATTTTTAATAATTTACGAGTTTAACAGACATATAGGTTGCATGAATCGTTTCATGAAAGTTTTCACAAGTTCTCTTCTCTCTCCCGGCCCTCATCACGTCCGTACATTAGCCATGCATGCACCGCGATCTTCACATGACATGCACTGCCTTTTAGATGCTCTAATAAACCTACAAACACACCAAAAACAACATACTTTTGCTATTTTGGAAGTTTCAATACTTTGACTTTGAGGAAGCCAGATAGCTAGCAAGTTCCGAAACTGGGGCAAAAGCAAACACTGCAAAGGCCGAACAGATGTAGGCACAAAAACAAATGCCTAAACCACACATGGGCAGTTGCAATTGTTGTCAATCCTCCACTTTTGACCACATGTTTTTAGCATTTTTGCAATTTGCAACCATACCAAATAGAAAATTAGGCACATAAAGCACAAAAGTGGGCGGGGTGTGTCTATGTTTTAGAGTTCAAATTTATCCAAATTCCTAATCCTAACCAAGGAAGATGGCATTTGATGTTATTATTGCACATAAGTGTTAGATTGTTTGAGTGTTTCTCTTTATTATTGTTTGTTCTCTACGTGATTGATCATAACGTTTTGAAAATTCTATTGTGCTCTAATGTATGTCATGGACCAAAACAACCATAGTTGAATGTTATCCCATATACCAGTAGCATACTAAAATTCTCCCCCATGTCATTGTTTTTGTTTTTTTCTCTCAGTTTTGCTTTAACTTTTCATAGTCCTTGGCCTTTTTTCGAGCACACATGGAGAACATGGTTTCTGACATAATCTGCTTCCCTGGTCAAGCCAATTGTCTAATGCACATACCATATGGACCACATTCTTCCATTGAGTTTTTATGGTAATTATATATATATATATATGTGTGTGTGTGTGTGTGTGTGTGTGTGTGTGTGTGTGTGTGTGTGTTGATTTCTTGGAACCATGGCCTCAATTTTTTCTACTTTTTCTCTCAAATTATGTTATAGTAGGGTTTTGAGATGCCTCAATTTCTTTATAGAAAGAAGAACTATAAAAAGCGAAGGCCTAGAATTTGAGAACATGATCTATTCATTTGCTCCTTTTCATGTGCATCTATGAAAATCTCACTCAACTGGTTGAGATCGAAAATTCTATTATGTTCCGATGTATTTTTGGTTGTTAAATCTTAGAAATTGGATATCAGATCAAAATTTTAACAACAGAACATATCAATATTTAATATACTCAGAAGCGTACTAAAAAATCCCTACCAAGAGAAGTAAGAAAAAAGATGAGAAACTAAATCTAAGAATGTTCCTGCATTTGGTTTCTGCAGTAACAATCAATAGTTTCAATTTGCAAATTACAAATTAAATCCACCATCACAGCAACCAAACTGAAGTGGTTGAGCGCAAGGTTCATCCTGCACAGGAAATTCTGTGTTCAAATTCAAGGCAACCTTCTCCCAGCATGGACGTATGTTAAAAAATAAATAAAATAAAAAAAAAGTTGAAAAAAAATACAAAAAGCTTTCGAGTAGCTGCCCCTTGTGAAAAGCATGTCGAGGTACCAGTGACAGCAGTTACAATTGCTGGAACAAACGAGGAAAATGCTGACTAGGGCAGTGAAGGCACACCAATCCCATGTTATCTCAATTGTGCAAGAAGTATGAAACATATGCATACCAAAAGTCCACCTCTGTTGCTGTCCCTGGACCGAAAGACTTCACACGTATTGTCACATCCCACCAATTGACATTTCTAATTTGACATGACTATTTTCTCCATATGGAAGAATTCGTGAAAGAAATTACCTGGTAGGTAGGTCCAAGGAAACATGTTTCTTATTTTTTCTACTGAATTATCCCCAAAAATCAACGCAAAATCTAAGGTGCAACCAGATTTTTATCTCCCTTTCTGTATCTCTCACATCAGGTTATTTGTCAAATCATCTGGTGCAAGAGATACGAAGAGGGGATAGATAATGGGTTACAATCCCTGCAGAGATAACAAGAGGACCCAAAATTTGGAAGCAGAGCAAGAAGAGAATAAACTAGTTCTTGGTTTCACATGCATTCAACCAATAACTTCACTCAGAAGAGATTAGAAGGAGGTAAACTAAAAACAAAGGCGAAGAAAGACCGAGGAAGCCTTCAAAACTTTCTGTCCACAGGAAGAACAAATTTACCTTGCCTTTGGGAACAAAATTTCCCACCATATCAATTCGCAATCCAGAAAGGAAAAATAAAAAAGAGATCCAAAAGCCTGAACAATGTAATCGAATTTGAATGCAGAATCTGGGTACGACTTTCGTCTAATCCTCCACAAAACAGAAGAAGAATATACTACATTTATACAACACCAATGTCATCCAGTAAAAATAACAGTAGCGTTGATAGATCAGATGCAAATGAAGGGAAAATAATGAAACTAACATTTAAGAAACAAAACAAATCTATCAGCTTCTTCATAACCAACACCTTGAGGATCGATTGAACTTACAAATGAAATCGACCTTGCAAGAATACTTACACCAAAATATGTATGCTATAAAATAATCACAGAAATCTTGCTCCCTACTTGGTCATTAGGTAGTTATTTGTCTAACTCTAGCTAGCAATGCTATTCCTTTTCGGATTCCCTGCTGTATATCAAAAACATCTGAAGAAACTTTTAAATGGGTTCTTCAGTATTATACCTTGGATTATGTTAATTGCAGTTCTCGCACTACCCGACTGATGACAATGACTGTAATGAGTTGGATTCCCGGGAAAATGCTGCAATCAACTTCTCCTTCGTCAACTGCTCCGATCCTTGAGACTTCACTACAAAAGTATGGGAGACAGTATTGTCTGCTGCTGCAAGTTTTGACTCAACAACTGTGATTTGTGCCTCTTTGAATGCTTCGATGACTCTTGATGCAGGGTGTGAATCCAAAGGGCAGCTCACCCTTACGATAACCTCATCGTTAACAGCTTGAACATCGACATCAGGTGCCTGGTTCTGAATTCCAAAACCTGAGCTAGCCCCCAAAGCTGACACATCTTTTGAAGTGCCACCGAGGTTCTCCCTCTCTGTTTCCATGACTTTAAGCTTCGCCTGGAGCTCGTTGATGTAAGCAATGGCATCTCCCAACAAGGATGCTTTGTCCATCTTGGATATATTGGGAACAACAGCTCTTAAAGCATAAAACCGCTGGTTTAGCTTCTCTCGCCGCTGCCTCTCTGCCTCCACATGATTGAGTGGTTCTTCTCTTCCATTTGCAGGCTTCCTACCCCTTTTCCGCGGCCTCCTTTCATCAGCTGTGCCTGGCTGGTCTTCCTTGCATGGCGCTTCAGCATCTGAATTTTCAGAATCCACAACAATGGGTCGGGAAACGACAGAAGGCCTTGAGGTGGTCCCTGAAAAGTCAATTTGTATTGGCACCTGCTTCTGTGGGTGATAATGGTTATGCCGAAAATCATCCCTGACAAGCTCCTGTAAATTATTCACCGGACTTTGAGAAACATGCATCTCAATTGGGCTCCCCTGTTTCATATCATGAATATTCGCCCAACTTGAACCATGAATACCATTTCGGGGACTTGAAAATGCAATCCTATTTCGATTTGAGTACACATCGCACGGCCTCTCCTCCAACTTTCTAACAGCAAGTTTTTCTCTATAACGAGGCCGGACTGAGTTCCCCGAGTTCAACTCTTGCCCGAAAATCTTGGGAACTACTTCCTCTCTCTCCACAGGACTCAAATTAGTTAGTTGGACATTTTCATCTATCCTCCTTCCAATCACCGGCACACCTGCCACTGGCTTGGCCCTTAAGAGCGAGGACTGTGTAGAAAACAGTGACCTTATGGACTGCAACAACTCTAATCGCTCCCCTATGGATCTCACCGAACCCAATTCAACTACACCAACATCTGTTGGGACTAAAACAATGGTCTGAATTCCAGCAGATTCGGCAAGAAACGATCGAACACAATACTCCGACCCTGATTTCAATAAGTCCAAGAGCCAGACATGCTTCCCAGATGCCAAGCACTTGCCAGGACCCCCTTCTCCTCTTGGAAATGAAAAATACATCGACGCAAGCAAGAACATCTCCATATCAGTGACCCGGTCTAATCCAAGAGCACCATTATACTCATCTGAGCTCCCAAACAAATTGTGTAACTTTTGCAGCACTATCTTCCTCATCCTTTGCTGGGTCCCATCCTCAAGCCTAAGACCGAGAATCCTCGTGGTTTCGGACTCTTCATCTTCCTTAGGCTCTCTACAAGAACCATCACCCCAACACAAAACCCAATCCCCAGACTTGGACCTAGAAATCTGCCAGAAAATGGCATAATTCCAGCTAAAATTCGATGCATTCGTACGCTCCACAAGATCCGAGAGCTTGTTGTGCAAATTCTCATCAGTCCCTATCCCCATACACGAATTCTCAATCAAAGAAACCGAGCTCGAAATCAAGTAATCGACAGCTCGAGTTCCTAAAACTGCAGCAACCATGGCCTTATCTTCATCATTCCAAACCCCTCCTCCTAAACCCATCTCAATCTTCATCTCCAAAATCCAGAAAAATCAACAACCCTACAAAAGGCAAGCTAAATTTTCGAAACCCAGATCAAATCTCAGCCTCAAATACCCCCAAAACCATGAAAAATACAAACTTTTTTTGCTAAAACCAAAACCTTATACATTCAACCAAATCAAACAACCCAGCAGGGCTACAATTTCAGATCTAAAACATCCATAATTCCAAGTGAAAAGCAAAACCCAAAAAAAATATAACAAATCAACCCAGAAAACACCAAGGTTAGGAGAAAACTGCACACACCAGCTTCGGCAAGCGAAATGGGATCATGAGAAGATGATTGGGTAAGGCAGCCAAGGAAAACGAATGTTGGGCACAGCAACCAGTCTTCAGCTGCAGGAAAAAAAAATTTCCCGGAAAACAAACAGGCAGCTATTTCAGAAGCAACAATGAAAGCCCAGAAAAAAGGTCTGGCCTTTGGTCTGTTTAAAGCAAAGGTGTGGAGCTTAGAGAGAGAGAGAGAGTTGAGAAACTGGGTTTTGTAACGTATGTTGTGTGTTCTTTCACCTAAATCCAAACAGCATGAGTAAACCGTGGTTAAAAGCTTAAGCTTTGATTTGGGGTTAATTTTGAACCGTGGTTAAAGCATTTTGTTGCGGGTGTTGATTGACGAGTAGTCGGCAAAGATTCTCGTGTGTGTGTTTGCCAAATGAGAAGCACATGTAAAAGGCACATCGAATTCACACTAAACAAATTTATTACTGTTATTATATTATTATATTAACATTCTAAAAATTTTATTTTACATTTTAAATTTTATATAATTAAAAAAAGCACACTGTAGTGTGAAATAAAAATTTCAAAATGCTAATAATAATTCTCTTGTTATTTATTTATATAATTTTTTTTGAACAAACGATATTATTTATCTTAAAAAAAGTGGATGGGTTTAGCTTTATAATAGAGTTGGACTAGTAATAATATGATTCAAATTTGCTTTTGGCTAGAATTAAACTTAAGACTTCTCACTTATAAATAAATAAAAAATATCATTTAATGTAATACTAAGTGGTTGTAAAATATGATTTATTAGGATAAGTATAGTTAGCAAGAGCTCCGGTACTGTTCACTTTTAACGAAAATGACATTTTTACTTTAAAAAGTCACTTCTGATATTATTCATTTACAATAACTTTTTATCATTTTGATTAAAACTCAAAATTTTTAAATTCGTTTCATTAATTTTCTTTTTAAATTCTTGGTCAAAAGGAAAAACACGCTAGAAATGATGATTTGTGTGAGTGAAAAAGTGGGTTTTATGTCAGACCCAAAAGAAGAAAAAAAAGAGCGACTTTTGTGATTCTCATGTCCAATATTGGCACGCAATAACGTGTGGTTGTGGTTAACGGACAACCTGCGACTCACATCCTTTTTTATTTTTATTATTTTCATTTTCTTGTTTTAGGGGTGTTTTTCAATGAAACACATTTTGGTCGTGTTTTCATTTTTTCATTTTTTTGGATAGTGAGATAGATGTGGCATTACAGACAAACTATGTTTATTTGGGATAAACTTACTTTTTATTTTATTTTTTTTATAACTGAGTTTTTTTATTGCTGAACAATAGTACAAAGAGTTTTTGAGAGCAAGGGGAGCTTCATTAAAAAAATAAAAAATTAATGAAAAAAAGTTTAAAAACTTTAAATTTTAATAAAAATGATAAAATAAAAGGTAAAGTAAATAGTACCATAATTGACTTTTTAATATAAAAATGTGATTTTTCGTTAAAGTAAACATTATCGGAAGGTTTTCGTTAAAGTTCATTTATAAGTATAAAAGAAAAAAAACGCTGAACCAGCTTACTCACTAGTTACAATCAATTATCATTAAATTAGCCTCATTCATCCATATATTTGTTGTTTTATTATTATTATTATTATTATGAGACAGATTTAGGCGCGTAAGAAAGACGTTTGAATTTACTATTTATTTTATATTTGTTGTTTTACTATTGATATTCATATCTCGTGACCTACTTTCATGATATTATCTGCACATATGATTACCTACAACATATATATACGAAACAGATTTAGGCATGAAAGAAATGTGTCTGAACTTACTACTTATTTTATAATTGTTGTTTTACTATTGATATTCGTACCTCATGACCTACCGTCATCATATCATATGCACTTGTAATTACCTACAAAGTATGTATCCGAGACAGCTTTAGTCGCAAAAGGAAGACGTTTGAACTTAACACTTATTTTATATTAATTTTTTTTGTTATTGATACTCTTATCCTGTGGTCTACTGTCATGAAATTTTCTACATATTTGGTCACCAATAAGCTATATATATATATATGAGATAGATCCATGCATAAAACAAAGATGTTTGCTTACTTGTTATACCATCTTGTTGGTTTGCTATTGATATTCATGGTTCATAATCCACTGTATTATGACTCCTCAAACATGTAATCAACGACAAACTATATTTATCAAATAGATTTGAGATCGAAACGAAGACGTTTGAGCTTGCAACTAGTTCTGTACTCGTTTAATTATAATTGACAAACTATATGGTTAAGATAAACCTGAATGGAAACCAATTCATTTTCCATATTTGGTTGTTTTACCATTGTCAATTTTTCAATTTGGGATTCACTTTTTAGCTAAATTGTCACATCTCGGTCCCGGTCCCCACCACATTTCGGGCTCAACTCTACCGTAACACGATATTGTCCGTTTTGGGCTCCGACCACACCCTCATTGTTTTGTTTCTGGGAATATGTTCTATTGATAAGAATTCTAAGATATGATTTAATAATTGTTTTAGGCGGCAATCATTCGTGATGCCTTGATGTATGTGCTAAGGAGTTGTAGCACGGACTCCAGGTGAGTGGGCTTTTCGGTTTTCTATATATACGTATATATGTTTCCCATTTTTCCCAGAAATGGTTTTAAGTGGAATTTCGTTTAAAATGCCATGTCATGGTTGCTTTACATTTTAGCCTATGCATTAGTATAGCTTTGCATAATGTTGCATGATGTTGCGGAGCCCAAGTAAACTACAGGTGAGTACATTATGATGTTAGTGGTTGTGATGTATATGGTTATGTCTGGATGCATTTGGTACTCATTATCCTGCAACCCGGTGTTAGTGCTCCGCTCGAGGTCAGGGCCAGCCTTCACGTGATCGTTCACCTCCCGCACCGTAGGCTCACCTTGGATCCAGGGCAGGTGACAACCTGTCATACAGACCACATTAGGTGGTTCCAACTCGTAGGTGACTAGCAATACTTCGCACAGCCTTCACGTGATCGTAGCACTTTAGCGTATTTATTTACACACAACCTGTCCTACAACCTACATTAGGTGGTTCCAACTCGTGTGCAGGTTTAGAGTCGTACATGTCACGTTAAATGACTCCGGCTGGCATATCAATTTACATTAATTTATTTCACCTGGCATACTTATTTCTTTGCTGAGATACTTGACATGACATATACTTGGTTTTCACTACTCTCGAGTATGATTTCTATATACGTATGTATTATTATTTTCTGGGAAATTATACGGATTTTACGGTGAGAGGTTATAATGTTTTCAAAAATTTTTTATTAAAAACTTTATTTTCAGGCTCACTCACCCTTGTTTTTGCGCCCCTCAAGGTTTTAGCTGTTGAAAGTTCGTATCGACGAGGATTTGTGGTGAATCTCAGTATAGGTGGCTACCTCTGAGGGTATGATCCTTACCCACACTATTGTACTTTACTTATGCTCTAACGTTGCTTGTGAAACGGGCTCATTCCCGCTTGCAATGCACTCTGGCCTTTAGGCAATTTTAGGGTTAAATTTATTCACATTTTCCACATCACTATAATTTATGGCTTCGTCACCTTCCAAGGTGTCGGCGAACACAGCTCGATTCGGAGTCCTAGTGGACATTCCGGGTTGGGATGTGTCATAAATGGTTCCTTGAGATTGACATAACTTCTTACTTTGGTTCCTAAGATTTGAAATCGATAAAAGTGGTCCTGAATTTGTCTACCATCAATCATTTTGGTCATTTTGAGAAATATTCTAATAAATAAACGACCAAAATGACACAAATAACCTCAATTTAATAAACAATGGACAAAAATGATTTGACAAAAATTGAGGGCTTTTTGTCCTTTTATCATTATTTAATAGAGATTTTTTACGGAATGAACAAAATAATTGATGGTGAACAAACTTAGGGACCATTTATATTGATTTCAAATCTCAAGAACCAAAGTGAGAAGTTGTATCAATCTCAGGGATCATTTTGACTAAAAAACCTTTAAGATTTACTAACTTTTAGGGCCCGTTTGGTGGGTTGAATGAAATTAAACTTTGGAAATAATAAACTAGACTCAAGTCCATTTTAATTAATCACAGCTTATCCCAACATGCCACCAAACATGTTAGGCACTTACCAATATGCTAGTAGGTTTAATATCATAGATTAGACATCAGTTTTCAAGAATGATTGGAGATTCGAAAGAAATTGTTGGAGGTTGGGAAAGGTGATTGTGGTTCCTTTAATTTTTGTTTTAAAAGATTTATGCAGATATGGAAAAAATAGTACTGCTGATTTTATTCAAAGCTTCAATTGCATTAGGATTCTTTGTCTAAGTAACATCATGCTTTCTTTTTCCATAGAATAAATAAGTAAGTTCATCATGTTGAAAGTCCTTAGCTAAACAAAGACGTGTCTGCAGTATCAAAACAAATAAATTAGTTAAACACACATCCAGCAAGCTAACTCATATTTGGACATCACACAATTTAAGTTCCACTCACTTACTACATTACACACTAATATTATTAAGGTAACCTATTATTCGAGTCACTCGTTAAAATTTGTAGACATACAAGTGACACTATTGAATTTCACTTATTATTGTGGACAAGTCCCGATTTTATTGAACGAAGAGAGAGGTGCGGCAAAGAGAAAGGGGAGAGTATAGGGCTTAGGGAAATAGTAGGATGATATGTCATCTGTGTCAATGTCTTTACTTATAGTAAACCAAAAAGAGAGAGAAACCAAATAATACAAAACCTAATAGTATAGAATCACTAGATTACATAAACCAATGATTACACAATCACACAATGTTAAATATTAATTACGACACTCCTCCTTGAGTATGAGTTAATGCAAAGTCAAGATTAAACGTCTATAGGACATACACAAGGGGTATGACCATCCAGGATAGGTGTACTCGTTAAAACCTCATTAGGTAGCAAAAACCCAAGGGAAAAATGCTCTTAATTGTGGGGGGGGAAAAAAAGAGTACATTAAGCTCAAGTGAGTATATTTTAGAATACTTTCTTTAAGTTTGAAAAAATTTCCAAATGAGAACTAACAATGTTGCAAATCAGACAGTTTATGCATACCAATTTCTCAAACAATCTTTTGAAAGTAGGCTTTGACAATGACTTGGAGAAGATGTTAGCTAGGTTGTCTTAGGATTGGATTTATTTAACTTCAATCTTCTAATGTTCTTGCTATACATGGTAGAAGAACTTCGACGTAATATAATTTGTATTGTCTTCTTTGACATATCTTTTCTTGATCTGATCGATACATATAATACTTCAATATTTTGAATCTCATTGAGCATACAAATCAATCCTCGTGTAATACTTCGAGATGTAATAGAGAGACGAGAAAATCAAACGAGAAGTTATTAACATTACCCGATTTTGAAATTAATTGAATATGATACCTGTAGCATGGGTAAAATACTTTACAAGAAAAAGTGTGATGCGTGTTGACTATGTTGTCTCCTCTAATGAGATTAAATTATCTTCATTCATGTCCTTAACAGTACTTGGTGGGGTCCAAAAAGAAAGTAAAACGAGGTTGACCTGTCTGGGTCCCCCAAGACATGGACAACCGAAGATAATTACCGAAAGAAAGCACAATCCAAGTTATCCAACGGTGTAGAAGCGTGTTTCGTCATTAGGCATCGCAGATTCATGATGGTTTTGATAAGTTCGAGGTTAGAAGCTTAATTAAGATTAGGAGATACAATAATCACGATGGTGGGCCTTAATTGAGTAGAATCAAAGGCAGATGAAAGTTGAAAGCGATTCTAGGCTAAATGCCTTAGTGGTGGGTTCATAGTCACTGTTTTTCTTTTTCACCACAACTATATATATATATATATATATATATATATATATATTTATTATTATTATTATTATTTTTTTTTTTATCATTTTATTAGGATGTAGGAGTAGAGTTCGAAATTATTACAATCATTTAAGAGATAAAAGTTTCGAATAAAGGACGTATGAGTAGAAACCAACACATTATCTATTAAGATATTGGATCAGAACTATATATTTACACTATAACCAATCATAATAATTTGATATTAAACACGTACTTATAAAAGTTGAGTCCACGTTTCTTACTTAGAAGTTATACTTCAAACCAATTCCACATTCTTTACAGTTATAAAACAAATGCATTTTAATCTAGTGTAGATGACTTTATTAGGGTTCAATGACGTACCAAACAATAGAATGAAGTATCGTTTAACGGAGAGGATTGACTTGTGTATGACTATTCACTACAATGATGACATTTTAAAGGAAGAAAGGGATGACAAATTCTTTATTTTGTCCAAGTTAAATTTACTGCTAATGAAAAGATATCGGTATTAATATCCACAAAAATGGTAGGATTAAAATTGATAACTATTTTCATCAGTAACCTTCAACTTGGACAAAATAGAATTTGTCATTAATTTTAGGGTAAATTACATTTTACCCCCTCAAGTTTTAGATCGATTGCAACCTCATACAACATCTTTAAAACATTTCAATTTCATACCTCACCTACTATTTTATTTCAATATAGTACCATCCGTTACATTTTTCATCCATTGGTCTGTTAAGTGCTGACGTGGCTGCCACATTTGTGTTGATGTGACTATCAAATTTGTGTCATGTGGCAAAAAAATAATTTTTTATGCATTTAAAAATAATTAATTAAAGAAAAGTTCAAAAAAAATTGAGACGCCGGTGGATGACGGAGTGGATGGACGAGGGGTTTTCACTTGTGGCGCTGGGCAAGGGGGTTGGCGGCATGGATCCTGGCGTCGCAGGGCAAGCAAAGAATGGCCAAGTCAACTCAGTAGGGAGATGAAGGTTGGGGAGGGAGAAAGGGGGTGGGGGTGATGAGGTAGGAGACATGTGGGTTTTGGGGTTTTGGGTGGGGTGGGGGGTTGCGGGGGAGATGGGGTGTTTGGGTTGCAGGGAATGGCTCGAGGAAAAAGATGGGTTTTTTATTTTTTTTATATATATATATTTTTAAATTTAAATAAATAGGGTAAATTATTATAATATTTTAAATGAATGAAAAAAAATTGCCACGTGGTACAAATTTGGTAATCACGTTAGCACTTAACGAACTAATGGATGGAAAATGTAACTGATGTATTATATTGAACTAAAATAATAGGTGAGGTATGAAATTGAAATGTTTTAAAGATGTTGTATGAGATTTCAATCGACCCCAAACCTGAGGGGGTAAAATGTAACTTACCCTTAATTTTAATATAGTGAATGGTCATATTCAAGTCAATTGTCTCTATCAAACGAGGCCTCAGAGAACATGAGCACACTATCATGTGATTTTTTGCTACCTAGTCATGGTGGATAAGGTTTGCCTTGTTGGTTTAGGGTCAAACTCAACCATACAATCAATCACTTAGTTACAATATTACTCTACTAGACTCGGTACAATACCATGTTATTAGACAAAACTTAAAACAATCAACTAGCTTATTAGGGTTAACTAAGTTTCAAATTCAAAAGGCCATGGATAAAATGGGTGTGACTTTAATGTCATGTAAGATTGGGCTACCATATGAAGTACTTAATACAATTACCATGTGAAATACCGCTTTCGGATTTCACTATTCATAATTGTAATTTCAATCTCGGGATTTTATTTAATTTTTGTTGAATTCGAAAATCCCAATTTAACTTATTTAACCTTGATTTGGCCTTTTTTTTTAAGTTTTCATTAGTTTAGTGGGCCAACTCTTGTACTTTTTTGATTGGGTTTGATCTCATGAGCGTTCAGACTTAAAATGTTCATGAATCGGAGTTGAAACGAAGAACTTATGAGCCTCGAAAGTAAGAGGCAATTTTGGTCTTTGTCACTTACTATAAACAGTAAGTTTCCCATTTTGGAAACTTGAAAACTACCAGAATTACAAACCTTCCAAATCAAGAAAGCTAACTCAGAAACCCAAACCCACCCACCGACCTGCCACCTCCACGAATTTCAGACGCAAATTCTAGCCATCTCCTATGGAATTGGTCGATGCCACCACCATCATCTTGAAACTATCACTTTTCTACAAACTCACCCAAAAATTACCTCGATTAACAAACACACGTAGCGGTACGAGGCTGTGAAGTTCCAGGGCTCTAACGACCATTTTTAATTTTTCGACGAATTCGGTAAACGGCGACTAACGCCACCACTTGGCCCTTGTAACTCATCATATTTATGATATTAGATACCAAATTGGAATAAAAAAAAACTTGATGTATTTTCGAAGGACTAAAACACTGGCTATATTTAGCCCTCATAAGAGTAGTTCCACCGGGAGGTGGTTAGGCCGGCACTAAGCCAAAAAACAAGGTTGGCACTCAGCCAATCCACTTCAACCCGTTCCATTTCTTGGCACCCAGCCCAAGTTCATCTCCAGGCCAGCCCAAAATTGACAGACCTTGGGACTGGTCCATCTGACGTCAGCGTGGTGTCGGAGGGCATATGATGTCAGCCTTTTTTTTTTGTGCCAGAGAGGGAGTTGTTGTGGAGGTGAGGAGCGGAGCTGGTCGAGGCGGGAGATGGTGTCGGGAGGGAAGAAGCCACGAAGGGAGAAGGACGGGAGAACAAAGCGACAACATTGGAGGTGTGGAGATGCAAGAGGACGAAGCGACGACATTGAAGGACATGAGGTGTAGAGGAGCTTGTTGTTGAGGTCGACTTGGGATTTGAAGGATAGGAGGGCAGCGACATCGGAGGATGGGAGGAGGAGGTTTGGAGGCGATGGTGGGAATGGATTATCTGTGCTGGGTGGATGGCGTGCAGGAATGGAGGGGAAAGGAAGTGTGGAAGATGAGAAAATAAAAATATTTTAATAATATTATTATTATTTTATTTTTTTATAAAGTTAGAAATTAAAAATAAAATTATTATTTTTTATTATTTTATAATAAAAATAGTAATATTTTAATAAATTGACTAGGCTACTTTTTTTAGGGATGGAGATTCTTTGGTTTATTACTGTTCACTGGAGTCTATTACTGTTTACTTGAGTGGATAAATGCACTGAGCGCTGACTCAAAGTTTTTAAGAATGAAACTGCTCAGTTGGCATGACCTTTGTCCACTATTTGGCACGAGAGAAAAACCACAAAAAGAAATACACGTTACAATCAGTGCTGCAACCGAAGGGCGTGGAGTACACGCAGCCACATCATTCTCAAATTCACACCTTTCATGCACTCCCGCAAGCGTGAGTAATTATCTACCACGAGAATCTCAATTCACCCATTAAACACGCACCGCGAGCCCGCTCGTCCTTTTCACGCGTTTTGCCTGCAACGGCCACCCATTAGACTCCCTCCACGTGTCAACATAGAAGCGGACCAAGACACGTGGCTTGATCTGATCGATCATTGGTCTTATCGGACAACAGATAAAGCTTGGTGGTAAAGCATGCGCTAGACAACAGCGATAAAGCTCGTGAAGGGCACGTGACATTATCTTGAACCGAGGAGTGGATTGACGTGTTTGGCGTGTGGCTTGATTGACAATGAAACCATTTGGCAGCTCTTTGATTGACATTGTACCGCGCTACTCCTGCGTTAAACTCTTATGATGGATAGATTTTTAAGTATGATTAGAACACGGATGATAATCACGTCATATTATACTAATAGTGGAATATATATGTTAAAAAATTAATAATTTAAATTTTCATCCACTTATATAAAAGCACGTAGTATACCATTCGTGTTTCCGTTAGAATAAAAATTTTCTTCATCTGACGAGAAAGTCAAGACTCCTTTGATGGGTTTAATGACTTCAGTCAAATTGGTATTTTTCTTGTTGTAATATTGTTCAAAAAATTTTCTTCTTGCATTATCGTTCAAAAGTTTTGTAGAACTCTACGACCACCGTTTGTGTAAAAGAAAAAAATAGTGTAAACGATATGGGTTCTTTCGAACATTATTGGATCGCGATTTTATAATTGATGAACTTGTGTTATGTAAATCATTTTCTTATATTAGTAATTTGTTAAAATTACGAACTCAATATCAAAATCAGACCTTCTTGAGAGTACCAACCCTACATTGGAGAAAGAATGGATCTTGCATACATTTATAAGTGGGTTACTCCTCACATTGTCAATTAATTTTATAGTAAAACCTCAACTTTCTTCAAACATATCAGAATTTTGTATCTCGAAGAAGAAATGAATAAAGAGATTTTCGCGAGTGATACTTCACTTAGGCAATAGTAATGTTTTCTCCAATGCCTTAAATGTTATAGCCATAAAGAGATTTTGCATGTTCTTGTTAATAGTAATGTTTTTTTTTTTTTTTTTTTTTCAAATCCTAGTGGTATTCTATTCTTTTTTATCAATAGTAATTGTGGGACCATAATTTTTCAGGGTTGGAATAAGGCATATCAGCACACGAGTACATAAAAAATTCGGATAGACTCAACAACTTTCGCTACGGAGCTATACACACGGAGCAACGATGTAACCATCAACCTGTTTTGGAGTAATGGGCGAAGTGTGATGACTTCATTGAACATGACCATACTTGTTGCGCAAGACACAAAAACTTGATCCATTAAAGAATCAGTAGATTTCCTATATTCTTGGAATCCTTACAATCTAAGGATTCGGGTGCACTGCAAGTAATCATACTTTTAAGAAGATGCAATATTTACTCCAAGTTATCTTCTAAGATTCTTTTGGTTTAATACGAATTTCATATCCTAAAATGTCTCTATCTTAACTGGTACAAGTGCATCCTTCTAAGGTTCATATTTGGTAACGCAATTATCGCACACTTATTCTCTTCCCTCTACTTATATTTGCTTACTAACTTGATTGTCGAAGAGCATTTGGTTGGCACCCCCAGTCATTGGTTGCTTACGGTTGTTTGCTGTTTACAAATTATCAAGTTTGTGCATCTCCACCATTCATAGCGATTCCTGAATTTGGTTACAACATTAACTTTATTTTTTAATTTTTTTATTTTTTTATTTTTTAACATTCGATATTATACACTAAGAGATTGGAAAGTGGGTTAAACTACTAGTTAATTATATTAACATCCTCTGAAGTATATTGTGTTTTCAGAAAACCTTCTCAAGCCTGAGAAATAACACTAACAATCCCGAAGTTTTAATTCACTTTCACACGACCCATTAAGAACAAATTTACCACTTGTATTTAATTACTTAAATAATTTTTAGGAACCTTTAAAAAAAATATAAAAAAAAAAAAAATTTAAACTAAAAGTTTACCTAAAATCTCTACTAATTAATAAAACACTCATTGTTAATGAAAATCCTATGAAATTACCGATTTAACCCACTAATTAAAACATAACATGAATAAGAAATATGAGGCAAAAATGTAATTTCACACAACCAAAATTTACTGTTTTTTTTCAAAGCCCCAACTACATATAATCCTAATATATCTCTAATTTAAAAATAAAAAATAAAAAACTTCACACCCCCACATTCTCTATCACTCTCTTCCTCTCTCCTTCTATTTCAAAAACAAAAATAAAAAAATTTCTCACACACTTTGTGTGTGCCCATATGCTAGTATTAGATTAAAAAAAAGCCGAATTGTAGAAAATTCAAATTCATATGTTTGTGTGGTTTTAAGTTTTGAATTGAAAATCCCCAATTCATCATCTTCATCTTTTGGGTTGGATTAAAACTAAAACAATATGATTGCTTTTGGTGTGATTAGGTTGGCTAAGATGATGAACAACAACGCCTAACCATACAATCAATCACTTGGTTACAATATAACTCTACTAGACTCGGTACAATGCCATGTTATTAGACAAAACTAAAAACAATCAACTAGCTTATTAGGGTTAACTAAGTTTCAAAGTCAAAAGTCCATGGATAAAATGGGTGTGACTTTAATGTCATGTAAGATTGGGCTACCATATGAAGTATTTAATATAATTACCATATGAAATACTGCTTTCGGATTTCACTATTCATAATTGTATTTTCAATCTTTGGATTTTATTTAATTTTTGTTGAATTCGAAAATCCCAATTTGACTTATTTATCCTTGATTTGGCCTTTCTTTTTGAAATTTTTTGTTAGTTTAGTGGGCCAACTCTTGTACTTTTTTGATCGGGTTCGATCTCATTAGTGTTCAGACTTAAAACGTTCATGAATTGGAGTTGAAATGAAGAAATTATGAGCCTTGAAAGTAAGAGGCAATTTTGGTCTTTGTCAGTTACTATAAACAGTAAGTTTCCCATTTTGGAAACTTGAAAACTACCAGAATTACAAACCTTCCAAATCAGGAAAGCTAACTCAAAAAACCCAAACCCACCGACCGACCTGCTACCTTCACAAATTTCAGACGCAAATTCTAGCCATCTCCAATGGAATTGGTCGACGCCACCACCATCATTTTGAAACTATCACTTCTCTACAAACCCACTCAAGAATTACCTCGATTAACAAACACACATGGCGATAGGAGGCCATGAAGTTCTAGGACTCTAACGGCCATTTTTAATTTTTCGATGAATTTGATAAACGGCGACCAACGCCACCACTTAACCCTTGTAGCTTATCATTTCAAGACTTAACCGATGTATAAAAATATTTCAAATTTAATGATATTAGATACTAAATTGGAACAGAAAAAACTTCTTGTACTTTCAACGACCAAACCACAGGCTATATTTAGCCCTCATAATGTAGATGTCGGGTGGCATGACTTTGTCCACTATTTGGCATGAGAGAGAAACCACAAAAAGAAATACACGTTACAATCAGTGCTGCAACCGAAGGACGTGGAGTACACGCAGCCACATCATTCCCACATTCACACCTTTCACGCACTCTCGCAAGCGTGAGTCTACCACGAGAATCTCAATTCACCCATTAAACACGCACTGCGAGCCCGCTCGTCCTTTTCACGCGTTTTGCCTGCAACGGCCACCCATTAGACTCCCTCCACGTGTCAACATAGAAGCGGACCAAGACACGTGGCTTGATCTGATCGATCATTGGTCTTATCGGACAACAGATAAAGCTTGGTGATAAAGCATGCGCTAGAGAACAACGATGAAGCTTGTGAAAGGCACGTGACATTATCTTGAACCGAGGAGCGGATTAACATGATTGGCATGTGGCTTGATTGACAATGAAACCATTTGGCAGCTATTTGATCGACATTGTACCGCGCTACCACTGCGTTAAACTCTTACGACAAAAAGAATTTTTTAGTATGAACAGAACATGGATAATAATTACGTCTCATTATACTAATAGTAGAATATATAAGTTAATAAATTAATAACATAAAAATTAAAAAATTTCACCACTATATATAAAAACACATAATGCACTATTTATGTTCCTATCACAATAAAAATTTTCTCCATTTAACGAGAAAGTCAAGACTCTTTTGATGGGTTTAACGACTTCAATCAAATTGGTATTTGTCTTGTTGTATTATCGTTCAAAAGTTTTTCTTCTTCTCGTATTATCGTTTAAAAGTTTTGTAGAACTATATGATCACCGTTTGTGTAAAGAAAAAATAGTGTAAACGATATGGGTTCTTTCGAACACTATGGATCGCGATTTTATAATTGTTGAACTTGTGTTATGTAAATCATTTTTTTATATAAGTAATTTGTTAAAATTACGAACTCAATATCAAAATCAGACCTTCTTGAGAGTACCAACCCTACATCGGAGAAATAATGGATCTTGCATGCGTTTATAAGTGGGTTACTCCTCATATTGCCAATTAATTTTATGGTAAAACCTCAACTTTCTTCAAACACATCAAAATTTTGTGTCTTGAAGAAGAAATGAATAAAGAGATTTTCGCGAGTGATACTTCACTTAGGCAATAGTAATGTTTTCTCCAATGCCTTAAATGTTATAGCCATAAAGAGATTTTGCATGTTCTTGTTAATAGTAATGTTTTTTTTTTTCCAATCCTGGTGGTATTCTATTCTTTTTTATTAATAGTAATTGTGGGATAATGATTTTTTAGGGTTAGAATAAGGCATATCAGCACACGAGTACATAAAAAATTCGAATAGACTCAACAGCTTTCGCTGTAGAGCTGTACACACAGAGCAATGATGTAACCATCAACCTGTTTTGGAGCAATGGGTGAAGTGTGATAACTTCATTTAGCATGACCATGCTTGTTGAGCAAGACACAAAAACCTGATCCATTAAAGAATCAGTAGATTTCCTATATTCTTGGAATCCTTGCAATCTACGAATTAGCGTGCACTGCAAGTAATCATACTTTTAAGAAGATGCAATATTTATGTAAACACGGATGTCTACAATTTACTTCAAGATATCTTCTAAGATTCTCTTGGTTTAATACGGATTTCATATCCTAAAATGTCGCTATCTCAACTGGTGCAAGTGCATCCTTCTAAGGTTCATCTTTGGTAACGCGATTATCGCACACTTATTCTCTTCCATCTACTTATATTTGCTTACTAACTTGATTGTCGAAGAGCATTTGGCTGGCACCCCCAGTCATTGGTTGCTTACGGTTGTATGTTGTTTACAAATTATCGAGTTTGTGCATCTCCACCATTCACAGCGATTCCTGAATTTGGTTACAACATTAACTTTTTTTTTTTTTTTTGAACATTCGATATTATACACTAAGAGATTGGAAAGTGGGTTAAACTACTAGTTAATTATATTAACATCCTCTGAAGTATATTGTGTTTTTAGAAAACCCTCAGGCCTGAAAAATAATAGTAACAATCCCGAAGTTTTAATTCACTTTCACATGACCCCTTAAGAACAAATTTACTCATTGTATTTAATTACTTAAATAATTTTAAAGAACCTTTACAAAAACGTAAAAAAAAAAAAAAAAAAAAAAAAAACTAAAAGTTTACGTAGAATATTAGATTAAAAAAAAGGCCGAATTGTAGAAAATTCAAATTCATATGTTTGTGTGGTTTTAGGTTTTGAATTGAAAATCCCCAACTCATCATCTTCATCTTTTGGGTTGGATTAAAACTGAAACATTATGATTGCTTTTGGTGTGATTAGGTTGGCTAAGATGATGAACAACAACGCCTAACCTGACACCAAAATCGGGTCATTTGCACATGAGCCCTTGTGCGCTTGAGAATCAAAAGAGCAACAAATGCGCCAAAACAGCAAAAGAATAAACACGACGAAAAATCCCCAGTAGCAATCGAGATCCTTCCATGCTTTATTTTTTTTGTTGAAAACGGCTTTTTTTTTGGTCAAGTCGAAGATATGGCTATAAAGAAGCAAGAAAAAGTAATGGAAAGGGACCGACGAACCACCCTTTTTTCATGTAATTTAACCGAGGGTATTTATGTCTATTTGGATCTCCGGTCGGTGTACGACGTCAAAGGATACGCGGTTCACGTGCTCGTAAAGACCCATTGTGACGCGGATGTTTTCGGACTTTAAGTCCAATAAGTGGGCCCTACTCGTTTGAAGTCAGAGGCTCCGAGCCCAAAACCAAACAAGCACCGAACTGTAGGCGATTACAGCCGCCCCCCACCCCCACTGGCTTTGGCTTGATTGGCTGAGCGTTGAGTGAGTGAATTTGTAAGGTTTGTCTTCGTCGGAAAGTCCAAAGTAAACAGTAAACACGCTTAGCCACCGCCACTCCACATGGTGGTGGTCGTGGTGGACCATATGCATTCAACTTTAAGGTTGCGGAATGTGTACAGAAGAAGATGGCTGCTCCCATCAGTTGCTGCAACAGCCGCTCCCTCCCTGCTCCTACTGCTTAAGGGTGGGTAAAAAGTCGCCTGAGCTGCTCAAACCAAACGAAATTAATCAATTCGAGCAGATTGATTCAGTTTTTACGCTAAAGAGTAACATAATTTTGGATCAAATCGAACTGATAGCATTTAGAAATGCCTAAATTTGGTATCAATTATCATAATTTACGAATTGAATATGTTTCATTTCTCATATCGATATCAATCATGTGACACTAAAAATTAAAACTCATAAGCACTTTTAACTTCGCGTTATCTTTCTCTCAAGGCTTTCTCACCAATTGCTTATGACGAAAAATAATATAACCAAATCTGTCACTAGATGAATTTATTTGATTCAATACTTCTGTTATAGTTTGTGACTTAAACCGACCAATCCGAATTGGAATTTTGAAATTCTTGTTTACAGTTTGGTATGCTTACAACAATTATCAAACCTCTTCGATACTACAGATCTAGAAGGATGCTAACTAATATTAATCAAGATGATTAATTTATGTTTCATTAGAATATTATCGAAGATGGTATCCAAGTTTACGTTACTCAAGTACTGTATTAGTGTATAAAATTGAGATTTAGAAAGAGGATTTGTTGTATGAACTACGTACTAAACCTAGTAGCTTGTGCATGGAAAATGGTCAAACACCTTGCTTGGTCAATGGTCAATGGTCAATGGTCATGCACACCTAATAAAAGGCAGTGAAAGTGGTGAGGTGCAATTGCAATTGGCTGCCCAAAATAATTGAAAAATCTGCATGTTGTACAGTGCGAATCCCACGTTCTGCTTCTCTATCTCTCTCTGCCGAAATATATTCAGATTTATTTATACAAAAACAATGGGACCATTTGGTCCTTAAATTTTATTCTAATCGGGCAATTTCATCCGGTCTTTTGTCCTTCATCTGCTTCTCAAACTCTTTAGTTTTATAAATCCTTTCTGTATAAAGGAACAAAATTTATTCCATCACTAATTTACATATCAAAGGCCCACATACAAATATAAACAAAACAAAAGGGGCCTCCCAAGCTAACCTAAAAGAGCCCAACCCAGGGCCCAAAGCTAGATACAAAACAAAAGAAAGTTTGCGATTCCTGCTACCACCACCGCAATAGTGCTTCCCAACATTCCGATTTGATTTTCCCATCAGACGGTAATAATCCAACCAAGCAGCACCTAGAGATGAAATGAAGTAATATCCCATCATCCAGCCACGGATGCCACACCGATCTCAGCTAGATATTGAAAGAAGCTTGTGAAACTACCACGAACAACATTGCCAGCAAAAGCAGACAAAAAGAAGGAGGTGGTGTTGGTTACAATCAAGGACAAAACACATGATTTAACCAAGTGACTTAGACATATGACAATACCTGCTTGTCTTAGTTAATCAGTTTTATCCTCCAGTCCAAAATTTACTTTTGGAGTCTTTCATTACAGGTATGAAGAAATAATCGAGGCTAGGTGATGGTAAAATAAAATAGTTTGCGAGAACGACAACAGTAATGTTAGTGGTGACAGCAATGAGAAAATAGTCGTTGTAAAAATTAAAAGATAAAAATGAATAAAGAATGTGCAGATAGCACCATTTTTTTATTTTTATTTCGTTTTTTTTTTTTAAATCGTTTTCTTTCATACAACCAAAGTGGTTACAACTTTCCACCCTTTTTCGTTTCTTTTTTAGTGAAAAACAAGTTACAATTTAAATAGGGAGGTCCAGTGTTCGAGGCGGTAAACTGGTGAGTCTGCTTGATTGTTGTTAGGAAAAGGCTGAAATGCCTCTGTGAGTCTTCTCAGCCCCCGAAAAAGGTGGATAACCGTGACTTGCCATCAATTGTCCATATTTTAAAGAAGAACAAATAAGGAATTGTTATTAAATCCTCATTATGCACTCCAAATTTCTATATTTCAAAAGAAAAATATACTTTTGAGGAGTGCAAAATGAGATTTTTGAGTGTAAAATGAAAATTTTGAAGTGCCAATAACAATTTTCTTTAAAAAATAATATGAAAAAAGTATTCCATGCCAAGGCTGAAGGATTTTAGAAATATCTTCTCTCTACTAAAAAAATGGTTAACATTTTTCTGATATCAACACATGTTCAAGAAAGCAATTTGTATGAAACGAGTTTTACGGTCAAGCGATGTTCTGAATATGATATTATGTCGAGAAAAACTTACACATTACATGAAGTTATTGAACTAAGATGTTTTGATGATTAAAAATATGTTTCATGTTAAGGCATTATCCAGATTTAGATATTAAGTCATTCTCCCTATCTTGACATTGGAGCATGATTCCTTTCCCCCTTTTTTTCCTTCCTCTTCACTTCCCTTCTATTTGAACGGTTACGATTAAACCATATCAACATTTTATATTAATTTTTTATAGAAAGAGAAAGACAAAATAGATAATATGAGAGAATCATATTATCTCTAGTCCATTAGCCGCCTCTCTAGTCCATTATTGGCAGATATCTCGCGTCCTTTCAATTAAATAGGAAAGTGAAAAAACTAGTCTGCAAATGAGAAAATAGCAGATATTATTATAACATGTGTACCCTTTGAATACCCGGTACCTAAAAATCTCTGGTTACACCAAATAGCTCCCTATGCATTAACGGGAAAATAAGGAAATAACATTACCAAAAGAAGTGTATTTTTTTTATTCTGCACTCCTTACAAGTGTATTTTTCCTTCCAAATATAGAAAATTTAGAAAGTAGAATGAGATTTTTGAAGTGCCAATAACAATTCTCTACCAAATAATTTGGTAATTACAAATTCTTTTGGCTTTGACATTACCAAATAATTTATGTGCAGAATTTGATTCCAAAAAGAATAATTGTAGCTTTTAGGTCAACACACAGATTTACCTCAGCTTAGAAAACCTAATTCCTTGAAAATTTTATATGGAGATTTTAATAAAACAAATTCCATTTTCTAACAATCTCATAAATTCATCGAATGCCTTCACTAATTTTTTAAATAAGAAACCGTATAAATTATCATTCGGTTCTTAGATGACGCTTTACCGCAATTTTGCGCATCATCATTCGTACATGCCCAAGTGCACCGATTTTAATGCCAACAACTACCTATTTACCTCAATCTTTCCAAGACACCCTTAAAAACCATACATCCATTATCCCATACAAAT
This sequence comes from Pyrus x bretschneideri, assembly GCF_019419815.1. NCBI lineage: Eukaryota > Viridiplantae > Streptophyta > Magnoliopsida > Rosales > Rosaceae > Pyrus > Pyrus x bretschneideri. The sequence continues at coordinate 10,653,001 of NW_025999723.1, read as the reverse complement.
TTTAAAAAGAAAGAAAAAGAAAATCAACAGTTTTATGACTCGCCAAACATCAGGAACAACTTCATCTCTGCAGCTCCATCATATGAACAAACTCCTCAAAGCACACGAACCCATCCCCCTTTTTATCTACCTCGGCTATCATGCGCCGGCATTCCTCTAACGTGCACAGTTCGTCCCCAATGGCCTTGAAAACCCTCAAAAGTTCCTCCGCCGATATTTTGCCGTCGTTATCCGTGTCAAATACTTCGAACGCATCGCGCAGCTCCGAGTCCGCAGGTGGACCGGAAACCGGTCCGACCTGGTTCAATAAAGCCTCAAGGGTTATCGAACCGCTGCCGTCTCGGTCCACCTCGCTCAGCATCAACGTCACCTCCTCTTGACTCGGCGGGTTGTTCCCGAGCTGGCACAGAAGTGCCTCGAGTTCTTTCCTCGACACCACTCCGTCGTTGTCCCGGTCTATAAGCTTAAACGCCTTGGCCATGTCCAGCTGCAGATCAGCCGAAAACTCGGACCAGTAACCCAATCTTTCGGCCAAAACGCTGGTGGGCGTGGTGACACCACCGGCCCCGGGCTTGTGAATTGAGTCTGAGGAAGAAGAAAAAGATGAGGAAAAATCCGTTCCGGACCCGAACGATGGCGGATCGGAGCTGGACACGGCGTACCGATCCTTCTTAGATCGGAAGAGGCGTTTCGGACTGAGATTTTTGGAGCTAATATTGATGAACTTCATGATTGAAGATGAAAACCCAAATGGACAAAGAAGTTGTAGAGAGAGAGAGAGAGAGAGAGAGAGAGAGAGAGAGAAGATAATGGTGAAAAAGGAGGAGAGAAAATGGAAAAGATGGGAAGCCGAGAGGAAGAGATGGGGGGATATATGGTGTTAGTGAAGGCACTGCCATGGCAACTTCCAGGAAGCTTCATGGGTGAACCATTTCAATCGTCTGATTTATATATGTGATAATTACGAAATGGGTAATGTTTGATATCCCACTAATTATGCCGAGTTACTAGCAACAAGAAAAAACAAAAAAATTAATATATTCATTTTACAACGGGGATTTAGTCCATTCACAACAAACAATTGTTGGCGACAATTTTATTTCTATGCGAGTCAAATTTGATACATCTGATACTGCTGATTTTAAAAATTACTAAACTTACGTGGAATGCAGGCCGAGTAATTAATAAGTTAACTACATTGAATTGTGTGCGGGGCGTGCTAACTCGTCGGTCGAGCTCGGCCGAGGAGTAAAATATGTTGATGTTTCGTTGGGCGCGCTTCTGACTTCTTGATCTTGCGACTGCAGCCGAGGAAGGAATACGTCTCGGCCTTCAGGTTCTAGAGCCTGAAGACCAGACTGCTAGTTCTGCGAAGTTCAATATCAAATTCGGCTTTCAATGTGCCGAATGTAGTAACCTGTAATACCTCACTTCGCCGAGAAGGCTAAAGAGATGACATCTGCCAATAAGGATTTGAAAATCCTTCTTGACCGAGACTTGGATAGATAACCAGTCGGCCTCGACGCAGTGCTGTTTATCCAAACTGAAGGTGGTCAGCGGTCGGCTGATTCTACAACAACAACTGAAGGTGCTCCGTGGTCGGCTGATTCTACGACAACAGTATTGTTTATCCAAACTGAAGATGTTTGCCGATTGCCTTCACAGTGCTATTTATCCAAACTGAAGATGTGTTGGCGAAAAAAATCTCAAGGTTGTTGAGAGGTTTGGCGTAGAACGAGAGTTTGTGCAGGGCAGTTTTGTGTGTTGAATTGGAGAGATTTAGAATGACGCACCCTCTTCTTATTTATAGCAGCCAATCTCGTCACGGCCAAACCAGAACTATACTTAGATTAGGATTCTTTATCCTAATCCAACCAAGTCTCGACCAATCCTTCCTCCATTAGGACTTTGAACCAAACTCTTTATTCGGCAACATTCATTTCTCACATCTCAGCATCCTCATCCCATTGAGACTCCTTGTTATGCTAGGATTCAACTTTCCATTAGTCCGCCTCATACTAGGACTTGGCCAATCTTAACTGAACGACCCATTAGAATTCGCGATAATTCTAGAACCATACTTCCGGGCCGAGAACAACTCCTAACTCGGCCCACACCAATATTTTGGGCACAAACAGATACGTATAACAATAAAGTATAAATTGAATATCACTATACTTATTAAGTGAGAAGTTGTATAAATCTTAAAACGTTATTGCGCTCGATTTGCATCAAGTCTTCCGTTAACTCTAAGTACTTCATATCTTTTTTTAAGTCTCTTTCAAAGTCTTTCTAAATATTCCCCCACTCTTTTTGACCTGAGCCTAAAAAGGCGTAGTTGCAGTTCTGTGATTTATTTCTTGAAAAAGGCTTATAGAGTCACATGTGATGCCCATAATTAATTGAGAAAATTGTAGCAATTGTCTCTCAACTTTAATCCAATTAGAACAATGATCTCTCAATTAAAAATGTATGACCAGTGGTGTATTAAATCATCAAAACGTGCATCTATGGTCATATTCGTCAACTCCGTTAAAAATTCTGTCAAAATGAGTCACCTGTCATACATGTGAGGCTGAATTAAGTGGCAAATATGAAAAATTAAATGAGAAAAGAGTAGAAATTGTCCCTCAACTTTAATTCAATTGTAGCAATTATTATTCCAACATGACTTGTTTTGACAGAGTTGACGAAAAAAAACTATAGCCGCACATTTTGAGGAATTAAGAGATCAATAGTCATGAATTTTTAGTTGAGAAACTATTACTTCAATCAAGTTAAAATTGAAAGACAATTTCTACAATTTTCTTTAATTAATTTGACGAAAATTCTCACCAATGTCGAGGACAAATTTCAATTGAGGACTTGCTAAGTTGTTTTTTTCCCCTTGCGTGGACACAGATCCTCTCTGGATCTGAGCCTAGTAATCAATAGATCCAGACCATTAAAAGTTAAAATAATTGTAGTCGTTTGATTAAATTTCAATAGCTCAGATCTATTG